>NC_134463.1:89335156-90072656 GCF_047948215.1 Lycorma delicatula | reverse complement strand
CCTGTCACAATTTGTTCACATTATAGTTCAGCAAGAAAATATTGTTGAATTATTTTATAAATATGAAACTGGTTAACAAAGACATTTAAGAAAGGATGACATCAAGTTTCCAGAAGTAATTTATTTCATTATAAGAGATCCAAAACTGATATCACTATTAAAGTACAAAGACCTGTTAACTCAGCTTCTAAAGGTAAACAGCTTTCTAATGGTAAATACAATCAGCAGTGAAGTAAATAACTTCCCTGAAGAAGAAAATAATGAAGACTAGAGGAAATAGTTCTCTTTTTTAATGAAAGATTTAGTTTAGAATGTTATTTTATGTAATAAATTGTATTTGAATATGTTGTAGATTTTCTGCTATTTTATCATTAATTCTGAATGTTTTTGTGAATTGTTATCATACGGAAGGTAATATTGCTACTGAAGAACAGGGGAACCAAGACCTGTGAGTCAATAATCTGATCTAAACTTAGGACCATTTATTACAATGCTGGATAAGATTACTATACTCATCCGTAAGTCATAATTAGACGAAGAAAAGTCAGATACTAAGAAAAACAACTTAGATCAAATGAACACAGATATAAAAAAAATTAATAAAACATAGCATTGAGTTACATTTAAATAAAAATTTTAAATCTTAATTCAAAAGCCAAAGAAAAGACATCTTAGATTAGGAAGAATAAATAAATAAAGATAACATTTTATAAATAAGCAAAACTGAAATGTATAAAATCTGTTTTCTTTATAACAAAGTTAAAAAAAAATTATATAATGCAGATATCAGAAAAAGAATTTGCATAACATATCAACTTTTTGCAATCTTTCTTTTTCACTAGAAGAAAGATAATTGTCAGTTGGAAAGGAAGCAAATGATACAATTATTAATTACCAAAAAAAGTCATTATTATGAATACAATCTTAATGAATGAATAAAATTCAATAAATAAATTTTTTCCCCCTTCTTTTATCAATAACTATTACAAAAATTTTGTTAATTTGGTTATTACAGTACCTCATAAATTTTTTTTCTCTATGTACAGAAAATCTTGTAGATTCTGCAAGTGAAAGGATGAAGCACCCAATAATTTCTCAATCATCCTCTGTAACAAAAATAAAAAAATAAAATACTATTAAGATAAATATTTCTTTGGTAAATGCTTGTTATTAAAAATTAATAAGAAAAGGCAATATAGTGGTACAGAAAAAGTAATAATTTAATAAATATATTTAAATTATTAAATATATATTAAAATAATATATTTATTAAATTCAACAAATGCTGAAACTTCTTCCTTATTTTTCATCTTCAATTTTCCAACTGAAACTTTATTCTTGGAAATAAAAAAAAAAAAAAAAAAAAAATCAACAAATTATTTTTCCACTATGAAGTATACATTTCTTAACGGATAAAATATTACAACAGACAAATTGTAATGTCACACGATTTAATATAACTGAGAATTAGCTATAATTTAATAGATCATATATCTGAATTCATAATATTTAAATATTTAGAAGGTTTAATACAGAGTGGCAAGTATTATAATCACCACATTCATTTGCACTCAACTGCTTATTATTTTCAGATCTAGTATTTTTCATTACCTTTTGTTTTTCTTATATACCTCTAAACATGCTGGATTCTAGATCAGGTTTCTTAGATTTGATTTGTAATAAGGATCTAGCAGATTTTACTGTGATCCATTTTATACCTTGTTAAAATGTAATCAAGTGTTGAGTGTGAATGTGCAAGTGAAAATAAATTACATTTTTGAAAACTTTGTGATAAAACAAACCAAATTAAAACTATAACTTAAGCTGGGACAATAAGTTATAAGAAGAGTTGTTAATGGTGAGTTAATGTAGTTGTTTTTGCACTCAAGTCACTAAGTCATTATCTGTGATTTTTTTCAGTTGGGTATGCATTTATAAATGTTATAAAACTGTATTAAATTTGTTCTGTAAACTAAGTTTCTATTTGGTATTTTGAAGTTGTGTTTTTCACCATATTTGTGTAATCAGAATTTGTGTAACCAGCACAGCCACTGGTTAGACAAACAAGGAGTTTGCCAGGTAACACTAACAACCATGCAAAATACTTTTTTACCAGTATGAAGGAAAACAAGTATAACCGGCTACAACAACTATTTTTAAGATTGGGAAAAACCGTTCTGAAACCTGAATATATATCAGATCACTAAAGTTTCATTAAGTCCAGTACTGAAACTGTTGCTCTTTGATAGTTTTTATGCTCACTGATGATGCTTTAATTGTTATCAATATTATTCTCACAAGCATGAAGATAATAAACATGTGGCAGTCCTGGCTAGATGGGATCTGCTAATCCTGTCAACGATCAGACATTGAGTAATAAATAAAGAATATATTTATACACTTTGTTACAGCAAATAAGTTGTTAAGTAATATATTGAGAGTAACACAGAAGGATAGCTTTGATTTACCATATAGTAGGTGTTTACGCCGTTTGTGTAAAGTCGTTTTATTCCAATGAATTCAAGGTTACGGTCGAGTCTTGTAGGTTACAGTCTTGGTAATTTTATTTTGCATTTTTGTAAGGCTTATCTACGTGTATTTTTAAATAGGTTGTTTGGGTTAGTTTTCGATATAATTTCTCTCAGGCTCCAGCTTGACTGACTGTTGCATCATCATATTGGTGTTAGCATATTTCATATCTGGCAAGTGTTTTTTATTCTCAACAAATTTCAATATTGCCATAGTTCCTAGAAGTCTATTTCTCTTTGTCTGCCCTGATGTCATTTCTTCAACTTGCGTATTCAAATTATTTTATCACTCTTACGTAATTCTTTAGTGGTCTGCTTGCTTAAATTTGTTATATCTTGGTTCCCAAATTCCACACGTTTTCTCTAATCGTTCTCATACTAACACTTAACACTACTCTTGTTGTCAACACACGCACACTTCTGTCCATTGCTTTGTTCGCTTCCCCTACCTCTCACCACGCCAGCTTTGGTCATTCTAGTCCTGACTTTCACGTTGTGCGGATCCTGGTCCTCCCGCCTTAGATGGATAAAGTCCTCTTCCTTGATGCTGTATTCTAATCACCTTTCATTAATAATGTATTATTGACAGACCATGACCTGATGATCCAAAGATCCAACAAGTTAACAGTTAGTACATTCACTAAAGAAACATGGGATGTAAAGTTCCTGCAGGTGCTGAATCAACACGTTGTAAATGATATCTGGGGATTTCCTGAATACCATATTCATCAATCAAAATTGTTGGCTACTATTGATAATTATAAGCAAATAGAGTCATTTTGTACTTTTTTACATTACCACGACATAGCCTAGTATTCCTCACTAGACTAGTTACCAATCAGCATATGAATAAATAACTATAATAATACTGTATGTACTATATTACATCATCTGATATATAGTTCATGAGTGATATAACTTAATAAGTCTATTAATTAAGTTACTATTATAATTATTTTTAACTGATTAATTGTGAAATTTAAATGCTCATCTCAACAATTAACATACTGCAATTTTGTCAGATCTAATTGAATACATAAACAAAAATATGATAATTTTTTCATAGGAATGTAAAGGGATAGCGTTATATTAAATACATACTTTGGCTACAGTCTCACATGACCAAACATCCTAACCACTTTGGTACCTACAATACTTATAAATAAATATAATTTACTCAAGATTTATATATATATAATATATATATATATATATATAATGTATGTATAGTGTATTATTCCATTAATAACAAAAGGAAACTTTGTGTATTTGCCTGAAAAGATTAAGAAAAACCATGTGAAAATTTGTATCAAATATCACAAAATACAATATTAAAAGATATTTTATTAAGGTCTATATTAATAAATAATTACACAAAACAATATTGGCACAACCATGAGAAAGTAATAAATTAGTTGATCCAGAAAAAAATTTTGAAAGAGTTAATTCCAAAATATTTGAGTTTATCTAAGAGGGCTAATTATAATTAACCTCTGGTTAGTAAAAAAAAACTACATATACAAATAGAAATAAGTTAAAACACAATTTATATACGAGAGGTTATCTCTAAAGTAAAGACCATTTCATTGCAAAAAATTTATTCTGAAAACTTTATAAATATTTTTTATATCTCTTAAACTACCTTTACTACTTAATATATTGCCACATGAATTAACATTCATTGTAGCGATACGCTAGCTTCAATATACCCTTGTATTCTTCTGCCGCCAGTCCATTTAGCCACTTATTAATAGCATTTCAAGTTCATCACCCGCAAATTAATTACCTTTCAAAAATTCGTTCAATTTCCCAAACAAAGGGTAATTAAGGAGCTAAGTCTGTACTATATGGTGGGTGATTGTAAATTTCCCATCCAAATGTTCTTACTAAATCATGTGTCACACCCACAACACGTGGACGTGCATTATTATGCAGCAGAATCATGCCATCGGTCAGCCGCCCACGTCACCAAGTTTGAATGGTGCGCTGTAACTTACGTACAGTTTCGCTATAGGCTTCTGCATTTATAGTGAAAAATAAAATGTGATACATATCATGTGGTATGAAATCAATCATGCCAAACCGATCCCAAAAGACTGTGTCCATCAATTTGCATCCAAATGGCTGTGGTTTGACCTTTGTTGGACTGATTGGTAATCGAGAATGATGCAATTCACTTGACTGCTGTTTTCTCTCTGGCGTGCAATATGAAATTCGCATTTCATCGCCAGTAACAACTGAATTGAGGGAACTCATAACCTTTTTCTATGTTGCGCATCAAAAATCCAAAGCAGATCCCATTCGGATATTTTTGTGACATTCCATTAAGAACGCGGCACCCAACGTGTACAAGCCTTTCTGAAGCCTAAATGGTCATGAACAATGCGACCGATAACAGCTCTTGAAACATCAGGAAAAGAAAGGGCAAGGTCAGAAATCATTGGGCAATGATCTTTTCCGATTTCATCATTGACACGTTTCAACAAGTCCTCTGTGATTATCAAGGGCCTCTTCGAACGTTCATCATGCACATTAATTCTGTTATTTCTAAACTCTTCAAAACATTTTGAGACGTTTCTTTCACTCATTCAATTATCACCAAACACAGCAACAAACTGCCAATGAATTTCAGCCAGCTTAACGTTTGTGGTTTAAAAAACATATGATTTCATGTATTTTACAGTTGGCAGCAACATCGAATTTCCTATTAATTTTATAATGTAATAATTCACACATAATCAAAGATACTACAACGTGACAATTTACAGACAACAATGTAGTGTGTACATTACTAGTGTGGCCATGAACGACACAGGTTGACCAACCTTAAGGAGAAAAATTTCCCAGCAGTCTTTCCTTTAGAGATATCCCTCATACATAAGTAGGTAGAATAATATACGTTACGTGTAATGTATGTAATAATATTACGTATATTACTACAGGACATAGTCCTCACCCAAATTCAAGTGACTGTTTATCATGATACCAGCTTGTCTATTCCCTCTTCAAAGAATGATACCGCCAAAGTACCAATCCATTCTATCATACCCATCATTGCTATTGAAGTGTTAAGTAACTAGCTGATTCTTCAATTTTGGGAACAAATAAAAATCAAATGGTACTATATCAGGGCTGTAAGAGGGATGGTCAAAAATCTGCCACTTAAACTTGTTTATACACTTTTAGTGCTAGTGGCAGTGTAAAGTGTTTTGCAAAAAAAAACTATCAATTTTGTTAGCATCCCTTGCTGTTTAAGCTGCAACATTCTCCTGTAAGTTTTGTCAATATTTCACAATACATGTTTGCGTTATTGTCATACCCAGCTTCTTAAGTTCTGCAAACAGCTTCATAAATTAATTTAATGCTCAAAACATGGTAGCCAAATTTTTTTCTTTTTACCTAGTCTGGAAATAATCAATTAGAGCATGCGAGCGTGCATCCACTGTTTGCACTTTTATTTTGTGTAGTATTGATGAACCAAATCATACCTTGTCCCCAGTAACAATACTGTTAAGAAATAAACTTTTTTATTGTGGTATTGCTGATAGTCAATGCTGTGCTCTCATAATTTTCATTTTGCGGGCATCTGAAATTGTTTCACACCAATCATGAACAATTCTACGATTTGTCTGTATGTATGATTATGTAAAAAGTGGACCTTGAAATTTGAAGAAAATTTTCATTTTCATTTAAAAAACATCACTCAATGAAATGTTGCCCTCTTCCTTCCATGTTGTGCATATTAGTTAGCCTTTTCCTGAATTTGCTACACAATTATCTCACATCACTCATTACATTATTACTGTAAACTACATAAAGCTGATGGTGGGGCCTTGAATGCAGATGTTCCTTCTGCTTGAAAAAAAATTATATTACATATCTCACAATTGGTGGAAGTAGCAATAACTGATTCCACATTTTACCACATACTACTGGTACAGTAGAGAATGAAATGGAAACTGCCTGTATGTGTGACAATATTTAAGCTTAGCTAATGTCTACCGCACATAGAAAGCATCGACGTTGCTAAGGAAAAGTCTATAACACATACTGAAGGTTAATTTATAAATAGCCTATGAGAAATTAGCATTATTTAAAACATCAAATGAGTAAGACTGTTTTACATCAAGTAAAATATTAAATAATGTAATAAATCAAAAAAATATGTATAATTACACAAATTTATAATGTGTCAAAATTTATAATATTCTTATATATATTTATATAATATGATTAACTTCTTGCAAGTTAAAGTACTTGTGATTCATTTAATACTGATTTTAAACTAATTTTTTACATTAAATTTTTTATCCTCCTCAGAAATATTTTTGTTTATTCAACCATAATTTCATTTAAAAACAACTTCTAAGTAAGAAACTTAGCTATTCTTTTGAGTAATATTCCTCACTCAATACCTACAATCTTGATGGAATATCCAAACCTTTTCCCTTGATTTGCAATCTTGTTCCTAGAAAGCTATCATCTTTGATTGGTAAGTACTTCTATTGTCATTGATAAATATAGTTTTAACAAGTTAAAATTTTAATATAGCTAGTGCTAAAAAATAACTTAAGTGTCACCCTTAAATTTACAGTTTTAAATAATTTTCATTACTTTCCTTCATGGTCAAACCATACCAAATACCTTTATCTGATTATTCTTAATCAGAACAAAATAAAATAAATGTAGCAGCAGAATAATAAGGAAAGAATATACAAATGATAAATTTCATTCCCTTACAACCTACAGTTTCATAACATGTGGAATGTATGAAATAAATTATTTCACTGTATTAAATAAATTATTTAAAAAAAAGATTTTTAAATCCAACAGATACAGTTCAATTAAAAGGCAAGTACACTCACCTATATGCAGTGCTTTCAGTGTTTTTACTCCATCAGCAGACAAATTTTATAAATTCCACATATAAGTTAAAATATATTGTTAAAATTTAAAATAATCATTAATGTACATACATAAATACATACTGGTATCATAGTTAAAACTTCTTATATCCACCATGGTAAGAGAATGAATGAGAGAATTTATAATAAGAGAGAATTTTACAGCAGGAGGGGTAATAGAGTGAAAATAGTTGAAGCGTGCTTAGGATGAAGAAAGAAAGCAAGAAAGTAGGCATTAATAATTTTGTAGCAAGTACAAATTAATACTTATAACACACTTTCAAAAAAAATAATTCAAAAAATACTAAGATCCAGAGATACAAAATAAGTAATTACAAAGACACAAGAAACTTTTATAATGGTTAAGCAGAAATTTGAAAAATAAAATAACGATTCTGCAACCTAACCAGGAATTTTTTTTTGGGGAGTTGAGAAATGCTTTTGTGTTAACAACTGGAACAAACATTATACAATATTACAAAAAGAACATATTTCAATAATTATACATCGGAGCTCTTTTCTGTTGTAGTAGTCCAGTCACCTTGCCACATCCCTCCAAGAGTATGTTTAATAGAATTTATGAAATCGGTAGTAGTAACCCAACTGATAAAGAATAGTTGGGTATATGTGTCATTAGCAGCAGAATCCGCACATTCATTAACTGGAATTCCCGCATGGCTAGTGATCCAGCAGAAACTCACTTGTGTATTGCGAGACTTCAACTCAGCGATTGCATTATGAATTTCAGTAACAATAGGATGTCTAAAATACAAATTACCTAATGCTTAGAGTGCAATACACAAATCGCCACAAAGAAGGATGTGATGATATTTTGGGTTAATGATATTCAAGGCCTTAATGATGGTGTAGAGTTCAGCATTGTAGACACTTGTAATACTAGGTTGACAAAACAAGTAAGTTCTGTCATTTACAACAAACCGCATCCAATGGTAACAATCTGTTTCGACCAATCTGTGTATACTAGTGTATCTGGGTTTGCTGAAAAATGATAGCTGTTGATTTTTTATTATATATGGTGAGGTCATAATTAAAATTTATGTTGTAAAGTCTCTACAGAGAATATCAACAGGGATGGGTTGGGAAAATAGAAGGTGTGTCAAAATTTAAAAGGTAAAGTAAACGCCAGGAACAAACACCTATAGATGAAAACGTGGATGATTTTTATACGATTCTAAATGAGGGTTTGCAAGGACTGCTTTAGAAACCAGGTGATTTGGTTGTCCTTTAAGAGGGCAGAGTAAGATGCTAGCAGCTGGTCCCGTCTATGCCGAAGTGATGGCTTTTCGCAATCAACAAGTATGCTTGCAACACAGCTTGACCTAAAGACACCAGTTGCAAGACAAAGAAAAGCCTAGTGTACATTATACAGCATCTTAAGCATGGTATGACACGCTGAAGAATAGGCAATGCAATCCTAATATAACGGGACTAAACTAAAGTAACAAAAACAACATACATGATCGGTCAGCTCCCCAATTGGTGTTATTATATATATCTAGCATATCTGTAATTACATATTATAGCATATCTACAATTTTTAAACATCTCGCTTTAACTGTTTTATATGTTTGGCCCATGTAAGACGACTATAAAAATGCAAACCTAAAAATTTAATCTCAGGGGAGATAGCAATTGGCTCTCAATTGAGAAGGACTTGTGGAATAAAAGGATCTTGTAGATGACTAAAGGCAACATACTTTTTTCTCAGGTGACAATATGAAGCCTCAGGTGACATTTAATAATACTGTTGATGACTATAATAAAAGAGATGGCACTTAAAACTTCCTTGAGGCACTCCAATTTCCAAGGTGACACTACTTGACACAGAATCTCTTAACAGGGAAAGTTCAGTCATTTAAGAAACCCCTAATAAAAGCAAGCATATTACCCACGACAACCCCATTCTTTAAGGGTGTTTAGGATACCACATCGCCAAGCCATATTGTACACCTGATATTAAAAAACAATAGCGACGAGTTGCTGGCAGAGCAGAAAAGCATTTTGGATAACTGTTTCGAGTGATACCTGATGGTCAATGGTAGATCATCCTTGGCAGAAACCACATTGTTCTGGAGAAATCAGGGCATGTTTCTCCAAATACCACATAAGCCTGCAGTTCACCATTTTCTCAATCTCTTTGCAAAAAATGCTTGTCAAGAAAATACTTTGTCTCTATCAGGTTTAAGTACTGGTATGACTATGGCTTTCAACCAATTGGGTGGGAAGACTTGCACAGAGAACAACATATTAAAATTATGCAATAGGTGATTTTAGTTCTGAATTGGGAAGGTTTGAAAGCATACCGAGACATTTGTTATAAAGTCCAGGAATGGTGTTACGTGAGTTTTTTAATGCATGCGACAACTCGTTGAATGTAAAAGGATCATTTAATTCACTGACCAAATCACCAACTTTTAATGGTACTATTTCCATCTGTCATATCAGTGAAATTCATTAGTATGATGAAGTTAGGGACACTCAACAAAAACAATCTGTCTTTGAAGTTAGTTGCGGCTGCAGAAGATGACGTAAAAAGTTCTACTTCAAGAACAGTTAAAGGATAGACTATTTCTGAGATTCATAAATTGCATGAAGCTTCTTCCACCAGTAGATGTAGTGGTAGTGCATGAGACGGTTTCTATGTAATTCTCCATGACTTTCTCCTAGCGCCTACGAATACATGAAGACACACTGCTCTAGCCTTATGATACAAATTTTAATGTTCATTTTATGTCTGTGGTTAAATTAATGCAATGCCTGCTTTTTTTCCTAATCACATTTTGGCAATCATTGGTAAATGGATTTCCTGATGTTTGTGGAATGAATCTATTAGTATTCTTCAGTATCAGGAATGTAAAAGAGGCAAGCTGATGTAGGACATTAGCACTATTGTCATACAGTGATGAGAAGGCTTTATGGTAGCTATTCCAAATTGCTTTTTCAATAATCCATCTTCGTGGCCTTGTGTTTACCACATGGTCAGCACCAAAAGCAATAATAATTGGTTTACGATCACTGCCGTACAAGTCGTCACAAACAAACCAAGGTAGTAAACTTTGTGAGCATAAGGAGAGATCAAATTGGACAAAGTACCAGTAGATGACAACAAACGTGAATGATCTATCACTCAGCAGGCAGAGGTCTAAATATTGTCTCACTCTGTTTATGATAAACTCAAGAGGAACATACTGTTGAGCCACATAAAATATGGTAGGCATTGAGATAGAATTTGGACAAGAAGATTTTCTGTATCTAGTGCCATCGAACTCAGAGTCTGGTGAGAGATATAGATTGAAGATTACAATTTGAAAGTGACAAACTTTTATGATAACTGTAGGGATGAGGGTAGCTAGTGGTATCCTTGTAGCTGATACTTGTCCTGCATGAAGATAGCAACCCAATCACTCTCTCTACTGTCTACAAGACATAGAACTACAGATATATATATATATATATATATATATATATATATATATATATAAAATTAATTACAGGTGATTCAGTTTAAAATTTTTAATTTTAATAACTTCCAATGCCCTAGAGTGGGGTGCTTTGTCAACCATATCCTACAGTATGAGGTGATGGGAGATATTTTGAATAATGGGAAGTCACAGACAAAACTTAAGAGGGGGTGTTTGTATGACAGTGTCATTGTGATGTTTAGCACACCTTCAGTTTTCGAGCAAAATGTTGTAGTGTAGTCATACTCTTGAATTTGAAACATTGCTGTGGATTGGGAATGAAAAGTCATACTCGAACCAAAAGGTACTTTTATTTTCTCTGGTGCTTCAGGAAGGTTGAATGTTAATATTACAGAAGGTATAGATTCTCCATTTTGCTCTGGCATTTCATTATTTGCTTCACCTCTACAACACCTTGAAGACCAAGCTCATCTGCGATTTCAGTAACATCAGTACCTACAAGAACCTGCTCCAAAATTACTCCATGGCTTGTATTTAAGGTTTTTGTGACATATCTTATGTTTAAACCACCCATGTTGGTGAGACGCAAGTGAGATCGACATTGATCATCGTTAAAACTTATTTGATTAGTACTGATCCATCTCTTAATTCCTGATGTTCTTTAGTGAACCACATGATCCTGTTACTACCTTGTTGATTAGGAAAGGCAAGAGCTTATGAAGAAAGCCACCTTCCTAATTATTTTGCAGAACTACAAATCTTACATTCTTAAACTATGGACAGGATGCATAATAATTTACATTATTTTCCACTGTACTGTTATCCTTGTCAGACAAAGTTGATTGAGGCCTTTTCAATAGACTATTTTATTTTTTTCAGATGGATAACCAACCATCATTGGAGTTTTTTCAGGACTAATAATTTTTGTCCCATGAATAACGGGGAAATACAGAATCACAAATGCAGAGCCCATGCATACAGAGGCTACAGCTAAATATAACTGGGTCACCCAAGTACCCAAAGGATATTTTTTAAGACTACATAGAACCATGCACTCATCGGCACAATAGTTTCCACCTTGAGTTATGGTTGTGTTTCGTAAGGTGTTGCAACACCACAGTGTATATGTAAGAAGAAACAGTGTAAGATGCTGTTGTGTTACTGTGCAATGGTATATGTTGTAATTTCTATTGTTTGTAGTGTGTGTATTGTGTAAAGCGTTCAGTAACTCAAGTGTGTAGTAGGAAGGAAAGCTGAATAGGATATGGCCATGGGGATGCCACCTCCACAGTCTTAAGGAGTAAGACTCCCCATTGGGGTACCCTGGAGTAGATGGGGTGTAATTTCAATTTACAACCCATGTTTTTTTATTAAGTGGTAATGGAATAAAGGTAAGAGACTAAAGAAAGAAACTTCTCTCTTTAAAGAAAGAAGTTAATAATAATAATAGATATTAACAAAGTTAACGAATAATTTAATGTTACGAGATTGAAGAAATCATATGAAGAAAATCATTATATACTGATTAATGATTAGAAATCATCGCATAATTATATATTATAGAGAAAAAAATGGATGATTTCATAAAAGGAAATAATGAACATAGGAGAAAGTACAACATTTTTTTTTTAAAAATGACCTAGGCAGGAAATGCACACACTTTAGAAATAATAAAACATTAACATTTCTTTATCAAGGTAAAGATTTCGAGGAAATTAAGCCAAGCTATATTAATAAGAGGTACAAGCAGAGAACTGATATTTGATTTCAGAAGAAATTTTTAAAAGATGATTTGAATTTGACAAAACTGAATTATTTTTTTTTTTAATTATAAAACTAGAAGACTTTGTTTTAATAATTAAGCTCTTTAGATGAAGTAGAATATAAAAAAGTTCTAATATATTTTAATAAAAATAAAATGGCAGTAACAGAATAGATTTGACATTATGTAAAACCTATAAGGAGACTGTAGAAGTGCCATAAAACTTACATTTTAGTAACATACTTAATGTAGATAAGCAATATCAGTATTGCTTTTAATCTTACTTGAAAACATTTTCAGCTGTCTTTGTTATTTGGTCATACATGTTTAGAACAAAAAGGTTTTGATCAAATAATTTGTTGACTCTGAAATGTATCTGTTAGGATGTTCAATGAGAGGGTGAGATAAAACTAAAAGTAAGTCACATTAAAATACTTCAACAAGACTAAGAAAAGTTACAATAAACAAAAGTAAATTAATATAACACACAAAACACAATCACCAAACTAAATGGTCCTGGAATACATAAATTGAACTATTCAACAGTACAATGATCAAAGTGAGCACAGTTTTTAAACAATGCCTCTGCAAAGTAATGAATTAACATTTTAATGACATTAATTAACATGATAATGACCATATCTTACATAATACAATAGGACATTTTGAAATTAACATTTTAACATGTAATAACACAAAAAAATGGTACAGAATATGAATTCTGACAATTCAAAATCATATCCACTTTTTGAAATACATTCTTAATCTATGTTTCTACCCAATAAAAAAATTGTTGCCAACAGCATCAGCCATAAAAATAACAATTACTTTTTTTACAAATTATTCTCTTTCACACAGGTTTGAGTGATGAGCAAAGTGAAAGAGTTCCTTACACAACTAAATAAAATACATCTCGGTAGAATCCACACCTTGGACTGTAATACATACACAAAGTTCAAAAAGAAAGAATGGGAAACCATTCCTTTCTTTTTCACTAGTTGCCTGGTGCAACTTACAAACTATTCTTTACGGTAATAATTTTTGTTACTTTAACAATAATTTGTAATCAGGTTGCAACAACACATTTATCATAAACAACCAAGAAATTTATCACATATGGGACAAGTGAAACTTGTACTAAGTATGCCAACAAAGTAAATGGAGTTTACATCCCAATATAAAATGATTGCCTCAAACATCACAAACACCTTTTGAATCTAAAAACAATTTTTTTTATCAAAACAAGACAAATTATTTTTAAAGTAATATTTCAAAAATTATTTTTGAAAACCAATTTCTGAGAACTGATAACGTAAAATAATCGTTAATATTCATACCTGTGGTAAGAGATAACAGACGCAAAATGAACTCAGCAACGTTGTTAAATACACCCCCCTAAAACGACATTTTCTAATTTAATTCATTTCAAGTTTTACATCTCTTTCCAATAAACCATTTTGGTTACTTTTAATCAATTACAAGCACACAAATTTAAATAAACAAAAGAAAGTAATTACTAACTTCCCTGTTTTACGACAAACAGTAATTAGACTTAATACCACAACAATGACCCCAATTTCGTCACATTAAAAAGTCAAATAGTTAAAATATGAGAATTGATAACGTTTGCATCATCTCAGTCATCAAAAATATTATTAGCAGTTTAAATTTTACAAACGTTTGATTATAAAAGAAACACTTTATTTTAATGTATAAATAACATTATTTTTGTAATTCGTTACAAGTTATAGAAGATATTTACAAATATCAAAAAAGAACAACTTTACATTGTAATCTGCGCCACTATGCACACAAATTCGTACTAACAATTTATTTAGACTGATGTTCACCGAGTATGTAAGAACAGTTCTGAATAATCATTTACTAACATTTTAGTTGAATTTTGAGGACCGTTTAAAGCGTATTTATTCAGAATACGCTATTCCTGGGTGAGCAGTAAGATTTAAATTGAGTGTGTCATATTTTCAGCTTCCTTATTCGCGTAGTAATAATTTGAAACGCTTATTAAAAGTCCTGAAATAGCCAACTATACACTTTCCAAAACGTAAGTGAAATTTAGAATCCACGCCTTTTTGGTTGAATTTCAATCAAAGATTTAATGGGACAAGAATTAAGCAAATAAAATTTTAAACTAATTTCTTAGAAATATTTTTTTTAGAATTTTGACTGAGGTTCTCTCTCAAGTAATGAACTAGATTTGAACTTGTTGAAACTAACAGGTAGCTAGTTCAGCTTGTGATTATTATAAAATAATAAACATTGGCTGACTTATTATTAATGTTTTTTTTAAATGGAATAATGGCATTAGTCATCACGACTGATTCAGCTGCATTTTTATTTATTTTCTTGTTTAGTAAAATTGTTTCATGGTTTTTTCATGTATTACGGTTGTTTATTGAACCTTTTTAAGTAAGCGGGTCCCACTGTTTTTTTCTTACAAATCAGTGGGTATTTGGAGAGAAATTACAAATATAATCTAATCAAACTAACATATGCTCACTTCACTTGCTAGTCACGGTTAGCGAGCGTAGTTAAGTTTGGTTAGATTATATTTATAACATAAGCAACAGTGCTTATATTGGACCTACCTCAAGTACATTTGGAAGATTTATGTTTGAATAAACTCGACAAGTAGAAATAAAAAATATAGAAGACAATCTTGAAATAATACAAGATTGATTGTTATTATGGAAAATTGATCCATTTTCGGTGAAAATGTAATTTAGTTATTACTTTATTTGGTTACGTAAGCGTAAAAATGCCCGTTTTTTTGTTGTTATTTTTGGAAAAAAGTGGTACCCGCTTACCGAAAAATATCCGTTTTTTTTTGTTTTACTTTCCCGTCTAGCGCTATAGCAGTACTATAGCTTTAGAAGAGAAAGTATTGAAATTGATTCAAATTGGGCATATGAGGTATTCACAGGATCTTCACGTTTTTACACCTAAGGAACCCAAAAAACCGGATGGAAATGTACGTGTGTGTATTCGGTCTTACACCTTACACCTTCAGAAATACTGGACTGATTTTGACGAAACTTGGTCAGATTACTTCTACATAAATGGGGCATTAATGATATTAAATTTTCAACTTAAAAGGTCAAGGGGGTGAGGCTGTAGAGCAAGGTCATTCTCAGTATCTCAAGATTTCGACTAATTAAGGTCTTTTTTTTTTAGGAATATTTGTTAACAATTAAAAAATAATATTTCCAAAAAAAAATTTTTTGCAAAATCGCACCCGATCTCAGTAAATGCTCTAAATATATTAGTGGCTAAATGGGTATACTGCGTCATTAGTATCCCCTCGCACCACAAGGAGCGCTAGTGTAGTACTGACCTACAGGTGCAGTAGAAATCTTCTATGTTGTATGTCACAGGTTAGCGGTAGAATTAATTAAATGAATAACATTTTATTAATTCATTGTGGCCGCTGGTACCGCCACATTTGCGGGAATGGAATGTGCACGCGCGCACTTTAGTCACAATCATTAAATTAAATAATCAGAAAATATTACATTTAAATAAAATTATAAATATTTTAAATTAGGTGTGTGTGTAAGCTGGACATCAGAAAAAACCCGCGTGACAGGCAAGTCCTACAACTACGTTGTCAACTTTTTTTTGGTGTAACTATACCTTTCAAATTGCTCAGATAGTAGAGATTATGATTTTTATAACACTCTGTGTATAAGTTTGAGTAAATATACGTGTGCAACCTACGCTATTAAACAACATGCTACTTAAAATCTAGAACAAAATTAAAAGTCTATATGAAGTGAAAATAACAGTTGCATACTACAGTCAAACAAAACTGTAGTTTTTAGGAAAGGATACTGATGCTTAGTTTAAGGTTAGCAATGTTTTAAAAACAACAAACAAAATACAGAACACAATAAAACAACACAGGCAAACATAAATACCCAGAAATATACAAAATTAAATTCCTGTAAATACAATTTTTATTTTTTTTACTGCTGTAAATTAAATGACTGTATATATAGTCATCTACCAATGAACGTATAGATCATATAGTAGAATCAAATCATAGAAACAGGACACATGACCAAAGGCATTAATTGCAATATACAAAATTTACTAAGATATCAACAAACTTGAGCAATATGAAATTTACACTCAAAATTTGACAAAGCAATATCTTAAATGCACTAAAACATAAATATCATCTCGTTATCTCTCTCTCTCTCTTGGTGTGTGTGTGTGTGTGAGAGAGAGAGAGAGAGAGAGAGAGTCTATTATTTGATCACATGCATAAACAACTTCCAAACATTTTAATTTGACACCCATTAAGATTAATATTACTGTACAAAGATATTTGAAAGAAAATCTACCATTATCATAATAATAATAATTAAATTTAATGTATCTTATTATTATATAAGGACAAGAAATTCGTTTATACAGAGTAATCTCAAGAACCTCTTGAACTAATACAAAAAATTGTCACAGAAATTAAAAATTTAGGTAACTCTTTCCTGATTGTCATTCCACATAATTGTCCCTTGGATGTCAACCAATTTTGGCCTCTCAAATACCTCTCCATAGTAATATGATTAATCATATATAATAAAAAATAAAATCTGATTGTAGGTTAACTGTTCATCATAAATGTATAAAAACTTTTAATGATTTTACAGCCAGAATGGTATAATCACTGTAGTTAAAAATATTTGCACTTTTTAATCTCTACTAATTTCTGCAAAAACTGAAATATTGCAACTTTCAAGAATTCCTTTTTTAAAATACATTCTATCCTCAAGAAATCAAAAATACCTCATAACAAAAGGAAAGGTTCAAGGCCCTTTGTGACTGTAACTCCCTGCCAGCTACAAACAAATTAAAAAAAAAAAAAAAGGTTAGTCCTCTAATGTTTAGAGGACTAACCACCATTTTAAATCAATTCAATACTACTGAGGTATGATTTTTTTGTCTTTGAAACCCCGTTTTTTCCACTCCCTGAGCCAATGGTTGGCGATATAAAAAAACTTTACTTATATAAGTTTTAGGTCCTTATCCAAAGAATAGTAGGAACTTTAAACAAATTCAATATTTTACTTAATAAGAAAGTTACAGCGATATTTTGTTTTTTTGAAAAAGCCCCCATGGTCTGATTTTCCTCATTACAAATTCAACCAAGATTCTGCTTATTATATCTTATGTATCAATTTGAAATTGATTGGTGCAAAATTATGGCAGTTATTGTATCCACAAGAAAGTGAAATATACATATATATATATATATATATATAAACTTTTGAACTAGTGGTTTTGGGGTCTGAGGGATGTGAAATGTGAAGATATGTTGAAATTTAACGGAAGTCGAATCATAGTACCCATTACAATACGTAGCTTTCTTATGAAATCTACTCAATACTAAAGCTAATAGTACAACATCGAAAAAGGTACATACTAAAAACAGAAATAAAACTGAGATATTCAAACTTAAATTTATTCCAATAATAATTTTATAAATACATATACAAAGCTCCAGTGCACATACATAAATGAGTCTTAAAATATAGCCTATTCAAAATATAATTAATCTAAAGCTTGTTACATCGAGTCTAGTTCATATTACTAATTGTTACATTTAAGGCAGTGTGTGGTTCAATTCACAACCTAAATTACAAAACCTTGACGATATTGTAAATTTTGAACACTATTTTAATTTTATTCATTCTAATTTATAAAACAAAACACTAGTGTCCTGATACTGGAAACCCATTTCTTCACCTCTTTAATAAAGATATTTGCAACATATATGCTTTATACTGTTGCCTAACATGTTATAAATTTTAGGTCCTAAGTAGACAAATGATTTTTGAAACCATTCTTTAAATACAGCCAGGATTTGTGTATTTTTTACATCCATATTTTTTATATTGTGCACATTATTTTGTGGTCTTTACAACAATTAAAAAATACTCTTACTATTTTGTATAGGTATAAATTCTTTATGAGTAAAATATTCAGTTTTTTGAAAACCTCAAGAGATGGGAAAACTGCTTCTGAAATCTACATAGTATGCTATTTTCATACTTGTTAAGTGAAATTTATAAGTGCCTGCCCAACATTCAATTCCAAATTCTAGTCTAGATTTAATAAGTGTATTATGTATACAACCCAGTCATTTTTTATCGCAGTAATGTTGAAACTTGTAAATTTTATATGAGTATAATAATAATAATTTTTTCCTTAATTTCCATGTGTGAGGCTTCCACCTTAATTCAGAATCTATAATTAAACCTAAATATTTAGTGGAATTAGTTTTCTTATACATTCACATACACAAATAGTATTACACAAAAAAAAATGTTTATGATATTATGATACATGACAGAGGTTGCTTCCTCCTATCTAGGAAATTAACAAAATTTGATTTACTTGAACTTAGAACTAATTTATTATTGTAGAAAAAATCTAACGAGATCTTCTTCCATCTATATTTTTATATATTCTCATTTATTGCAGCTGTAGTCTATGGCAGTATCGTCCACAAAGAAGACATTTCCCTGACATTTTCATTACATAAGTTATTAATGAATATTAAAAACAGAACAATGGAGAGGACCACATCCTATGGAGTGCCACATGATACTACAGTCCAATCACTTAAAAATTGTCACCCACTTTGACACAGTGTAGACAATTTGACACATAAGATCCAAGCCAGCCAGGTTAACAACATTACTTTTCAAATCTGATTATTCTATAGGTAAATGTATTAAAAATGTCAAAAGTTAAATTGATATATTTAAAAAATCAGTTTACAATCTTGAATGTGGTTCTTGTGATAAAGTTCATACTGGACAGACTTGTAGATCTTTCGAAAAACATATAAGGGACCACAAATTTTGTTTTTCCAATAATAAGAGGGTTTCTAACTATGCTTGATATTTAATTGATGAGAATCATGTTTTTAATGGTAATTTCAAAGTAGTTCATGTTGGAAAAAAAGTTTGAATCTGAACCTTTTAGTCACTGCAAATTAATGAACTTATAAATTCTAATTTACCTTTAACTTAACAATTATACTTGAATAGTTTGCTGTTGTTCAACTTATGGATGCAAGATGGGTTTCTTATTTTTGTAAGTGCTGCCTCCTTTTCTGAATTGACCGATAGTAATTACTGTTAAATTTATATATTACTGACAATTGTGTACATTCCCTATTGTTTGCCCTTTACCTTGTTTGTTTTTTTTCTTTTGGTTTTTGTACACTGACGAACAAATTAATCCAAACACAGTATTTTTAACGGAAAATTTTATTTTTAAAAGAAAATATTTTTAATAGTCAAACTCACTCAGATTTAACAGTTTATGTGTACTGCTTTGTTTTTAATTATCTCATTAATCCTCTTTGGCATTGACTCCATTATGGTTGAACAATGATTTTTGATCTCTTCATCAGGAAACCAAACCTGCATCACTGAGATAATAAGGTCAGTTTTTGTGCTACAATTCATTTTTCCCAAGACTTTTTTTTAGTATGGCCCATAAATTTTCAATGGGATTCAGGTTGGAGGAGTTCCCTGACCACGAGGGCATCAAATGTTTTGGTTTTTGAAGAACTCTTTTGCTTTCTTTGACGTTTGACATAGTGCAAGGTCCTGTTGGAAAATGAGTTCTGGGTTCTTCTACATAAGTGGGACTATTTTTCTTTGGCATATGTTAATGTATTGGCCCAATTTCATCATCGCATCTACAGGCATAAGTGCTCCTGGCCATTTTGTTTAAAACATCTTTTTGGCTAGGTGTTTGGGAGCTTGTTGCAGGTGTGCTGGCGTAGTAGTCTTCTCATCTGCTGACTTATGAATATACACTACTCTGTCCTCCTGGACAAAGAAATGAGGCTCATCTGAAAAAATAGTTTTTTCAACATGTCAATAGTCCATTTCTTTATGTTCCTTTGCCCAAGTCTTTTTGTCTTCATAACCTGTCAGTAACTGCTTATTTAGGTTTCTGAGCAATCCTTCCCACTGCCAACAATTTTCAACAAACTGTTACATGAGAAAGATTAGTCCCACTGGCTCTCAAGTCCCTATTATGGTCAAAAACTGACAATAGGATTAATTTTGGTTTTTCTTATATCGATCCTGTGTACGCATTTTTCTGTCTACATTTTCCTTTTCTCTTTGGTGAGACGATACCTATTTACCTAAACCTTTTCACGATTTCATTTATAGTACTTAATTCCACACTAAGCTCACTGGCAATCTGTCTTTGAGTCATTTGTGCGTGTTGGGACAGGGCAACAATTTTTGACCGCTTTCGTGGGGTTATATCCATTGTATTAACTAGAAACGAATAACAAAATTATAACAGAAACACACAAGGACATCAAAAACTAATTGACAATGAATTATAAAAGCACAAAAACCATTAATTCTGTTTAAATATGAACGAATAACATAACCTGAAACACCAAACAGCAAAGTCTGTCATAGAATGAAAATTATCTACAACAGAACAAAATTTCCCTTTGTTCAGATTAATTTGTTCATTACTGTATTTACCTTTTTTGTCGCACTTTTAGTTTTAGCATTCTGTTTGTAATTCTTGAGCAAGTTACTATCTACCAAAACAGTTGTGATTTTTTAAAATAATTTTGTGAAAATCAGATAACATATTTGTTTATTTTCTTTTTGGTTCCTATATAACTGTACGTTTTTTTGCGAACATTATTTTCTAATTTTGAAATTTGATCCTTTTTTATATATCGGTAGAATATAAAAATAACTGTCAGTTTTAGCGGATGTCATTTTTAGAAATGTTTGGGAATTTGATTCTGTATTGCATGGAGGGATTTTAAGTGTTCAATGTATCATGGTACTAAAAAAGTAAATGTAACTAATTCAAGAATTAGATATCTCAGAAAATATTTTATCTATTTAAATAGATTTTAAAAGTAAGATTTGTCTTACAGGTTTCTTCTTTGGAGGCATTACATTTTGATTTCAATAAATATGTAGCTGAAAAACTATTAATAAATTTACAGATATTAACCCCTCATTTTGAGTAGATACAATTTTAGCATTTCTGATGATTTATTAATTCATTTTTACATATATTATTAACAAAAGAATAAGTTCTTAATAAAATAATAATAATTATAAATAAATAACTAAAATAACAGTAATAGTTGCATTACTACTATTGAAACCTAATTAGGGAAGTTATAAAATGCAATTAATTCTGTTCAACAGTTTTTCTGCTCATATTCCAGTTCAAGATTTTTTTGTATTATCAATAATTTCAAATGGTTTATTATCAAATAACTGAATAAATGAGAAAAACAGTTGCAGTAAATTATTATATCAAATAAATTCAAGTATTTACTTCTCTCATGAAAGAGATAAGGCTCTAACATAAATAAAAGAATTTTAATTACCAAGCCTTGAATATCTATTATAAATCGATTAATAAAAAATAATTGTATATTATCAATGATATTGCATTATTTTTTCCTTCCAAATTAAAATTTATTAAAATGGACTACATTTTATACAAGATTGGTGGAAAAACTGAAAAATACTGCATCTCTCGCATTTCATACCTAATTGAGATAATTTTCACAATAAATCAAACAGTTTAAAAAACAAATTGCCTACTTGTTTTTACTTTTTTTAAAAGTTAAGTTTTTTATAATAGTAAAAAACTAAAACATCTTACTTCTCAGGTTAGATAAGCAAAAACAATACTAATAAATGATGATAATATATTAACTATGTAAATAAAGTAATTAAACTGTTTCAGTATGTCTCTGCATTTATCTTTACAAATCAACATTATTTCCTCTAAAATAGTTCCCTTGATCATCAGAGATGTTGCTCCCATTCTTCATAGCAGCCCTGTTAATCAGTAAAGGTGACTGCTTTTAGTTAATTAAAAATAGCGTGGCCTCAATACAATAATATTACATTATAAAAAAGTAAAACTTTACAGGAGAGCAATTTTAGTCTTTCAGGTCTGCATTATAAGACCTCCATCAGGTTATTTATTTATAAACTTTACCTAACAATTTTTAAGGTTGTTTTTATACCACAGAAATTGGTTTCTTTCTAACACAAGTTTTTCATTATTTTAATTTTATTTTTGTGTTGCTGTATTTGGAACTTAAGAAAATGAATATACTTATCATGTAGCGAACTCAATAAGATTCCATCAACAATATTTCCAATAAAAATATTTTTTTGGTACACAGTTTTTTAATTTTATTAAAATTTTTATTTCTTTACACACTAATAATTATCAATCATGCAACTGGCTATAAACAATTTATCTTGATAAGTATAAATAAACATTTTTAGAAAACTAGACTAAAAATTAACAAAATTATTAATTTTTTTTTTTTTGTCTTCAGTCATTTGACTGGTTTGATGCAGCTCTCCAAGATTCCCTATCTAGTGCTAGTCGTTTCATTTCAGTATACCCTCTACATCCTACATTCCTAACAATTTGTTTTACATATTCCAAACGTTGCCTGTCTACACAATTTTTTCCTTCTACCTGTCCCTCCAATATTAAAGTGACTATTCCAGGATGCCATAGTATGTGGCCTATAAGTCTGTCTCTTCTTTTAACTATATTTTTCCAAATGCTTCTTTCTTCATCTATTTGCCGCAATACCTCTTCATTTGTCACTTTATCCACCCATCTGATTTTTAACATTCTCCTATAGCACCACATTTCAAAAGCTTCTAATCTTTTCTTCTCAGATACTCCAATCGTCCAAGTTTCACTTCCATATAAAGCGACGCTCCAAACAAACACTTTCAAAAATCTTTTCCTGACATTTAAATTAATTTTTGATGTAAGCAAATTATATTTCTTACTGAAGGGTCGTTTCGCCTGTGCTATTTGGCATTTTATATCGTTCCTGCTTCGTCCATTTTTAGTAATTCTACTTCCCAAATAACAAAATTCCATAATCTTTTCTCCTCCTATTTTCACATTCAGTGGTCCATCTTTGTTATTTCTACATTTCATTACTTTCGTTTTGTTCTTGTTTATTTTCATGCGATAGTTCTTGCGTAGGACTTCATCTATGCCGTTCATTGTTTCTTCTAAATCCTTTTTACTCTCGGCTAGAATTACTATATCATCAGCAAATCGTAGCATCTTTATCTTTTTTCACCTTGTACTGTTACTCCGAATCTAAATTGTTCTTTAACATCATTAACTGCTAGTTCCATGTAAAGATTAAAAAGTAACGGAGACAGGGAACACCTCTGTCGGACACCCTTTCTTATGTTCTTCAATTGTTCCTGTTGCTGTTTGGTTCCTGTACATGTTAGCAATTGTTCTTCTATCTCTGTATTTGAACCCTAATTTTTTTTAAATGCTGAACATTTTATTCCAGTCTACGTTATCGAATGCCTTTTCTAGGTCTATAAACGCC
Organism: Lycorma delicatula; assembly: GCF_047948215.1. Lineage (NCBI taxonomy): Eukaryota > Metazoa > Arthropoda > Insecta > Hemiptera > Fulgoridae > Lycorma > Lycorma delicatula. The sequence goes on along the minus strand of NC_134463.1, from coordinate 90,048,582 downwards.
AAGTATGTCGGTTTGTTTTTCTTTAATCTTCCTTCTACTATTAATCTGAGGCCTAAAATTGCTTCCCTTGTCCCTATACTTTTCCTGAAACCAAATCGGTCTTCTCCTAACACTTCTTCCACTCTCCTCTCAATTCTTCTGTATAGAATTCTAGTTAAGATTTTTGATGCACGACTAGTTAAACTAATTGTTCTGTATTCTTCACATTTATCTGCCCCTGCTTTCTTTGGTATCATGACTATAACACTTTTTTTGAAGTCTGACGGAACTTCCCCTTTTTCATAAATATTACACATCAGTTTGTATAATCTATCAATCGCTTCCTCACCTGCACTGCGCAGTAATTCTACAGGTATTCCGTCTATTCCAGGAGCCTTTCTGCCATTTAAATCTTTTAATGCTCTCTTAAATTCAGATCTCAGTATTGTTTCTCCCATTTCATCATCCTCAACTTCCTCTTCTTCCTCTATAACACCAAACACCATGTTCTAATTCATTTCCTCCGTATAACTCTTCAATATATTCCACCCATCTATCGACTTTACCTTTTGTATTATATATTGGTGTACCATCTTTGTTTAACACATTATTAGATTTTAATTTATGTACCCCAAAATTTTCCTTAACTTTCCTGTATGCTCCTAAATAGTGCTCTAAATTATTAATACAGTATTTTAATTATTTTACCCCCTAGATATGGAAATAATAATAAGGAAACAAAAATTAAATTGCTTAAGTGAATTGCAAGTACAAATTGTTAAATTAAAATGAAAGTTACATTAATAACTAGGTAAAGTTTGGAATATGTAAAACCCCCAAATTGTTAGGGTTGTAGCATGTAGGGGGTATACCAAAATGAAATGACTGGCACTGAATAGGGAATCTTGGAGAGCTGCATCAAACCAGTCAAATGACTGAAGACAGAAAAAAAATACGTACCAACTAACTCTAACAATTATTGTCACTCAACTTAGTATTTGTTAACAAAAAAATACCAAAACACAAACAAAAGAAAAAAGTGACAAAAAGAAAGCTTATATGTTTATAAAAATATTCATTTAGACTTGTAGGTTATTGTTACAGTTGTAGTGGCTTATTATAATAAAAAAAAAGTCGTTAAATTTATTAAGTTCATTATTACCAGAACTAAAATAAATAAACATTAAAAAAATCTTTCTTATGCCTACTAGAAAGAATATTTTTTTAAGTAAAGCTTCAAAAAAATCCACATCTACTTTTGGCATGCGCTTGTACAGACTTTTAATATCCTTTACTTTTAACTGAGTAATTCTTTTTGTCAAGATTTTGTTTGAGGTGTAGTTGTTGGTAGTGAAACCTAGTCAGAAAGGCATCTTCTTGTCTGCATACTATTATGAACAAAACCTATTTCTTCAAAAGTAATACACTGTGTGATAGCCTGAATCTTACAGACAATGGTGTATCAAATTATTTCGCTATTGTGCTGAGTCTGATGCTGTCACTTATATAACACAAAATGAATTCTTGCAGTTTACTTTACTTAATAGTCTTATAAAAGATACAGGAGACAAAACTTCTGATTCTCTTAATTTTTCAATTTGAGAGTGAACATTATCATATTCTTGTATCCATGAATGCCCAAATGTTGAGTATTTCATGGTAACTATTTATATGTTTTTGTGTCTTAGTAAAAGTTTATAATTGCAACAGATATTAAACTGTTTCTATTTTGTGGAATGCAACTGTCACTCTATGTAATAACTTCGGTTACATGTGGATGATCAAACACTATTTTATCTAAAATCTTAATAATGACACTAGCTGGGTTGTTGCCGGACTGTCTCATAAGAACCTCACTCCAGACAGCATAGTACATCTTGTTTGGATCTGATGCACGAGCAATCATATGATGTCTTGAAGTTTTCTTTTATAAAATAGAATACTGATGTTAGAATGTAGTAATGGTATTATATTTTCTAAGTCAAAATGAACTAATATTTCTGATCTGTCACCAGTTTTAAATTTGTCAAATATGTTTTTTTATCATATTTATGTTCTATCCTCATCAAATCTTCCTTTAAAACATGTCTTTTATATTTTTAACTTTGTCATCACCATTTAAACTGTTTTCTCTTGTTTCCAAATGACTCACATTTTTCACACCTGTCACTTTTAGGAAGCAGGAAATCCAAATTGAATTCATATTAAAAGTATGACTATATATAGATATGTTTACCAGTTTCAAGACATCTTCTGCACATTTTTCTACACACAGATCATACATTTTTGAGATATTTAATGAGAGATTGAAGTATTCTTTTGAAGAAGAGGCTCTGCAATAGTTTGATGAAACCTTAAGAAAAAATGTTATGTGATTTCTTACTACTTCCTTATCTTCAAATGAAACAATTTTTTTTTTTTGTTTCCTTTCCCATCAGGTTTTGGTATTCCAGAAATGCTCTTATGATTGTGAACATTATAGGTGTATTTTTGACTTATGCATAAAGTATTTAAAAATAAATTCTTACATACCCCAATGTTAGTATCAGTTTTTTGAAAAAAATATTAAAAACTACATAACTGCTTCTTAGTTTTAGATTTTTAGCATTTACAATAGTATTATTTAGTAGAAAAAACTTTTTTTATTAAAAATGATGGTTCTGTCATCATCAGAAGTGTGATTAGAATAAGTAACTTTCCAAGAATTCTTACAATTCTTTGTAGCCTAATCATCTTTGCAGGTTTTACCTTGGCTTTGCTGCTAGAAATATATTCCTTCCCAGCTTGGTAGTTTCTTTTATTTACACGTTTTTCCAGTTAAGTGGATTGCGAGACCATATTCTAGTTTTTCCTAGATTTTACTGGAATTTTCTCCAACTTCAACTCTGTACTTTTAGTGTCACTATAGGGAAACAGTGGTTTGAATGAAATATTGCCTGTACAAATTTCTTGTAGTACATTAGGAGATAAAAAAGTTTCTTTAGAAGAACAACTGCCTTCAGAATCATCAACCAACCCAAAAATAAAATGCTTTGTATACTACAAGGAATATTTCACTAAACATTCATAGAAATTTTTTATCACATTAAAAGTCTTGTTATAATACAAAATTAACTTAATAGAGTAATAGCTTAATATATTAAGAGTAGAATAGCTCTTCTATAATATTTAGACCTATTTGAAATGAAAGTCTTTTATTTTTTATAATCTACTCAACTTCTGACCGTTATTAGGAATAAAAGTAGTGTTGTAGGTACAGGATTATTTATATGGATCATACTTTTCTTTTATAACATAAAAGTAGGGTAAAAGCAACAGAACAAATCCAGAAAATAATGACATCTTGAAGACACTAATAGTAGTACAAAGAATTTATCATTTCAGGTTTGGTACAGTAGGTTACATGAAAAGGCCACTTTTCTAAATTAAAATTTCTTAATTTAAAATTAAATTAATATTCTAAATGTATTTTTAAAAATGCAGTGGCTTAATTAAAAATAGTCCTAAATTTGAGTAGTAAGACATTAATAATTAAAATAATACAAAAATCTAAGCTTGCATCAAAACTGAGGTCAATGTGCAAAATATAACAAAAAAGTTATTTAAGTCAGGTTACTATATGCTTTCTTCAGTCAATATTAAAACAAAGATGTAAAACGTAATATTGCATGCGTAGTCCTAAAGCCTCGTAACTACGAGTCAGATTTTGATTACTTGAAATAATGTCCTTTATTGTTATTCAACTTACCTTCGCTTTGTAGATGACCTCGGATTTTTCTTTATTGGTATCACCATCTAGGCTTATTTCTTTACTTTTTTCAACTACAATAAGTATCATCAGAACTTGCAGGTTCATGATTGCCATCCTCATCAGTATCACTAAAATCATTCTGCTCTATTGTAAAAATAACAAGTTTTTACTTGCTATTTCACTTCATATTCTTTTTGATCAGAATGAATTTGTTATTACTTGCTGACTTTTCTCCAAAAATGTCCTGTAATATTTGTTTTCACTAACAATTTTTTGTCCCCTACTAGAAAACATTTTTACTGAAAACTGTCACTGCCATATAATTTAAACACAATACTAGAAAAATTTAGGTTATCACACATCTTTTTTTTTTTTCGTTTAACCTCCGAGTCCACAGTTAAGCATTACTTCAGAGGATGAGATGATTTGTAGCGTGTGTGAAAATGCCATGCCTGGATCACACATACTAGCTAAGTTATACCATATCAGCTGCTGGAACAGTCATAGTGACCACAAGTTATGAACCAAAACAAAAAAAAAAAAATGATACAGTTACTGAACAATTCCTATTCAGTTTCTATAGTTCAGAGATACTGTTTACAGAAATTTAATGTACTGCTTAATAACAAAGAAGATTAATTAACTGTGATTTTAATGAAAAATTTTACAAAAGTGAGAGTGGCAATAATGATAATTTAAACAGGTTTTAAAATGGAACCTTACAGAAACAAGATTAAGCAAACTTAAAAATGGAACTTTATTCTGAATTTTTGTTGTCCAAATAGAACCACAATGAACTGAGATTTTTGTAACATTAGGTTGAAATTAACTAAAAATTAACACTGCACAGTAAGATATCATGGTATAGAATCTTTTACTCCTGAAATCCTATTTTCATAAAAAAAAGTCAGATGGAACCCAATTGAACTGAGATCACGACATTTTTCGCAGCATCCACCGTCCCAAAACGGTATCTTTTGAGATGTAGTGTTTGTTTGAATTAAATAAAAAATCACAGACTCTGATCAAGGGAATAAGGGGCTGATAAACACTCTTTTTAGCTAAAATATTCATTGACAAGGGGCATTGCTATGCATTATGCAAGCATTTGCAATGCATGGCTGCATATAAACAACTGATTTTCTTAGTTTTTTTAAGTTCCTCATGATAGCAAACAGATTAACTTAATTTGTGTTTGACAATAAAGCAGATGAACAAGTGTTTGATGTTGGATTCATTTTTAATGGAGTCATGGTCCTCCAGTGCCTTGTGTCAGTTGAACATTTCATCCCCACCCATGTGATATACTTCTTTTTATGTTAACTAATATATATTCTGAATAGGAACCAAATTGGACCACAAATGAAATTTTTCTAAATATCTCAGTTCCAGCGCCATTTAGTGGATCCAGTGTTAAATATATTTGATATTATTTATTTAATTTAAAACAGATATAATTATTAGATTAAGATGGTAACATTATTTCAGAATCAGTTTTAAATATTCTGACAAAAACACCACAACATTTATTCTAACATATGTATGGTTAATTTTATAATATTATACTGCTAAAAATGATTTAAATGATCAAAAGCATTTGAGTACAGGATGTACAAAAAAGAAAATCAGGATTTTAATTTGCTACAATATCTTTTAGATGTGGTGTACTCTGTTGATTTAAGGCTAGAATCAAAGAGCAAAATGGACAGTTTCAGTTGCCTGCAAGGCCATTGACCAATTCCCATCTTTCTGCTTGATAGTGCCATTAGCAAAGATGGCAACTTTGAACAGAAATCCTTCTGTGGTTTGCAATTTGCTAAATGTGAATCTGTAGTTACAGTTCAACTAATGTTTTGTAGAAAGTTTAATTAGGATCATCTTAGTGACAATAGCATTAGTTGATGGCAATATCAGATATCTTTGTAAAGGTATGAGTGGACTCAAGAGTGTCTGAAGAAAATGTTGAATGTTTTTAGTACACATTCAACAGAATGTTTCCTATGTAGTCCTAAAAAATCTGTCAGGAAGACTGGCTAAAGCAGCAATGCCGGTGTAAATGATTTAAGGAAATGCTTACAAATGCAAAATCTGTCAGGAAGACTGGCTAAAGCAGCAATGCCGGTGTAAATGATTTAAGGAAATGCTTACAAATGCAACCATACTATTTACAGTTGTTACAGGTCCTGAAGCCTACTAACTACACAGTATGTGCCAACTTTGTAATCAAAATTTTGCAGCATGAAGGTGACTTAACTGATTATATTGTGTGTAGTACTGAGTCAACATTTCATCTTAGTGGAAAAGTTAATGCACGTAAGTCTGTATGTGGAGCACAGAAAATTCTCATGAACTCTTACAATGCTAAAGGGACTCTGAAAAATTATATCTTTTCTGCACGAATCCCGATGGAAAATTTACATACTGAAATAGAACACTATTTCAATGAAGCAAGCATAACTGGAGTTACTTATTTGTATATGCTGTATTCTTGGCTCTTTCCTCAACTGCAACATGTACCAGAGTATTTTATTTGGCAACAAGATGGTACAACTTCTACTGGCATAACTGGTAGCGGACTAGTTGAATGCTGTTTTTCTCACCATTGGATCAGTTGGAAAGGACCCAATGACAAAGCTTGTTTGCGGTGACCTCCACAGTCATCTGATCTGACCTCTTTGACATTTTTCTTTGGAGTTTTATAAAGGATCTTGTCATATGCCTCCACTATTTATTGATCTACCCAATTTGAGGCACATTATTGAAGTAGCAGTTGTTTCCATTACTTCAGACATGCTGGTTAAAGTATGGGAGCAACTCTCTAAACATTTAGATGGGTGCAGTATGATGACTGTGTTCACATTGAACACTTAGGGAAAAACTTCAATAATTCCTCCTTCATTTTATCTGTTATTGATTACTCTAAGTCAAGTTAAGATATATTAATTAGCATTAAAACCAGATATTCTTTCTGCTCATAGTTGATAATATGTAGATTGGCTGGGAAGTCACTGTATCCATAAAGTTAACGACAAATAAGAGTTAGGAAATGTGTTTAGAACATATGGTATTTTTGTTGGGGTCAGTTGGCAACAATTTTTTATAACGTCACACATTTTAAGTAAAAGATAGTTATGCTAAAATGGCTAACACAAGTAGTTACAGCATCAAGGAGTGGTTAGTGACAAGTGTATGGGTTCATGAACGACAATATATGAGTCAAACAATGAAGGTAATTTGGTGATATGTTTCGGCAACGTTTTAATAAGTTACTACTGTGAAAAACAAAAATGTTGGCTTGGGAAGTGTGTTTGAATTAGGCAGTATTAAAGGTAGGCCACAGAGTGGACTAAAGTTAACATGGTTGAAACATGCTGCTGCTGTTGGGGATTGTTTCCATTAAACAATCCCCAATGAAATTAACTCGTAAACGATCAGCTGAACTATGTATACCATGGACAACAATGCAAGACCATATGAAAAAGGTCTTAAAAGTTAGGTCATTTCATCAGATTTTCATCAATAAACTGTCAGATGCAAACTGGAATGTTGCGCTCCTGGGCTTTATTAGAAAAGTTCCCTGCTGCAGTGCAACATGGAAAGGTGCTTTTTGTTGATGAATGTGCATCTATTGCAGTTCACATGCCAGAAATGTGTTATTTTGGGCAAAAGAAAATCCTTATTACATGACAGAGTTTGAAAGAAATTCACTGCATGTCATGATATGGGCTAGAATGACAACTCATCATTTGTTTGGTCTTTATTTTTTTGACATAAAAATTTCCAGGACGTTGGACTGACCGCAGTACTCCAGTGTCACCAACTCCATTATCATGATCACCACGAAGTCCTGATTTCACCACATCAAACAATTCATTATGGGAATTATCAGGCATACATATCTGCACGTCGCTACATCACAAATGAAGAATTGTGAGACACTGTGAGGGACGAATTCCTTAATGTAACACAAAAAATGCTCCGTTGTATGTTACAGAGGACATGGCGACGTATAGAACTGTATGTGCAACATGACAGTGAACACACAGAACCACTACACCATCAAAATTAACACTACTTATCAAATGAGTAAATAAAATAATTGATTATTATATCACATTTTTCATTTATAACTCATTACAAATTTTTAGTTTTAACTTTAGGGGGTATGGTGACTTCCCAGCCACACTGTTTATTTATCAAAATAATGTATTATTATAACTTTTTTATACTAACTGTACCAACTGATATGACTAAGTTTAGAAAAGATTAGTTGATAAGATTATAATAAATAATACATAGTTTTTAGATTTTTTTCTCACTTAGTGAGAAATAAATTAAGTAGTTGAAAGGACACTTATCACCAGTTTTTTTGAAGGAAAATTTTGATAATGAAAGTGAAACTGTACATAAAAAAAAATTAAATAATATACCTTATGTGCTTCAACTACAGTGTCAGTCAAACTTTTAAGGGCAACCCCTAAATTACATGCTTCCTGTCCTTATACTTTTACTAAACCATACAATATTAGCCAAATAACCCTAAAATGAATAGTTTTTTTACTGATTTTATTGCAATTCATCTGTTTTAAAAAGGACATAAAATGTAAGCAGAAATTTAATTTAAAAAGATTATTGCTGTAGAATGGATTACTTTACTCCGCAATTGAACAATGAACAACCAACTACTTATGTGGATATAACCAGCAATCATTATATTAAACAAAACATAATATTTTAATCAAACAACAACATTAAAGAGTTCATAGTCTAAGAAAAAGTGAAGAATTTGTACCCAGGGTGGGTTAAAGAAAATCGCATATAAAAATATAAAATTTAGTTTTAATAAAACAATAATAAACAACTACCATGTACAGAAATAATACTTTAATAACAAAGTAATCGATTGGAGTTTATAAACAAAAATTACAAAGCATAATAAAATAAATGCACTGGCACAACTGTGGCAGTTCAGGAAAGAAGGCCACGCTGTTTTAATAAATGCCGCCTGAAAAGTTGATAGTCTTCACTTAACAGTTCACATGCAGCTTGCATTGCTTCTTTAAACGTTGACCGAATCAATTCTTCTTTACCAGAATCAATTGCTTCATATAAACAACGCAATTGTGCCAAATCAAAATTAACTTGATCTTCAGCCATTGTCACAAGATCTCTAGCATCCTTTTGGAATCGCATTACAGTTATACTTGATGATCTTGAATGCCCGTGTCTGTAAACACCAGAAATAATATAAATTCAGCAAAATATAAAAAAACAATATTAATGCAAACCATAAATCAAATATTAAGATACAGAATCATGTAAGTTATCTCTACTGAATATAAATAGTGTTGACATCTCTCAAGAAAAGAGATACATTAATTTTTTATTTACACTACCTGTCCCAGTTATCTTAATGGCAATCACAAAACACTAGACGTACTAGGGCGTCAGTAAGAAAATTTCTCAGTTATATTGCAAGTCACAGTAATTAACAGTGAAAGTGCCACTTGCAGGGCTGAATATCATCTAGGTTTCCTGAACTTGGCATAGTAATAGGGGGTATTAAATTATTTTGTGCTCAAGTGATCATATTGAGTCATCTTATGCAATGTTATCAATTTCTGGTTCAATGTTTACCTTCAGTTCATCAATAGAGTGGGAATTTGATTGATAAACTACTCTATTCTTCAAATAGCTCCAAAGCAAAAAATCGCAACTACAAAAAGCGAACATTGCCATTGCCGTCTGCTGACAGTTTGCTCTTCTGTAAAAATTGCATGAACATGTGATAAGTGAATCATTTGATATGTGAGACTTTGCTCCATATTGTTGGCGGAAGCCATACTCTTTTTTATGATCTGTTAACTAAGTGTAGAATCCTTAAAAAATGTTATGGTACACCTGACATGACAGACCAATCAAAAAACATTAACCTCATTATACAAATATCAGAAACAGCACACAACATGCTGACTTTCTCATCATGAAGTGGGTGCTTTAACATCTAGTGTGGATTTTCAGTCATCCAGTACCTGTAATTGTGCAAACTAACATGCTAACATTTCAGATAAATGAAACCATTTCTTCGTCTGATGTGAAATACAGCATCAAGTCACTCACTGACAATACTTTCAAGAAGTTAATAGTAATAATTAAGACATTTCAGTTTGTTTACACTCTTAAGCTGTTGCACAATATAGTTTCAAATTTAAATCATGAAGAATCTTATGGCAAGATATATGTATTTTATACCATTTTATTGCGATAACTTATGCATAGATTTTTTCAAACTGGTAAAAATTTTTTAAATATTGGCTCTAGTCTCTGGAATCCTAATGGAAAGCATACTTCATTTTTCCTTTGAAACAGATACCATAGTATGCCATCTTTTAATTAATCATGAGTGCTATTTTTTTGCTGGGATACGGCCATTCAGAATTTTTTTGCAACTTGACACATTTTTTGAAAAGATCCAAAATGCACATATTCAATAATAGCAACACTTTTCTCAATTAAATAAGGCATTTTAGAAAACCACAACTGCAGATAATGAATCTGCACCAAAGCATGAAGAGTAACGAAACAACCAATAGCAGTTGTGTTAAAGGTGATATTCAAATAATTGCAGTTCGAGGTGTGTCGGTTTGGATATAAGTTGCTCACCTGGTATTAACTTTATGCATCATTTAAATAAGTTCAAATTTATTGTACTAATTAGTTCAAATTGATAAATGGTACAAAATATTCGTTCAAATTAATTTTATGGTGATAGAAACCTAAGTGAACACAAATATCTTTGAAGCCAACATACTCATTAAGATACGATAATGTATTTACTAAACAAATAAATCAATACTGAATTAAATCATTTTTAAGAAAAAAAAAAATTTTATCAATTAGATTTTATTATTAATTATTACATTAATTGCTTCAGACCTTGTCAAGAAGTCAGATTACGACAGTAGTAATATTAAAGTCTTTAATTACCTTTTCTGAAATCTATTCATTTCTTACTTAAATTTTTGGTGAAAATTATAACATAATGCCTATTATATGAACTATGTTAACAGATAAGCACCAGTGTTGAATGACGTATCAACTTCATATTTCTACAAATTAATTTAAATTAGGAAAATACTAATTTAAAAAACTCCAGAAAGAAAATATCTCTATTTGCCAAACTTTTAAATAAATTAAATAACAGCAACTAAGCCAACACAACAATTGACTGCCTTACCAAATATCCTATATCTGATTTCATGCTTGGGATTGACACACACACTTACAGTGCATCAAACTAAGTGAAAGCCAAATATTTGTAGCCAAATATAAAAGATAGTCATTACAGACAAATTAATTAGACACCCAAATAATCATGTAGTGTTTTTAAACATTTTATACACAACTTTTATTCTAATTTTGTTAATAAATTTATTTGCATTATAAATGACTGTGCATTATATAGAGATCATGCCAGGAATGGATAAGCGTGATATTCTATGGACAAACAAAGGTACTACTCAGAATTTACCTGGATTGAATTTTACCATCACTAAGTTAGATTACGGGATCTTTTAAATTTAGGCTGTGCACATTGAAATTAACAAGCAGTTACAAACAAAAATAAAACTGATAATCATTCAACTGGAGCAACATGTGATTATAAACACAGAATCAAAATACAAAAAAGAAAGTAAAATCTGCTCAACATCAGAGACTGCTCTGTCCTTAATTGAATTTATGTTCTGAAAGTGAAAGTAACAAATACTTGTTTCTCTGTCATGATTTTATGTTCATAATTATATGCTGATCTATTTGTTTTCCCAGGGCAGTTGTGTGATATATGTTAAAGCAATGTGTAAATCTGCCAATCTTCAGTTCTTGATTTTTCTTCTGATGGATGCCTAGGAATTACCAATAAGAAATTTAGCTAAAACCATTTTAGAAAATATGTATTTCTTAAATTTCTCCTAAATTTCAGAAACACATCTTGTTGGTGTTTAATAGTTCATAAAAATTTACGGTGTAGCCATGATTCAAAATATAATGAATTAACATTGTATTAAAAAAGTTTATTGCAGTTTATGTTCTCTTTCCAACCGTAAAACTATGTTTACTAATAATCTTCGAGATAGTTCATACATACAACATTCACTAATAATCATTTACTAATAATCTTCGAGATAGTTCATACATACAACATTCACTATCTAGTATGTATTTTAACTTAAGATAAATTAAAGGAAACTAATGTTTATTGAGCTTAACACAAATGTTTTGATTTCTATTTAATGAAGATTGTCTGAACTACTTTCAAGAAGCAGGACCAAACATATTTCAATCAATCGAATATATACTGATCTGTAAAATCATAAAAGGTAAACATGGCTTAAAACTAAATGATTTTTGCAGTTATCTATTTAAAATAAATCAAGAGAATAGAAACAAAATGTATTTACTTCATTACAATGTATCCAGCAGTTTTTAAGAAATGATGCCTAAGAGATAAACATGGATTCTAATTTCTGGAAGCACCTGAAGCTGGTGCCCTCAATCTGAACTAAGAATCATGTCATTAAATAATATAATACTTTCTGATCCAGACTGTCAACTGGGTTTAGTAGCATTAAGACAAAACACTTACCCATCTACTTTTCATTAAATAAACAAAATTAACATCTTCAGCACAAAGTTTTAAGTAAGTAAAATGTTTATTTAAAATAATGAAACTCTGTTTCCAATGATGTTTTTATATAAATAAACGACTTTTGAAACAATGTACTAGTTCACAAATCAAAGTGCATATTCGGAGAGTTTATAACTCTCCTAACTCTACCTGCTGTGTGTAGTCATATTCTAGTGGTACTTTACTCTAGTAGAACTTTACTAATGGTACTAGTAAATTTCTACTTCTGCCGTGAGATTAGATTGCTGTTTACAGAAGCACATCATGATAATGTTATATAACATTATATTATTTAATAGGCTTTACTTACATTAATGAATTAATTGACATCATTTTCATTTCAATGTTTAATAACAAAACATCAGTTTTTCTTCTGCTTAATTACAGTTATTTTTGTATAAATAATGAATTTTATCTTTTGCCCTATTATTTTGTAATAAGAACAGCTGCTTCCTTAGTTAATGTACTTTAAAACATAAGCATGATGAAAATATACTAAAAAAGTATATACAACCAAATAAAGTATAAATTTCTTACATCAATTGTTTTGATTTAAGTATGATATTATGACAAACAGACACGTGAGTCATAGAATCATGGGTTAAAAGTTTAAAATAGGCGTGTAGTTATAAGCTTTACATAATTTATAGACATTAGTTAATAAAAACAAATAAAATACAGTAACATATTTTAAATGGACAACATTTCTTGTTTACAATGGATTGACAAGCATGTCACTTTGTTTAGTATGACTAAGTCCAGACTGTACTGTTGTGTTATATCTCCATCTTTGTCTGTACCCAAATAAAACAACAGTGCTGTGCTCCTCCATGAATATGAACAATGAATAGTATAAAAGAAATTTTAATGCATCAGAAATGAAAGAATATCATTATTATAATATAATACATCATTAAAGATACAATAAATATTGATTGAATCAAGTGTTTTTACTTCTTGTAAGGGCTACAGTAAGCTAATGGAAAACTCATGTTAATATTTTTCACACTCCAACAAAACCAATATTTTCTCCTACACTGCATTTGCTTTCCTTGATTATCATTGTTCAGTTTTCCTTCTCTGAAAAGTATTTAAAAAAATATATAATTGCGAGATGATTTTAATCTTAAAACTTAATATTTCCCCAAAAAATCTGTATAATTTTTTATATCTATTAAAAAACATCCTGACCATCCTGGAAACTAAACTTCTCTCAGTAATATTCTTGTGCAAAAAACACTACTAGTCAATTGCAAGTGGCTGAACAAACACTACTACCATACATAAAAAAATAATAAATTAAATTAAGTAAAAGTAAAAACACAATTAAGTCTTTGTTTCTCAAAAAAAAAAGACAAATTAAATCCATAAGAAGTAAATATTTGATATGAGATCTATAAACTAATTATTAAAATAAAAATTAAAAAAAAAAACACAATTACACTTTAGGATGTTTTGGTTGACACAATAAGAGTTCTGATCGCTCCCAAAATTCAAGGGTAGCAGCTGATTCGTCCAAATTACGAGATGTAAGGAACTCTCTGAAATAACGACGGCCATCTCGGCTGTCAAGAACATGACGAAGACTATCTGTCCACCGGTCAAAGTCCTCTAAAGGAATACTACTACCCTCTCCCTCTGCTACACAGGGGATACAACTCATGACTGACTAGCAATACCTGCAATAAAATAAATAAAAAAAAAAAATAATATACATAATATGCAATCTCAACCATCAAATATGGCTATGAAAAACAATTTTATTGAGGAATAATCATAGAAAATTTTTGGTGTTCTTAGCAATCCTCAGAGTCTGATCTTGAAAATAATGTAATAATAAATAAATAAATCAACTTCATGTTCTCTTTCAATCTGATTTTGAACTATTAATTTTGTTCAGTTTTCCCAAAGCAATCAAATTAGAATTAAAAATATGTATTCTGAGGAAAATTAACTGAGAATTAAAAATATTGCTGAATCAGAAATATTACAAGATATCCTTTGCGAGAAAGGTGATGATAAAAACCCCACGGGTTGATAGATTTTATGTCAACTTTGTTTTCTGTATAAGGTAATTTTCAATTACTTCCACAATAATTCAGATGATTTCAATTACAGCATGACTGTCATCAATGTAACAGAAGGAAGTTTTATCATTAATAAGGATTATTAAGGGTATTAAACTTGTTAACTATATAGATTAAAAATCTAAAGGTTTATATGGAATGGATTTAACTTATTTGTGAAAATAATAAACATACAAACAAGATTTTAACAGCACTAAAGAAATACATATACTTCAATCTTTAGCAAAATATGTAAACTTAAAATTAATGATGGCCTGATGCATCAACCCTTGTAACTTGCCAAACATCATGGATGACATAGTGCATCGTCCAAATAACACATTGAATCTTAATTAATGATTCAATAAAAAAAATCCTGATCTCTGCAATGTTGTCATTAGTAGCATAAATATATCACAAAAATCTACCATTAGGAAACTACGTTGTAGTAAATCCCTACAAACCCACCGGGTTGGTCTAGTGGTGAACGTGTCTTCCCAAATCAGCCAAATCATTTGGAAGTCGAGAGTTCCAGGGTTCAAGTCCTAGTAAAGCCAGCTATTTTTACACGGACTTTAGTAGTAGATTGTGGATACCGGTGTTCTTTGGTGGTTGGGTTTCAATTAACCACACATCTCAGGTGTGGTCGAACTGAGAATGTACAAGACTACACTTCATTCACACTCATACATATCATCCTCATTCATCCTCTGAAGTATTATCTAAATGGTAGTTACCGGAGGCCAAACAGGGAAAAAAAAGAGTAAATCCCTACAAAGAGGAAACCATCTATTTTCACTATGAACTTCATGCATCTCCATCAACAATGCCACATTTAACAATATATTTCTCACAGTATTATAACTGAACCAAAACTAAGTTTTATTACCAGGATTTTACTACACCTTTCAAACCACTGACTGTATGATTTTACCTCAGTAAAAATATTTATTGCATTTATATCATAAAATCTTGTACATTGTTTGACATCTCATAATTGCATAGATTAATCTGCTCAGTAATACAGAAACTTAAGATTTTGCCTTCTGTAAACTATTAGAAATGTCTTATCATTATCTCTTGTTTTCTGTTATATAATAAAGGTCCTAATAATATACTGATGCTTTAAGCTTGAATTTTCAAACAATAACGAAAGAGATGTTCATTTGTTAAACATTTTTTCTCCTCTATTAAAAGAATCCAATTTACAGTACTTGAACCCAAGTTCAAATACTTTTAATTTTGGAAGTTGTCACTGTTGAAATTAGAAATACTAGTCATCAGAAAATTCCTCAGTAATTCAAACCACCCATCCAGTTTTCTAGAATACTGCAATCTATGCATGTTCTTTCATTTGATAACCACCTGATAACTATTAATAATTTGATGTTTTAAGATTTTTACAGGTTTTCATACACCCACATTCACTTTCAATATTAACAGAATATTTGAATTGTAAAAATTAGTCAAACAGGTAAAAATAAAAATATTTTACCTCAAAATGTCTCACAATTATCCATCCATGGATGGATGGATAACAAATTTCAAATGTAAAAATTTTTTAAACCTTTTAAAAAGGTTTATGGTTAATACTATAAGGCTTTGTCACTATATTCACTACTCTGCTAGTTACTACCTATTCTTGGACCATATCTATTATAAAATAGTAGATTAGATTTTCTAAAATTTTACGAACAGTTTCTGTCAAAATACCAAATATTTTAAATTCAGTTACAGAATTCCTACAGTGAAATCTCATGCACACACACAATGTATACAAATCAATGTTCTAATTCAATTGTGCATATTTTGTCTACATACCATTTGTAAGCAATATTTAACACAAGTGACCACTGATATTGTTGGAAAACATAGTGATATATCCTGTCCAATGCAAGTAAAAATTTACAATTAGTATTTTCAAATAATTCAGACTACATAGGTGAGCTACAAAGTGGTATTTTTAAATGTACCAAAACAAAGTTGAAAGGTAAATAAGTTTTCTAATAGATTATTATATAATAGTAAATAGGGCAATTTTATGCAGTTATTTCACACACATTCATGGGTAAATTAAATTACTGATCGGTTACTATAGATTAATACAATATCATAATTCATTCGCAACGAAATTCAAAAACATAAAGGTAAAACAACCAACTAGACACACAAAAGAAAACCATTCTACTTAAATAGTAAAGGTAAATAAATAAATAAATGGAAAATAATTATATAGAAAGAAGTGTATATTTTTTCCCCTAGCAGTGAAGAAAATATATGTACTAGTTTATTATGTGAGTTTATTAGTTTATTATATCTCATATAATATTGCTGAATCTTTTCTTTATCATATACCTTTTCTTTCTTTTTCCTGTTTAGCCTCCGGTAACTACCGTTTAGATAATTCTTCAGAGGATGAATGTGGATGATATATATGAGTGTAAATGAAGTGTAGTCTTGTACATTCTTAGTTCGACCATTCCTGAGATGTGTGGTTAATTGAAACCCAACCACCAAAGAACACCGGTATCCACAATCTACTATTCAAGTACGTGTAAAAATAGCTGGCTTTACTAGGACTTGAACCCTGGAACTCTTGACTTCCAAATGATTTGGGAAGACGCGTTCACCACTAGACCAACCCGGTGGGTTTTTATCATACACCTAAAATGCTTGAATGTAACTTAGTATACTCAAAGCATATATTACAATAACATTATTTCCCATTTACATCCTTAATTACACCTGCTAAAACAACCAAAGCATCCTCCTTCCTTTTTCACCGAATATTTTCCTTGAACACGTGTCAAATTCCATATAATAAAATACAAATTTGGGAATAACACCAATAAACATATTAGAGTAGAACTGCTACAATATTCTAAATGCGGATTCAGAGATAATGTATACATATTAATCTGTCATATTTAAGACAGCAATGATTTTTTATATCAAAACAAAGTTTAATTAATATTAATATATAAGAGCTTTATTTCATCTTCACAGAGCAGGGATCTTGGGCAACACAAAAAGGCAATCCTTAAAATTTTATGGTTCTACAAAACTGTCCTTCAATTTTCATAAAAAAAACTGAATCAATTATAAATACTCATGTTTATTTAATTTAAATTTCAAAGAAGAGTGTTTCATAAATGCTAACTTGTATAAAAATATATACACATGTATAATACACATGCACAGATTACTACATATATTAAATACAACCTTTGATTTGGTACAGTCAAATGAGAAATAAATGAAACATCACAACATCTCATACATTAAAGTAATTAGATACAATTAAATAGAAGGATTCTTAAAATCATATATTGACAAAATAAACCACAAGCCTACAGACTTTGCACATTCTATATCATTATTCATTTACTACAAGCAAACAAGAAAGCTATTAAAAAAAAAATTTTATGACAACATACCTATTCATGATAACACACCTACATTATTAATCAGAATAAATGAAATATTACAACTTAAGATACTGTAAGTATTAGTAAGTTATTAACATCATTACAATATGTTAGTTCAATAAACTTAATTTAAAAATTAAAAAAAAGGAAAAGTAAATAAAAACATGATGAATAAATTAATAAGAAATGATGCACTTTAATGCATAATAGATAAAATACATAATAAAGAAATGCAATGAAATATAAATCAGAGATAAACATAATTAACAATTAATTATGTTACATTTAATAATAGAAATCATTGAAATACGTAAAAAAACAATATAAATGAAAAAAAAATCAATATAATAAAAACAACTGATGTAAATAAGCAATGCAGTCAAGAATTATCGTAACAACATTTTTAAGATAACGATGCACTTGCAACATAAATACATCAGGGGGGTCATAAATCAATTTCTTGAGCGACATAAAAAATTAATCTGTATGAACTTAATGCAGTAATTTGTTTTGATGCTAGTGAAATATATATTTAGCTTCTTCACTAAAAAAAAGTTTCCTTCATAGTTGGGAAATTGGGAAAAAATTTTTCTATTGAAAACAAGACATTCCTATAAAAGTTACACTATTAATTTTTTTAAATTTTTATAAGTTCCAAATCAGACTGTGCAGTTCTGATGTCAAGTATTATGCTAACCACTCCTGATGTAGTAGCATTATCTGAGGCTCATCTGTGCATTACGTCAACAACAGTTTGTTATCCTATTTCCTGCCGACAACTGTGTCGGCAACTATGTTATCAACAACTGCGTGTTATTTGCACTTTGTATTTTAAACAGGATATCATTGAAATACAAAATGAACAAACTGACTAGCAGATAAACATTAGACTTTGCTTTAAAAATCAACGTCAAGAAAAATTACATTTCTTTACAAAAGCATAAGCAGGATAAAACCTATAAAACATTAAAAGCTTGAAGGTGAACAAGGTTTTCAAATTCTATTAACTCAAAAAAGGGTACAAATATATATATATATATATATATATTTTAAAGTAAAAGTTCAAAAATAAAGGGTTATAATTTAACATCAATTATAATGTAGGTTGTAAATACTTAACATCTTAATTTATATTATTATAATGGTTGTTGTTAGGCTAAATACCCAAAACAATTGTACGTGATCTGACATGAGTACAATTCACTTCCATAAACTGTGTTGTGTATGTTGAGGCATGCTGTATTAAATGAAAATAAATACTGGGTGTTTGTTTTAAAATGCAACCCATGCAAAATACTTTTTAGAAAAGTTAATACAATAATTTTGGATAAGAGGTACATGTTATCTACTGTTGTTACTTTATAATCAGCTGGTGCAATTTTCTATTTTTATTTTGTAAACAGTTAGTTATTTTATGTTATCTGTGTTTTTTGTCTAGAAGAAATAGTTTTGATCATGGAAGAAAGGATTTTTATTGTAGAAAATTATTTAACTACTAAATCTCTTGTTTTATGCAAAGAAGCTTTTGAGTTGCATTCCATCCCTGGGCTTTTCAGTTCCATTTCTGGATAAGAATGTGCCAAATAAATCTTCAATTCATCATTTGATAAAGAAATATAGAGGGGCTGGTTCTCTTCGCAATCAGAGACAAAGCCGGAAACGTTCAGTATTTAATGACGAAATAACATCTGGAAGATGTTAGGGTAAGCTTTTAAAATTCACCTAATGATTGATTAACAGAAACTTGAGCAATAAAAAGGAAAATCACTGTATAGTGCCTTTAAAGCTACCTGGCTCTTAACTTACAAGCCATACTGAATTCATGTATTAAACCTAGATGATTATGCTGCTAGGCTCTACTACTGACAATGGTAATCAGTTTGTTTGGGAAATCATTAAGGAGTTGGATAATACATTTTTTTTACAGATGAGGCTTGGTTTTATTTGAGTGGTTATGATAATAGTCAGAATGATCACTACTGGAGCTCCAACAATCCTCATATCATCCTTTTATGACCTCTATACCCACAGAAAATTGATGCGTGGTCTGCAATTTCCAGGCAAAGAATAACTGGTCCCATACTCTTTAAAAACACTCTTAATGCAAACCATCAAGAAATTGTAACAGAATTTATTGCAAATTTGAAATTAGGGGAGATTCATTGTTTCAACAACATTGGGGCCACACGTCACGAGCAAAAATGGATCTTTTGAGAAACTTCTTTGGTGAAAGAGTTACATCGACTGGCTAGAGCCAGCAAGGTCACCCGATCTTTGTCCTGCAGATTTTTATCTCAGGTGATATCTAAAAATTTATGAATTCATAAAGAATCCACACACCATTGAAGAACTGAAAGCCAATATAACTTAAAAATTATAAGAAATAGGAAAAGGTATACTTCAAAAGGTTGCACAGAAAATGATAAAGAGGGTAAGGGCTTGCATTGATGAAAATGGTGGACACTTATCAAGATTTGTTATAAAAAAATTAGATCTCTATAATGTTTTGCACAAAAATAATAATATTTATAACTAATCACATAAATATAACAAATTATTATCTTTAAATTGGATTGTGTTTTAAAACTATATAAATAACATAATATATATAAATTAGGAAAAAATTAACAATCAATTATAACATATTCAATAATGAAAAAATCAACATGAAAAATCTTTTATATTAAGAAACACCAACATCCATCCCATCAGATATAACCAATATACCAGGCGCATCATGAACTGCAAGTTACATTCAAGACTGCAAATGATGTACACCTTCATTCTGTTTACTTCAAGCACCACCTGTATACTCAATATCATTATATTCATTTAGAACAATTCTCTCTCTATGACCGTTATCTTCTGATCTTAAACTGTTTTACATATACTCACAATAAAAAACAAACAGATCATTATCTGTAAAAAAATCTATCTGTAAAACCAACAAATCAATGTCCCTTTGGTGTTGAAAAATCAGTGCTTTATATAAACTGCTTCTACTCAGTAAAGAACTGGACACTTAAAATGTTAATTATCCAAGTAATTACCACGATATCAATAAAAAAGTAGAACATAATAAAATAAATTAAAAATATAATATTAATAAAAACTTAATGAAAATGTACATAATAGTAAAAGAGAAGTTTTTCAATTCAATTTTAAATTTTGATTTTTATACATGAAATTAAACCAATAACAATTTACAAACCTTTATTTCTATTGCTTGACATAAATAAATACTGCACATACGCAAAAAAAATTGTTCACAAAAAACTCACTAGCTACAATTTGTCAAATTTATAAAAATAATAAAATGAGCAGAAAAATTATGTAAAAAAAAGAAAACAAATGGATTGATAAGTATTATTTATTTAATTTCCTTAAAACTTTCCATGAAAACACTTTGAATATCAGAAAAATATTAGACTATAAAGTTAATCATTATTGTTTAAAGATTATTGCAAACCATTATTAACAGTAACAATGCTAGCAAAGCAATGTTGATACATAGCAATAAAAATGAAAAATATCGTTATATCATCCATGTAGATATAACTGTTAGTTAGAAAAAATCTTCAGGTTAAAGTTATCCGGAAAATCTTAATGAGTACAACTTTAAATTTACTTAGACAAATGGGTTCAAATTATAACTTCCTCCATTTTTGGAATTGGTTTAAAAACTATTATTACATATAGAAAACACTCTACCACATTTGCCTAAAGTATTAATATATAAAACTTTTCAAACTTCTAATAATAGATTTTTGGGTTGGAACTGCTCTCAATGGTCATTATAAATTCTTAACATTAGAAAATATGGCATGAATGTGTATATGCAAGTTATGGAGAATTATTTTTTTGTATATGGTGAAATTAAGATGGCATAGGTTTATCATATTGTAAAAAATTTAGTAGTTTTTAAATAGACTACAAAACACTGTAAAATCAGCTATTTAACTTTCAAATCATTGACGACAGAACTGTTCACAAAAAAAGAAAAGTTAAAACAATGAAATAATAAAGTTTAACCAAACAAAAGGGCTATAATTATTTAGCAATAAGTTTAATGAAGAGTTATAATAAACTAGGAAAATGGGCTACTATTAATGACAGCTGCCATACAGTGGTTTTGAAATTCTTTTACAATGTGATTTGAACAATAGTAAATATATTTAAATCAGACATGTTTGTTTAATAAAAGATGACAATAAAATTTACACTTAAATATGTTAAGTGTAATTAATCGTAAATTTGTTCATTCCATCATTAAAGCCATGATCTCAATAAGCTTGAACATTATGAAACTGGCAAACTCATTAAATTACACATAAAAACATATATTTATTTATATTTGATAAAATGTACTAAAAAAATGTATTAAATATTTCAAAACAGATACTGTTTAAAAAAATGTGATAGCTGATTAATGGCTATTAAAAAAGTATCTTAGAAATCACAACTTCACATATTGTTTTCTAAATAAAAAGTTGTTTTTTTAGTGTGTTAAAAAACAATATTAGCAAACTAAAAACTAATTAAATGTGCTTTAAATATGATTAGCAAGAAGAGTGTTTCTAAAATCATCTAGCCTGATCTCTTTTTATATGACTACCTGCTAGGTAATTATCTATTAAGTTATCTTTACTCTTCTGAATAGTTTAGCTTTACAGAAAGTTGTTTATTACGGTATCTTAACCTTCAGAATAAGTTTGAATTGGTAAGGTTTTGATTACAGAAAACTCAATCATTAAGTTAAACTGAATAAATTAAAATAAAGAAAAATGACAGATTAATTATTCCTTAAATAAAGAAACAATACATTATATGTTTATGTCTTTATTTAGTAAGAGATAATAACACTTTATCTAGAATTCTGTTTATCAATAATGTGGTAATCAAAAAATAATCTTGAAATCATATAGCTAGCTACTTGCAGGCAATTGTTAAATGGATGTTTAAAAAATTGGATTAAGATTTACACAGATTTCTGTTCTTTACTATATCTTTGTTAATTATTACATTTTTAAATTTTTTTATTAAAACAATGAAAATAACACTTTGAGAATGATAATTTTCGGTTTAGATTTTTAATAAAACAATAAAAAAATGAAAATGGAATAAAAAACATATCAGCAGAGATATATTTCTATATTTTATGCTGTTACAATTTCAAACAAAACATGGTATCCTTTTAACAAATTTCTTTCTCATGATATGTCACTTTATGACAATTTGAATTTTATCTTATCGTTAAAGAAGAGATCAAAAAGATATCTAATAATACTTTAGTTTTATAACAAACAATTAATTAACTTGCATATCAACTAACAATATTGAATTCCTAAATAGGCTAACTGTAACATTACTGATAAAATACACATTTTTGTATTTTTAAATGGCGATTGAATGACTTCTTAAAATTAACATGATAAGTGTAGATTCACTTGATTAATATAACCATTTCAAACTAATTTAAAGTAAGGAGATTATATTATTTCTTATTATTTGGCAGCAGTAGCTTTAAAAATACGTGCACATTTGAAATATGTGAGTGTAAATGGAAAAAACCAATCATGCAAAAGACCAATAAGGAAAATAAAAAATATTTCTAATTGTAATTAGAAATTCAATATTTTCTTTGGGAAAATAAAAAATGGGAAAACAGGAAGCTCAGAAAAGAGATAGGGTTTACACTTTTCCCAAAAATAAAAAATAATCTTTATTTTATATACTTGGACATGCTACACAAGCTTTTTTAATGAAGAAAATAGAATGAACAGAAAGAATCCATGTTATGAATTGAATCAAAGACAGTTGATTTAGATGCCAATATGTGAATATAACAGTTAAAATAAGTAATGATGAAATCAATTATTACATTTTGAATAGTTAAAACTGGACTTGTAAAGCAAAATTGGAACAGATTAAGTGCCCAGTAAATCTCTACAGCAGGGACAGCTCTCACAGATCTACATAAAAATATTATGTATGAAGTGGCATATGCTAGCTGTTATTGGTATATAGTAACTAATTTTACAATACAGTTTATAAATAACAGTTACTATTATGGATGATAATTAAAATATTGCTCTAGAAGAGAAGGAACTCTCCAGGTTAGTCTCGTGGTTAAATTTGTCATTGAAAAATTAGCTCAGAGTTCTAAGGTTCGAGTCCTTGTAAAGGCAGTTGCTTTTATATAGATTTGACTAAACTGTGGATACCAGTGTTCTTTGGCGGTTGGGTTTCAATTAACCACACATCTCAACAGTGGCCAACCTGGCCTGTTAAAGACTACATATTTATCAGTACATTTACACTTGCATTATACTACAAGTGAGTGCAGTTACATCAAACCTGCCAAGCTGGTAGTGATGAATGCAGTTGGCAATCTGTACACAGACACCCAGACCTGGCAGTAACTCTTAAAGTGGTTGGAGAAATCAAAGCTTCAAAAGAGAAGATTTTATCAAGCTATATTCAAGCTGCAGCAAAATTAATACATTTTTTCAATTTATTTGTCCAGCTTGGTACAATATATTCAGAGATAATAGTTTCATCATTACTTGACGAAATGATAGTGTGCCAATCTCTTGAAAATTATCCAGTTAGCAATTTGCATGTCAATGAAATTGACAAACATCTTCTGCCTGGTACTATTAATTATAAACTAATTACTTTCACCATACACAACATACACCTGAGTTTTCATATACATATTTCACAAAGTAATATGAATATTACTTCTTATAACTGTTATTTTAGTATAGATTTTAAAATGTTTATATCCAATATCATGGATTACAATTAATAATAAGTTGTATAAATAAGAAGATATCAACATTACGAAAAAATATTATGTAATATTGCAGTAAAATTAGTTATAAACATTAAACAAGCTACAAAAATGTAATTTTTATATTATCTTCTTTTTTTAGTTTGATTTTGCTGAACAACTTCTGATAACATAATCTGCTACATCTAATTTATTAATAGGCAATCCCAGCAAATCTTTACTTCTAAAGACTACAATAATTTGTAATTCAAAATTTAGATGTCGTGTTTAAAACATAACTCTGCCAACTGTTAAAAAGTAAATGAAAATTTTCAAGTAAAATAATCTTTTTTGTTCTTATTTTAATGAAAAGAGTAGTTTAAAATGTTATTTTCAGCCATTTATATCACACTTATTGTTTTAAGATTAAAAACTATCAATCATGAGTAACAATTCATATAAGGTATATATAATTAATGAGGTAAAATGTATAGTTGGATATTTCATATCGTTGGGTAGCTTTTTATTAAAACCAAATTTAATAATTACTAAGATGCAAATTAAAATAGCAATAGGTAAGTTTTCTTTATTTTTTCAGCTAAGCACACCCAATTATTGAATGAACTATACAAAATTAAAACAATCCAGTAGTAACTTGTTAAATTAATCGGCAAGTAATCCAGAACCTTGATTACCTATTCAATTGTTAAAGGTAAAAAACGAAAATAAAGAATGGGAAATAAAAATAAATTTAATAAAACTGTATCAAATACAATTCATTTTATCTTCAACCACCATTAATGATTAAACGAATGAAAAACAAAGACAAAAGATTTACTCAATGATTTAACCGTTCATTTCTAACATCCAATTGTTAGTATCATGTAACGCAAGACACAATGTAACCTAAGATTATTTTTCATTATTTATACCAATAACGAATTATTTACGTCTTCTTCAGTTTCCAGTAGAGCCGAATCGATGTCCCCTTATTTTCTACATCCATTAACCTAAGATTAAAAAATCGAGGTTACATAAAACAAAATTACGATGTTGCAATCACGGTACCCATTTACTTCTATTGACTTCTTATCAAAGTAAATGTTTGATGTCATTAAATTTAAAAAAAATACACAATACCTAAAATGAAATATTCACGACATTCCAAATAATAAAGAACTTAACATACCATAATAATTCATGAAGGCACAAAATAATTAAAACAATTCTCACGTTACTGTGTTCACAATACAATTCAATTATTAGAATGAGAAACTAGTAGTAATCCACTTCCTATAACTTCGGTATACTTTAAAAACAAACATACGACAATTAGTTCTATTAAGATTTAACTACGTTATATAACGTAATTTTTCGAAACAACTACAGGCTGGCAGGGTTCAAGTCACCATTACGAAATTAAGCAAATCTGTTCAAAATAGACCGATTGCTATTTTTGGCGCGGCACGAAATTATCGTCTGCATCGAAGACACCAACTGACGGCACACATTGTTTTTCTCACATATCATAAACAAAATTTCCCTACCCGTGATTTTAATTCCCTTTCAGCAAAATCCTTCCTACTAATGTTTACAAGCAATATGACAATTTACATTGACAGAATAATTAAAATCTAGTGCATTATTGTCCGTAAAATCACTTTAAAATATTGTTTATCTCATATTACTTACATTTTAAATAAGGTCTGAGCTAGCTCAAAATAGTTGTAGGAATGTACTGATATTTGTTAACGTATTTACTACCGTTTTTCTTTACAGTTTTCTTCAGGGGGAACAGAAATGTGATTATCTTTCGCAAAAGTTTCAAGACCAGTATTTCATCTGGCTTAACATTGATTTCCAGTTACCAACATAAAAACGCAGTACTCCTGAAATAAACTTATTTTTTGTTTAGTTAGGCAGGTGAGAGGAGCAGCTGGTACCGCTGTGCTAAAAGCAGATGGAACGTTTAGAACGTCTTATCGCACGAGCTATGAAAGCCGAGGTAAGACTAGACCCACCTGCCGTAAATAAGTTAACAACCACTTTAACAACAGAATTTGACCATTCATTAAAAAAAAAAACTTTCACAAATAATCCTTAACTATGCGAAAAAATTGTTGCCTTTTCTTGAAATATTTTAACATTATGGTTTCGAAAATATGTAAATTTTTTATGTTCATTTTTTTCAGTTAAAGCGTAGTTGAAACTGTGATTATTTAATTATTATTCTTTTTAGCTAACTGGGGCAATTAACGATTGAAATCAGAAAAAACGCCAGTTTTTATAGACTCTTATAATCATAAAAACAACTTAGTACAAAAAGTAATTTTGACGTGCAACAAATTTTTCTCTAGGACATTTTTGAATGAGTAAATACAATAAAAAAATAATTTCTTGTTATAAAATTTCTATAATTCTACGACCACTTTCTTGGATGTAATGTTTTATTGCATTCTATACTTCAAAAGGAAGTACAAGATGTCGTAGTATAACGCTTCATTAAATCAGTCGGGCCCTTGTTCTGAAAATCTGTAATACAAGCAAACATTCTGCTCAGTACACAGACGGTTGCAACTTCGATTTCTGTATAGGCTTACGGTTTTTCATTATACGAGTAGATCCATTTAATAAATATAAATGGAAGCAATAAAAATCATTCTCCAACCACATACAATGAATAAAATTAATAAAGTAAAGCAAAACTCTTCACCATTTACATAGAAGATAAATATTTTAAAATATCAAAATATTTGTTTCCTAATTTAAAAAAAAAATAGATTTGCACAACTCTTGTTTAAGAAAGTGAACTGAATTCAACTACAAGAAGTTTATATTTTGTTTATAATTTAAACCATTAAAAGCAGTTTAAAAAACGAACAATTTGTCATCTTTTGTTCATAAAGGTCGACAATGATGTAAATTAAAAAAATACAAGTAATTACAAACACGACTGAAAATAAAGTAAATTACATCTACAGAATAGAATATTACCACATAAATCGATAAATTTGATATCACTGGTAAGTCTGACCGCATATTCTACCGGTTTGATATGAATAATCGAAACTTGATAAATATAATATATGTGTATTCTCTTAATTATTTATTTTAAATTCGGCTGTATCTATTTTAAGAAATAGGTTAATGTGGAACGAGTAATCAATACGTATTTATTCTCGAGCATACATTTAAATAAAGTGGAGTTACAATAGCAAAGAGATAAATTTACAGGAATTAATTTGTCTCGTTTATTATTCTTAAAGTTAACGTAATTATAAAGATTTATTTGTTTTAAAGTAATGAGATTTCAAACAACTGAGTTAATTATTCAAGCGGTGCAAAATCAATAATAATTATTTAATACGTCGATCTCTCTGTAACGGAGTGGTAGCGTCGTAGCCTTTAATCGGGAAGTCCTATGTTCGAATTCCGGTTAGGCATGGCATTTTTCGTACGGAAAAAATAACCATTTGGGCTAATTAATACAGCAACTAACTGCCATAATCGCAAAAAAATTATTTAGTATATTATATAATTAAATTAGGGATGGAAGAGATAAAAAAATAAAAAATTCCCTAGAATCCCAGATCAAGAGCTGTCTCGACTACTACTTTAAAACTAAGGATGAGAGAGAAAGAGGATAATCAATACTTCATAGTCAACACAAATACAAACCGCGCATTCACCTCTCTGTCAGTAATATAAACACGTACGAACGAACACACTAACGCACAAAAGAAAAAAAAATGACAGGGTTGTCAATTTTATTAATAAATTATTCAACGGCACTCCAAACAAAATGTAATATGTCCAATTAAATGCACGATTCCATTCAATTCAAAACGCAAACAATCGGTTTACTATATAACCACAAAATCGTAATTATATTGTATGATAAAATAAATAACACCTCTAAATTATGGTACAAACATGTGATACTACGACATACAAACAAGCGCAACCTATAATTTTATCTAAAATATATATATTATATATATATATATATATATTAAGAATTGAATTATATACATTACTTAAGCACGACGAAAGTAAAAATAATTTATAATTTTGTGGGTTTTCTCACGGCTTATTATTCTTTTTTGTGAAGAAAAGAAACTTCTGTAGTGTTTATTAGGATAATTTTTATATTCTGTTAATAATTTTATTTTTAATTTCCCAAGCGAAAAATGATTAGTATTAATGATGCATACACATTCCACATCCCGATTTTACCAAATTAAGAAATCCGTTAAAATTTTTTTAATTAAAATATGTGTTTACATAAAATTTAACATTGGTTGGAATTATGGGAAATTATCTCAAACCTAGCGATGTAAATAATCTTTCCGACATTTCATGCATACGATTAGTAATAATCACATATTGAATAATTAAAATAACTTCAATTTTTTGGAATGCAACTGATTAGGGTAAATTTATTTAAACAAAACATTCTCTTAATGTAGAATTCTAATATCTTCCTCTCATAGTGCGGGTTTTGTTTAGAAAACAAAATTCTAATAATCAAATTGAAACTGGAAGTTTTATACGGGTAATAATAACGGAGTCATTGGCTTATGTGATTGTCGCTGGTGGAGCAAATGATCGAACCAATGAATTATTAATCAATTACCTTATTAATATCAGTCGTGTGACTTTATACTGAACCTAACTAAAACTGTCCCCACATGGATCTACTCAAAAAAAGCGGAACTGGTTAGCGATTCAAGTAAACAACTACTTATGCTAACTAATTGGTTCCCACGCCATATCTACTCAATAGCAATGGAAACTGTATCAGTCGAACGCATACAAATCGCAAGGCAACAAGTTTTTCGTTATGAGAAGGAAACAAGAAAGACGATTTTGAGTACATTCGTTTCTCATAAAAAAAACCATCCCCTGCAGACTATTCGTAGCAGTAAAAAGCCCCAGTAGATAGACTAGATTTATGTCATACGACAGCAATATAAGGTGCGACAATAAAGTAATGAGACTGATTTTTCTTTGCAAGATATGGCAACCCTGCAGCTTGCGTAGGCACACCATCTTTGACCTTGGTCTATAAGCTACGTCTAGTCCAAGCGGCACATTGATGCAACTGCTCAGTCGTGAGTTGTGCTGTAATAAGTGAACACGTGTTTGTGTCCCTCGTCACAGCTTTTTGGACATCTTGTGTTGTTTGTAAATGGTGTCCCTTGACCGCAATTTTGACTCTTGGAAATAGAAAAAAGTCGCACGGAGCGATATATGGTGAATAAGGTGGCTGTGGTAGTACCGAAATTTGTTTTGAGGTTAAAAATTGATGTACTGACAGAGCAGTATGGGATGGCGCATTATCGTGATGCAGAATCCAATTATCAGCAATGTGGGCACGGACACGAAGAACTCGTTTATGAAGTCTTTCTAAAATTTCTTTGTAGAAATATCGGTTAACTGTTGTCCAGGAGGCACCCACTCTTTATGAACAATTCCCTTGGAATCAAAGAAGCACACAAGCATGCATTTCACTTTTGACATGCGAGTTTTTTTTTTGTCTGGGTGATCCCTTTGAGCACCATTGCGAACTTTGGCGTTTTGTCTCTGGATCGTATTGAAAAAACCAACCTTCATCACCAGTGATAACACGGCTCAACAAATCTGGATTGATTTCCGTTTGCTCTACCAGATCGGCTGCCACATTTTTCCGTGTTTCTCGCTGTTGTGAGATTTTTGGGGACCAATTTTGCACAAATCTTTCTCATACCAAGATCTTCAGTTAATATTAGACGAACCGTTTCTCGATTGATGTTGAGTTCTTCAGCAATCATTTTCACGGATAATCTTCGATCAGATCGTACGATTTCACGCACCCTGGTCAAGTTGACATCTGTCCGTGAGGTTGATGGTCGTCCACTGCGGTCTTCATCTTCAAAATTCGTTCTGCTTTCACTAAAAATTTTATGCCACCGAAAAACTTGAGCTCTTGACATAACCTCCTCTCCAAAAGCCTTCTGAAGCTTACCATAAGTTGTCCTCGCGTTTTCACCCGATTTAACGCAAAAAGAAATGGCATACCGTTGCGCAATATTTTGTGGTTTCATTTGTGACGAGAGACACAAACACTTGTTCACTTATTACAGCACAACTCACGACTGAGCAGTTGCATCAATGTGCCGCTTGGACTAGAAGTAACTTATAGACCAAGGTCAAAGATGGTGTGCCTACGGAAGCTGCAGGGTTGCCACATCTTGCAAAGAAAAATTAGTCTCATTACTTTATTGTCGCACCTCGTACATACTATCCGGTCAGATCTCGCTTCGGCCGACCGACCGTCTAACCAGGAGTGGAGCCCTCTGAACTCCGATGCTTTCTTTATCCTCGTAGTCGTGAAAATATTAAATAATTTACAAACATTCATAAAAGATCAAAAAATTAGTCATTTTACTTCATTACATATCTGTTTGCCTTGATGACACAAATTTAATGAAGTAAAAGTTAAAATTTTTTTTTTCCTTTAATTCACAACTTCATAAAGGGTTTGGGGCCTCAGTCTATGGCTTAAAATTTTCTCTGGAACAACACAAATGTATCCTGAAAATTTGAAAGCAATCGGTTAGTTGGTTCTTCCATGATACTGTTGCAAACAAACAGTTACAGGAAATTTTCTGTAAATTTTAAACATTTACTTGTCATCTAATATTAATATATGAAATCAAGAATATTCTTCATTTACCCTCCATATTTTGCAATTGAATTTAAATTGGGGTGTAATTTTTTATGAATCCTCAGATATATGATATCGTTTTAACGTTTCTTTTGTACAAGAAGATAAAGATTTGTAAAGATAAAGCGATTCCAGTTTTATACTTTGTTGATGTGTTTTATTATGTAATATGTGTTTGTTTTGAAATGTAAAAATATTTCAACCTGTAAATTAGAAATGGGTAAATCCAACAATAGCCCTGACTGATTATAATATTTATTGTACATGAAATAATTTTGTTCTGCTATTACTTGAATTATGATTACAGTTTAAATTAGATGTTCTGTGGTATGTTCATTGTTTTATTGATTAGTTTAGTTTGTTGATGACTTCTTGAGTCTGCATATTGATGAATAGATTAGTAATAATTAAAGGATGTAAGTATGGGGTTTAATGGAGTATTTACATCTTTAATTTAATCAATAAACCCTTAATTTTAACTCCTTGAACATTTTCACTAAAATTCTCCCTCTGTAATTTAATCAGTAACATGGTTCCCATAAAAAAAAAGTCGTAGTGAATCTTTCTAGTTATATATTTGCTTTATTAATATTTTTTTCATTAAGGAGCAATGTACCTTGTGAATTTCTTGATTCAACTAATAAATTAAATTAAATTTACCCCACAAATTCTTTAGTAGTTTTTGTATTATAGTCTAGTAACTAACAAAAGAACTACCAGGTAATTGAGATAACATAATTGTTTTGATGCAACAGTCTTGTTTTCATGAAACAGAAGCTCCAATTAAAGAAATCATACTTCTGAGCAATGTTTAAACTAGCCTTTCTTTAGAAACTATTGATTTGAAGTTAGCATCAATTCTTGGTAAAATTTGCTTCAATAATATTTATAGAAATACCTGAATATTTTAAACTAGAATTCATAGTTTTTTTTTTGTTTTTTTTTTAGCAATTAATAAGCTTTACAGTATGAGAAAAAATGAAGGAAAGACACAAAAACATTAATCTAAGAAGTGAGTAATTTTTATCTTCTGTCATAGACAAAAATAATTATTTTAATTTTGTATTCTATTACAGCATCTTGACACTAAGGACTTTCATTTCCTTTAAATTTGATCTTACAGTACTATTACATTTCTATTAAACTAAGGATAGTTTTAATTATTAGACGATTTAATTATAGTATATATTTATTACTTAATCATATTACCCTGATTATTGGCAAGGGAATTCCACCAATAAAATTATTATTTCTTTTTTCTCCTTCATAATGTAAGTTAAATACCACTACTATAATGATTATAGATGACACATTCCCAAAAAAATAACAAAATCAATCTAAAAAACACAAGCATACTATGCCAGTCCTGCTAGGGAAAGTGAGAAATAGTTTCTTGCTGCCTTCTTCAGTGACTCAAATATGCTGTAGCAATAATTATATTTATATTTTTAACTTTTCTGAAATGTAGATAACTATAATCTTACAAATTATACCTTCATTCTCTTGACCGTAGGACTGGCTTATAGTGAACATCATTACTCTCATAAAAGGTAACTCTGACTGATTCTTTAAATGTGCCACAATCTTAAGAAAGGCTGAAATATGTAGTATGTAAGCAACATAATTACATCCTTCTTTCTTGTAACGAAACAATATGATATGTACACACTGCTTCAACTCAGCAAATAATAAACAGACCGATTGTTTATTTACATTTAAGATATACTGTCATTCGAACAGACTGATAACAGTGTCATTAACAGACTGATAATTTGGTCTCTTTTTTATAGTGGATTTTTATGAAGTTTTATTCTAAAAAAAGAATAAATAAGAAAGCCAGAAAAGAGTAATAACTTTCTAGAAGTTATGAGGTGAAAGTAGCATGATGATCATATATCCCCATCCTCTAAATAAATTGTAACCCAAATGAAATGTCATAAATGATCTGTATTCAGATGTCACAGTACAAAGTTCAATAAAAATCAGTTAATATTTTCTACAGATATAAAGCAAATTAACTGATGGAAGAAATGTTTCTTATCTGCCATACCTGAATGAATTTCCTCAAATACATAAATAAATTAATATACTAATGTAATAGAATCATCTAATAAATAGAAGAATATATGACCTTAAGCCCAGAAACAAAAAAAAAAAAATATATATATATTATTATTATGCTTTTACGGCCAACATGGGACCACTTAAGTCAATTTTAGTTGGATCTTTTCTGAGAAAAGCGTGTTATTTTACTCTTTCGAGCTGCCCAATATTTCTTCATCCGTTCAGATCTTGCTTTCTTTTCTTCATCCGTAAACACCCTCTTCATTGTATTTTGTCGTTTGTCTGTCTTTTGTTTAAATCTAATGCTTTTATCTTTTAGCTTTGTAATTTTTCCAGTTTTATTCTGTAGGTCGGTCAGGGAAATTCCCAATTCTTTCATATCTTCTCTAATTTCTTTGATCCATCCTACTTCTAGCTTTTGGAACCAGAGCTTTTCAATGATATTTCTTGACAGTCTTGTTTGCGGTGTCCTTATGAGATGACCGAAGAAAGAGATTCTTTTTTTCCGCATAGTATCAGTAACAGGCTCTATTTCTCGATACACCACCTCATTTGGCACAATCCACCATTGGCCTTCTTTTTGGTGTTTTTTATTGATACACGTTCTGACAATTCTCCTCTCTATTTTCAGAATTTTTTCAATTCGGTTTTTCTGAGTGATTTTGAAAAGTGTCTCGCTTCCGTAGGTGACTTCTGGCTGTACTACAGTTTTATAATGTTTAAGTTTTGTTTTAGCAGAAAGGCATTTTTTGTTATATGTTGACCAAGTTAATTTTTGGGATTTAATCATTTTATTTGTCCTGTTTTGCCATGTTACTTTTTCATTTAAATTATAAGTTATTATTTCCCCTAGATATTTAAATTGTTTTACTATTTTAATTTTCTGATTGTTTACCGTAATGTGCTCTATTACCAGAGGATCTATGGCCATTAGTTCAGTTTTTTCGAAAGAGATATGAAGCCCTATCTTTTGTGCTAGGTTTTGAAGGCTCATGATTTGTGTTTTGGCTTCTTGAATATTATTTGCTAAAAGAGCGAGGTCATCTGCAAATCCTAGGCAATTTAGTGTGATGGAGTTTTTCTTAGTACCCATTTTTATATTTTTGGGATTTATTTCATACCATTTTCTCATGACAAATTCAAGGGCGCAGTTAAAAAGGAGTGGTGAGAGGCCGTCTCCTTGCCTCAATCCAGTTTTTATGTAGAAGGGTTGAGAGAGTTCACCTCTGAATTTCACTCTGGACTGGGTATTGGTTAAAGTTAATTTTATCATGTTTACGAGTTTAGGGTGAAGGCCCAGGTTTCTCAGAATATTCAGCATGGATGGTCGGTGTATACAATCATAGGCCCTTTTAAAGTCGACGAAGGTGATTATTAGTTGTTTTTTCCGTCTTTTATATAAGTCCATCATAAGTTTTAAGGATATTATTTGCTCCGGGCAACCTCTCCATGGCCTAAATCCCCCTTGGTATTCCCCAAGTTCCAGTTCAAGTTGGTCTTTGCATCGGTTGTATATGATTCTCGACAGGATTTTGTATGTGCAATCCAGGAGAGATATGCCTCTGTAGTTTTCAGGATTAGTTTTATCCCCTTTTTTATGTAATGGATGGATGAGGGCTGTGGTCCAGTGTTCTGGAAGTTTTTCTTCGTTCCATATTTTCACAAGGCATACATGTAGGGAAGTTTTGACTGAATAAACTGATGAGTGTTTCCAGAGTTCTGCGAAAAGCTGGTCTTCTCCGCTTGCTTTGTAGTTTTTTATTTCATTTAAGGCTGCGAGAACTTCTTGAATTGTTGGCGGGTTGATATTTACTGGTAAAGTTTTAACTGGAGTTTCAGTGTCAATCTCAAAAAGCTCTGGGGGGTCGTCACAGTTGAGGAGTCTATTGAAGGTTTCTGCCAAAATTTCAGCATTTTCTTTATTGGTGTGGGCCATATTTCCTTTTTTTCCTCTCAGCATAAGGGTGGGTGGTTCATATCTTTGAAGAGCCTGACCAAAAATTTTATAATAGTCTCGGAAATTAGTTTTCTTGGAACTTTCTTCTATTTGCTGAATCAAGTTTTTGGGCTTGTCGTTTGGTTCCTCTTATAATTTTCTGAGTTATTTTCCTTTGTTTGGTGAATTCATGGTTAGATTCTTCAGTTTTCTGGGTTTGGTGGTTGATCCAAGCCCGGTGTCGGTCTTTGACTGCTTTGTCACATTCTTCATTCCACCATTGGTGTTTTTTTCTTGGGTTTATAGGGGCTAGTTCTTCAGCTATTTCTTTCAGTTGGGATGTCAGTTCTTTTAAATTATTAGTTAATTTGATTTTTTTTGTTGTTTCTTCAAAGATGGCATTGTTTATTAATTTATGTGGATCATAAGCTCTTTTGTTTTTAGGTTGGGATTTTTTCTTTTTATGCGGGGTGAATTTTATTTTAACTTTAATTAAGTAATGGTCCGATCCAGTATCTGTTCCTCTCAAGACTTTTACATTATAAATCTCGTTGTGATAATTCCGGTCCATGCAAACATGATCCAGTTGCCATTCTCCTTTTTTCCAATCTGGGTGTTTCCAAGTCTTCAATTTGTTTGGTTTTCTCATAAAATAGGTGGATTTTGAGATCATATTATGGTTTCTGCAAAATTCGACAAGTCTTTGGCCGTTCTTGTTAGTTTTCTTTTGGGCAGGCCATTTTCCGATAATATCACGATATCTTCGTTCTTTACCAAGTTGGGCATTAAAGTCCCCTATTAAAATCTTTGTGTGGGTCTTATTTATGTTGTTTGCAGTTTGGTCAAGAAGTTCCCAGAATTTGTCCATCTCTTCTCTATATTTTTTAAGATTGTTTTTGTCATTGGTGGGAGCATGGACATTTATTATGGTGTAGAATTTATTGGCTGATTTTAGGGTTAAGGTTGAAATCCTGGGGGAGTAAGACTTAAATTCTACGACTGAGTCAATTATTTTAAGATTGATTGCAAATCCTGTTCCGAACTGTGGGCAATTCTTCATCACACGTTTCCCGGGGATTCCTTTGTAAATTCTGTAACCCTGAGATTCAAATGGCTCTCGATCGGTGTTTCTCATTTCTTGAAGTCCTGCGATTAGGATATTTTGTTTGTCCATTATGTCTGTTAGAGTTTTTAGTTTGCCGGGTTGAGTTAGAGAATTAATGTTGTGAGTGGCAATGTAGTTTATTTGCTTGTGTCTTATCCTCAATTTTGAAGTTGTGTTGTTTTTGGGTGTTTCCAAACGCTCCAATTCATTGTTATCTTTTAAGCAGCTGCCCACCGGATCCGAGTGCAGCCTTCTCTGGTATTTACCAGACGGTGGATTTTTTCTTAAAAGACCTTCCATATTTGACTTTCAAAGGCAAGTCAGCCTTCGGTGGGAATAAATTC
Organism: Lycorma delicatula; assembly: GCF_047948215.1. NCBI lineage: Eukaryota > Metazoa > Arthropoda > Insecta > Hemiptera > Fulgoridae > Lycorma > Lycorma delicatula. Next base: position 90,011,739 of record NC_134463.1, on the reverse strand, counting down.
CCGAGTTACAACTCTGGATGTGATCCAGAGAGGTGATTCCGATTTAGTTCACCAGTAGAAATCTCCACGTTTCTAACTGGTTATCCAGACGAACCAACATGGAGGCGCAAACCGATTTTTTTTAATTGAGATTTTAAGTATGGAGAAAGTTTAAATCGGTTCCGGAATCATTTCGTCCAAATATATATATATATATATATATATATATATTTTACCCCCACCCATTAAAAGAGGGTTTGAATAATAATACACCCTACAAGAAAGTACCTTAGCTACCTAAGTGATATTAAATTATCTAACAAATTTTACCTACCCTTAGAACAAAATTTTGAGATACTGGACCCATAAAGTCCATATTTCCCTACCTCAAATGATCCTACTTACCTAGAAATCAAATGCTGAGAAGTAAGTAATGATACTTACTTTACTTTCAGTGTCCAGGAATAAAAAACACCATTATATTCTCAACTTCAAGTACTTAGCAGCTCTGACTGCTTTGATACTTAGTACCAGCAGTTCCTCATGTGTACAAGCATCTCCCCATAATCACACTTATCACTATCTGCACATCCCCACCTTACCATTTTAATTTGACTTCTTTCCTTTCTAGTACTATGTTAATTAAGTACCTGCCAAGAACTGTACGGCAGTTGATGTACCTATGGAGCTCCTCTTTAGGTACAAGACCAATTTCGTCTCTTAATGCCTCCTTCCACAACTTTTTGTACTGGGTCTCAGGTGGAACCTCCAGAGGTACTGTATGAAACTAGATTTAAGTGAAGGATTGACAGCCTCATGATTATATATAGTGTTTAGTGTCTGTCACCTGTTCCTTCTTCTACCACTTTACATCTTACACTAGGAGGTGTTATCACCAGCTAAAAAAAAAAAAAAAAAAAAAAAAAAAAATTCAAGAAATGTACATATATATAAAATAATCAAGATCTGCAAAATCTCCCTGATACACAAAATTTGATCCAGTTAACACACTTTCACTCTTTCACTTATATAATTGCTATTTAGTTTTACAGAATATAACTAAGCAACTGGAAAGTAAAAATTTGAAAAATGTGACTTAATTCAATGAGTGTTTTAGACTGATAATACAGAATAATTTTGCCAAAAAAAAAAAATTACCTGAGTTAGATTTCTTTGTTATTATCTAGTTATACAGTAGATGGATGAAATTATTCATTTATTACTCTGCCAAATACAGGCTGATTGCAGCCAGTAGCAACTACCTCCCTTTTTTGTAATTAATCGTATTTATCATTAAGTGAATACTTATTATTACCAAGGCCACAAAAATGTAGGATTAATATATTTACATTTCTCTTGTTATTTTACAAATAATACATCATATCTAAATAACAATAAGTTATCAGTTTTTATTGAATACCATTTTTTGAATATTTATTTACATGTAATTGTTATCTGTGAATAGAATAAAACAGAATCAGTTGACAATTTAAAAAGAATACAAAAGCATTTAAAGTTAATACAAATATACCTTTAGCTCATTTATAAATACTTTTAATTAATAGTAGAAAAATAATTAAAATTCTAAATTTTCTAAATTAATTTTAGCTTTTAAATATGATAAAACATTATTAGGGAGATCATAATTTTCTTAAAAACACATGAAAAAATCGATATAAAAATTATTAAAGAAACATTTATTATCTAGGTAGTAAGATTACAAAATGTTTGAAGAAGATTGTAATCAAAATCTGGGTGGAACAATAAACTAAAACTTACATAAAAAAAAGAAATCTGCTGTTATAAAATATAGTACTAACAATTACAAAGATATTCATAAAAATGTTTTATTGTGAATGGATTACATACTTATTTATTCACTCTGCCAAATACAGGCTGAAGCTCAATTGAAGCTATCTCCCATCATCCAAGGGTCCCAGGTTCAAATCCTGGTAGGTATGGCATTTTCTATACACTACAAAATTTCATTTCTACGTTCACACTTATATGCTTCAAAGCTTCTGTATTCAATTAATTCATAAAAAAAGAAAAAAGCCTGTTTGTAATGTGGTGATACAAGAGGATTTAGAAAATTGGGTGGGTTGATAAAATATGAAATAACGAGGTCTTAAGAAGAATGATAGAAGAGAGTATTTTTTTAGCAAATCGTGTAAAGAGATGAACTAGACTGATAGGTTTTTATAATAACACATTCGCATTTTGTAAATATGGAGTTAGAAAACTGTCAGACGATAAAAACTGTATATAGTAATAAAAAGCTGTATCCACTATTAAATATATATATAATAAAAAACTATAATATACAAGTATGTCAAATATATTTTTTTGGTAGTTACCTCAGGAAAGGTCGACCTGATTCTGTTCCTAAACTACATTTACACTTACATTGCACTACACCTGCAGCTATGTCAGGCCATCAAGCAGTAATTGCATTGAATGTACACACACATCAGGCTAGGCAGTAGCTGGAAAACCAGTTGGAGAAATATATAAAACATTATTGAGTTGGTGTAGGATGTAGTAAAAATGTTAAGGTTTAGATACTAGCTCAAAATAGAAAGAAACAGAGAATGGCATCAATGATTAATGACTGAAAAAAATTAAATAACTGCAGATATTTCCAGGTTAGTGTATTCCACCTTAAAAATTTTTATTCTTCCTCCTTTATAATAAACAGACATTTATGCTTTCAGTGGATATGTAGTAGACATAATGTGTAAGTTAAGGTGTGTTTCATTTTCATTACTGTATTTTTGTTAAATTTTAATCTGGATTTCTGAGATGTGTTTTAATTTGATGAGTGTTTGAAACTATTTGGTAGTTTAAAATTCCTTTGAAAAGCATGAAAGTTAAATTCACTCTCTTGTATACTTACTTATGGTTGATGTCAGATTATGCAATTTATTTATTCACTTCGGCAACTACAAATTGATACCCAATTACAGTTACTTCCAATCTGCTTTTTTGGTGATGAGAAATAATTATGAAAGAAACACTGTACGAGATCAAGCTCAAATTGGTTGGTAGGAATTAAATGTGACAACACTGCATTGGTGGAGGGAGGGGTTGCGTTTATATCGTTAATGTATTACTACAGTTTTCTTTATTAATCATTAATCAAAAGTCGATTAGTTTTTATAGTATAAAATTTTTGCAATTTAAAAAATTATAATAATAAAATGCTGTTAGTATGAAATATACCTGCATATCTCATCCATCCACATCATCCTGGTACAACTCAGTGCTTGGACTAGAGCATTATGGGTTGTACAAGTCTAACTGGCACATACGTACAAGTACTCATAATTTGAAGTAGTGTTTATATTTTATTACCCTTGTTTGTTAATGCCTTTCCCGTCTAAAATTGACATCTTATAAATAAATTTATGGAGATTGGTAAATTTTTTATATGAAAAAAGCAGTAATTCATTATTTTGATTTGATAAACTAATTAAAACAACAGTTAGAGTAAATAACTTCATGAATAAAGCAAAATTATGCATAACTTTTATGCTAGGTTAGTATATAGTTGTAAGTACCACTGCAAGGTGAGGAGAAAAGAGTGGAGTACTTCAAAACTATATTTCCACGTGCTAGTTTGGCTTTACAAAGTACAGCCTATTTTCAAATGTATATTTGCAATTTAGTACAGGTGCTTTTTTACAAGAAACATTTAAAATAATAATCACTTAAGTTAAAACATTCTTATTAGATTAATAGAGTATTTATGGATAAGAATTTTTAATTAATTACAATTTTATTATGGAAGGTTGAACAATGAATCAGGCAGTTGAAAGATATTTTTTTTTGATATCTATTTATATATTTTCCAGTTAAATATCTTATAAATTTTCATAACCTAATGTACGAGTATTATCTCTTTAGATAATCTCTAGATAAATAAGTCCATATAAAACATAATATTGGAATTATTTTCTAAAATTCTCAGGAAAAGTAATTGATAATAGATAAACTATTGCAGTTTTCAGGCTAAAAAGTATTATTTGTGTTCACATAAAATATTATTTTTTCTGAGATTGTGTGTACAGAATAATAATGTTATTATGTGTAATATATTATACATTAAATGCATTTTATTTTAAGCCATTAAATTTGGATGAAAGGCTAGTGTTGAAACTTACATATAACAAAAATCAACATTTAAGAAAAGGTTTGCTTTTAAGAAACTTGAAGGTTTGTTATCTTAAAATATAATAATTGATATAAAATTAAAGATGTCACACTTAATGGGATTTGAAACCTATATTTCCAGATGAAGGATAGAGATGCAAACATTCTGTCACCTTTGTGGCAGAATGTTTGCATTAATGCGCCATAGCTTCTAACAGCCAGTTTTCTGGTAATATAAACAGCAGAATCCTGTTATTAAATGTATTTGAGTCATGTAACGTTTCACGACATCTGCAATAGCTGATCTGGGGGATATTAATCACTCAATACCCCTAACATTATGTTTGCATTTATGCGTAAAAATAACTCAATGTTATTTCTTTAACGGATATTAACAAATTATCTGGGGTTCAGATAAATTTTATTTAAATATATAAATATTAGTCTATCTATTATGCTGGATAAATTTATTCGAGTATAATTTATATACAAACATGATCAAAACAATAATTCACCGTTATTCATTCAATGAAGAGGAAAAAACATCTTTGTTAACCTATAACCTATACAAAGAGCATAAAAATGTTTTGAAATCATTAATTCTGTTATAAAAAAGTCGTGATCATAATAGGTTAAACACGATGATGCAAACAAAACACGACTCAAATTTTAGACAGCGTGCCGTTAGATAGACCTAATAACATATTAAAAATACCTATTATATTTTAAAAACAAATTGATGAGAAACAAATGAATCAACCGCATACGCCATGCCTTCACGCGCTGTTTACGACTGATTAACGACTTAGGTGTCATAATTAAAGTCTTACAAAAAAGGTTACGTGTGCATGCGCGTACATTTTTCAATACATAACTTACGTCTCTATACAGATCGTTAGAAAGGATAAGAAAAATTATAACCGTAAATACAGCCTTGAAAAGAAATTAATGAATGAGAATAAACGATGATTTGTTTAATAATTCTCATTAAAATCGTTAACTTATTTGCTTGACGATATTAAACCCTTCCTTGAGAAGCTTTAAACATTAGTCCCTAAAATGTATCAGTTATTTTGTTAGAGTAAATGGTAATTTAATTAATTATAATTTTAATACTTTAATATAAATCGATGCGTAGACGAAAATCACATAATTTTTCAATAATGAGTAAATAAGGTTATTATTAAGTTTTCTTAAGTCTATGGATTTTCTTCAAATAGATTACCACTCAGAAGAATGACGTAGAAAAGAAAAAAATTAATACAATATACAACTTTATAATTATCAATCTTCACCTAGTAGTCTTAAGAAATAATTTTTCAGATGTAGGCTTTTCTTTCATGATCTGTAATATAGTGTAGATCGTTCACTACATCTTTTTAGACAATACAGTGGTTCCTTCGGAACCACTGTAAGGTATTACTACAGAGGATGAATGAGGATGATGAAATGCAGTTTTGTACAGTTTCAGGTCGACCATCCTGAGATGTGTGGTTAATTGAAATCCAACCACCAAAGAACACCGGTATCCACAATCTAGTACTCAAATCTGCATTAAAGTTAGAACTCTCGACTTCGAAATCAGCTGATTTCCGATGATGAGTTTACCATTAGACCAACTTGGTGGGTTGGATCGTTCTACTTTTTGGGAGAAATTAAAAATTGCCCTTTCACATATAATTTGTTTTAAAGTCTGGCCTACGTTTTATGTTAATAATAAGTATTCATTGTTATAATATGTCTTAATGAAAGTTATTATCACTTCCTTAAATGTGTGACAAAGAACACTGCTATTGCTTGAACATATCCTACAATACTGAGCAAGTGCTGCGAGTCAGTGACCTGTTTGTTTAAATCTAATAAACAGAAAAAGCCATGCGTAAAAACACTTCGAAAACACCGGATCGCAGACGATACCCGAACAAGATAAGCAAAAACAATCACTTTGAATCCATTGACTAAGTTTGTGTAACTACATGAACATGTGGACCTATCAAAATTGGATTATTTTAATGAATAAAACATTTTGTACTCTGATGTTTCAAGCATTAAATTATTCAAATGTTCATGTACTAAATGTTTTTGTGGATATTAAAAATCGTTTTGTTTGATTTCCAACTCGCACTTCACTTTTATTTTTTTTTTTATATTTTATTTATAAAACTCAAACCTCACAAAAATAGTCCTTGCTTTTGCATATACGTTGGCAAACGGTGACAAAATAAATCGTTAAAAAATTAAATTAACGAAAAAAGTAAAACATTTGTTATGATAAAGATAAGCTTTGCTTCTTATTTTTTTAAACATCGAAATGAACGTGCATTTTTCATAAAATTGCCATTTAGCCAGCGGCCTGACTGTGGACCATATTCTTGCGATCTGCTAAAATACAATCAATCGTTCCGTTACTGGAAAATTAGCAGTGCTTCCCTGAATCATGTATGATGTAAGGAGCATTATCTTAATACTGCAGAGCTTGGAATAATGTCTTTTGTAGCTGAATCTTTTGTCTCTAATCTCATTACTAGGATATATTATAAAAATTTCCGAGTATACATATTATTTAAATAAAAAGAAGGTTTGATTCTAAGTTTTTTTTTTTTAATCATAAATCCTTTGAATCATTTTTAATTATAATAATGCTATGAAATTCAGAAGCTGTTATCACCCTCCCAACGCTTAATACTTTCAATTCATTTTGTGAAAATCATTTCAGAGATCAAGCAGGAATGAGTGGGGGGAGTATCCTGGGTCTGGCCCTATAATCTCTGCACAAGAAGAGATTTGTATTAGTTGCCGATAACAGGTATTGTCTATCAGAGAAGTTGAGTGGCGTCCATTTTCTTTATTTAATATGACTTTAGATTTCTTTCTTGACATTTAATTTACATAAATAAAGATGTAAGGTCTTTAAGAAAAAAACAATTATTCAAAAATTAATAAAACCTTATTTAAGACTATATCTCTTTATAAAGACGTGGTTTTTAATACCTATCTAAAACAAATCAGGGAGGGGCATTCTAGAAAATAAAACGATTTGAAGGAAGTTTAAAATAATAACTGAAAGTCAATATTTACGCTTGGTTTACTAATGTAAATTAACAGTACAAATACCCATTCTACAACTGAGAAAAGTGTGAGAGGAAAGTTAAGCAATCTACAATGGATACAATATTTCATTGTAATTTATAATAGTATCCATGTATGATAAATAATTATGGATTCGTGGCTACTAGTGCAGTCATACGAATACTAATGGAATATTAATAAGACGGCATTTCATTATGCAACCGTTTTTGTAATAAGTACACCTCATACAAGGAAATAATTTTTCTTCTTAAGCATATAAATATATATATATATATTTGATTTTTATGTAATAAAAAAATAATTAGATATGATTTTTTAATGTAATTTGGTAGTACCAGATTTTACAATTTATATATTTATATTAAATAGATATAGTTTAGCTAACGACAATAGCCACCTAAATTAATATTTATGTAATATCAGGTTAAAAAGTAACAGAACAGTGACATTATGTCAACAGTACTCTGCAGAGTTGCCAAGGTATCTGTACGCACTTTAGCGTGTAAGTATAAATATACTGGTAAATGTGTACTCTTGAACTGACTCAGGTCGACCATTCCTGAGACGTGTGGTTAATTGAAATCCAATCATCAAAGAATACCGGTATTCACAATCTAGTATTCAAATCCATTTAAAAGCAACTGTCTTTACAAGGACTCGAACCTCGACTTTGAAAATCAGCTGATTTTGCGATGACGAGTTTAATCATTAGATTAACCCGTCGGGTTAGCCTATTATAATATGTACAAAATTAAACCCTGTCTTATTTTAACCATTAAAAAATTCATTAAACAGTGAGAAAGGTGTCATTTACATTTCTAGAAAACTGAGGAAAACTCGGTTTTAAAGCCCGTTTTTTATTAATAAATAGAACCGGATTACGATTTGATCCCGTTTCTTATCGGTCACTTTTTGTTTTAAGGCATACCTGTGCGCGCGGACGAGATCCTTCACGGAATGGGATTATTGCGGGGAGAAGGATACCGCAGAATACACGGTGTCTGTGTACGATCTGTTCCTGCAGCATCGGGAAGCATGCAGAAGAAAATTCGGCGTGCTTACTCCGGAGAGTACCATTGGACCTATGCTACAGATCGATTAATCGTGGCATGCGGTGTCCACGGAATTAGTTAAAATCATCCGAAAAAAGTTGGCGGAAGATGTCCATAGGTGAATAATTACTTCTGTCTCGCTTGGGGCAGGATCCAGGTGTATAGACTTAGGTTTCATTCATATTATTTAAAATTCACTATTAATAACATACATTAATGTTCATTTAAATTAGGATTTTTAAAATTTAAAGATCTTCGGCTTCGGTCGGATTCACACTCGGCTTCGTACAGTTCACACAGCTCCTTACGGATGCACTCGGCTCCTGTCGGCATCACTCAGCTCTTTACATTTCACTCGGCTCCTTTCGGAAGCACTCGGCTCCTGACAATTCAGCAACTCCGTATACCGTATATAAGCATGGTCCTTACTTCATTCAGTCAAGCGGCCTCACGCCGTACTGGACGAACCACCGTGATGGTGCGGTGCGGTAGCCGAAAATCGACAAACCAGGCTTAGGGGCCTCCATATCGCATGAGCCATAAACGGAATAGTGCGTCAGACGCGTTTCCGGGGTCGCGAGTGAATAGTTTTTTTTTTCGCGAGTTATATAGTTTGAAGACTTCAAATACGGTAAGTCGCGCATAAAACAAAAACGCGGTCTAAAAAAAAAAAAAAAAAAGAAAAAACGCGGTTTTTTTTTTTTTTTTTTTTTTTTTCTTTTTCTCGCGTGTGTTTTGTTCTGTTTCTCTTGTTTCAGAAACGGGAGAAACGTGGATGTGGAACGACGCGTCGTGCCGTCTCATCCTGCCAGTCGAAAGGAAAGTAAAAATTAAATTTTTTTTTTTTTCTCGTGTGTGTGTTCTGCTTCTTTTGTTGCAGATGCCAACAGCCACCACAAAAACAAATGGTTTCTTCACTGCGGCCACGCGGTCCCCCCAACCCCTTCTCAGACACACGCGTGTCTGAAGGTTAATAATTACGTGGAAAGAATAATTACTGTTTACTTCTTTCCAGAAAATCGCCGCCCCAAAACCGCGATCGCGAATAGGTATCACCATCTGTAAGTTAAACTTACAGTAAGATAAAATAACCCAGCAATTGCGACTCCTCCGGAAAAGGGGACACATTGCTCCCTCCTTATAGCTAGTGCCCCGTTGTGGCGTATTCCTGCTAGCCTATTAAAGAGTTAGCACCGAAAGGACTTCAGTGGACGGTCTGAAGGGGAATTACGTCGGGAGGACAGGCTTTATAAGCCTAGCCTTCCGCGGTCGGCCCATGAAATGGGTTCGATAACGCTGGTTTAACAACGGATTGGAATGCAATTAAATCCGTCTTAAATTCACTAAAATAATAATAGACAAAACTTGAAAAATTAGATCCGAGATTAAAAAAATAACCCTTTTAAAAAACAAGCCCGATTAGAAAGATCCAGCAGCAAGGGACTCTGTCCAGGTTCTGCGATAAAGTAGGGAGTAATAGACTCCTGCCAACTTTGCATTCCATTCCATTCCATTCCATTCAGTCAGTCCTCATCCAGTCTTCTACGAGTCTATTACAAGTCTCATTACATGAAATTACATTAATTTACAATAAATATTAATACAATAAATTAACATAAAGTTAATAATGTTATAGATATGAATATATCTACAATTACAATAAAAGTAATTATAGTTGCAAGATCATAAAGACAATTTATTTAAAGAATCAATACCGTTTTTCTACACCCACTTCCAACGTCGAGGTTAAAAATAAAATCATTCAAGTTCGAGGTTTGTGGCCAATAATGGAGGTGCAGTGGAAACAAGACACTTGGGGTGCTATGATCGTATGTTGGGCCCGGCATCCCATGTTATAGAGGGAGAGGAGGTTTTAGTGGGTAATCCCGCAAGGAAGAGTCCCACACTATTATGGGGTATAAACCTTTTATGCCTATAAAAGGTCCCCTTCCCCTTCCCTTCCCCAACGAAAGAAAAATTATGATATATATTATTTTAACCAATCGTTAGCAGGGGGCGTCATAGTAACTAGTCAGATGATCACTATTCGACCAATACTTGTGCAGAGACAACCAATGAGGCAGCTATATAAAAAGTTTACCTATTCGGCTAGGGCAGAACTCCTTTAATGAAGAGACGAAAACAACATTCTGAAAAAATAAGGAAAAGAAGAAGCTATGTTGTCTCCTGACCCCGGACAGGTATCCGTCTACGACCGCCTGATAGCATGCCAGAATGGTTCTTTTAAAAATACCCTAGATTTTGATTCTCGTGCTAATCCAGGCGTTGTTGCTGTCAGCTTCGGGTAGTAATAGACCAAACTGCTCTTTTCGTAGTCGACCTATTCAGGAGATATTAGCCTTCTTCAGATACCAAGATCCAACTTACTTAATTTTTCTTTTCAGGTCTATTATTCAAATGACCGTAGACTATGTTTACTTTATATAAAGATTAATGTTAATAGATGCATCATTATTATAATTATGTCAGTAGAACTATAGTAATACATAATGTTTTACTTATTTATCGATGCTTCACTGTAATGTTAACTTTCAATACAAAAATTAACTTAATACAAAATTAACTTTAATTCGAATGAACATGCAACAAAATGTAAGCTCTAATAAATAAAATTATATTACTATTTCAAATAAATTGTACTTGTAACACCTAACCTAAATATGCTAGAGTATATAATTTACTAGTTTAAAGTACAGTTGCCATTGTAATCTAAATTAATACTAAAATGTATATTTAATTTAAACCGTTTTAATTTCGGCATTACAAAAAATTTATTTTGTAGTTAGATATGTTTTTATAGGCTCTTAATAAAATACCCCTCAGATATTATATTTCTAAAAGAAAAATATTCGTTGTTCGTAATGATAGCTCATTATTAAAGACTAATGTCTTATGAAGCACGCTGCAGTTTACGCAGACCCGAAACTGTACTTAATTTATCCTCGTGGTCCGAATATCGTTGGAATCAATAAAAAAGTTTAGAAAATAACTTTTGAGTTTTTGATAAATACTAGTTAACTCTTATAGACATCAATGTATTTTGAAATATCTGTTTTAAAATGTTTGCTATGTTAAAATATCAATTCGTTACGATATCTGGATATATAATTTTTTTTTTTTTTATAAACGCTCACTATCTACGAAATAATTTCTGAAACTTGAAATAATTTCTGTAATTTGATTATAATAATGGTAAAACCTCATATTTTACTTTTACTGTAAAATAAAATTGTTAAGGCAAAATAAACAAATAAAAAAAGCTGACAACACAGTTATAGGACTTTCGTCACGGCTTTTTTCTGATGCACGGCTTATCCACACATATAACACAACCTAGTTTAAAATATTTATAATTTTATTTAAGTATAATACTTTTTTCTTTATTTAATTCTATTAATAAAGCGCGCGTGCATACGGTATTTCATTCGCGCGGTTGTGGCGGTACTAGCGGCCACTTCAAATACTTTTTTACGCTTAAATATTATTAATTTATCGTTCATCTGTGACGTCACAACATAGCAGGCGACTACAGCAACTGTACATCAATGTTATACTAGTGCTCCTTGTGGTGAGAGGGGGTACTATTGACACAGATAATCCACTTAGCCACTGGTTTATTTAGAGCATTTTTTGGGGTGGGGTGTGCGATTTTGCAAAAGTTTTTTTTAAATATTATTTTTTAATTGTTTACAAACGTGCCTAAGAAAAATAAGACCTTAATTACGCGAAATATCGAGATACTGAGGGTAACCTTGCTCTACAGCCTCACCCCTTGACTTTTAAGTTGAAAATTTAATGGCATCAATAGTCCATGTATAAACCAATGCCCTATATATACGTAATGTGACCAAGTTTGGTCAAAATCGATCCAGCAGTTCTGAAGATATAGGGCGACACTGAACATCCGAAAAATTTTCATCCGGTTTTTTGGGTTCCTTAGGTGTCAAAACGTAAAGATCCGCTGAAAACCGCATTTACCCAAATTAGACTGATTACAATACTTTCCCTTCTAAAACTATAGCGTCAGACGGGAAAATAAAATAATGAACTGATCTTAAACAAAATTAAAGAAAGTAAATCTGTTAATTGCAGATCTATTGGCAGATTTAAATGCTTTAAATTTAGAATTTAATAATATAATTTTTATAGTTATTAATATATATATATATATTTTTTTAGTTGTATTTTTTATTTATTTTTATTGTTTTAGGTGTTGCTTTTTTACTTTTTTTGGACGTAGGATATATTCAATTTCGTAGGTGTCCAAATCAGATTGATTTTATTGGTTTATTTCAGCCGTTTAGTAATGCATTAAAATTATTTAGAAGGGAATTTTATTTTCTTTATTTTGGCAATAACTGTCAAAACCGCTGTAATTTCCATTTAATACAAAATTAAAACGGTTATAACTCAGTGGGTCGTTTTTTATCTAGACTAAGGTTTAATTTTTCTTATAATCAGTTAATTTTCAAAGACATTCCCAAAGATACAGAGCGATGATAACGCGAAAGCGTTTTTTGCCCTAAAAAAAAAAACCATTCCCGAAGGAAAAGTGAGATGAAATTGCGAGAAAAAACATTGATAATGAGGAAATCTTCATAAATTTAAATGAGGAGATGAATTTTACCAAAAAAGTTGTAATCTAAGACAAAAGTTTCAATCAATTTAATACCGATGCTCCTACTACGAACTAAAAATCTCAAGTAACAGTACTTTTATTTCATATATGTACAACTGAAAAAAACCTTTATGGAATTAAATCCTATGTATTTTTGCGTAAATATTCTACTGATATAAAATAATTGAAATAACGTGTTTGTAACTTATCATTAAACTACTGATAAGATAAGAAACAAGAAAATTTACTAACTTTCAGTTTAAAAGTGATTTATTGTTGATAATTAGCACACACTAATAACTACATTATTATTTACACAATCTGTTAGCGTTTCGTTATTTTAAAATGTACGTAATATTCATAATTAGCACATAATCTAAGATTTATTATTTTTCATATAGTAACTATTCTTTACGTATCTTTACAAAAGACGGTGATTTCAACATTTTATAAATTCATCTAGGTAAGCGTAAAAAAATTACGTGAAACTTTTTAATTTAAATACGTCCTGTACTTTAAAATAATATTTCTTTAGTTATTTAAATAAAGAACAGTGTTTAAAAATTGTTGTTTTCGAAAAATGTTCAATCTACAACTATTTATAGAAATTTATTTTTAATTTTTTTAAAGAACAGTTTTTTACTCAAAAATTTTGTCATATTTTATAACTGGAATAAAACAAAAATGTTTTTGTTATACACGCAGCTACTGCAATATTTAGACAGGTCCGTTAATCCACCACTGCCATGTTGTAGTGAGTACCCAATTGCCGCTGAGGGGAAGCTCGGTCCGATTCCAACCGACGAGCCGCAAGTTCCCGACCAGCTTCCGGACCCGACAACTCAACTACTTAGGGCTACCTTGCAAAACCCAAAAACGGCTCTTTTCCGGGCCATTACTCCAAAAACCGCAAACAGCCCTTTTTTGGGCTATTATACGATTTTAAGGTGGCACTTGCCGTCGAAGCATTCAACGATAACACGTATTGAATATCAATAAAGATTTTATTTTACTTAAGAATTATATTTTTGTATCTCTATTTTACTAATAAGTTAAGTCTAAGAGAGGGCTTTATAGCTCTAAATAAGTCTTTATTTTTTTGTTTTGTACATAAAGAAAATATTTAACACACACAAGGGTAAAATGTTCCAATGTAAAGGAGGATAGAGAGTGAGATGGGTCCTCCTGTATTGAAAGGCTTTATGTTGAATCATTAGCCTTTTCTTCGTTCGAGTTAGATCATTATGTTTTATTATCCATAATTATCCTTAAATTTATGATAATTTTTTCCCCATTTAGTGTTCTATATCGGCGGGATTCTGATTTTCGTTTCAAGTTGAGGGTGGGGATTTGGCAGAGCTTTAATACCTTTCTCGGTGTGATCAGTTGGTGGTAGAGGCTGACTATGGACCTTTCCCAGAATTATTTTAACTATCCGGTGACTGTATCGTAAGCCTAATAATTCAAATGCTAATCGGATAAAATTAACCACCATATCCTTCCTAAAATACAAATCCTAGGAGGACCTCGTTCTGTTGATTTCATTATTACAATTACATAATTTGCATTCATAAATTCATATTTATAATATATATATATATATACTTACTGCAGAAAATTGAATGTTTAGGTGAGAATAGAGAAAGTGGAGAGGGATTTGGTACAAGAGTCCTGCCACAGGATGATCATATCATGTTACATATAAAAATAAAAATATACAGATGTTTCACGAAGAGATGTCAGATGATCAGGATTTCAGGATTCAAGACAAATTGTAAACGTGAAAATGAAGAAAATAATTTATACAAACATAATTACGGGAACTCTTCATTTTAAAGTAAAAGCTTGCGAAAAATGTCTACTCTTAGGGCAAAATGAAGCCGTACTGAAATTCTTGGAACTTAAATTTGATGGTGTCATATGGTTTCTTTACCTGAAAAAAACAGGTCCCAAAACTGTATTTCAAAAATTTGATGTCACAAAACACAATTTTTAAAGTTTTGTGTAAAATAGCTTTATCAAATAAAGTTCTGCAAAAAAACTTGTCAAAGAATTTAATTCTGAGAAAATCTTTCTATGTAACGTAAACTGAACATGAAGAAAAGTTCAAGAAACTTTAATTTATTAAAAACAAACAGATCGAAACATGACAGAAAAATATTCTGTAATTTTGTACTGTAAAATTAAAATTGATTCGTTCTTATGTATATCACATTGGCAGGCAGGCAGGCAGGCAGGCACACACACACACACACACACAGAGAGAGAGAGAGCGAGAGAGAGAGAGAGTGAGAGAGAGAGAGAGCGAGAGAGAGTGAGAGAGAGAGAGAGAGAGTGAGAGAGAGTGAGTGAGTGAGTGAGTGAGAGAGCGAGAGAGAGAGAGAGAGAGAGAGAGAGCGAGAGAGAGGGAAAGATAGACAGAGAGAGAGTGACATATAGACACAGACAGACAGATAGACATAGACAGGCGGACAGGCGGACAGGCAGACAGAGACATAGAGAGACAGACAGACACACACAGACACGTGCGCGCGCGCCTATACACACACAAACAGTACTTTAATTGAATTTAATTTAAATCTACGACTCGTGTCTTTTATACAAGAAAAAAAAATTGAAAATGTCACCTTCAAAGATTTCAAAATGGCGGCTATCTTAATTGTTTAATCTTCAATATATTTGTAGTTAGTTATTCGTTTGATCGATTTTTTTTTGTATAACAAATTTTATTAAGAATTTTATTTTGAAAAAAATTATACCACATTTCGTAAAAATCGTTCAAAAACAAGCGAAATATTAAAAATATTTAACCCGGCGGTAACCTAATTTTTATTCATTTACTATTAATCATTTTTTATTACATTTTGTGGAGGAAATAAAACCAGGGAAAAAATTATCACCTCTCATTACGGTACTGTCGAGTTAATTGTCTGCAATAAGTCGATTGTTTATCAACCGATTTTTACAAATTAGGTATCATTTCATTCAAAATAAAATGCTTTGTAATAATTAAAATTTTGATAAAACAAATAATTACAAAGATATTTAAGACAACCGCCATTTTGAAATTTTTCAAAGTGACGTTGAAAATTTTTTTTTCTACAACTTAACACTAGTAATGTCAAATGTCAAATGATTTGACAAATTTAATTAAAGTTAATTTTGATCTGTTAATATCATATTGATATAGTGGTTTTATAGGTCATCCAATCTTAGGTTAATCCGTGACAAAGGTTCGATATTTTTTCACCGATCGTTTTAAACATCTTGTCTTATTTAACAAAATATAAATCACCAATTGAGAGCTTGTCACCCATTGATAAGCAACAGGTTTCCAGATTAATGGTGCGGTATTCCTTGCCATTGGATGATTAGCGAAACATAAAAAGACAGACATGGTTTAAAAAAGAAAAGGAAGGATTAGATTTTGAAACTTGGGGCTATACGAGAATGATATAAATAAAGAAGGATTTGGAAAAAAAAGATTTATAGGTCACATATTAAGGCATCCTGGAATAGTCCCTTTTATATGGAAGAGATAGGTAAAAGGTTAATATTGTGGTGGCAGGGAACGTTTGGAATATATAAAAGAAAATGTTAGGGATGTGGGATGTAAGGGTATACCTAAAAAATGTGTATACCCTAAATGGGTATACCTAAGTAAAACGAGACAGTCGATTGGAAATTTTCTAGTGTTCGAACCAAGCTGAGAAATGACCGAAGAAAGGAACGGCTTTTCATCTAACACAAGTCGCCCACTGCTGGCAAGCAACATCTAGTGCTCTCGTCACTCTGGAAACATGCTGCTCGTCACCCAAAGGCGTCCTCTGTTCGGAGTCGAGGCTCGATGAGCCCAGTGTCTCAACTGGTGCCCAGCCACCCATTGGTGTGCCACGCTTGTATGGCACAACCACCCAGCAACAAGCTCTCATAACTAAATATGAATTTTATTTTAAGTTATACGTTTTGAGCTGTTGCTATGAAACATTATTTATAATAATTTTATTGTTGCTTTAATTTTAATTTTATATACTTTGAATTATTATTTTTATATACAGTGTACAGTTTTTACTTCTTCCACATGAAGTAATCGATAATTTTAGTTGTGGTAATCGATCTAGTCAAAAATTTTCCGAATTTGAACAGAAAAACCAATAAAAGATATACGGAGATAGGAATACGGGATTAATAGCCAATCCCGTTGCAATATTGAGGTTACATGACATCTCGGGAATTCCCTTTTTCATCCATGGGTGTCCAACGTTATTATTTTTTACGCTTTACACATTTCTACAAATTTCATACAGAGAAGGAAACCGAAGACACGTTTCAATTTTAGGAACAGGAAAAAGTCACAATGACTCACATCAGGTGAATAGGGGGGGGGGGGGGTTGAGGAACCGTAGGAATGTGTTTTGAGGTCAAAAATTCCATGATGGAAATGGCCGTGTGACACGGGGCAGCGTCCCGATGAAGCATTCACTTGTCTGCGATGTCTGGTCTCATGCGAATCGCTCGCTCTTTTCCTGAGCCTTTCAAGGACACCTTTGTAAAACACTTGGTTGACAGTTTGTCCTGGAGGAACAAATTCTTTACGCACGGTACCTCTACTGTCAAAAAAGCAAATCGGCATGGCTTTGATCTTTGATTTGCTCATTCGAACTTTTTTTCGGTTGAGGAGATGACGGAGTGTACTACTCTTCGCTTTACCGCTTTGTTTCAGGATCGAACTGAAATATCCATAATTCATCACCTGTGATCACACGATCTTGGTCATTGTCAATCCTCTCAAGAAGATCAACGCACATGTTTCTTCGATTGTCCTTCTGTTCCGTCGTGAGGTTTTTCGGCACCGATTTCACACAAACTTTCGCATGTCCAAATCCTCTGTCAAAATTTGATGTACGGTGAAAGCGTTTAAATTTAATTGTTCACTTATCATCCTTAATGTTAAACGACGGTCTGATCTCACAAGAACTCACACACATTCAACGTTTTCGTCAAATTTTAAAGTTGAAGGTCTCCCTGAGCGAGGTTGATCTTCAACGTGTTCTCGGCCTTCCAAAAATGATTTGTGCCAGCGGAAAACTTGTGCTCTTGATAAACAATGTTTCCCATAGGCCTATTTCAACTTTTCAAAGGTCACACTCACGGATTCCCCGAGTTTAACACAAAACTTGATAGTACAACGTTGCTCTGAATTCCGATGCTTCATTTCGGTAACACACAACAAAAACACAACTTCACTGATGGCGCTGTCAAAAATAATGTGTTGGCTGAACGAAGTTGAAACTCGTACTGAGCATGTGGGAGGGATGAACAAACCGGTCTAGCACAGACTGGTAGACACAGCGTTGCCAGATCGCTCGCAGTGTTACCAATCTCATTACTTTTCTCACACACTTCGTACACTTTGAAGAAGGTGACAAGATGACTGGACTGCTAAAACGGATAATGAACTCGGTCACATCAAAGATATGGTGTTACCATACGACTCTTCATGTAGAAAAATTGTTCGAGAAGAAGTGGACCTGTGCCGATTGCGATTAGGACATGCCAGAGTAATTTACGGCACTATGCGTACCGTGCGACTGCCGCTTGACTGTGCGCCACATCCTGGTGGACTGCATATGTTATGCGGCCTTACGCCGTAGATTTAAATTGCTGAGGGACATACGTCGCATCCTAGGAATTGAAAAGAATGTACTAGACCGGCTGTTGTTAGTACTAAGAAGAATCAATATACTTAAATTATAAATTTCATTTTGTTATTCGTATTACGTATATTACCCAAATGGTTACGTTTCTTTTATTACTTTAGTTTTAATCTTATTATCAATCTTAATTTTCATTTTAGTTTTAACCTTATTTTATTAATATTTTAATATCCAAGAAGGGGTTTTTGTTACTTTTTGACCCGGGCGATGATAATGCGAATAAATGTCATGCCTGACCGGGATTCGAACCCGGGATCTCCGGATGAAAGGCTGAGGCGCTAAAACTCCACCACGGAAATTAGAAGAAAATACTTAGGCGGAAAATTGAAGTATGCACGTAAAGAATTACGGAAAAAATTATTCTTCTCTTACAGAAAGATTTTGTATCACGGGACCCGTGGTCATCGTATTTTTCTAACTGTTTGAGTTGTAACAAAAATTAATGACATCAGTAAGCTATATTGAGAAGTATCGTACGAAATTTTCTAAAAATTAGCTGAAAATATCAAAAAACCTATAGTCAATAAAAACTAGTCAATCAATAGTAATAAGGGCCCTTCATTTATTTCCTTTTAGTATGTAATAAATATTTTACTTAACCTTTCTTATACAGCGCGTTCGGAAAGTCACTGTGCAGTACACTTTAGAATAATGTGGTGCATTCTGTTCTTTCGGCGTTAGGTCGGTTGCCCAGTGGGTTCGTTGGGCGTTGTTCAGTAATATACGAAGTTGTCAGTTACTGAGTTGTGATTGAAAGTGCTTCGTTTCGTGTTGTTTCGTTTATCGAAATCGAGAAAAGTAATGATACTTTCGATAGAGAAACACATTTTCCTCGTTGAACAAGTCTTTTGTGAAAGTGACAAGTATACTAATTTAGTGAAGCACAAGTTTTCTGAATAGTTTCCAAATATTCTTGATCCTTATCGCAATGCAGTTTGAAAACTTATCGAGAAATTTCAGGTAACAGGCTCCGTTGAAGACGATGACTGAAGGAGGTGGAAGGCCACCTAAACCAAACGAATAGAAGCTGCTTGATATTTCGGATGCTATGGCCGAAGGTCCATCAAAGTCAATGCCTAATTTAGCACAGCAGAGGATATCGAAATTACTACCGCAAATAAAGATGCAAGAAAAGAAGTGAAACCTTTCCCCTACAGAGTAATGTACATCCAAGAACTGAAACCTACAGATCGTGCCAAAAGACTAAATTATTTTCAATGGTTTAAACATTTTATTGAACAAAATTCCGTAGGTATCCTCGACATTACGTTTTTTCAAACAGATGAAGCCTGGTTTCATCTGGAAGGCTATATAAATTCACAAAATACACGACCGTGATCGACTAACCCAATGAATTACATGATCAATCTTTATACGAAGCGAAAATTGGAGTCTGGGTCGGTGTGAGTAAAACGCATATTGTTGGTCCAATCTTTTTTGAAAATACAGTTAATAGTGATCGTTATTATGCTGTTTTAACAAACTTCATTAGTCAGTTAACAGAAGTGGAAAACAATCACGATTGGTTCCAAAAAAATGGCGCCACAGCGCACACAACTAACAAGTCATGACTTTCTTATAAAATGTCTTTGGTGAACGAATCAAACTTTCTTCATTATCCTCTTTCTGGAATTATCTTCCATAATTCCAGTGCACAGTAACTTTCCGAACGTACTGTAGGTAGTTTACGATTTTTTTTAGCCTCGCCTTATATTTAGTCTACGCTTTACTGTAAAAAGAGATTCCAATGGTGTTAAACGCATCAAAAAATATTTTAGACAAAAGTTGTTTAAAGTTTTATAAAAATCAAGGTATGAGCTTATTAACAATAAAATAGTATTTGAAAGATGAAACTGTAAAAACTATTTGTAAATAAGAAGGAGGCTTCTCTCCCCTGGTATACTTTAAAAACTCGATTTAGACTCGGTAACAATCTGGTCGAAATCTAATTCAGCTGATATATTTCATTAAATATAGATAAATTGTTCGTTTTTTTTGGATGTTACTTCTCTCTCTTTTCTGTTTAGCCTCTGGAACCACCGTAAGGTATTACTTTAGAGGATGTATGAGGATGATATATACGAATGTAAATGAAGTGTAATCTTGTACAGTCTCAGGTCGACCATTCCTGAGATATGTGGTTAATTGAAACCCAACCACCAAAGAACACCGGTATCCACGATCTAGTGTTCAAATCCGTATAAAAGTAACTCCCTTTACTAGGATTTGAACCTTAGAACACCCGACTTTGAAATCAGCTGATTTGGGAAGACGAGTTCACCATTAGACCAACCCGGTGGTCAAATTTACTTTTTTACTTTTTTTTTAACCTCCGTGACTACCGTTAGGTATTGCTTCAGAGGATGAAATGAAATTATTTTGTAGCGTGTTAAAATATCATGCCTGACCGTGATTCGAACTCGGGACGGTGAAAAGCCGAGAAGCTACCATTCGCGCCAGGTAGGCCGGTAAATCCACTTGCTCAAACAAAAGTATACGCTTCAATCTTTTGAATTATAAAAAATTCAATTGTTGATGTTCAATATTTGAAAGATTATGGAAATAATAAAAATATTTATGATATACAAAAGTAAAAAACCAAAAAAATAAACAAATAAAATATACGGTATATCAACAGTGACCTAAATAACTGTAATCAGTATCTAAAAAGAAATACAAAAAACGAGTTTAGTGAGTTTATAAATTTTAGATATCCGGTGAAATGAAACGAAAAAGATTCACAAAAATTCTTCTAAAATATCATCAAAAACTTATCGCTGTGGAATGTAAAAAAAAAAAATTATTTTTTAAAACTATATATCAAATCATTTATGGGTAAAATATATTAACAGAAAAGGTAGCGGATGTTATTTTTTTATAACATAATAAATGAATCACGAACGTAAAAAAAAAGAATAAATTCGTAAAAAGAAATAAAAGTGTTGTAGTTCATAACTGACATGATTCCAGAAACGTGACATTAACTTACGATGTATGTTATGTACTTCATACTGGAATTTTTGTTAGTTCATTCACCTTATCCGAATAAATACAATACTTTTACTCCTTCTTTCTTGTGGTAAACAGTCGATTCTTTTTTGTAAACAAATAATATTTACAACAAATCACAACGTATCATCTTTTACGCTAACATATGATGGTATAATATTAAAAAAAAACACAATGTAGATTATTAACTTGAATCCGTTTTTTTTTACAAATGTAAGTTATAAAAACTATAATACTAATACTGGGATAAATGTAGCCAATTGCAGTGCTAATCTATCTATATAAATAAAAGACAAACTTCGTTTTGTGTGTGCCCTAATAACTCAAACACTACTAAACCGATTTCGCTGAAAATTTATCAATTTTTTGTTATTTGTTCCGGCAGTGTTTACTTGTTATTAGTTTCATAATATTTAATAGTATAATAATTTAAAAACAAAATATTTAATGATATAACAACTGTCTTTATCTTTTTCTGTTTAGCCTCCGGAACCACCGTATTACTTCAGAGGATGAATAAGTATGATATGTTTGAATGTAAATGAAGTGTAGTCTTGTACAGTCTCAGGTCGACCATTCCTGACCCACCGGATTAGTCTAGTGGTGAACGCGTCTTCCCAAATCAGCTGATTTGGAAGCCGAGAGTTCCAGCGTTCAAGTCCTAGTAAAGCCAGTTATTTTAACATGGATTTGAATGCTAGATCGTGGATACCGGTGTTCTTTGGTGGTTGGGTTTCAATTAACCACACATCTCAGGAATGGTCGAACTGAAAATGTACAAGACTTGCACTTCATTTACACTCATACATAAATCCTCATTCATCCTCTGAAGTATTATCTAAACGGTAGTTACCGGAAGCTAAACAGGAAAAAGAAAGAGTTTTTAGCTAATAATGCCATATCATCAACAAAAGCTAAATATAGTTAATCTTTGGTCCTTTATTTCCCAGTCTTATTCCACTATTTTTGTTCCGTTCTCTAACTACATTTTTAAGAGTACAGTTAAAAAGTAATGGAGGAAGTCCATTTCCTTGTCTTACGCCGGTTTCAACGGGAAAAGGATCTGATAACTCTCCCAGAAATTTTATTTCAGAGTATGTGTTAGTTACTGTTGTTTTGTTTAGTTTGCGGTTTTGTTATCAAAATCTAATTATGTTAATGTTGAAAAAGTGATGTTCTTATCTATCGAATCGTATACTTTTGGAAAATCAATAAAAGTTATAACATATGGTCTACTTTGAGATTTACAATATTGCACAATATTTTTGAGATTAAAGATTTGCTCTGCGCAAGATCTATTTTTCCTAACTCCACCCTGATATTCACCCAGTTGAGGTTAGGTACGATTAGTAAGAGCTTTAGATACAATTTTGTATGTAACTTCTAAGAATGAAATTCTCCTGTAGTTATTTTGGATCCTTTTTTGTGAAGTGAGTGGATGAGCGCAGTATTCCAGCTTATCTATTAGAGAAAGATATTATAAAGAAAGAAATTAATTTACACTTTTTTATTAGAAACAATGCGTTATATTAAACTGGAAAAAAACGGTGTCATCTATAATGTTATTTAAATCATTGAATAATACTGACAAATAGTTTAATTTTAAATTTTATAGATTCATTTATTTATGTTAAAAATGTTATAGAGTTCAGTAGAAATTTAAAGTATTATGTTATAACGTAATGTTAAAAGAAAAAATAACTAACATAATTAATCGTCTAGTATTATTTTTTAAAAAACAAAACATAATCGTTCAATTTTATTGTGTTATAAAAAAGTCTAAACAAAATTTCTTCTTAACAAAAACAAATGCAAAATTTGTTCAGAAGCTAATTTCTATAATAAATAGCTATCACCTTGACATTATAAGATTTTTAAATTAAATTGAAACTCTAGTTGTACTTTTGTATGTAGGAAATTCCTTCGTGACTCTGCTGCACGTGACATCCTTGTTTAGTAAGGACCGACAGCTTTACTACATTGTCGAAAATCTTCTTTGGAAATATTAAGAGTCATGCATGCACTTCAAAGGATGGGTTACATTGTTCTATCTTACCTCTCACAATTTTATTATTTTCTTCTTTATTATTATTATTATATTCCAGTAACGAATGTACTTATTAGTTAAGTATCAACATTTTATTCCAGTTTTTTCCTACTGTAGTTAATTATTAAAATAAAAAAAAAACCAATATGAATTAAAAAAAAATAATATATATTATTTATTATATATATACATATATAAACATATTTCTTAGGGTTATGTAAAAATGGACATTATTATTCACTCTAATCAATAATAATATTTGTGAGTTATAGCAGATGTTTTAGTCAGTTAACGTAACATATTAAAGAAGAAAATTCCATTTTAATATATATTACAATCATAAGTAATTGCTATATGAACACCGTATATATAATTTTTTTACGTATATATAAATCTAGTGGGTTTTCTTTTAGTCTATTATTATTTTACCCAAAAACTACTCAACCGATTTTGCTGAAATTTTGCATAATAAAGGATTTTTATACCTGGAATGAACATAACACCAATGCCATTTTGAAATCTTTCACCGTTTCATGATGGTGACCTTTTTAATGGCTTACAGTAACATGAACAACTGTATATAGCTTTGTCAGAGTCTCCTGTGAGAACAATCTGTATATATACACTCAAGAGATAAAAGCTGTAAATACACTTTTTAAACAACATAGTTTAGATTATGTTGTTTAAAAACTAATTCGTTTCTCATTTTTTCATCACTAAGAGGTGTCCTCATGGTGTTTGTTGAGTAATGCAAAGAACCGTGAAAAATACTTTTTTCCAGCTGTAAGTACCATTTTTAAGATGAGGCCGACTATTCTGAAACCTGCATACTTAAGATCACTTAGAATTTAAAGTGCCGTGCTGACCAAACTGTTGCTCTGAAAGAATTGGGTCTAAAAATGTGGGCGTTTTTTGTGGTTGGCAAGAGAATATACATGTTTGGCCTCCCCAGCATCGCCAGTATTTTATCACCGAGCTGTTTGCTGTTAATTAGGTCTTAAATATGATTAGCCCAACTTTTGATATGTACTAGTTTGCTCTTATTCCACGAGTGCCTTACAAGGGATTAAGGACGTATACGCCAGACACCTTGTAATTTGCGAGGATTCAGCGTGTTTTTTCGCAAAGGAACCACCGTAATACAACTGTGAGCTTCTGCTGGGTCTCCAGCCATATTTGGATTTCAGACAATGAACGCGCTGATAGTTCGGAAAAGGAGGCTTGTTTCCATCCTCTTTTCCCCAATAGCCTCGCCTCGAACGATCTTGTCTGTTTCCTGAAGAGGGTGGTTCATGATGAGCGACAAAATGAATGGAATGCTACCACGAACAATAAATTTCACCCTATTAAGAACATTGTGTCACCTTGGAGCTCATCCTGCCGAAATAACCCTCGAGAAGAGGTTATTATCTGCTGTTTACGAATATGGCACAATAGGCTCACTCATGGATAAGTGATGACGCAAACAGATGTATCCCTTTGTGCTCGCTGTGATTGCCGACTAACAGTGTACCATATCTTTGTGGATCGTATCTCTTATGCGGCATTCGTCGCAAGTTTAATCTAGGGGCTAACATGCAAATTATTCTACGGGATAATGAAATGTTGCTATCTTATGTTTTACGATTTCTTAGAGCCGGCCATTTATATTCAAGTATTTGAATTACTGTAGAACGTTACAAATATTCATCGCATTTGTCTAAAGCAGATGGTAATTTTATTACTTTAATTTAGATATAAAATTAAAGCTTTTGAAATGTGGTGCTATAGGAGAATGTTAAAAATCAGATGGGTGGATAAAGTGACAAATGAGGAGGTATTGCGGCAAATAGATGAAGAAAGAAGCATTTGGAAAAATATAGTTAAAAGAAGAGACAGACTTATAGGCCACATACTAAGGCATCCTGGAATAGTCGCTTTAATTTTGGAAGGACAGGTAGAAGGGAAAAATTGTGTAGGCAGGCCACGTTTGGAATATGTAAAACAAATTGTTAGGGATGTAGGATGTAGAGGGTATACTGAAATGAAACGACTAGCACTAGATAGGGAATCTTGGAGAGCTGCATCAAACCAGTCAAATGACTGAAGACAAAAAAAAAAAAAAAGATATAAAATGTGATATATCTTTGTTTTAATACAACATATACATCGTGTCCGGGTGATGATAACGCGAAAACGTGTTTAGCCGCCCCAAAAAAAATTAAACAATACTATTTCAAATAAAAAATACAAAAGTTCTGATTTTCTTTAAATGTACACGCGAAATTATTAAACAAAAGAAAAATATTCGTTTCAAAATAACGACTCACGGTAAGTAAACTATTTTTAAACAACTACAGGAGCAATGCTTCCATACTCAAAGAAAAAAATTATATTTAGTGTAACAACATTTTCTGTTTCAGTAAATAGCAATAAATAAATCATTTAGTCTGGTTGGTGAATAATAATACATTATACAGATCTCGTTAGGAGTGGATTGATATCGTACACCACGAATAAGAAAAGAGACCGCCCCAACATTTTCATAGATATATTTACAGAAACCGTGGGTAGAACTATTAAAACAGCATTACAAAAAAAAAAAATTAATTATAAAATAAAGAATATACGTGGTTAACATCCATTTAAATAATTTGAAATATTAATAAATTAATTTTTCAATATTAATGTTAAAAAAATAGAATATATTTATATAAGTATTAAATATGGAAATTTAAGAAAATCAAGACTTTTTACTTTTTTCAAGTTAGTATTGTTTAAAAAACTCACTGAAAGAATATAATTATTTTTTTAAGAAAATTTTTCAATTTTATTTTAAATAAATCGGTAAATAGATTAGGATCAATAATTTATTAAAAATGGTAACGGAAGCAAAATATGGCCCTTTCTTATAATAATCTTTATTCCATAAAATAAACAGATTACAAATGAAAATAAAATTATTTACAGTTATAAATTCTTAATACATAAGCTTAGTAGACATACAACCAAACAATATAAAATAATAAAAGTGAACAATTATTACATAATCTTGTAAACTAGGTACCCCCTATAGTAATAACTGTATTGGAGGTTACCATCCGTTATTTTTCAATGAGCAAAATAATAAACTAACCATTTATTGAATAACGGTCAAGTATGGATTTCCAAGTGAATTTAAAAAATAATTACACGATACAAGTTTTGCAGTACTAAAATTTCAGCTAGTGACAAGATTATATATACGTACATACAGATTAAATAAATCAGAACCATAAATACAGTACAATAACACAATGATAAGATTGAAAATGAAATTAATCCTAGATAAAATAATTGAAAGAAAAATAATGATAAAAATAAAAATAAAAAATTCTTTAAGCTGAAACATTACGTTGAATCACGTGAAAATGATTCTGTTATCTGGTGAGTATTGTTATTATTTTTAGAATGATATCTTTTTTTAATATTCATAAATATGAATAAATATTTTAATGAACAAATATTATGGAATATTGTAAATGTCACGATAGAAAATGTATTATAACCTTTATTGATTTTCAAAAAGCTTATGATTCGGTAGATAGAACATCACTTTTTTCAAAATTAACAGAATTATGCTTAGATAACAAAACGACTAACTTAATCAAAGCAACAGTAACTAACACATACTCTGAAATAAAATGTCTGGGAGAATTATCTGATCCTTTTCCCGTTGAAACCGGCGTAAGACAAGAAAATGGACTTCCTCCACTACTTAACTATGCTCTTGAAAAGGTAGTTAGAGAACCGAAAAAAATAGTGGAATAAGGCTGGGAACTAAAGGATCAAATATTAGCTATTTAGCTTTCACTGATGATATGAAAACTGGAAAGAAACTGAACAATAATTTAAAGAATTAGAAAAATAAGTTGCTAAAATAGGGCTAAAAATCGCGTTTGAGAAAACTAAATTTTTTACTAATCATAAAAACTGCTCGAATTTCCTTAGTATAAATAATAAAAAAATTGAGAAAGTGGATAATTTCAAGTATCTCAGAAAACGGATCATTTGGAATTCTTTAGATAAAAATGCGTAAACAGTTACATCTAATAAAATGGAATTAGCTTTCCAACTAACGAAAAATATATATAACAAACAATTTTTATTATGGAACTCAAAATTTCGACACTAAAACTGTGATAAAGTCGAAAGCATTCTATGCGGCAGAAACTTTAAGACTGTGCAAGTAAGATCTCCTAGAAAATCTAGAAAAAATAGAAAAGGTAAATTACCAAAAAAATTTTAGGTCCTAAATTTCAAAATAATCAGGTAAAATTAATTTCAAATAACAAACTTTATGCTAACATTAAAAAACTATTAGGCACGATAACGAAAAAACGAATTGCATTTTACTCCCGTTTATTTAGAATGAATAACAGTACACTGATTAAACAAAGTTTTGATTTCTTCCAAAGTAAAAACATTAAAGGTAAATGGTTTACACAATTTCAAGAAGACCTAAAAAAACTGAACAGTTATAAGAGAAAGAGAAATTGTAAAGAGAATATTAAAGATAAAAATAAAAGATTCCAAGAAGCGTCAATACGCAAGAACAACAGAGCTGAAATTTCTGAAGAACGAAGGAAAGATATATCATAAAGAATGAAGTAGTACTGGGCAGATAGAGAAAGAGAAATTGTAAAGGGAATATTAAAGATAAAAATAAAAGATTCCAAGGCGCGTCAATACGCAACAACAACAGAGCTGAAATTTCTGAAGAACGAAGGAAAGAGATATCATAAAGAATGAAGAAGTACTGGGCAGATAGAAAAACAGAAAAAAGAAACAACCGCAAATAAATAAATAAATAAATGATCTAACGTGTTTCAAGGTGAAGTATACGGATGGGTGGGGGTGGGGTGGCAATGAACACACAATTAAACTTTTTAATTAATCAAATATCGTTCAACATGATTAAAACTTATGGACCCCAAACAGTAATATGACAGCCCATTTTTGTATCTTTATAATAAATAATTAAATAGGTGATTAGAACTGAAAGCACAATATACAAAAATTCTACAATAACCTATTTGTCATGCGAAATTATTGTACTAACAATAATTACAGGTATATATGTTTAGTTTAATAAACATCTGATTTGTCAGTTGGTTTTGTTATGAGTAACAATTTTAATACTAAAATATGTTTTAATAATGTAACTTGTGGTTTAAAACAAAAAGAATATTAGCCGACAACTTTCAGAGAATAAGAATAAGTTTTCTTTTGTAACACAATTTCTGTAATTATGCATCCAGTTTAATTCATAATTTCTTATGTAATTATAATAATTATTTATAATTTCAAAGAATAAAAGATAATAGAATGAACAGAATTCATAGATTAATAAATAAAAATAATTAACAATATATGTCATTCAGTCGCTATCACAATTTAACACAGATGGTAAAAAAAAAATAATGATTTCTTTGAATAACTATGCAGTAAAAGTAAGAGGAATTAAATTGTAACCGAGCACAAAAAAAATTTAGGAAGAAATTACGTGTCCACATTGAGTAACTTTAGTATGGCCAAAAGAATTGACGAGGAAATAACAGAGACGATCAGTAACGTCACGTTTTATTTTGGGCGTCTATACTAAATGAAATACGTATAATTTACATTTTATTACACGCATCACCGAATAAAGGTGATTGTGGTGTAATGCTCACTGTTGGATCGGAACCACGTGGTAATAATAATAATAGTTATATTATTCTACCAGCGGAGCGCTAATATTTTATGTCTCATCTAACACGTCACCTTTTTTCTTTTTATTTCTTCCACTATTAAATTTTAAGATTTTTTTATTTTATTTTTTTTTTTTTTTTTAGCTCCTTTCGTTGTACTTTATTTTAATTTTTTTGATATGACGGACCACCAACTTCTTTGATCATTTTGCTTTATGGAAGTTTGCAGCGTATGAGAAATGCCGTATCTTACCGGGATTCAAACCCAGGATCTCCGGATAAAAGGCTGAGACGCTACCACTCCTCCACAGAGATTTATTTATTGTTATTATTATTATTATTATTATTATTATTATTATTATTATTATTATTATTATTACTATTCCATTAATTGATACTGTAATATTAATTCTAATTATGAAAATTTTATTAAGACAAATTAATTTATTATATAGAACAAGGGGTTCAAGATAATATGGTGCCTAAAAAGGGTTTCCCCTCCTCCGTCGAAAAAAATTTCACAATTTAAAAGGCTTTTCCTCAAAATATAAGGGTTGCCCCAGTTCTCAAAAGTATTTAATTGAAAGTTATCATCTGTTAGATGTTTTATTTATTAATTTATCAAGCTACAAAGAATTTATAAATTATAACTACGAGAAAAAAAATTATAATTAGTGACTTGCCGTACCAAAATTCAAATGATTTGTTCTGGCTTCTTTTGTGTTTTAGCCTCGGGAACTACCGTAAGGTAATTCAAAGGATGAATGAGGAATGTATGAATGTAAAAAAAGTGTAATCGTGCAGTCTCAGATCGACCATTCCTGAGACTATGCAATACTGTACTTCATTTATATTCATACATATCCTCATTCATCGTCTGAAGTAATACCTTACGAAGGTTCCGGAGGCTAAACAGATAAAAAAGAGTAAACCACAAAGAACACCGGGTATCCACGATCTAGTATTCAAATCCGTATAAAAGTAACTGATTTTACTAGGATTTGAACCTTAGAACTCTCGAATTCGAAATCAGTTGAATTCCGATGACGAGTTCACTACTAGACTAATCCGGTGGGTTGATTTATTCTGGTTAGCGGGATATGATGTGATCCAATCTGACTGAAAAAAAGTCTGTATCTGGTATTAAAAAGAGTAACTAAAGTTTATAAAATAAACAAAAAAAATAAATAAATAAAAAAAGCAAAAATTTATAAGCTTAGTCTAGAATCAAAGAATTTAATAAAATTTTAAACAAAACACTTTCATAGAAGATGCAAATTTTTAATTTCTGTTGCATTTTAAAAATTAAAAAAAATAAAAATAACATCCGATTTAAAAAAAAGATTTTATTTATTTTTTTACTTATTTATATATTTATCAACGGCATACGCCAAGGGACAAAAGATACAATATAACAGTACAATACAACAATAATAGTAATAGGAAAAGCAACCGCACAACAAAACAAGGATGAGATATAGATAATAAATCAGAAAAAATAAATAAATTCACAAAGAAAACAGGGCATAATAACACATTATAAGGATTTAAATACTTTTCTTACGTGATAAACACTATCATAAAAGAAGTTATGGAGCAGAGAGACCTTGTTGCCAAGCTTGTGAAGTAGTGGAATAGTACTACCTAACTGGTAACTGGTAGAACACACACGATAGCTGAACAGCTATGATGATCGAATCCGGCAAGGAATTCTGAAATTAAGCAGTTTAAGTAGTTCAGGACAGTCCACTTCGCCGACAAGAACTTTACGGAGAAATATAACATCATGCAGCCCTCGTCTCCTAAGCAATGGTTCCAACAACACGTCCTCCATGACATTCAGTGGCACGGACCGGTAATCAAAGCCAAACCTGACCCCCAACAACATGAAAAAATCTGTCCTGTATCCTCTAGAGACGCTGTACGTGTCCAAGCTGATGAGGAAACCAAAAATACTTTCAAACTTCAGAACTGATCTGACAGGAGCAGCGTAAACAATCTTCATACCCTCCATTTTGACCCATTCAGACCCATTTTGGATGTTCTGATAAGAAGACTCAGGGCTCGACCAGCCTTGCTAGTAATAACAACGATGTGATCTAGGGAGTTGAGATTGTGCAAAAGAGTAATCCCAAGTCATAGATAGATGACGCCTTAGTGCAGATCCATCGAGTGTGTAGTCAAATAGAAGAGCACCAGAAGAGCGATGAAAAGTGACCACAACAAAAGGTTGCATAAAAGATTTTTGGACAGCTGATTATTATAAATATTATAGACTAAACTTGGAAAGTTTTTTCTTTGAAATAACCTTATTCTCGCGGTATTAATTATTTGTATTGGTAATTATACAGAGTATCCTTAATACTATGCGTATAGTCTTCCCAAATCAGCTGATTTGGAAGCCGAGAGTTCCAGCGTTCAAGTCCTTGTAAAGCCAGTTATTTTTACACGGATTTGAATACTAGATCATGGATACCGGTGTTCTTTGGTGGTTGGGTTTCAATTAACCACACATCTCAGGAATGGTCGAACTGAGAATGTACAAGACTACACTTCATTTACACTCATACATATCACCTTCATTGATCCTGTAAAGTATTATCTGTGAGGTAATTACCGGAGGCTAAACCGAAAAAAGAGACTTATCATTCCACCCTTTAAGCTTTCAAATGTCGATCGGACAAGAACCACAAAGAAAAAACCGAAGAGGCTTCACAATTTCCTTCTAATACAAATAATTTCTAATATCTTCTCTATTAAAATCTTCAATTAGTGGAATTTCCGAAATCATTAATAAAAACATAAATCTTAAAAAATATCCGGGTACGATTTAATTACTCGATGTAGTATATTGTAATAATTACCCCAAAACTCCCGGATCTATGGAAAATTAGTAGAAATCATTCTAGATTCCAAATCTGGTAAACTACCAAATGGTAAACTACTCAGGAATGATTCCTGTTCCTTAATTTCTTCCTGTCCTTTCAAACGTTTTTTGAAAAACTATTACATAAAATATAAAAACCATTTGTTTTTTTTTTTAAAGAATACTTGGTTACTGGTGTGGATTTCGAGCCGATTGTAGTACCATCGAACAGATTCATAGAGTTGTTGCTACACGGCCTTAGAAAAAAATAAATTTTCCATCTTTCTTGACATCTGTCAAGTCTTCGATTATGTATATATATATATATATATATATATATATATCTTCTTCCATCATCAGCCTTATTAGTATTTTAACATTTAAGTTTTTTAGGTGATATCCGTACGTTTTCGGAATTTCACAACCACTGTACTGAATTCGTACGATATCAACATAATCTGTATAATTAGACGAGGTTAGCAAGCGAAGCGAGCATAAGTTAATTAATAAGTTGTATATTTAACATTAATTAGACGAGCTTAGGTTATGTTGATATCAGTACGATTCGTCAGTACACTGAATCAAATAACCCTTATGTTCATACTCAACTTTACCGACGTTGTTTCGCACCCGGGTACCCGCTTAATGTTATATTCGTTTTGGATATTTCAGTTATAGAAATCGTTTCCTTTTTGTTTATTTTGATAAGTCAGCATCGTTATTGAGTATCTGAGTAATTATAGGAAAATAAAATTGCTGTAGAAACACAAAAGACAGCACAAACCAGTTAAGATTAATTATTGATGACAGTAGTACTCGCAGTCAACGCAAAAAAAAAGATAAGGCAGCTCCAATTCGTGATCTGTGGACAATTTTCAATGCAAATTTATCTCAGATGTATAAGCCTACGGAGAATTTAACGATTGACGAGCAGCTATATCCTTTTCGTGGTCGCACAGGATTTACCCAATATATATACCTTTGAAGCCGGCTAAGTATGGCAATCAAATTTTGATTGCCATACTTAGCCATACTTTAATAAAAAAAAATTATAATTATTTTTTTAAAAAATGGAACCGACATCAAAATATGCTAAAAAGTAAGAAATAATTTCGTACAAATAATTAATCACTTAGACACTTTTTTGAATTGGTGCTTGCTTCTACAAAATTAATTTCTAGATGTAATACAAATTTACATGTTAAAAAAATGTGTTTTTGACCCTATTTTTGGCGTTTTACATGGGATAGAAACTAAGAGAGATACAGTTCTGGGACCTCTTTTTTCGATTTCCCAGCTCAAAAACCATAAGAAACAATTGAATTTGCCCCTTAATTGACCTTTCCAGAATTTCAGAAAGCCTTAATTTACCAGCAGGAACTGAAACTCGGGCGAAATCTTTCACTCTGTATAACTCGCTAACGAAGCGTTTTCGGACCTATGTTTATATGAACTTTTTTCTTATTTTTAGCCTCTAGGATGAGTTGTCAAAGTATTGCCCTCTCCTCCTGAATCACTCTATATGTAGATTTAGTAGTGGAGATTTGCCGTTTGAAGTACAAACTTTTAATGAATTGAATTAAAGAACTGTTAACTGTGAGTCTCTATCACAGTGTGTATCTATCTATCACTGTATCAGTCTGTATTATTAAGTTTGAACTGAATGATTCGAATCAATCGAATGAATAATATTACCAAAATAATAGAATTAAATTTATGTTAAATAAAATATTAAATAAATTTAAAAAAATTCTATTTAAAAACAATGGTTTCCCACGGGGACTGGATGTGAGGCTAGAGTGATGAGGTATGTGAGCACCTCATGGAAGGCTAGTCTGATCATCACAATCAACTGGTAACAAACGGGATGCCGCTAGGGCGCTGTTTTGGGAAGTGCAATGGGATGCTCTTATGTTATCTCCGCAATCATCCGATTTTTTAAATTCAAACGGGGTATTTGATAATAAGTTGAAGCAAACTTCTGCATATATCAGGTACACTCTCGATTTAACAGATCACGGTTATTCGGAAATGTATATAAACGTTTACAGTTTGAGGGTCAAGGAGGT
This sequence comes from Lycorma delicatula, assembly GCF_047948215.1. Taxonomy (NCBI): domain Eukaryota; kingdom Metazoa; phylum Arthropoda; class Insecta; order Hemiptera; family Fulgoridae; genus Lycorma; species Lycorma delicatula. The sequence continues at coordinate 89,977,408 of NC_134463.1, read as the reverse complement.
GGATCTCTCTGGTAGATGGGAATGGCGACTGAAGGGAGCTCTGAGGGTGTCCAGGGCACCGGTCCCCTGGCAAATTGGGAATGGCGAGCAAAGCGAGCTCTGCGGCAATGGGGTAAGCCTCTTGACTCCGGGAGGCCTCGGGAGTCCCTAAGTTGCTCCGCCTGGGCTGGCCTGAGTCCCGAGGGTCCAGGTTCTGGCTAGACGGGCCGGCTAGTAAATAAAATAAAATATTTAGTAGGCCACCCTTTTTGTGGAAAAATAGTTTTTGGCATTTGCATATTTTTTTATAATTTATTCATTACATAAACTTAGAAAGCTTGTTCATGGGAATATAGATTTTTCTATCATAAAAAATCATACCCCTGACTGAAATTCAAAACCGGAACCAACTCGAATTCGTCTCACACCTCAGCTAGCGTTTCTCTATTCACACTACTACTGCCACGGCTGCTGTTATGCGGTTCCGCAGTTCGACCACCGCAGCTGGAAGGCAAGGCATATAGACGGAACCTTTTACCAAACCCCACAAGTAAAAATTTAGCAAAACCCCACAAGTGAGATCTGGCAATCTTAGATTTCTAGTGATGTAAAGCAGAATCGTGAAGTCTCATACTGCCGATCCATCGTTGAGGAATCCTATCATTAAAAAATTCTCGAACATACAGATTCCGCTGAGGTGGTCTCCGTTCTGCTGGAAAATGAAATCTTACGAAATAAGGGAAAAGCCAGTTTACAAGCATATCGAGATACGTTGATCCCGTAACAGTATTCTCTAAGAAAAAAAGACCATACACTCATTCCCGAGAAATTGTACAAAGAGCATTAACTTTGAGAGAGTCTTTGACATCCTGTACAAATTCACGTGGCTTCTTCATACCCCACGTTCTAACAATGTGGCGGTTTACCTTTCCACTTAAATAAAAAATGGCCTCGTCACTAAACACTAAGCGTGCTACAAAATTGTCATCTTCTGCCATTTATTAAAGACGAATTCACAAAATTCCACGCGTCGTTGTTTGTCATCTTTATAAAGAACTTGCAGTAAATGAATCCTGTACGGTTTCATAAGCAAAAGATGCCGCAAAACACGTCAGATAAGACGTGCTGAGAATGTTTGGTTGCTACATGAAAAACTCTGATATATGCGCTCCACATCTTCGACTTACACACGGGGTCGACCACTTGACTTCCCCTTAGACAGACAACCCGTATTTTTAAATTTTCTATACCATAGCCTAATGCTCTGAACGGTAGCAGGCTCAGCATCGTATTCGCAACGGAAATCACGCTGAACAGTAATTACGGACTCACACTGCGCGAATAGCTTCTGTTGTGGTGTCAAGATTCTAACACTAAAGTGAACGAAGTTCTGATGCTACCTAGCGGCAATCACGTGAAACTCGAGAGATCCTTCTTCTAACAGTATTTTGCTCCATCAAAACGGATTAAAAGCTAAATAGTTATGAAATTTTAAAGTCGGATGATTCTTTTAGAGACGTGCTGTGTACATGTATTATTTACTAAGCAAAAATAGAATCTACAACATTATGTATTATTTTATTAAATCGATTGTGCAACATAAATTCATATATTTGTCGTGTCCCCCTTTGATCTGAATCGCATAAGATTAAAAAAACTTTACTCAAGATTAAGAAAAAAAAAATGTACAGACGTAAAAAGAGTTGAACGTAAAATACTTCCCGCTGGCGATCGCGTTGAGAAACAGGCATTTTTAACAAGAATATACTGGAATAAAGCCTACAGTTCTAGAAATGCTACCTGTTAACGGAAAGGATCGCCTTATTTTCAATTAGAAAAAAAAGTACACCAGCATAAATACACTTAAAACAATACAATAATTTCATCAATGCACCTTTTTATAAAACATGCAAAGGAAAATGAAAATATTTACAAATAGGATAATTATTAACAAGATAATTTGATTTTTTTTTCAAAAAATTGTATGATAAAACTTATCATTTTTAAAAAAAATAACTGGGGAATGGAACCGGTTTTTAAATATACGGAGAGACAAACTACGACACGCGTAGTTAGAAATCATAAGCGTGATGGTATTGTCCTGAAATCTGAAAGGACGTCACAGCAAGCGGTTTTTGTTGCATAAATTACTTCAAGGTATATAGAAAAATAACGGAAGGATATACGTACTTAACATTAGTAATGGACGCGGTATGAGATCAAAATATTTGGAGTGTGAGAAATATTTGAATCCGTTCTTTACTCGGCAAGACAGATAAACAGTATAAAAAAACATAATGAATCGTAGAGAAATAAAAATGAATGCGATGACCTCTACTGAGATAAAGATTATTATTTTTTAAAGCCGTCATTCATTCAGACGAAATTAATCTTTAGGCAACTTTTAACCTAGAATAACAGTCCAGTATATATTAATTCTGCGGACAACATGCGTACGGACCACCCAAGAATATCATATATTTTTAATGCCTTTTTGTACTGTATATCTAACAATAAATTTCTGCATTCTGTATACAGCTTGTAAAATAGTTTTGCACAACATTTAGTATAAAATCTTTTATTTTAAAAATTAACTTAAACAACTCTTTTACAGTATGTAATTAATATATTATAAATTGTTAAATTACCTCTATCTTAAATCCAGCCAACAGACATTTAGTTGGATTTAATTGTTTTTTACATTTATTCAAAGAATACTTCAATAAATACAACACTGTAATTCTGTAAAGATTAAAAATAATTAATTTATAATTATAAATGCAGAGTAATTTATTAAAGGCAGAACTGAAATAAGACGAGTACATTCCAATTAGCAGCAATAAATATCAGTCATAATAGGCAACAGCTTTCCCTTTCAGAAATGTACATTATCAGTTAGTACATCTGTTGCACCATATAAACTACTTAGCAAAAAAATGATTACACTACTTTTTCCTCTTCCCCTGAGCCGGACCCACAGCTAAGTATAACTCAGCCTAGGGGAGTGTCCTTTATCATTAACGGGCCTTTCCGCCCATCAGCTGTACGTCCGGCAAGGCAGGTCAGCCCGCCGGTTAGATTTTTTTTACTAGATTACACATACCTAAACACCCTTAACGTACTATATATTTATTACTGTAGAACTACAGTAATAGAAATAAGAATTGAAGTTAATCAGGTTTTAAAACGGTTTTTAGCTCTCCTAAAGCGTAGATTATTCACACGGGTTACTTTAAGCACTGTATCGACAATACAGTCACCGAAAAAGGTTAAAGCGATTTAATAAAAATCGTATCAGAAACTACTAGAGATAATCAAACGAATATTTAACAATTTACCGACTCAAAAAGTTTTTTTTACATAGCTTAGAATGTTTCAGTATGAGCTCTGTTGGTCACTCTGCAAATATCCAGCCGATAATCGACTTCTGCCCAGATCCGCTGGATCATCGCAGGCAAGACGAAGGAAGATGAAGCTAGGGGTGAAGATTAACACCAAATATCGGGAAAAAAGAAAGGAGCGAGGGGGTTGGGACAGCCCTCCGTGGAGTTGTCGGTTCGTCTAGGCTTGCCTGGATGGGCGGCGACGATGAAGCGGTGGAACTCCGGACCCCTTGAACGGAAAAGACCGAGACCCGGCCAGCGGTTCGGGCGGCCGGGAACGGTATAACCGGGACTGGTGCGCCACCTCCTTGGTGATTACAGGCACCCCCGGAGCTGAGTAAGTGCTTAAATGCTGATCCGACTCCGGGTGGGGGGTACGGTGAGATAGGAGTTTTAGTCGGTTTCAAATCCTAGTAAAGGCAGTTACTTTTATACGGATTTGAATACTAGATCGTGGATACCGGTGTTCTTTGATGGTCTTCTTTTTTTTTCTTTTTTTTTCTCTCAGCTCCCCTGGGCCGGACCGACTTGTTGGTATTACGCCGCCCAGAGGAGTGTCTTTAAACTCACCCACCTCCCCACCTACCGGCTATATACCGGCAAGGCAGGTCGGCCTACCGGTTAGCTCTTTTTGAGAGTTCTTTATCAATATTGCCCCCTTGGGGACCCAAAAGGGCAATACTAATACACCACATTATTACACCACGCCAGACCCAGTTCGCCGCGACGCGGTACCGGGTCCCTTCAGTATTCAGTGTGCTGTTGCCTGACTGTTACCCGTGGAGTCCTTGGTGGCTCATCAGTGCCAACACACCGCAGCATGCTGGACCTCACCAGCAAGGCTGTCCACCCAGTCCTATTCTAGCCAACACCTTGTCTTCTCTCGTCGGAGTATTTCTGTAGAACAACTTGTCTAACAAAACTAGCAAAATTATTCCAGTTTGACTCGCTTCTTAGCATGTAGTTTATTGTTGTCTCTGGAGTTATACCTGTGAGTGCCTTACTATGTCTAAGTGTGTCCCACCTATTGCACTCATTAAAGGTGTGCTCAGCATCATCTATCTCGTTGCAGTAGTTGCAAATTGGCTCTTCTCTCTTGCCTATTTTGTGCAGGTAGTTATTGAAGGAACCATGTCCTGTAAAAAACTGCGATAGGTGATGATCAACCTCACCAAATCTTCTCGACAACCATGGCTTGATGTTGGGGATGAGGGTTCTCGTCCGTCGACCCACAGCTTCCTGCGACCTTCTTTCCTGCCAGATATTATAAACGGCATCCCTGACCTCTTGTTCTGGCTTGCCTTGTGCCCTTCTTTGATGGTCTGGTTTCAATTAACCACACATCTCAGAAATGGTCGACCTGAAACTGTACAAGACTACACTTCATACATATTATCCTCATTCATTCTCTGCAGTAATAACTGGCGGTGATTCCTGGAGGCTAAACAGGAAAAAGAAGGTTATCCAATGAGACCAATAATCAGTTGTAATCAGGAGCCCACGGTTCTTGAAATGATTCATATCATCAAATGAAAAAGTTCTATTAACAGATCGGATATTAATGGTTTAAATGGGTTGTATGCTGGGATAATATTGTACTTTATCTAATTTGAATAGTATGATGAAAGATTACTAAATAGGATTAAATATTGTTTTCTAAAAGAATGGCTATTTAGGTATAAGATTATTATTTTTTATTATTAAATTTCCAGTTTGGTTGGGTAATAAGATAAATGAGGGGTATTAACCGGTCTATCATTGTAATCGACCAGTCCAATATTGTTGATCATATGATTAAGTAGGTTATGTGATTTAGTAGCAATTGATTAAGCTTCACATTTGAATTGAAACGCTGTATTATTTTTTATATTTATTTTTGTTTTATATAATAATACTGTAATATTTTAAATTGGTTGTTCTACCTGAAGATTTAAAAAATAAAATATTTGTGATTAAGTATTTTTTCTGCATATTTATATTTATTTCTAATATCTATGTAGTGATTTATTTGAATTGTTACTTTTTTATATGTATACAAATATACACTAGCCCGATGGACTGGTCTACCGGTTAACTTGTCGTCGCAAATCGGTTGATTAACAGCTGATTTTCGAAATCGAAGGTTCTGAGGTTCAAATCCTAATAAAAATTACGTTTACTCGGATTTGAATGCTAGACAGTGAATACCAGCGTACTTTGTTGGTTGGGGTTTAATTAATCACATATCTCAGGAATGGTCGGTCTGAATCTATAAACGACTACATCTCATCTACTTGTCATACGTATCATTCTCATCTCATTGCCGTGGGCCGTGGGGAAGGTTGCTTATTGTTGACTAGTTTGCAACGTACACATTAGAGTAGATTAAAATACTACTTTTCTTTTGCCACATGAGAATGATTTTTGACGATTTATAAGTTTGAAGATTTTTAATAATATTAAAAATATTATTTCAATATTAATAAAATCACAGTTACATTAGCTTTCATTTTCTCGTTCTTTTGGTGATTTTTGTTTTAATCTCCTTCTTTTTCATTACTCGGCCATGTTCTTGTGACTGTTTTTCTTGTTTTGCTACCGAAGTATTATTTCTTATTATTACTGTATGAGGTTAGCTCCTCCCCGAAGATGGGGCCTGTAGCCTGGAAAATTCCCTTGGCTTCCCCTTTTGCGGAATACGCGTTAGGATTAATAAGATTGTCAGAATAGCAGGATCCATACCGCATATTTATCGATTATTTCGTCCTCAGTTAGCATTATAACAACATATCCTCCTAGCAGCTAGGACTGGATAGTGGCAGAGAATATAAGCCAAAGTCTCATTCTCTCCCGAGTAAAAGCCATGTTGTGGACTATTTTCTAGTCCTGAGATGTGCTTATAATAGCGTGTCTCTCCGTCTAATATGTTTATATATGTGTGACTTCTCGCATATCTTCTACTGAGCTTATACAGTTGCAGAGATTTGCTTTTATTCATTTATTTCTTACGAGTGTTTTAGCTTGCGACAGCGGTCGGCATTTCCCCACTCTTTGTGATGTTTCTCTCTGATCCAGTTTCTAATGGCTTTCTGGACAGATTTTTATGTCCTACTACTGGTTCCAAATGTGGCCAGTTGTTCGTTATTACATTATCTCAGATTCTAGAATATGCAGGACCCATAATAGTTCTAACAGTTTGTTCCAAGCTAGCTTATTGAGCACCCTGTGACATTCCAATAATAGCTTGGATTTTGTACTATATGCTTGTAGGGCCTGTAAGAAGCCTCTACTATCCGAGCATACGTATGCAGATGCGCATAACACACGGATCCAGAGCCTTGTGTGCACATTGGGTTATAGCCATAAACTCAGTCTGAAAGATGGTAGTTAGGTTTCCACTTGGAATGGTGAAATCTTTGATGTTTCTCCTGTGTTATACTTCAGTGCCCTCTGGCCCCCTCACTACAGGAGCCATCAGTATACCAGATGTCCTGAATGCGGAAAGATCTGTCTGGCCGTTTTCCCAGTCCAGGCGCGAAGGGAGGCTTCTGTATTTATTATCATACAAATATGTTTCTTCAGTCCTGTTCATGAGCAGGATGCTTGTATTTTATGTTCCTTTGGCAGTCTGGAAAATACAGATTACCATGCCTTTTATTTGCCAAAGTTTCTCTTCATCCTGAGGGTTAGACATAAGGGCGTTACGTCCCTGAGGTCACCAAGCGCCATTGTAGATGTGTTTTCTATTTGCACCAGTAATTCCTCTAAGTATGAGTCTACTGGTTTTTTCCAGCCGTTTTGATACTGTGATCCGTAATGTTCTGCTCCACAAGTTGACAGCCGCATAGGCCAACTTTTCTTTTTCTGTTTAGCCTCCAGTATCATCATAAGGGATTTCTTAAGAGGATGAATGAGGATGATATGTATGAATATAAATGAAGTGAAGTCTTGTACAGTCTCAGATTGACCATTTCTGAATTATGTGGTTAATTCACATATATGTTGTAGATCCATTTTATCGTGTTTGGCTTTAGACTACAATTTGCGCCAATGGGTCTTCTTGTTTACCACAGAGTTGATTGAGTTTGTTTTCTAGGTGTTCTTTTCAAGAACTTGCTTGTTGGGTATAATACCTAGATATTTACCAGTCCTTGTATTTGAGTATTATTCTTCCCAGATTGATGTCGCAAACATTGGCATACTTATAGTTCCTAGTAAAGGTGTTCATTCTTGCCTTGCTCGGGTTTACTGCAAGACCAACAGCCCTACACCAGTCACTCATCAGTCTTAGAACTCTCTGCACTAAGCTTTGTAGCACACTCAAGTGTGGTCCACACACTATGGTAAGTATATCATCCGCGTAACCCACAGCATGCTACCCTTCCAATGCCAGTTTTGCGAGTAGGCCATTCATCACCAAGTATCATAAGAGGAATAATAACATCCCTCCTTGCAAGCAATCCAATGTGACAGCCTGTAATTGTGGGCGATCCCTTTGACACTGTCAGCAACCAGTTTCTCAGCATATCCATTCGATCAGTGAAGAGGGTACACCTCTATCCAGTAGCGCTGGTCTTACCGTCTCTTCGGTCATATAGTTTGAAGCTCCTTCTGTGTCGAGGAAGGTGCCTAACACAAAACTCCTTGCTCTGAGTTAAGGCTCAATCAAGCTAACAGGTCTGATTAGCATTTCTGTGGAGTATCCTGCCCTGTAGGCATGTTAGTCCTTATAAAGGAATTATTCCTTTTAGTACCTAGTCTCAAATATAACTACCTACCAGCTGTTCCACTGCTTGTAGTAGAAACAAGGTTACATTTGACAATCTAAAATATTTTGGTGATGTGTAGATGATTCTGCCTGCCTGTGGTATGAAAACTACTCTGATTCCCCAACAGGCTCTGAGGAAATGTAACTTAAAGTTAAGCTCACCCTACATAGCTTTGTGAATGGGCCAATAAGGAGTCCTTCTTCCTTTTTGTAACAGGATCATATAAATTCCATCCGGTCCTGGCAAGTTTAGTGAACTGAATGAGTCTATGGCCCACCCAATTCTCTCTGGCATAGCTATTCTATGAGCCATCGGCCGATGGAACCTCAGCTGAGCAGTTGGCACAGATCTATGGTTCCACGTTGCTCTCAGATTCTGGAACTTTGTTGGGTTTTCACTCTCCTGACCTCAGGAATACCTTTTCCTTCCTATATGTGTGTCTATAAATAAAAATGTTAATTTCCTATGATCATTATAAACTGCTTCAAGACTGAAGTCTATATAAATTGACCGTGACTCAACATAATAGAAAAAAATGGCCTCCATGAAATACCTTCAAATTATCAAAAGGCTATGTGACTTCTAAATGGAAGAAAGCGATGGGTGAGGAAATAAATTCTCTTCATCAGAATCTAACATGACAGCTAGAGGAGAAACGTCTAGATTGTCTGAATGATGGTTAATTAATGGGCGTATGCTGTCAAGACTTGATTCAAAAATGACATCATTACATATGAACCAAGACTTGTTACTAGGGCCTATAGTCAATGTCCACAGATTGATTATTTTTACATTTCAATAGCTGTTTCCTACTTAGAGGCAGTCACAACACTTTTAGCTTATTCATTGCAAAAGGAATGGAACACAGTGGTAAGATGTGAAGACTGCTTTCCTCAATGAACAACTAAATGAGAATATGTTCATGCAACAAGCTCAAGAATTTGAGCATTGAACAAGCTCAAGAATTTGAGCATGAAACACAAAAGCTATGCACACTACTAAAAAGTTTGTATTGCCTTAAACAAGCTCCAAATTGATGACATAAAGTGCCTAAAAAATTTCTTACAGCAGTGTGGTCAGAAGAAAGCAAGGCAGATTCTTGTATGAATCATTATAGTTTTTCATGTTGATGACAGTCTCATTTTGGGTCCTTCTTTGAAGAGCATGAGCCTTATCACAAAGTTAAATTCTAAATCTGAATTAAAATCACATAAAGTAGAAAATTATCTTGGGTTAAAAATGACTGAAACAGACAAATTTATAAAGATCGACCAATCAGTATATGCAAAGATAATTCTACAAAAATATGAGTTTAGTAATTGTAACCTTTATTTTTACTAATTGAACCTGGTTAGGAACCTGGAAACATTCGTCTCATCTCCAATTATGAACATTGCTGGGAAATGGCTGGAAGATTAAAATTATTTAGCTTCAGGCACAAGAAAGTGCCTGAAGCTATATAATTTTAATAAATAAATAAATTTTACCTTGAACATCGCATCTAGAGCAAAATAACCAACAAACGCCCTTTTTAATTTGGTTAAAAGAATTTTCAGGTATTTGAAATCTAATCCTGATGATGGCATTAGATATAATAAAACAACCAATAGACAAATCACAGCATGCATAGCTGGTGACTATCACTAGAAGATCGAATAGTGAAACTCTACTTAAATATTGTAGTGGGCCAGTTGTGTGGAAAAGTAAATTGCTGAGATGTGTATCACTTTCTTCTATGGAAGCTGAGTATGTTGTTGCACCAGAGGCAACCAAACGGTTGGTTTGGCTTGACATCTTGTTAAAGGAAGTTGGTGCAATTGATGTCAATTTAAAGTCAACTCTCTTAATAGACAGAATGCTACTAAACTTACAAATAACCTGTTGTTCCACAATAAATGAAAACTAGATACTATTATGTGAAGAAGATTTTTACACAAAGCTTGTCATGCTCATTTGCATGGCTAATACATCACACAAAATTCATTCTTTAAAGGAATGTAAAAAACATATTTTAAGGTTGATTGATATTTATTTCCACAACCCTTAAATGAGTAGAATGTTTAGAAGCCCTGTGCCCTGTAATTTCCTGTATGAAAATTTAACACACATTTTGGATATAAACTATGCTGCATAGAATTATACCATCTTTGAATTGAAAAATAAAAAAATGACTGTTAATGATAGGATTCTACATTATGAATGAATATGTTCTCAATCTAAACTGAACTGAACAATTCATGACAACACTATCTATTCTGTGAAAAAGAAGAAAATTACAGAGTTTCAGGACTCTTACAAGAATAAATAAAAAGTAAACTTGATTTCATACCTTAACAATGGTGAAAGAAGGAAGACTTATATTTTACTACATTCCATCTGAAAAACAGGCAGCAGATATATTTAAAAAAGGATTATCATCTGGTACAAAAGAATGACGACTCTCCTGGGTATGAAAATTCAGTGTGAACATAAGACTTCTGAAAGACTTGAATTATGAACATTGAGGGGTGTACCAATTAGTATTGTTTAAATAAAATGCTCATACGAAAAAATTTGTTTTCATTTGTAAATTATGTCAAACTTTGGTAATTTTATTTGTCATAAAATCCTTAACAACTATGCCATGTTTATTTATAACATCAAAACCCTTCTGTGGGTCAAAACTCTTCTGTGAAACACATACGAAAGTCATATATAGTGCTTGTAAGAAAGCATTTATAGTGATTAAGTCCAAAGAACAGAACTATGAATACACAATAAAAAATAAATATAACAATATTAAAAAAGCAGTACTACAATTAATACAAGAAAACAGAAAAAATGAATGGAAACAGTAAAACCAGCATAATCAACTAGATCTCCAAAAAAATTGAGATTATGCACAACCCTCAAGGGATGAAGTTCCACCCCAAGTATCTCAGTCTTCAGATCCAATACAGCCAGTTGTTTCAGCCACCTAACATCTCACTATTGTTTAGAAAGTTCACAGCTATATAATTCATATGGTTGTTTAGCCTTAATTTGTATTTTGAAACAAACCTTTGGATTTCTTTACAAATGCACAGTAAATCCAGCTACTCATGAATCTCGCTATTCGTCTCAAACCACGGTTCCTTTGTTATGCTTCTCACTACTTTGTTTTGGAATTTCTGAATAATTTGGATAACGACAACTGCGATCTCCTGCCTGGCAACTGTGTATAGCTCTTTAAGCTTCAATTGTTTTCTTTTCCCCCTCACATGAATCCTCCACGTTAAATGACGATCCAGATGCAGACACAACCACCATGTAGATGTAAACATTGTATAGGTGGATCCGTGGGCAGTTTTTACTTTATTGTATATGTTACATGATTTGATTTTGTCATCGATTTCATAACTGAAAGCCAGAATTGCAATGTACATGGTAATTGTAGCAACAGTGACATGGTGCGAAGTCGGAAGGTCCGCAGTGAAAACAGAAACAGATCCAAAAGCTGAGCTGAGGAACACCCGACTCAAGTGTAAAAGAACCCACACAATACCTCATTATACTTTCTTTCTTTTTCCAGTTTAGCCTCCGGTAACTACCGTTTAGATAATAATTCAGAGGATGATATGTATGAGTGTGAATGAAGTGTCTTGTACATTCTCAGTTCGACCATACCTGAGATGTGTGGTTAATTGAAACCCAACCACCAAAGAACACCGGCATCCACGATCTAGTATTCAAGTTGGTGTAAAAATAGCTGGCTTTACTAGGACTTGAACGCTGGAACTCTCGACTTCCAAATCAGCTGATTTGGGAAGACGCGTTCACCACTAGACCAACCCGGTGGGTTACCTCATTATACTTAACCTGAGAAAAATGTCAATCCAGATAGCCTCGCAGAACTAAGAAAAATGGTTGAGCAGGCTTGTTTTCAGCAGACCAGAACTTGTTGAAGGCTTGTTGGATATCCATAACGGCCACTGAGTAATATTTCCTCTTTTCCAAGCATCTGATGAATTAACAACCCCAATCCTATGTATGATGTCAATAGTAGAATGACACTTCGGAAGCCAAACTGATAGCAGGAAAAAATATATCCTTGTTCTACACTAGGCTCTGTCACCAAAGAAATAGCTTCTCAAATATTTTTGACAGAATAGGTAACAGGCTTATAGGCTTGGTACATTGAGTGTAAATTTTTAGCATATTATTATCAAAATATAAATTCCATTCAATTACTTATAATTTTTTAATTTATAAATCTATGAAAAAAAGGAGTACAACGAATAAAAAAAAATGTTATTATTGATGATGTTCCTGCCATCAATATTTAAATAATTCATTGTAATCTTTTTGAAACAAAATACATAATAACAAAAATAATAATTTTTGTTAATAACACTAACTTTTAATGTGTGAATTTAAAGTAGACACACCCAATAATTTCATCTAATAGTCTGCGAGTATAATACAACTCTACTAAAAAAAAAAAATAAAACAAAAATAATGGAAAACTACTTGTGATTCATGACTATACAACTTAAATAACACCTTTTTTTAAGAAGGTTTAACAATGAACTCTAATCTGAAATTACAAATTGCAATTCTTTTAAATACATAGAGATAAAATAAAAATATTTGAATGATCAAGACAGACAAGAAATGGAGTTCTGCAGGAAATCAATACCTTATATTTATCAACAGGCACCGTTTCAAATATAATAAATGACAACTTTTTGTATACTTTTTAAATCATATTTTATATTAAAGTAGTCTTTCATAAATAACGTTAATTAATTAAATTATTTTGGTTAGTGGAATGATTGACAGTGAACTTATAGAAAATCATGATCTGAACAAAATGTAAAAAAATATTTCAAATTAAAAAGATCAGTTGTATTAAAAAAAAATGATTTCTTCTAAATAATTATATTTTGCACAAATTATATTTTATCAGTTATAAAATATTGTAATAAAAATTAAAAAAATATGATTGTTAATAAAATTAGTTATCATAATTGTTATCAAGAAAATATAAAATATATTTTTAAAAACTATGTATTCAGATTCTAAGAATTATTTGTATGTGAGAAAGGATGAAGAGTACATCCTGTGAATGCATAATTAACAGTTTACTGATAAAAACATCAATAATTAGCTTTCATTTGAACTGGGAATAACTGTTTGAGAAAGATATGATTTCCTGCAACAATCATCATAAAGAGATGAAACAAAAATAATTGAATAATTAAGAAATAAAATTCTGAAGGAAATCAATATCTTTTGTTTATACAATGGTGCAATAGCACCAATTGGTTACACGTACCACACTAGTTTTGTCTAGTAGTTGTATAAAAGCTTAGTATTTCAGCAAGAAGCATATGGAAATGGTAAGACCATTAGCAATAAATGTTTTCATTTTGTTAAGTCAAGAAATATATTTATGAAGATATAAAATTGGTTTGTTTGAAATGTTAGAATCAATTATTTGTATTATAATTATCATATTAATTGTTTAACATTCTTTCAAGTTTATTTATATATATAGTTAATACTTCTTTGCCCTGAAAATGACTATACCATTTTAGAGTGAGACTCACAGGCCACCTAAAAATGTTTTATTCTAATTTAGCTATCAGAAAACAAATGGGGCACTAATTAAATTCCATTTATAACCTGTACATATTAAATTTGATTTTCTGAAACAAAACTTAATATCCATTACACAATGTGCTAAACACTTAAGAAAAATTAATCATACAATTAATGAAAATATATCTGAAATAAACGTATTAAAAAACAAAATTGTTTATGTATATTTAAAACTGTAATTTAAAATGTGCACATACTATAGTATATTAATTTTGTTTTTAAACACTAAAAAGCCAACAGGTAAAAGAGAAGCGTCAAGGTAGTGGTGAATATAATATGAGTTAAGGAGATATGGTACAGTGAACACCCTTGAGTGCACAAAGATGGGCCTGTATAACTGTAAGTACTCATTAAAAGATAAACAAGGACAGAAATATTTTGTTTCATAGCATAAAAATAAATTGCATTTTTCTAATATTTTAATTAAAAATGTTATAAAAATCACTATATTTGTAGAAAATAATAACTATTCAAGTATACAAAAACCTATAAATCTGACATATATATTTAGATATACTTCACATTTAATGACATATTATCTACCACTATATGAAATAACATATTTTTATTCAGGTAGTGGTAAGATACTTATTTATCATTCCACTTAATGGATTTTGTAATCCAACCAGTAAGATCATTTGACTCCCCTCACCCATTTTAGGTAATATCATGCCCTAACCTTACTCCTACCTATATAATTTCCTTTTTTCTTTTTCCCTCTACTTTTGAACGTTATTGTCAGAAATTAGCCAGCAGTCTGAAAAATGAAAGAGGAGAGAATGGAAGACAAAGAATTATAATTATTGGCTTTTACGTAGTCCTTTGAGATTGTACAATCAGTAGAATGATAAACATATCATAAAAATAAGAAACTTTAATTTATGAATATATTACCACTTAAGAACAAGGAATAAGTAGTAAAATATGTTTTTTTTGTTTTTTATTTACAATGTTTAAATAAAATTGTATAATCTATGTACTTCAAAGATACAAATTTCAGATTCTTGGTTAAATTTATGTGGTGACAAAATTAAAAAAAGCAAATTGTTTTTATAAAAAATATATACTATTGATGATGAATTCATGCCTTCTCAGTGAAGTGGTGTATACATATTCTTAATTACACAGTTAATTAAACAGGGTGATCGACTAAAGATGACTACCATTGGGATCAAGAAAAAATATTTCTATAGCTAAATGTAAATAAACAGAGAATATAATGCAATACAGTAAATATCACTTGTAGTAAAACGTAGTTATATGATAGCAACAACAAAATAAACCATTAAAATCGGTTAAACTAAATGAATATTTGCAAGCTAACAAATGTAAAAAATAATTTATGTACAGTCATGTTTCAGTGTTAAATTTTTTTTAGTGAAAAGATTGGCAAGGACAAATTTGAATGTATCAACCGAGACATTTTTCATCTATTAATTTGAATACATTTGATTTATATATATTCATACAGTATAACAATAACAAATAAGCATGAATATGTTCTGTATTTAATGTATAACAGTAACTTCAAAACTTTTAACCAAAAACTTAAAAAGAAAGACTGGTGGAACAGAATATATGATGAATACTGAACTGTCTTCAAATTCCAAGCTTAATAATTACAAATCTGTTATCATTTTTGAAAAAGGATTTCACAACAAAAGCAGGTTACACTACACTCTATGATTCCATTGCAACTTCATATAATATACCATTAAATAATACTATTCAAGAGTGCTGAAATTAAATCATGGATATTTCATTTAAATACTTAAAAACACAGAATTAAATAATTAATCCTACGTATATATATTATCCCTCTTAATTGATTAACTTCAAAATAAAATCACGTAAATTTTTTAAATATATGACTTATTTCAGCCAAATAGAGATTTTTACAAAAATGAAAAAATGTTTATAAAGACTGAAGAAAAAACTTTTTTGCTCCTAGTCCTTATGGACTTTAAATGACAAAATAAATTCTAAGAGCCATTTTTAAATTAAATCTACGGGGCATTAAATTATTATTATTAAAAAATATGACCACTTTTGAGTAAAATTTTGAAATACAGGACTCATGATATCTGTACATCTCTTAACAAAACTAAATGTCATTAATGCCCCATCTATATAAATAAAAGATAATTTTTGTTTTGTTTGTGTCCTAATAACTCAAAAACTACTTACCTGATTTTGCTGAAAATTTCACAATTTATTATGATTTCTCCTGGAAGTGTTTACATGTAATTAGTTCTGTGTGTTGAAAACCATTTGTAAGATACATTTAAAATTTAAAAAGATATAAACACCAATCGATATAGATGATGATTTTGATGATATCTCTTGATATGTATGACATTAAATTTAGTAAAAGAAGTTTTAGGTTATTTATTTATGTACTTTTTTTTAATGATTTATATAGTAATGAGATTGGTGATCTTTGACTTTGGTACACATTTTGGGGGTATAATAAAGAAAGAAAATTGATAGTGAATCCATATTGTATATTTTAATATTTTCGTAATATAATTTGTCAAATAAATACAAAATTTAATTCTTACACTTAGATTTAGCAATAGCAAAGCATTGCTGGGTCCACTAGTATATTTATAAATTATTGTTCCAAATTTCATACAGATCGGTCCATTTAGTCTGCCTATATCAAGCATAAAGAATATCAATATACATGCATACATATGTATATACTCATACTTGCTGCTGGAATTTTTTAATCCTAAAATTGTATAACAGTTGAAATAAAATGTACATTTTTAATTAGTACGAAACGCTTAATAATTTGTTAATATACAAAAAATTGTTTTCATTTAACTATACTTTTGATTTTCAGATGGTAAAACTTCAAGAATATTTGTACAGGATACTGCTAAATTAATTAATAATACATTCTAGAAAAGAAATCACAAGCCAACTATTACTCCAGATGTATCTTTCACTTATGCTTATGCAAAGTACAAATATTAAATTCTCAAATATTTTACATTTTCATTTTGTTGATAATTCTGTCTGCTTGAAATAGTATGGAATACTGAGTGATCAACAGCAGTACCATTTGAAACCAGGAGAACATCAATACTAGTCTCATTCTTTAACTTTAGTAGATCTAAGACCACAATTTAATTATCTTCAAGCTGTAAGTCCTGTGAGTCAGTAGAACAAAGCTCTACTTGGATGAAAGTAGTCAAATGGTGGAAGTTAATCACGCCACAAGAAATGACAAGCCTTGTGAGGTAAAACCTAATCCCAATAAAAAAAGAGGTTTTTTGGTTCAGTAACAGGTCAAGGGCTATTCATGAATGATTTTCCCAAAAAAACTATACGGATACAGTTATAGTGTTACTATGCTGATGACAATGCTGTATGTAAGAAAAAAATTGTTTAAACTGTAATGCAAACTATTGATTTTGTGTGAAAAAAATAAAAACGAAGATATAATAAAAGGATATCAAAATTTCTTGCAACAAATTCATCTTAGTATTGGCAAAGATGAAAACCTTTTTTGGAATTAACGTAAAATTATATGAAAATGAAGCTAACATCGGCAAATTTTCTGTTAAGATTATCACAACAGCAGTACAAAGAACAATATTTGCATTGAATCTTATCAAAGATTCAGATACAATTTTTTAGTACTACCTTCTGGTGGTGATTCAATACTAATTACAGGGAGAGTTAAATGTTGAACTTACATTTTAAGTCTTATCCTAAACCTATAATACTCTTCCTATTCTATAGCAGAGAGTTGGTTATCTTACAGAAGAAGGCTTTTAGGTCTAAGCTAGAGAACTATAGATACTTTTAAAAAGGTGCATTAATACAATTTAGAAAAAATGTATTAATGCACAAAACAGAAACTTTATGAAAGAACAGGGCAGACACACATACTTATTATTAAAAAAATACTTATGAGAAAGGATCTTATGCTTTCATCCATTTTTCATAAATCACTAATATGATATCATCACATCGGCTAAAAACTTGTGTGTGGGATATAGAAATGGAAGTAGTGTATGAATAAAGCCATGCCTGACTGGAATTTGCACCCGGCACCTCCAGATGAAAGGCCAAGACAATTCCACTTCACCACACAGATTTTAAAAGATTTTTCCCACAAAAGCAATATTTATTTTGTTAATGACGTTTGAGTTGATTTATTAGAATTTTTAAATGTTTAATTTGCTAATATTTTATATACATTGTTTAAATTCAGTTAACTGATACGGGTTTTAACCTACTTTTTTATATTTTCTCATATGCCTTTGATCAAGGTTTAACATTGTTTCGCTTGATTTTTCCAGGTAAATACTGAGACATGTATATCATCTATTAAACACATGTATGTGTCTTTTGTTAACTATGAATTGGCTCAGATACTTATTTCCGACATGATGTAAACAAATTACTATTATGTGCTGTAAAGTAATTTGTTTGCATGAGTTATGAAACTTAAGAAACCTTCTCGGCTTTCAACACGGATCGTTGTTGTCCGAGAAAAAAGTCATGTATGCTGGAACCAAAGTGTAAAACATGTTCACTAAACGTAACCTCTACAGACAAGAAAATATGTAATTTGGAGGAAATGAAATAATTATTTATGAATTATGAAAATTTAACTTAAAAGATTAAAAACTACAATTGTTGTCAAAATTGACCAATATAAAGTGATTTCCTTAATCTAATTTCAATTCAGATCTCTTTGCTTTGTATTAAGTTTGCTCAATATGCCAATAATTAAACTACAACAATAAGAAGTTTAGCTTTTAAGTTATGTTATGTAATCAAACAGTGCTATGAAAGATAGTTTTTTTTTTTTTTACATAATTCCCTTTTGTTTATTGAATCTCTTCTTTTTTGAGAGTACATATTAAATACATTTATTTTCTTGGAAATGCTGAAATAGAAAAACAACGAATTGAGTCACTGTTTATCAAAAACTAATCTTAAAAAATGTACAATTTCATACCACTTATAAAAATGGCTATAAGAAGTAAACATAAAAAAAAAAAATACAAACAATTAATGAATTTGTATATAATAAAATTAAATCTTTTGGTAAAATATAAAACTTACAGGCTGATAGTTTGGGCTCTACTAAAAATAATTATATGAAGTAATCAATTTTTCTTTTGTTTTCTTCTTCTTCTAGCAATTCTTGGTGGCAAGAAAACAACTCTAAAATTCTATTATTTGCTTTAAACTGGGTTGTAATTGAGGTTTTTACGAACAAACTAATCTATAATTTTTATATTTGGTGTTTCTTCAACTTATGTTTCAGCAGCAACTGATTCTGAAGTGCAGAATTTTGCAATTTCTTGAAATTTCTCATTGTTTAATTTATTCTAGTGTAAATGCAACAATCTTCTATGTCTTCATACAAAGTTTTCCAATTCTATTTTATTGACCAATTAAGTAACGCTTTCAACAATCTGCAGATTTTTCCTTCTTTCTTGAGGATGACTATATCACTGTTAACCAGACAAATATCCATCCAGTACGCAGTTACAATCCACTTGATCTCTATATTTCCTGTTTTCTGTGTCAACAAGGAAGAAGGAAAAAAATTGCAATCTAAAAGTGTTATGACAAATAAACATTAAAATAAGCAAAGTTATTATGACATCCGAATGATAACAAAAACATTGATTATACGATAAAAATTAATTGAATGTTTAAAATTTTGGTTTAAAATTTTGTTTAAAATGTTATAAAATTTTATCCGAATTAATGAATGAAAAATAGTTTAGTAAAAGGTAAAACATAAATGTAAAAGAAAAGAAAACCTACCTTAAAAAATATACTGAAGTTTTTATTTAAATGAAATAATAACTATACAGGACATCACAGAAACAAATTTTTACACAAATAAAAATACAATAGAGACAACTACTACAGATAATAGTATTATAAAAACAGATAACAAAGAAATACAGCTTATTTAATTCAAATATAAATTCTATTAAATATTAATAAAATTAAACAAAATTATTTACTTAAGATACAGGAATGAGATATGATAATGTTAAGACACATTATAACAGTACTATATTACCTAATAAAAAAAATTTATTTTACAAATTTGTACATATATAAAAAAATAAAAGTACAATACCATCTAGTACGTTGGATAGTGAAATAATATTGTTTTTTCACTTAGTTCAAATATTACAACCAAAGAATCTTACCTAGCTTGGCAAAACCCAAACTACAATATTATATTTTTATATAGATAAATACACAAAACACATAGCTGCATTTCCACATAACTATATAGAAATATGGAATTGGCTGAAAAGCCACAATTAACTGGGATTGAATATGCTTTCTATTCTTCCATATGCATTTTCTCTAGTTTTCAAACTTTAACAAGAAGTAAATTACTGAAAAAAACCAATCAAAATAGCTTAATGAGTAGACTGAGAATGGTACAGGATTACTTAGCATTAAAGTTAGATGTAATTTTATCATGTTTCAGTGTATTTAACCTGTAACCTAACTTGGAGATCAATTTTCTAAAAGTTCAGCTTACACATAAAGAAAGTCTGTACACATTATTCCAGTTAACCAGAGTTCTACACTATGTTGTTTCAAAATGGTTGCAAATATTTTACAATTACTGTTAACAGATTTGTTATTAATTTTCTGAAAACTATACACTGTATTGAAGAATTTCAACAACAATTTTAACAATAAATACAAACAAAAAATAAGTTATACATTAGGGTTATAAAACTCACAGATAATTTTCAAATAATTAAGATTGTTTACACAATTACATTTTCAAATAATCACATAAGCAAATAAATGCATGAAATCTGGAGCTGTAACAAGTGAATGCCTTATTTGATGAATAGAATCGATCAGTAGTTATCTTTAGTTGTTTCATTTGAATGCATTATATTATCTCTAATGCAAAAAACAAAACTTCAGTTAATTAAAAATTCAGTGCCACGTTGCTGAATGGACAGTAAGTAATCAAAATAATAATAATAATCTCTTTCTACGAGTTTCACCACTTTCTAATAAACAATAATCACTAGTTAGCAGTTTCACGGCTGGAGGATACTTTGTGTTTATTTTCTAACGTATTAAAACTATATCAGTAGTGTGATGTTTTCTTTTACAGCTAAACAACCTATACTCCCTTAAAAAAAAATTAAGCATAATTCTACTTTACACTCATCTCAGAAAACTTTCAGTAACAAACAAGGTGTAATCAAACACTTAAACAGAATATTTATGTCATCATACACTAAAATACAACAAAACATAATATAAACTGATTGACATAAATGAGAATGTTCGTTAGCTACTTGATTGTATACATATATACATATTGAAGGTATATAGTAATATACAAAACAAACAAATAAAACTTTCTTGACTCGCAGCCTTTCCTTTGTAAGAAATTTGCAAGCTGCAACTGATGAGTTACCACTGATATCATCGTTACTATTATTGTAGTAATATTAATAATACCTAATAGCAATCCATTGCATTGACATTATTATCAAGACTAACATCAAAATCGTTTTTAACTACGGCTAATATATCATCAATGAGAGAGTCTAAATCATCAGAAGCCTTCAACCAGTCACTCCTTACTTTAATAATACTTTCCAAATTTAATGTAGACACTCTTTCAATAAATTCATTGACAGTAACAAATTCTATATATGATTCTTTGCTATCTTCATGTACAACAATTTTGTCATCTTTACAATAGACAGATGAAAGTAGTTCAATATCTTGAGAATTCATTATCGATGTAATAACATCATCTGCAGCACTCTATAAAAGTATAAGCATAAAAATAACTTCAGTACAATAAGCATATGTAACAATTTTTAGGAAAAAAAGATTTAAGTAGCACTTATAAATTATCTTATAAAATAACACATTAATTCTTTATAAGATAAAATGTCAAACAAAGCCTCTTTTCACATCTTTCATATGAACAAAAATTTAATTTTTTCTCATTTAAATAAGGAATTATTATTATTATCTTTGAATGTGTCATTTTTTCTACAGTTATACATGAAATAAAGGAAAATACTGAACAGAAATAAAAAGGTAGACCAGTTACAACCATTATAAACTCTCACCAATACTCTAGTGCCACACATAATAATATACAAAGTTTAAATCAAACAGAAGGTATGTAACAGTAGTTCTTAACATGTAACAGACATAAGAAACTTCTTAATATATCTTTTCAGCTACAGATTTCCCCTCCTCCAACATATACATGCAAAAAAATCCAGATCTCCTATTTCTAAAAATCTAACACATATATTTTATAAACTAAAAATTACAAAGTACTTGACATGTTCAATAAAAATAAATTAGTACAGAGATACATTTACCCACTCAAGGAATGTATCCAAACTTCAAATTTTAATTTTAGGCATCATGCTATTTACGAGATTTGTTCAGAAAAACACCGAACTTAACTTTTTTAATCTTTATTATTAATTTTACAGATTTAATTGGTTCTTGTCCCCTTCAAAATACTTCTCTTCCTAATCACACACTTTTTCCGGTGGTATTTCTACTTTGCGAAGCAGTCCAGGATAGCTTCATTTGAAATGGCCTTTAAGGTCCATGATGAATTTGCTTTAATGTCATCAATAGACAAAACGGCATCCTTTCATCACAGATTTTAATTTTGGAAATAAGATAAAATCACAAGGAGTCAGGTCTGGTGAGTAGGGAGGCTGAGGAAGGACAGTCATCTAATTTTGGAACAAAACTTGAGGGTGCAGTTTTGACAAAACTGAGGGTGCATGGTTGTGGTGAAGGAACCATGAGTTGTCTTGCCACAACTCTGGTCTCTTCTGTGCGGATTTCTTCACGTAACCATTGTAAAATGCCTTGATAATATTCACAGTTCACTGTTTCATCTTGAAGCAAGAATTCAAAATGCACAATTCCATTAAAATTGAAGAGCTTCATTTTGACATTGGATCGAGACTGACATGCTTTCTTGGGCATGGAGGTCCATTGCCAATCTATTGTGATGATTGAACTTTTGTCTCATCTCCCATCATCAACAAACATCCATTCTATGTTCTTTGTGCTCTTTGGCCATCAAACGAGGAACAAACTTTGTTGCAACTTGATGCGTTGTCAATTTTTCAGTCAAAATATCATGGCATGATCCAATTGGGATGCTAACCTTTTCTGCAAGTTCTCTGACAGTCAATCAGTGATTTGTATGTACCAGATCATTGATTTTCTGAACATGGGTGTCATCAGTTGAAGTCGAAGGCCTTCCTGGTCAAGGGTCATCTTCAATTAACTGATGACCACTTTTAAATCATGAAAACCATTTGTAACAATGCGTATGACCTACAGCATCATCTCTTTGTAAGCTTGTTTCAAAAGTTGAAATGTTTCTGTGAAAGTTTTCTCCACTTTTATGCAAAGTTTTATGTTGTATTGTTGCTCCTAAAATTGCAAATTACAAAAATTGCTACTAACACTTAAACACATTGCACTCAAATAACAATAACATAAAACTAAATGAGATATCAACAACCCAAGAACATGTGGTAATAGAGGAGGTTATGCAGAACACAAAGCTGCCAACCACACATCACTAAATATCTCTGTTGGCACGTAATTAAAAATGTTCAGTTATTTTCTGAACAGACCTTTTATGTGCAAAATTAAATTCAATTTTAAAACTCAATTTTATAGACATTTAAATAAGATTTAGAGGATGTGTAAGATGTGTTATAATAATAAGTTCTCACCATATCTTTTATGCTGTTACAACTATAATCTTCCTCAATACAGATATTCTTCAGAACTTTTTCATTTTTGTTGTTTTCAGAATGCCCAATGCTAGTAACAGATAAAGCAGGTAAAGTTGTTGCTCTTCCACAAGTTTCCTCTACAACACCATATTGTTGTAAAAGCTGTAATAATTTTGATATAATTGTCACAGACTTTCTAGCAACTTCTAAATCACTTGTATCATTTAATGCTGTCCATAATACCTAAAAATTCATAAATAGATTTACTCATTGTTTTTTAAAATAATCATGTTCACAAACACAAATATGTAAACATATTTTAACTACACATAACCAAAACATTCATAAATTACATTCCGCTACACAAATGTTCAAAATCTGTTTATAACATTTCCTGATGAGATGAAATATTTTAATAACTGGTTTTTGTAAATTTAATTCCAAAAACAGATGAAGTTCTTCTACCTTCAAATTGAAAAGGAATTAAAAAACAAAAGCTAGTGAAATCAGAGAAAGAAGAAAAACCAAGAACTGTTTATTATTTATTTTGTTGTATGATTAATTCACCGCATGAACAAGGATTATCCATGAGAATGTGACATGAAATAATTGTAACATATGGAAAATGCCAAGTCTGACTGAGATTTGATCCCAAAACCTTCAGACCAATAATAAAGATCCTACTACTTCACTATAAAAATACTTAAATACTTTTGTAATAAACAACATGAATATGATATACACTTTTTGCTTCATTGATATACAATGGCATATTTTAATAACATCCCCACTTTTCTAAAAGGCAAACCTGGGCGAATTGAAGTCAATCTTTTCTGGAACTTAATAAAACTAAACAAGGGCTTACTACTGTATTCAATAGAAAAATTCAGTTTTTTAACTGTATTTCTTGGTATCTTACATAAATCCAATCTCTTAAAATGCTGTTTTGTACAACATTAATATAAAGAAATTCTTTTTTGATAAAAAAAAAAAATAATAATTTTTTTAAAAATTCAGATATAGATAAAATAATAAGTTAGTGTGTACTCTATACATCCATCTGTATAGAGTATTACAAAAAAATAATTAACTCCACAAGTTTTACAATCCAAGTATGCACCTTACAAATATTTAAACCTTAAAAAGTATGATGTAAAAATAATTGTAATTAAAATCATATCTATACTATAAACAATTTCTGGTGTAATAAATTAAAAAAAATATTTCATCCAAGTATAAGAATATCTGTGTACTGTTTTATCACAGTTACACTATTAATTTATTAGTGGATTTGATAACGATGTTTCTTATTTTTTTTAATAGTTATGTATTATATTTCCCTACTACTACTGGAAATGTAACTGGTCACTATTTGCTGTTTTTCTTATATAAATAGCCAAACTATAAAAAATGTTTTATTAAAACTTGTACATGATACAATAAACATCGTAATAATGAGCTCTAAGAGTTACCTGCATAAAATATATATATTAGTATTGCTACTACCTATCAGTTATAGATCAACTGAAAACAACTGCTTTGATTTCCAGCAGTGGATGTAGCATACTTTTAATGTAGTCAAGGAAAAATAATGCAAATCATAATATAAAGAATTCTTAAATGGTTTCTACAATTTATAATTGTTGCAAAACAATATGAATAGATTTTAAAGATGTTTTTATAGATTCAACATACCTGAAGACAACCATTTCTTTGTAATTCATCAAGAACCAATTTTAACCTCTTTTTTATTTCAGGTGGTGTTAATGTAACTATCTTCCGTGATGATTTTGAAAATGTAACAGCTGGAAAATCACCATCAATCATTCCTTGATTAGCAGTTTCATGATCAATAACAGAATCCCAAAATGTTAACGCATTAATTTTAACTTCCCAATGTAAATCACATGTTGCTGATTTAAGTAATTGTTCATGAACTCTTGTTTGTAAAATCTCAGAACTGAAATAAAAAAAAATTAATCTAGTTAAATAAAGATTTCATTCAAATTTATAAATACATTAGATATCAAGCATGTTTTTAAAGTAAGGTTCATTAACTAAGAATTTGCTGCCAATAAACAGATTGCATTTGGTTATTTAAATTGACAGTCAGCTGTTAGTGAAAATAGTTCAGTCATTCTGTTATTAGTTGTTTATATTCATGTTTATAATGAAAGCTGCAATTTGTTATTCTGAGTGTGAAGTACAATGAGTAATCTGTTTTGTGGTGGCAAAAACAATCTCGTGACTGAAATTCACACGCAAGTTTGTAATATGTGCTGAATATTATGAGTGATGTAAGATGGTGTTGCTGTTCATTTCAAGAAGAATGAACATTCATGATTAAGAATGTAGCGACTGGCTGTTGGTGATAGAAGATTTGACTGAAAAAGCCAAAGCGAGAAAACCGGTGCTTCACTGTGTCACAATTGTCTGTGATGTTTCCTCATCTTTGATTTATGAAGTAGTTTTAACTGACAAAATTGGGCTATAAAAATATTGTGTGCTAAAGATATCCACAGACATACACAAGGAAAAAGGTCTTGCAGCAGCACATGAAATTTTGCAGTTATAAAAATGACAGTACAGAATTCTTTAGTTGGATGGTTGCCACAAATGAAACCTGAATCTCTTATACAAACATCGAGATAAGTAATGGTTGGTTTGATGGTAACATACATTTCAGAGACCAAGTTCAAACAAGAACATTTGGTAAAGAAGCTTGTGGTTACTGTTTTTTGGGATAAAAAGGGTGTCTTGCTTGCCAAACCTAGTGATTGGAGAACTACTGTAAATGCCATATTGCAAAACGATACAAATTCTCAGAAGAGCTATAAAAAAACAATCAACAAGGATGCTATCCTACAGGACTTTGAATGACAATGCCTGACCACAAGTGGCAAATCAGACAGAGGCAACTGAAAATGACGATGAATTGAAAAATGGCATTACTGCACGGTTTAATTCACTGCCAACTTTTCTTGAAGGGGAATGAAAAATCTGATAAACACTATGAAAAATGTGTTGAAGATGAAGGGAGTTATGTAAAGTAGTAAATAAATGTAGTTTTTAGACAAAAGTAATAAAGTTTATTTGTATTTTTCAGTTTTTTTTTTATTTAAAAATGAATCTTATTATTTATAAAGATAAAGAGTGGCGCATGAAATGATCCAACATTTGGTATTGTTAAAATATATTATTAATTTGAATCACAATATAAAAAAGTAAAATACATGTTTACTATATACCTGGAGATTATTTTCTGCTTATCACATGTTCAATATGACTACCATCATATCTAGTAACTTCAACACGAACTCCTATGTTGTTAATAACTTTATGACACAAATCCTCGATTATCTTGTTGCACGCCTCGATGATCAGTACTCACTCGCAGTTCCATCACTGTACGAGGATATTTAAGGAAAATCTTTTCGTTTAGAAATCTCCAAATAAAATAATCACGATTCAAATCAAGACTGTTCGACGGCAAGTTCCGTCCATGGAAAACAATTGGAAATCGGTTTGAAATGACATTTGTATTAAAAGTTTCATGCAGAAATCTGAAACAGCTGTGTGTGGCCTGGATTCAACCACGAGTGGTTCATGCTGGATCCATTCAGCATGAACCACTCATTTTTTAACTGAAACTCTTTTGCAAAAACTGAGGAACAAAATTATTACGCATCAAGTTTAGATAATGTCCACTGTTCACTGTCTGTTCAAAAATGAATGGTCCTATTACCCCATGATGTGAGATAGTGGTCTGTGCCATAATTCTTGGAGCGAGATGCACCTTTTCATGAAGCACGTATGGATTTTTGGAAGCCCAAAAAATGCAACAATTTATTAACAACCCCTTCCAGGTGAAAATGTTCCTCATCTGACAACCAAACTCTGTTTAATGTCTTGGTTTACAGCCCATTCAGTGAATGCCATTCTTTGATGTTTGTTGTCAACCATTAATCTAGGCAACACTGTTATTTTGTAGATACAAATGCAAATCAGTTTTTAAAATTCACTGTACTGATCGCCTAGAAATCCAAAGTTGTGCTGCTGCTTTTCTTGTTGATTTGCCAGTGCTCCTCAGCAACACTGCTCTGACAGCGTCAAAATTCTGTGGAGAATGAACATTAGTAGGCTGTTTTGAGCTTACTATCAAATACTGAACCACCACTATTAAATTTTTAAAGTCTACATATTGTTTTAAATGAGGGTGACCACCGAATTTGAAAACGTGCACGAAACTATCTTTGTGTAAGCATCACACTTTTTGTTTCATTAAAAATTAACACAGTCTTTACGTGTTGTTCAACAGTCAGTATTCCTTTTCAGTCATTTTGGAATGAAACACAAATAGCACACTCAAAAAGAGAAGAAACTAATATTCATGAAGTGCTGTCATTTTGCCAACATAAAACACATTTACCTACACAATAATTGCCAAAACAAATGTTGGATAATTTTGTGTACCACTCTGTACATTAATCAAAGATGCAGAAAAAATCCCTTTTTTATAAACATTATTTAAAAACTGATCCAGATAATAATACTGATTTTGTAAAAGAAATCTTTTAAATTAATTCATGGGAAGGGCTTTTAAATGGGTTGGCAATGATAGCATAATAAAGTGAATTCACTTTGGTTAAAGTATTGTGCTGGCATTATGTGAAAATATTTCTGTTGTCTGGTTTCAAAGAGGAACAAATATAAATAAGTAATATTTAAAGAAAAGTAGAACCACTGAAAAATACAAACATGAAAAACATGTAAACATGAAAAAGTGTATAGTCAAGTATTACAATCATAGTAGTCATATGTTACCTGACATGAGTAACAAGTAGTTTCCAAAAATGACAGTCATTCTCCATTCTCAAAAAACACAAAATTTCATGCAAGTCTTACTAAAAGGGTTAAGTGGTTTCCTTCTTTATCAAGCCAAATATATGGTTGAATACTAGTAACCCAAGCTCACCAAAATGGAGGTGATATTCAGACTCGAGTGAACAATTTCAATCTGCTCACCACACACTGATTAACTGACTAACTATAAAATAAACAACTATAAGAAAACAACTGATGTGGTGTCTTTTGCATCTCAGATGTTTAACGTGCATCAATCACAGCTATAAGAAAGACTATGACAGTTAATGACCCCTTTCTGATGTGAAATAATGCATTCTATATGCCATTTACATTCAGCAGAACAGGCTACTACATTTATTAGCAACTATGCAACTGCCAAAGCAAAAACTCAACCATACATTTACTGAATTCAATTTTTTGCATCTATTAATATTCACTAGGATTATAATTCTATCATGATGATTCATTCAATGAAACTTTAAAAATAAACTATAAAGATAAGTTTTCATTAAATGATAAATGACAATTACAGAATATAAAATAAATAAAGTTGGCTAATTATTTTGATTAACTTATTTGAGTAAGAAGAAAAAAGTTTACTTCAAATATTTTTAGATAAATGTTATTAGAACTTTAAAAACTGCAAAATAAAATTTTTAGGGTCAAAAATGCAGAAAGGACACATGATAAACCAAATTTATTATACTGCTTCTGGTAAGGTAATACAGTATGTTGCTATGCTGCATAATACTAATCACCTAGTCTTATGACTTGATTTATGGTAATTTATTAATATTGATAATCAATAAAATAAAATGGAAATTCGGTAGTTTAAAATATACACATAAATATTTTTACAAATAAATAGTTAAAAAAACAAAATCTATTTACATTTTTTACTAAATATGAGGAGCAGCTGAGCAGAAATGTACATTTTTTAATAACTTGCAAACACAAATATATATTTAAATGGAAGTAAAAGCCATGAAACTATTTTATTGACTAACAGGAACCTATTTCTATTTTCCAATACTGTCATCATTTACAGCTACACTTTTCTTGTAATAGTAAAAAAATTTTCTTGCCTTGTCAAGGAAGATTTCCAGGGGTCTTACCTTGATCCAAGATCTCACCACAGCTTTCACTTCATCTGTAGCAAAATTAATGCCCTTAAGATACCTCTTTAAATTCAGTAATTAGTGAAAAATCACAGGATTTGAGTGAGTATAGATTGTATGGAATGCATTGGAATTTTAACTTCACAAGAGCCTTAGTAGTGGTGTGCAATGTGTGTCTGATAGTACTGAGTTGCAAGATTACTGGGATAGTGGAACCCTGAACATATCTTCTAAAGTACTTTAATGTCTTTTTGTACCATGCAGAACACATGTTCATCCCACCTTGCAGTATTTTACACTGTCAATATTTATAATATTTTCAGACAGTCATTTTACCTTCTCTTTGTCAGTTTGTACTTGAACAGATTTTGTGATAAACCAATTTGATCTTTTAATATGCCTAGCTGGGTGCAGATCAATCAATTCAAACAGCTTCTTTCATTGCTTCTCACTGGTCATAAGAACTGGTAATCATTGTGTGGTTCATTTTCAATATTTAACTTACCAGCTCTTGATGCAGGTAACAGTTTTTTGCTCACTTATTTAATCAAGAGTTTGACTAGATTAACTTATTTAAGTTTGACTTATTTAGTCACTGTAAATGACTTGTAAGTGACAATGAATGTAACTAGGGTTCACTTTTTCTGTTGTACATTCAATTACTGCACATGGTTTGAAATAGCAGGCACAAAAAACTTCCATACCATGGGACAGTGACTTCTGATAAAGAATGAATAAACAGAATATAGAGAGATTTGGCAAGTTTATTATAATAGCTGCAAAATGGCAGCAAGTAAACAACAATGAACAATGTTTTGCACAACCACTGTGCGACTGTGCAAACTCTTCAGTCATCCTTCATATTTAGCAATAAAAATTACTAAGCAAACTATACTAAAAAAAAGGTAGTAATAAAAATACCATAGTTCATGATTAATGTATATGGCAGTAATTAAACATGCAGCTTCTTTTCTTACAATCCCTTCTGGTTCCGTCTTCAAGCATTCTAACATCTTTTCCTAAAAATTAGATAGATAAAATGTAAACAATCTTTAAACTACACATTCAGTCACAAATTTATAAAAACTGTTAACTGTAGAAAACCAATCCAAAGAGGCCTAGAAATATTGTATGATTTTAAACATACTATTCATAATAGGATTGATGGATACAGAAATATCAAGTGAATGTTAATTTACTGATTAATTACAATTTAACTATATAGAATATAAAATTAAGAACACAAAAATATTATTTGTGAAAAATAATGTTTATAACAGATCTGTAATTATTATTGTATTAATGGTTTCATTATCATTAATGGATTTTGTAATACAAAATCCATTAAGGAAATAGCATATAATAATATTAATATTAAAATACCATTAAAAATCAAATCATAAACATTTCATGTTCAAAAAAAAAAAAAAAATATATATATATATATATATAGATATACACGAGGGAAAGTAAATTATCATCCACAATGTAGTAATAAATTTTATTGCAATACAAATAGGAAACTATTATGTGTATTGCAATACACATAATTTTTCAAAATAGTCCCCTTGCATTTCAACACACTTGGTCCATGGTTGCACAAGCTTCCTGTTTCCCTCATAAAAGAAGGTTTTCGGTTGAGCTGCAAGCCAGGAATGCACCACTTGTTTCACTGTTTCGTCCGAGGTAAATCGCCTTAACGCCTCTTTCAGTGGACCAAACAAGTGCTAGTCAGAAGGGGCAAGATCAGGACTATACGGAGGACGAGCCAGTACTTCAAAGTTGAGTTTCTGGAGCGTTTCAGGAGTGTGGGCAGCAGTATGTGAATGGCCATTGTCGTGCAACAACACAATAACTTTCGACAGCAGTCCTTGGCGTTTGCTTCGAATTGCAGGTGTCAGCTTGGCAGTAAGCATCTTGCTGTAATGCAGACTGTTTATTGTCGTGCCCCTTTCCTCATAATGTTCCAGTACTGGGCCTTGTTGGTCCCAAAAAACCATAAGCATCAGTTTTCCTGCGGATGGTTGGATCTTGAACTATTTTCTGCAGGGCGAATTTGGATGTTTCCATTCCATACTCTTGTCGTTTACTCTCCGGCTCATAATAATGGATCCATGTTTCGTCACCAGTGATGATTCTATCTAAGATGATGTCCTGTTCGTTACCATAGCGATCCAAATGTTTTTGGCAGATGTCCAAGTGCGTTTGCTTATGTAACTGTGTGAGTTGTTTTGGGACTTTATGAAACCCAAGTCTGTTGTGGATGATTTCGTAGGCAGAACCGTGACTAACTTGGAGAGGATGTGCCACTTCATCGATAGTTCCTCATTTGTCTAAGAAAACCATGTCACGTGCACGCTCAATGTTTTCCTTATTTGTGGTGGTAAACGGTCGTCCGGCTCCTTCGTCGTGCGTAGTACTTATGTGACCATTTATGAATTTTTCAATCCATTCGTAGACACTCTGTTGCAGCAACACACTGTTCCTGAACTGTACTGAAAGTCTTTGATGAATTTCAGCCCCTGATAAACCTTCCGACCACAAAAAACAGATCACTGAACATTGCTCTTTTTTGATGCAAACAGAAAGCAGAGCAGCCATGGTTAATGGCAAGGCAGCGATAATGGAACTAACCTAGCAGCATCAAACTTGCACAGACATAACAATAATTAAACCACACATGTGTCACCTATGCAACACGACAGTACTACCAACATAAACAAAAATATAACTAAATTGCAGATAATAATTGACTTACCCTCGTATATCACTATATATAAAAAAGGTTGGCTGTGGCAAATCATTTGGTTTATTCTGTACTCATTGGTTTAAATAAGTATGTGCAGGGCAAACAATTACTTTACTGATATTAAATATCTAGTCTGCTTTTGGACATTATTGTTAAAATTGGACCGACTAATACAAATCTGAAATAACAAATTGGTGTTATTTTTCAAACATAAATGACTTTTTAAAACATAAAATATAAATGATATGACATGTGGTATAATAATGATTAAATAAAAATATCAGTATCTGTCCATACAATAAATAAGCTACTTAAGATCCAATGCAAATAGTTTTAGACAATACGTTTTGTTATAACTTATGTTACAATAAACGTTACATCTTATTATCTAATGGAATAGCCTGAATAAAAACATTAAATTCTAATGCACTTATAACAACTTTAACAAAGTTAAACTGCAGATATTTATTATATTAAAAATATATTTCATACCACAGAAATACTCATATATCTCTTGAAACATATGACATAAAAATATGGGACCTGAACCGATCTCTTCTTAAATATTAATTGCAAAATTAAAAATCACTTGCTATATGGAATGATCAAACCTTTGCAGCACAAAAGATAAAGCAATCAATTCTTAGCCTGATATTCTTATCAAATATTGACTAAATTCAAACTATCCCATCAGAAAATACAGAACATAAATACTGTGTGATCAAACATAGAAAATCTTACTTATAAAATACAAATATAGTATTAATAACTAAAAATAAGATTTCTCAAAATACATTCAGAATTTTGTTGGAATAATTATCTGCATAACAGAATTATTAATTAATTTCTAATAACAATAAACAATAAAATACCACTAAGTTTTTGTCAAATAATGCTTCTTCCCAAAGACGTTTTACTTGAACCATTTTTTGTAAGCAAATGATAGCAGATGCTCTTACATAACTTTCTTCGTCACATTCAACCATGCTAATAATAGCTGATGGAAAATTTGATTCCAACAGTAAATTCTGAAAAGCAGGGAATTCTGGAAAAAATAAAAATAATAAATAAATGCAGAAGTAATGTTATTACATATATAACTCAATGTAAACATCTACTAATCACACAATTCATTTTAGTACTCTATTTATATACCCTTTTTCACTTAACAATATATAAACCAATAAAAACTGAAAAAAAAAAAGAATAAAGAAACACTAAAAGTAAATACCTAATTTAAGATAAATTAATATTAATAAATCAATATATTTTTTTCTTAGCAAAGATATATGCTTAGAATTTAATTATTTCAAGACAAAATGAGATAAAAAGAAGTACGTTCTTACTTGGTCTACTAACTGCCCCATACAGACCAAAAACTTGGTGGTTTATTGTGCTCTTAAATTTATGTATTAATGCCTTTAAATTTTGTTCTGCCATTCAGTGTTACAGAACAGCTATACCACATTGCACAAACTACAGATAGTTAATTTGCCAAAACAAAAATACAAAACAAGAGGTAAATAAAACAAAGGTGTATTAAGACCCATCAAGAACAATGGATTGCAGAAATAATAAACAATGAAACAGCATATAACATAACCCCCAGTAACTGATGAACCAGGATCGCCAAACAGGATCAAAATTGTTACTCCATTTATGACATCACTTGTTAAATTTTTGTCCTTTTATCAAGGACTGATTTTAGGCGTGGTTGAAAGTTTAATTGTTTTTTTTTTGTTTTCAGTCATTTGACTGGTTTGATGCAACTCTCAAAGATTCCCTATCTAGTGTCAATTGTTTCAGTTCGGTATACCCCCTACATCCTACATCCCTAACAATTTGTTTTACATATCCCAAACGTTGCCTGTCTGCACAATTTTTCCCATCTACCTGTCCCTCTAGTATTAAAGCAACTATTCCAGGATGCCTTAATATGTGGCCTGTAAGTGTGTCTCTTCTTTTAACTACATTTTTCCAAATATTTCTTTCTTCACTGATTTGTGGCAATACCTCTACATTTGCCACTTTATCCATCTTTCTGATTTTTCAGATTCACCTATAGCACCACATTTCAAAAGCTTGTAATATTTTCTTCTCAGGTAGTATAATTATCCAAGTTTCACTTCCATATACAGCTATGCTCTAAACATATACTTTCAAAAATGTTTTTCTGATATTTAAATTAATTTTTGATGTAAGCAAATTATATTTTTGACTGAAAGCTCATTTCGCCTGTGCTATTCGACATTTTATATCGCTCCTGCTTTGTCCATCTTTAGTAATTCTAATTCCCAAATAACTGAATTCTTCTATTTCCATAATCTTTTCTCTTCCTCATTTTTCATTACTTTCATTTTGTTTTTGATTATTTTCATGTGGTAGTTCTTGTGGAGGATTTCATCCATGCCCATTTATTGTTTCTTGTAAATATTTTTTACTCTCAGCTAGAATTACTATATCATCAACAAATCATAGTATCTTCATCTTTTCACCTAGCAGTGTTACTCCAGATCTAAATTGTTCTTCACCATCATTAACTGCTAGTTCTATGTAAAGATTAAAAAGTAATGGGGATAGGGAACATCCTTGTCAGTCTCCCTTTTTTATTACTGCTTCTTTCTTATGTTCTTCAATTATTACTGTTGTAGTTTGGTTGCTGTAAATGTTAGCAATTCTTCTTCTATCTCTATAGTTAAACACTAAATTTTTTTAATATGCTGAACACTTTATTCCAGTCTAAGTTATCAAATGCCTTTTCTAAGTTTATAAATGTAATGTATGTTTGTTTGTTTGTTTTACTCTAATCTTCCTTCTACTACTAATCTGAGCACTAAAATTGCTTCCCTTGTCCCTATATTTTTCCTGAAACCAAATTAGTCTTCTAACTCTTCTTCCACTCTCCTATCCATTCTTCTGTACAGAATTCTAGTTAAGATTTTTTATGCACGAGTAGTTAAGCTAATTGTTCTGTATTCTTCACATTTATCTGCTCCTGCTTTCTTTAGGTATCATGACAATAACACTCTTTTTGAAATCTTACAGAACTTCCCCTTTTTTGTAAATATTACACATCAGTTTGTATAATCTATCGCTTCCTCACCTGCACTACGCAGTAATTCTGCAGGTATCCCATCTACCCCAGGAGCCTTTCTGACATTCAAATCTTTTAATGCTCTATTAAATTCAGATCTCAGTATTGTATCTCCCTTTTAATCCTCTTTGACTTACTCCATAACATCAGTTTCTAATTCATTTCCTCCATACTCTTCAATATATTCCATCCACCACCAACCTTTTCTTTTGTATTATAAATCAGTGTACCATCTTCATTTAACACATTATGAGATTTTAATTTACGTACCACAAAGTTTTATGTAACTTTCCTTATGCTCCATCTATTTTACCAATAATCATTTCTCTTTCCACTTCTGAACACTTTTCTTTCACTACTTTACACTTCTTGTTTATAGTAAGTGTGATACTTCATTTACCTTCTTCATCATTAGCATTCTTATACTTTCTATGTTCATCTGTCAGCTGCAATACATCCTCTGATATCCAAGGTTTTCTACCAATACTCTTTGTTCTGCCTAAGTTCACTTCTGCTGATTTAAGAATTTCCTTTTTAACATTCTCCTATTCTTCTTTAAACATTTTCTACTTTATTGTTTTTACTCAGACCTCTTGTGATGCCCTCCTCAAAATTCTTCTTTACCTCCTCTTTTTCAAGCTTCTCTAAATTCCACTGATTCATCTGACACCTTTTCTTTAGGGTTTTTAAACCCCAATCTACATTTCATTATCACTAAATTATGGTCACTATTAATGTCTGCTCCAGGATACGCTTTGCAACTGACAAGTTGATTTCTAAATCTTTGTTTAACCATGATATAATCTATCTGACCAGGCTATGACATAAACTATCTGATATAAGTATTACCAGGCTTTTACCATGTGTATATTCTTCTGTTATGATTTTTAAACTGGGCGTTGGCAATTACTAAATTATACTTTGTACACAACTTGTACACAAGTTGGTACCCTTTCATTCCTTTCGCCCAGCCCATATTCCCCTACAATATTTCCTTCCTTGCCTTTTCTGATGCTTGCATTCTAATTTCCAACTATTATTAAAATTCAACTATTTTCATTCCCTTTTATGTTTTGAATTGCTTCGCCAATTTCTTCATATTCACACTCTACCTCATCATCATCATCATGTGCACTTGCAAGCATATAGACATTAACAATCATTGACTTAGGTTTTGATTTTATCCTTATTACAATGATTCTATTGGTAAGCTTTTTGAAATACTCTACTCTCTTTCCTATCTTCTTGTTTGTTACAAAACCTACTCCTGCCTGCTCTTTATTTGACGCTGAGTTAATTATTCTAAAATCACCTGACCAAAAGTCGTTTTCCTTTTCCCACCGAATTTCGCTAATTCCTACTACATCTACATTTAACCTATCCATTTCCCTCTTTAAATTTTCTAACCTACCAACCTTTTTCAGACATTCCATGCTCTGACTCATAGAATGTTTTTTTTTCATTTTCTGATGACCCCTTCCTTAGTAGTCCCCACCTGGAGATCCAAATGGGGGACTAGTTTACATCTGGAATGTTTTACCAAGGATTGCACCTCCATCTTTGTTACATGAAAATGCAGAGAGCTATATTCTTGGAAAAAAAACACCTAGTTTTGCATTGCTTTCAGATGCACAGTACTTAGAAAATTGAGTGAAGCTGATATGGCCTTTAAGTCCTCCTGACCTATACCCTTAACAACTACTGAAAGAGCTGCTGCCCTCTTTTTCAGGAATCATTCCTTAATCTGGCTCTCAACACATATCAGATATCGTTGCATCTTCTGTTTAGCTATTCTGTATCACTGAGCAATCAAGTTCCCTCACCAATGGCAAGGTATCAATGATTCATAGTTCAAAGTTTGATATGTTCCTAAATGATATTACTAATTTTTATCAATAAACAAGTAAAAAAAAAAATAAATAAATAAAAATAAATCTAGAAATGGAAAGTTCAGATTTAATCTAGCTGAGTAAATAGTTTTACAAATAAACTGAAAAATATGAGTAAAGAAAAAAGGTAGAATGAGAGAATTCAATTTTTTAAATACAGTTAACTTCTTTCTTTGCAAGTTGGGTTTGTGGTGGTTATTCCTAAGATTTTTTTTCTCCACCATGAATACATTGGGACTGAATATTTTTCATCTTATTTAACTAATATTAATAAAGTAAAATTATTAAATACTGAGTAATAAAATATCTTGACTATTTTTTGTAGGTATAATAAACAAAACAAATTAGTCTATATTATTTTAAAAGATTATAAAATTAAAATAACATACAAAAAAATTACTAATATAAATATTACTTACTAAGAGCTGATAAAAAAGATAAAGTCTGTAAGACCTCCAATGTAGAATCTCTTACTTCCCAGTGAAGATCCAGTAATTTCCTCATTAACAAAGGTCCAAGCTGCTCTAAACTTGAATCTTTAAAATTTTCAACTAGCAATGCCAAATTTGGTGGTAGAAAATTTGAAATTGCCAGATGCATTAATCTTAATACTTTTGTATTTAACTAAAAAAAGAAAATAATTTTTTTTAAAAAATACATTCATAAAAAAAAAGAGTTAAATTTTCCTAGTTCAAACTAAGTTTAATTGTAACTTTAGTTATGAAAACAGCAGACCTCGCTCATTTTGAACTAAATTTAAGAGAGTTCTACAATGCAACTGAACTAGTCAGTGAAAGTTTAAATAAAATAAAAAATGGAATTTTCAATTGGTGTTGTTTATGGATGGTTTACGCAGTGCCAAAATTATCTAACTGTATTAGTAACATCACAAAAACTGTTTTCAGACACTAAACACCACTGACTGATGTCTGTTCAGTAACAGGTATTTATAAATAAATATATAATAGACTAAATTGTTTAAAACTGTATACCAATCTAAGTAAGATTAAGTATTTAACAGTAGACTGAGAAAGGTGTGATGATATACAGTAAAAGGGGTCTTGAATACAAAATATTAGTTGCATAAGTAAAATTGCGGTATCTTAACATGTAGCTGCTGAGAAATAGACCAGGAATGGAGTATTATATCAGCAGTAGATGGGAAGAGGTATGTTATCAGAGATCATAAGTTCAGTCTGTCAAAGTAGTGAATCAGTCAAAGAAATTACCTCACTAAAGGTGTGTGTAGAATTACTCTACTTCAACTTATCATATCCCCACCAATCAAAGAAAAATAAGCAGAAACCACTTTAAAATGCATAACTTTATGAAAAACAACATGTACTACCTAATATCAAGGAACTAAACTACAACATTTTTATAAAGATCAGTAAACATGTTTCATTGTACTAGCAAAAAATCTGATGTGGACCCACATAGCGCCCCTGGTAAACAGGAAAGTGTCCCTCATGGCCATCACGCAGCTTATCCGCTATTTAAAAAAATATCAATCAATCACTAGAAAAGTTGTTGACCACAGACCAGTCAAGGATCCTGTCAGGGATGTCCCTATCAATGGTAATGTCAATATTTGTACCTCAAAAGGCCCTTCGCCTGTCAACCATACCGATGTAAGTGGTCAACAGGTTTGCAACATTAAAGACCTCAAAATTATGCTGTGCAATGAAACTTTCAATTAAGTCTCTGCCACGATCAGAGAAACATGGAACAAGGATATACTAGATGAATGAACAAACAAAACTCATACCCAACACAGTATGTTTAAAAGTCTTTCTCTTTCTGTTTTAGCTTCCGGAACCACTGTAAGGTGTTATTACTTCAGAGGTTGAATGAGGATGATATGTATGAATGCAAATGAAGTGTAGTGTTGTTCAGTCTCAGGTTGACCAATTCTGCAATTCTGAGATGTTTGGTTAATTGAAAGCAAACAACCAAAGAACAGCGGCATCCACAATCTAGTATTTAAATCC
Source organism: Lycorma delicatula (assembly GCF_047948215.1). NCBI lineage: Eukaryota > Metazoa > Arthropoda > Insecta > Hemiptera > Fulgoridae > Lycorma > Lycorma delicatula. The sequence goes on along the minus strand of NC_134463.1, from coordinate 89,938,193 downwards.
ATATAAAAGTAACTGCCTTTTCTAGGATTTGAACCTTAGAACTCTTGACTTCAAAATCAGCTGATTTGTGATGACAAGTTAACCAACAAACCAACCCGGTGGGTTTAAAAGTCATTTGAAAGTCTACCTAAAAAATAATCCATCAATAACATCTCTGAAGATGGTTGCAAACACAACCAACAAAATTTTTATTACAAAGATTTGGTTGTTAAAAAGTTTATATTATTAGATATTTACATTTTATCTTTCTATCCTACTAGAATCTCTAGACATTCACTTATTATAACCCTTACTTTTTTCTATAATCATTTTAATTATAATTCTGTGACTTTTAAATTTTAACAAGATATTGTGATTCTGTTCATTAGAGTAAATCTTTCTTCTTTCAACAATTTCTTGTTCATCTCATTTCTCTCTCAGTCATCTGCTTCTCTTCTTAATTCATTATTAACTATTCTGTATATCCTTTTCTGCTCTTCTTGCAATCTAATATTTTCTTCTTCCTTCCATTTAATCTAGCACTTCTTGGGTTATCTATTCCTTTTCAACAATCCTGGATTTCTTCCTACCTAATTTTTCTTTTATGATGAGTATTTTTTATTAAAATCTGCACTAGTGTATCCATAACTTGCAACTTGTTTATCCAATTTGTTGGATAATTCATAGTTATTATCCCATCAACTTTTGATTATCAGAGTTCTATGTTACAATTCTTTAATAATATACTGAAATCAAAATTTTGGGTCAAGTACAAACTGTGAGACAATGGGAAATACTAATCAACTACATCTACTGAATCTTGGATCTAAACCAGAATAATTTAGTTTTTCAGCAGTTCATAATAAAAAATTACATATTTTTGGCCCCATTTTTGAGACTAACAGATTTTACAATAAAATTTATCAGATATGGATAATTGTTTTTGAAGGAATTTTGTGTTTTAAGCCTTAGCTACACAGTATCCACAAATGAAATTTTTATGTAAAATAGCGGATATATTTCTTCTACTTTTGGTTTTCATTTCAAAATCAGGCTTTTTGTCTTTCAGAAAAGTTAAATTCACTTTTTTCATCAAGCATAGTTAAACAAAATTGTTAAATGTTTTCCTTGAGCAAATAACCTGACCACCACAAACAAAAGGTGCCTGCCAATTTCTGTGGTGTAATGGTAGTGTCTCTATCATTCATTCGAAAATCCAGGATTCAAATCCCCTTCAGACAGGGAATATTTTACACGTTACAAAATTTCTATGGTGAATTATTCATAAAAAAAAAAAAAAGATTCTATATAACTGTATAAAAACAATAATAGCTTAATTTATTTTAACTAAACCAATAAACTCAACCTGTATGCCAAATGATGTAACCTTAAGAGAAGAAAAGATTTGTTATTTTTTATCTTCTACCTGGATTGGTTTTTTTTACTAAGTGATAATAAGTATTCCAAACACTAAAAGTTTGCAATTTTTTTTTAACATTAAATACAAGGGTAAATCAAATATACTATGAGATTTTATTTAAAAAAAAAAAAAATTTTTTTAAATAAAAGACAATTTATTTTTCTACATAGTTTCCTGCTTTAGAAATACATATTTCCAGCGAGAAGCAAAGGTTTTTATCGCAACATCGTAGAATGAAGCTGGTTGTGTCAAGAGCCAATTCTGCATGAATCCATCCATGCCCTTATCTTCAAATCATTGCCCTCATCTTCAAATCGTTGCCCTCCTACAACTTCTTTAAATGATCCCCAAACAAATGAAAACCGCAGGACAATAAGTCTGGGCTGTAGAGAGGATGATCAAGTTGAGTCCAGTGCATTTCTTCTAGCTTTGAGACCGTTAGAGCTGCAGTAAGGGGCCTGGCGTTGTCATGGAGGATGGCCTCTCAAATCAATTGGTCTTGTCTTTTGCAGTGATATGCAACCCTCTCCTCAATCAACAGCTCGCAGTAGTAAGCAGCACTGGATATGCATCACTCATGCAAAAGATCAATGAGCAAAATGCCTCGCTGACTGGAAAAAACAGATTAAAGAACCTTGCCAACTGACAGTCTTAGTATTTGCTTTCACTGGGGCTGCCTTCCCCTTTCTCCGCCACTCCATACTGGCTTGTTTTGACTGTGGTGGACCCACATTTCGTCGGAGGTGACAATCAAACTCTAAAAATTCATCACCCTCTTTCACAAACCTCGCTGTAAGCCTCTGACAGACAATCTCCAACATCTCAACTTCTGATCTGTGATCAAAAGGCGAGAAAACCCATCTGGCACACACTATACATTACTGTAGATCATTTGTGATGATCACTTGACAGTTCCCATAACTTATTCCAGCCTATTCTGTCATTTTTTATACTCTCACATGTCGATTGTCTTCAAGGATGTCAATCATGTTCCTGATTTTCCACTTGTTCTGATTTTCTTGTTCTTTATGCCAGGCAAACACATGAGTCCTTGACAATGTTTGGTCCCTAAACTATGCAGTCAATCACCAGGAAATTTCCGTCGCTTAAAGAACTCTTCACGAGCAAGAAATTTTATCATTATTCACTGCACAGTGGAGGGATATACCTGTTGCTCCGACATTGTAAGCGTTACTTACGAATTGATTGGGAGTGTGGAATGGCCGGCTCTCCCCACTCCTAATGACCCCACCCAAGCATACTAGAAGCACAGGCCCAGTCCTACCCACCGTAGACACTCAGGAACAAAAATCCCATTTATATTTGATTTACCCTCGTACATATATTGTCACACACACACACACACACACACACACACACACATATATATATATATATATATATATAATATATATTATATATAATAATATATATCTTTGTGATATATATATCACAAAACATTATAAAATGCATTACATAACAAAAATATTGTATCTTTGATTACAATGCTTTATAGAACAAAATTAATGAAAATATAACACCACAAAACTAATTAAAAATCCTATAAATAGCATTTAAACAACAAAAGTAGCATTAATATACAAACATAACTGTGAAAACTGGAAAGATATGCATGACTAACAATAAACAAAATAAAGAAAGAAATGTCAAATTTCAGTAAGAATTTCTTTATTATACAAAATATATTAAAAGCGACACCTTTTTTTCATCTTAAAAGGTTCATTTTAATCAAGATTATTGCATATGCATACACACACACACACACACACACACACACACACACACACACACACACACACACACACACACACACACACACACACACACACATGCGCGCACACATATTTTGATATATATAATCAAAATATAGAGTAGAGCAAAACAGGTTAAATTGTTAACTAAATAATGATGGCTATAGTATTTTATTACCACAAAGTCATGAAATCAGATATTATAACAATGTTAAGTTTAGATAAACATTTAAGAAGCTATCATTTAAAAACCCAAACCATAATAAGTAGTACAATATGCTCTGTGCATAAAATGCATGATTTCTTTAATCACACAAAGCCTACTAGAACAGTTCAATTTTTAGAATTTTTATATTTTTCCCAACTGGAACTGACATAAAATGTTTTCAAATTTTGTGGTCTGGATGCCCACCTAGTGCTTTGAAATTAAATAGAAGTCACTGATGCAGTTAATAACCAGTTAGGTATCCTTGTGGTGGAGTTGGATGGTCTGTAAGAACTGATATTACTGTATAATTACCAGAAAGTAGAAAAGTAATGCTAATATAAGGGTATATATAATAATATTTTAGTGTGTAATTTTTTTTTATGCCAGCTAATTGGAAATCAATTTAGGAAACCTCCTTTATATATTATATAAAACTGACAACAGAATTTGACAATATATCTGACGAGATATTTGAAATATAAAGTGATATTAAAAAACTATCAACAGGGGACATAATCTTAATTAAATAATCAATATCAATAGACAGTATTATAAATGACATTTATGAATAGCTGAAAATGAGTACAACAGTATTATCAATTAAACAGTCACATACATTAAACACTTTTAAAACATAGCTATCTTCTTTTTTTTTAATGAATCCATGTTTCACCGCACTTCTCTTCAAGGTCTAGTGACTTTTCTAATTCATTATTAACTCTAGTTTTTAACTTTGATACATCCTGGAAACATTTTTCATTTATAAAGTAATTATTTGGTATGGACATCTTTCTAATCGAAGTACTGATATTGCTACTATTATTATCATTATTATTATTAGCATTATTATTACTGATGCAATATTTACTGATATCAAATGGTTTATCCATTTCATCACTATCAGCAATTGAAGATGAACTAAACTTCTCTTCTTCTTCTTCTTCAGATATTTTAGACAGTACTTCTAGATTATTTAATGTTGCATATTGTGACTGTCGTTTACCAGAAGAATGTTGTTGCTGTTGATACTGTTGTTGTGAATGCTGTTGTGAATTAATTTCAACAACAGTTTTACCTAACCAATTTTCAATATGTTTAGTACTTTGTTGTGGTGGTTGTTGTTGTTGTTGCTGCTGCTGCTGCTGTTTTTGTGTTTTCTGACTTCTTATAGGAAATGTTACTTCATTATTATTTTTATTATTACTATCATTATTGTTATTATTTCTATTATCATTATCATTACAGTCATCATCATCTATACCTCCAATCATATCATCATAGTTGTTGAATTCATTAGATCGAACATTTAAATATTTACTTATATTATGATCATTTTTTTCATTTAAAACAAACGACTCATTAATTTTTTCATTGCTTTCATTTGTTCGTGGTGAACAGCTCATTATAGAATTTTCTTCATCACTACCTGAATCGTAATTTGAATTAAATGAAATGTTTACAAATGGCTTACTAAAACCAGATTTTACTTTACCATTTTGTGCAATAGTCTTCTCATCATTGCTTTTTGAATTATTTAGGTTCGACATAAAAGTAGGTGAACTACTATGTGCAGATATTTTATTGTTATTTCTAATTTTTGTTCTTGCTTTATTATTTGATAACATATCTGACTTAATTTTAACTGGTATATTTTGTAAAGAACAGTCTTCATCAAAATTTTGGTTAAGCACATTAGAAATATCATGAAGTGGTACTGTACGCTTCATTGAATTTGTTTCATCAAACGCATCAGACATCTTATCCCGTTCTGAACCACTTTTATCTTGATAATTTGAGTACATATCATCAAATACGTCTCTTCGTGAACTACATAATGATGCTTCATCAACAACTGAATTACTATCATTATTATTACATGAACTGCTAGCAGTAGCTGCTTTCATTTTAGCAAATTTAGCGGCTAACTCATTAGACAAAGAAGGCACGTCTTTATCTCTTACTTCAGTATATATACTTTTAAAATATTTTTTTAAATTATCATCACTAGAGATACTAGAATCGCTAATATGTAATTCTGAAGCTTTGCTAGAAAGTTTATGAATATTATCTTTAATATCTTTTAAACTAGATGACAATTCATGAATTCTTATATCAGCATATTTATAAATAGGACTTTTAAAAAATTCTTTATTTGTAGCATTAAAAATACTATTACTATCGCCTTTATCACATTTAAGATCATTATTTTTATTCAATAAATAATTACTTTTCACACCGCTATCATGATTTTGTTTATTACTACTGTTATTGCAACTCATTTTAACTTTGGTAGATGATGGTATTGACGGATCAGATTTATAACGATTTCTTTTTGGATTATTATTAAATGTACTATTTAGCAATCTTATGGATTCTAATTCTATATCTTTTTTTGTGACATCTGGTTCACTTCGAATGCATGTTTTTAATTTACTTTTATCACCTTTCGTAGGTGTAAAGCTAGAATTATTACTACTCTCACCACCGTTTGAGAAACTAATATTTGAAGTTTGTTGAGAAAGATTGTGAACTTTACTATTTAAACTTGTTCCAGACATCTTAACTTCAAGATCATGATAATTCTGATTCATCATGTTGCACGGTAAAACATTTGGTATCACTGGTATAGATATAAAAGGTGGTATCCCCATAGGCATATAGTTATTATAAGGAGCACACGGTGAACACCACGGCACTGGAAACTGATATAACTGATTAGTGTTTTGAGTATACGGTGGCGGTATTAAAGTACGACTACATACTGGACACAATGAAACACAATCTGTTTTCCACATACTTTGATTATAACATTGTTTTATATCTTCATTACTTAAATTAATTTTTTTTCTATCGCACGAACTAAAAATAGAATACAAACTAGATTCTTCAGTTTGTGTTTTCACCGATTTTGATTTTGACTCGCTTACATCATTTACACCAGTATGCTGATTATTACCATTGCTCAAATGATGCAACTTTTTCTTGATATCCATCTTAATATATTTTTATTAGAAAAATAATCTAAATATATAACTGTATTAGAAACATAATAGTTCTGTTATAATACTGATGTGAAAAATTTGAGAAAAACTGTCAAAAAAATTTTGTACGGTTAGGAATAAAATAAAACATGTCTGATGTATGCATACAGTTACTATGGCAATTTTATAACTAAGTTAAGGTTCTTTAATTTTTTTATTATTTGAAAAAAACTTTTTGAGACAGTCATTAATTGATAACAACAAATAATTCCTTAAAAATTAATTAAAATAAATAAAAATTACAATTAATATAATTTTTTTAAAGAATTTTAATTATAAACCAATAAAACAATATTCAAAGAAATAAAATATTTAAAATAAGTATTTTAAAATATTTTTATGTAGTTTAAAGATATAAATCAGATGATTTTAACAAATAATAAAAACTATAAAACATATGTTGTGTTTCTAAGACAACCAACAATAACCTCCTTACTACTTTTTAAAATTATTCTAAAGTTTTTAATCCAAATTATATTAATTTTATAATAAAAATTACACTGATAGATTATAATTATTTTATTATATATAAATGCTGTAAAATTTTCTTACATTTAACAAGGGTTGAAATAAAAAATATTTAAATTAATAGTGTTCAAAAAAAATATAGATGGTCATAACATTTATTCTGAGTTTCACTACAAATTATTAATTTTAGATATCTTGAGGGGTACTTTGTGAATACAGTAATAAACTCTGATTATTAACATCACAAAGTAATTTTACAGCATTTATATATAATAAAATAATTATAATCTATCAGTGTAATTTTTATTATAAAATTAATATAATTTGGATTAAAAACTTTAGAATAATTAAAAAACATTGTTTTAATACTACTGACCTGATTATTGTACATAAAAATCCAAACCTACAAACTGGCATAATATTGATGCTATTACAATCATGGGTATTCATAAATGTAGTTGTTAGGACATGTAGTAAATAAATCATACCTGTTTGGCAACTGTGTGTAGAAAATTGGTGCTTGTTTCAGAGTGATTAAAAAAACCATTAAGCAACAGAAACAGAATATTTTATATAAAATGCTGTAAGTATACTGTAATCAAATAGTTGTTACATTTATCTTTATGCTGTGCCACTACATGAATTTTCAATTCTATTTTCAATAAGTTTACAATGGCTACAAGGTTAAATTTACATTGTACAATTTTATCAGAAGTAAACTATAAACTTAGTTAATGAAATAATATCAAGATTTGTCTACATTCAAAATAAATTTTATTTTTTATGCGTTTTGTTTCATAATCACATTACAATATAATTAGATCTTGAAAACACTAAAAACTTCCAGCACCTTACAATATTGCATGGAAAACAGCCCCATGCTAAGGAGAACCATTTCTTAGCTGACACGCTTATCAGATTACGTGGTAATAAATATCTTCAGAGTCAAAAGTGTAACAATAATTCTCCATTACTTGTCAACAATTCTAACTAGAAATTATCTGATTCAAAACCATCAAAGGACCAGTAAAAAGAAAATCTTTGCAAAATCAAAAATCAAAATGTACAATGGAGTCTTAAATGATTTTATATACATACTAGCCGGCCTGTCTAACCAGAACCTGTATCTTTGGGGTTCAGGTCAGCCCAGACAAATCCTGGAGCCAACTCAAAGACTCCTCGGGGCCTCCTGAGGCCATGCAGTCTACCCCATGGCTGCAGAGTTCACTTCACTGCCATTCTCAATTTCCCATGGGAACTGGTGCCCTCGACACCCACAGAGCTTGCTTCGGTCACAATTCCCATCTACCCAAAAGGCTCCAACTCCTGGACTCGTGCACTTATACATTATCCTCATGGTTGTGAGAATAATTATTGATAATAATTATAGTATTTAGGCTTTAGAAACTAAATTACAAAAGACAACCATGGTAACTAAAGTACACACACTTTTGACAACAAAGAATTGACAACTCATTTCTTTGCCATGGTAGCAGAAATATAACAATTAAGTAAAAGGATTAATCTCTTTTCCTTAAAGAATATCTTTAATTCACAAATTCACCCTCCTTGGAAGTAAAGAAATAATGATTTTTAATATTTTAACCTTCAAGGGTGCTAGGGTCTCAGTTGACAGCTTAAAACATTCCCTGGGACAACACGAATCTATCCTGCAAATTTGAAAGTAATTGGTCGGTTGGTTTTCATGTTATATGATAACAAGCAAACTTTATATATATATATATATATATATATATATATATATATATACATTTATGAATAACCATGATTTGTTAGAACGAGAGTGTTCCTTATGCATGAAAAAGTTAGCCTTCAATCTATTAACAAATACCCTGCTAGAATTTTGAAAATCGGATGATTGTTTGCAGAGATATTATAAGAGCATCCCATTGCACCTACCAAAACAGTGCCGCCAGGGCACTGAGACCCACAATTCACAGTTCAATAGTTCAACATTAAAGTTTGTGCTTCAACCAGCATATCTCTACTACAATATTTATATATATATATATATATATATATATATATAAAAGTTCTTTATCAATTCTTCTTTACATCCAAATTTTTTATATTAAAAAAAAGAAATTCAGATGGTTTGAAAGGAAAAATCGTTCAAAACAAAAATTTATCTCTTTATACTTAAAATAGTAAATAATTTGAAAAAATTTAACAGCTTCTAAAAGTATTATAATCTATAAACAAAAAATAAATTAGAACATCTCCTATTTCCTCAGCAATTCTATTCAAGTCAAAATGACTTCTTAAAGGAAGTCAACTTGTAAGTTTAAAATATGTAGCAGATGTATTCATGCAGATTAGTATGTAGATATATATATATGCAGTATGTATTAATACATATTCCCTGCTGAGTTAAGGAGCACATTAATCTGTTACTTTACACACCTGGATCAATCTTCCGTATGACTGTAATGCATATAAAGCACCTGAGGTATAAGAAATACCAATCGTGATTGCTTTCTCTAAATGTAATGGTGTTCACTATACATTAGTTGTGTTGAATAGAATGAAGGTGTCAATTGTAAAAGTGAATATCACCAGTATTTTTATAGCATTGGCATGTTGATATCCAACTGTATATTTGGCTCAACAAAGAAACCAATAAGAAACTGCTTCTTTCCTCACTTTCTCTGGTAAGCATGGATGGAATACTTGAAATTCTTATGCAATAGCCAAATGTGATTTGAGAGTAATGTTGGATCATTTAATCCAGGATTTTTATGGCATCTAATATACAAAATTTAATACAGGAAAAAATATATAATTAAAAGTAAAAAAAATGAAAAACTTACCGGTACAGTAAGATCAGAGATGTACAGTAATGATATTAGCAAAGCTGAAAGGCAAGATGTTTCAAGACTTTCAGACCATGAAATATCATAATTTTTTATTGTGATTTCAATGCCATTTAGTACATCCATCAATAAGTTTGGATATTTTTGAATAAGTTCAAATGATTCAATTGTAGTCATCTCATCATTCATGCATTCATCAGGGACAAACTTCTTAAATAAATGCATTAAACTTTGAAACACCACAATTACTTGATCCTGAAAATGTAAAATTGTAAAGTTTGCATAAGATTATGGGTAATTTGTACTTTTTGAAATATCTTCTTTTATTTTTTTTATAAGTGATTCACCACTAAAGCTTGATGCTTGTGCATGGGAATTTCAATAAGGAATTCAAATTTTTTAATTCATTTTCATTTTTTTTTTTTTTTAATATAGCTTCTCTATTCTGATTTTGTAGTACTTAGCTCTAGACCACTAATACTATATTAAACTGAGTGTAACAAAAAAAAAAAAAAAAAAAGGTGTTTATTCGTAAAATATAAGGCACTCTAGAGGCAAATTTTCATATCTCTTATTAAGGCATTCCTCACCTAGATTTTTTACCTTATCACCTACTTAAATAAAACTAAAATTTAATCACCCTTTCCAAATTATCTGCTATCTTTGTCCTTTATCAAGAGTTATTCTTCAACAGATTTTTCTACTTTCTTTTTATTTTAAAGAGATGTCCTTCACTTATCTTTCATTCTTTTTTTTTTAGAAGTTCTTGAGATCCAAATTTTCAGCTTTGTCTTTTGTTTCTTTTCTGTAGTAGATTTTCATTTTTTTTTTTTTTTAATTTATTCATTAGCTTCTTCAAGAAGCATTCTTGACTACTCTTAATTTTTTTCCTTTTTTCTGTAAACACCTTTTTTTTTAATACCTAAATTGACTAGATAGGTAATCTTTTGCTTTTACTTTTAAACATTCTATTATCTAAAACTTTTCACTAGTTGATAGTAAATGATTTTTGTCTTCTTTTTGTAATACTAATTAGCATAATTTCTTGTTTTATACAGCTGATATGATGGTGTCTTGAAAATAATGGTGGCCATAATCTTAATAGATAGAGAACAATGGAAAGAGAGCTCCCCCTTCCACCCACTAAAATGGCTAAAATGAGTGATCTTGATCATGGTAATGGTGATAGCAGAAAAAGCAATATTAATTAGGAGGCTAAACTTAGGAAGCTCTTGAACACTATGACAATGATTTTAATATATATATATAAGAGGTGTGAATGTATGAAAATGGAATTTTCCCATAGATGGCCCTAGCTGTCATGTAATTACTGTCAAACTGCATCATTGGTGCCATTTTCTTTCTTTGACAGCTGACAAAGACTTTCAACTCACAGCAATACAAGTTTCATACAACAGCATAGTTTTAATTAGCGTTAAACTTGTTGTTTTGTACCTACAAACTACAATTTGTGGACAGCACTGATTTTCTGTTATCATTTAAAGAAAACTGCTGCAGAATCGCACTGAATGCTTGTCGAAGCTTACAGTGAACATGCTCTCTTGGTAAATCACACTGCTTTGAGTGAAGATTTTGACATGAGAAACGAAGAACATGGAAGACCGCCGAAAAAGTTTGAAGACAGCGAATTGCAAGCACTGTTGGATGAGGATGATGCTCAAATGCAACAACTTGTGGATCAATTAAATGTAACATGAGAAGCCATCTCCATAAGTTTGAAAGCCATAGGAAAGATCTAGAAGATGGGAAAATGGGTTCCACATGAACTGAATGAAAGACAGCAAGAAAACCGAAAAACCACTTGCGAAATGCTGTTTGCCAGGTACAAAAGAAAGTCATTTTTCCATTGAATTGTGACAGATGATGAAAAGTGGATATATTTTGAGAATCCTAATCATAAAAGATCATGGGTAAGAACAAGTGAACCAAAAGGTGTGATCTATTATGAGCTGCTAAAACCTGGGAAAACCGTTGAACACTACCAACAACAAATGATTAATTTGAATCAGGCATTGCGTGAAAAACGATCAGAATATCAAAAAAGGCAACTCAAGTGATTTTGCTTCATGACAATGCACCATCACACACACAAAACAGGTCAAGTGAACAATTGAGGCACTCAGTTGGGAAATAATTTAGCATGCGGCTTACTCACCAGACTTGGCTCCATCCGACTACTATTTATTTGCATCAATGGGAGATGAACTTGCTGAGCAACGCTTCACTTCTTAAGAAAATGTACGAATGGCACGATGACTGGTTTGTCTCAAAAGAGCAACAGTTATTTTGGCATGCCATTCATAAATTGTCAGAGAGATGGGAAAAATGTATAGCTAGCGATGGACAATAGTTCGAATAAAATATTTTTTTATCATTTTCATACAATAAATGTGCACTTTCTACACAAAAATTCTGGTTTCATATTTACACACCTGGTATATAGAGATAGTTGAAGGTCTTTCAGGACTGAAAATTGTCAATATGGTTACACTAAACATTCTCTGCTCTTTTCAACATGTTGTGGAATGATTTTTTTACTGATGCTGTTACATCTGAAAGGTCAAAGGATTCACTTGGTGTGCTATGTAATATATGCACTCAGTGCTTTATTTCTTCACTTATTACCTTTTTAAGTCAGATGTGGTAAAAAAAAATTATTTGACATGCATTTCATACCACATAGTTTAAAATGTTTTTGTCATTTAATTTTAGATAATGTAATTCATCACATAAGTTTCTTGAAATTAATGCATGGGAACACAGTGATTCATGTGGCACATGGTAAATGCCAACCCTATTACACTTTCTACAAGACAAAAAATTATATGACTATTATGGCAGATGACATTTCAATATTTTTATCCACAGTTTTAAGCAACAAAATAAAAATTAAGTGTTTGATGACCTATGATTTCACTTTAAAACTAACAAAATTGGTGTTCCAATGACAAATGGACGTATATTCGTAACGTTGTAAAATTTAGATAAAATATAATTCTTTTTATTTTTTAATAAATCATTTTAAATCTATTTCAAATATACTGAAGAAGAACTGCTTTTAATAAGAAATCAGCAGTCAACACTCATACTTTATTGTCCATTTAATAATAAGTTTAATTTAATCGTAAAGGTTAAATGAAAAACTGTGAAAATTTCATCCAAAACTACCTTTCTCATCTCTGTCTGGAGATGAAATGTTGAATAAATGCTTACCACATTTTTGGATAGTCAGACAATACTTAAATAATTTTACGTTATCAACATCGACTGATCACTTTGATGATGAGTAAAATTCACAAGAGTGTTCAGTATTCCAGAATTGAGAATAATAAGAATCACCTTTTGGTAAGAAAGGAATGTTAGGACCGTTTATTGAAATCAAGCCAGCCTTCAGAGCTATCTTGACATCAGTTTACCCTTCGCAGGCAGCGATGTTTTATGGCTGTGGGCGGAAGACATTTTCAAAAAAAAAAAGTTCAAGCAAAATCTATTTAGTTAGTTACTTACAACATGCATTCATGTTCAAAAACATAATATACCTTGTGTTTTTGCTGAATTCTGCCACTAATCAGTAACAGTGATAGTAATATAATAACAATAGCAATTTTGAAGAAGTAGTAGTAGTAGGCAGGGAATAATATAATATGATTTATTATAATAATAATATAAATATTTTTATTAATTTCCTTCTGAATTTTTGACTCTAATATTATGTTTGAATTCAAACAAAGTTAGCCAAAAATGAAGTTTTGTAAGGAACAGTTTGCAAACAAATTACTTAAAAATAAGCGAAAAACATGAAAAAAATAATGCACGCATCTTTTACATATGCACAGTCATTGAACTCATCTGATAACTGAAGTAAAATGGTTCCCAATCACATTGTATCAGGAATTCCCACCTCAAAATGATTGAAAGAACATCTCCTGCCATCTCTTGGAATTTATATGTAACTACGTGAAGACAAATAGCCGGTCACATTCAGAGACTCATATACAGGTTTCCGCCCTCCAGCGTAAGTACAGGTAGCCCATATATGGGTTTCTGCCTGCGAAGGGTTAAAACTGCTGTTAAACAATAATTCTTTTAAGAGATTATAAATGACAGAGAAATCAATTATTAAAATACCTTTAGAGTTTTTTTAAATTTGACAGGCTGTTTCACTACCCAATGACCTCAGTTTAAACAAAATGAGACAGGAACCTGAACGATCTCCTACAAGAATATATATGTTTTATTAAATGATTTGTACTTGATAAACAGAATATGTAGAAAGCCTTGACTGAGGTGTATAACTACAGCTTCTGCTTGATGAAATTCAGTCTTAAAGGCTTTTTGTGTTAACTGTTCAGGACATGATAATCTTTAAATCTAAAAACTAAGTCTATTTAGATCCATTACTGTTTAAACATATTAATAAATATTTCACAATAAATTAACTTTACTAATATTTGTAATTAATAATGAACACGTCTGCTCCAAAAAAAAATTCCAGTTACTCATATACACATAAAAAAAATTAAATGAAGTAGTTAGAAGGTAATATTTTAAATTCTAAACACTGACTTAACATACCTTATGCACATATTCTAATATTCCAATTAGAGTATGAATCGAACATCGAAGTAATTGTTCTATATTATAACATTGAGGGCACATACGTAATGTATCTCTGTATTGATAACAAACACGTTTCACAGACATACTTGTAACAGTAAATATTTTATCAGCAAACTTATCAGAAATATCTGTATGTGATATCCGTGCCATTTTTATAAATATATATATCGGTAATGCCTGAAACATTAAAAAATAATGAAAAAATAAAAACAAAAAATGAAAATTTATACAGGTGTGAAAACCTATACTGTATATTTTTAAACTCAACATTTTGGAAAACCATGCTCATAATAATATTACACAACAACATATCTGATGAAAGAAAACATACATATAGAATTATCATTGCATTAAGTTTATAAAAAAAGGCATACCAGTAACACTGTTGACTGAAGTTGCGAATGAACTCTGTGCTTACTCTTCTAATTGTACGATCATAGAAATTTCTTTAGAGGAGCACATTTAAAGTCTATCAAAATCCAGTCTATAAAGATTATTGTATTTCTTTGTGAAAAAAAAATAATAATGACACATTTTCTGATTGTAATACACCAAACTAAAGCCATATTTGCAATGATTAAATATGTGTAATCTGATAAATCTTTGTCAAGGAAGTAACATTATTTCAATTCCTAAGTTTATACAGTTTACTTTTGTATGCCCCTGTTTATGATGCATAGACAAAATTTTAATTTATTTTTACTTTAAAAAAGCATTTTTTTTCAACTACCTGAAAAGTATCCAGTGCAGTCGCTGGAAATATAGGTAAAAAAGCTAAAAATAGGAGGGAAATATCACAATTAAGAACATTAATAAGTTGAAGAGTTCATATTTAGTTTTTGAACAAGAACATTGTTTAAAGATAATAAGAAAAAAATTCAATTTTAATGGAATAATCTTTTCCTCTTAACATTTTGAATATTTAAAGGTAATCCACACAAAGATTCTTGGCAAAATATATCTTGCTGCATAATAAAATTCAAATCAAGTGTCTGGTATATTCATTGGTTTAATCAAAGCGACTGAATATTTTCAATTATGTATTGTTTATTAAGGAGTTCTCCAGATTACAAAGACATCTACAATAATGAAGTTTTACTTATCTGATCGCAAAAAAAATTGTATATTTGATGATAAATATTTTCTCCATAGCAAACAATCTGGAGAACTATCTAAGAACCATAACTTCCCTTCTTGGTTTTTATGAATAACAATTTCTCCAGAGAGATAGCAGCTAAAATAATAGGTTATGCTGACAACATGGCTGAACTATACGTGATTGTAATATGGAGTTAATTTGTATGTTTAATTTTGTATGTAAGATATAGAAATATCTAATTGGTTGATAAGCATTAACCTTTCAATGATTACTAATTAAGAAAATATTTTTAATTTGCTACTGAGATTTGTAACATCAGATATGCTTATCATACCGAGACATCTACCAAATGACTAATGAAAACTGATGAAACAAATCAATCAAATTGAAGTAGGTATCTTGGTTCATAATAGACTTATGCATTAAATAGAATAAACATATAGAAAGTATCATCAACAAAACAAAACACAAAACAATATTCCATCACAAGAAGTACCATTTTAATTTTGCATTGTTGGTCTACAATGTACATCTTGAATTAATCTGAAGGGATGCTGTTTTGGTCTTGAATACCATGTTTAACATAAACATAGCATAATGAATATGTATATTTTAAATACTATCAAAAATGTTTATCTTTGTAACTATTATGTAATCTTTGCAACAGAAAAATTGTTACACAAGCTAATATAATTTTTGTGATTTTTTAAATTAAGTTTTTTAATTTAATAAATTCTACTAAAATATCTATCACAACTAATTATGAATAACTTAGAAGAAATCACACCAAGGTCCTAATAATGGGAATATATCTAAGAAACCTTTCACAGTTACATAGTTACTACTGTTGTATGTAAAATATTGATATCCATTCTTTATTAATTAAAAAAAAAAATTATCATATTTTTAAAAAAAAGTAGTTAGGAACTAGAAACTCCAAAGGGGTGAAAGAACTAAAAACAATGAATAAATGTAAAAACTGAAAAGGCATTTTAAATTAAATTGGTCTTGCTAATTTAGGTAATTACAAAGCATTCCGGTAAATCTATATCTGACAAAATACAAATAGCCTGCCTCTGTGAATAAGAAAATTATTATAAATTATAATAAAAATATATCAAAAAATATATTTAAGTGAATATTAGATAAAAGTTTAGTCACCATTATACTCACCATAAAAAAAAGCAATTGTGTCTGGAAATTATATGTAATACCATCTTCTTTACAAAGGTATGATGGATTCGATAATAATTTACTACAAAGTTTTTGACTAGATGCACAAATACTATTAACAGTAAGATACTGTCTCTTATAAGCTAATGATTGAATGAGGAACAACAAACTTTTTAACGTATCGATAAGATCAGTTTCAGCAACCTTTCTGGATTCATTTCTTGGTAATGTTGAAAAAATGATATATACAATCAATAATGATAAACTGCTAATCATCTATTAACAAAGAAATCATGAACATACAATTAAGAAGGAAAAAGGAGAATTAACAATATATTAATAAGTTTTAAAAATATGACTCAAAGCTGTCAATACCTAGGTAGGGAGATCACTAGTTTATGCTTTCAGGAGAGTAATCTTCAAAGCCAACACAAATTTATTATTAAAATGATAGTTTTTTATTAATAAGTTTTAATAATATGACTCAAAGCTGTTAATATCTAAGTAGGGAGATCATCACTACTTTATGGTTTCAGGAGAGTCATCTTCAAAGTCAACACAAATTTATTATTAAAATGACTGTTTTTTTGACTCTATGGAGTGTCTTCCTAGTTTAAGACATCTGGTGAATCCATGCAAACTCAAATTCCTTCTCTTATTGTAGTATATGTATAATTTATACTTCTTCCAAATTTTGATATTTCTGAATTAGATCATAATAATTTATTATCCAAAATTCCATCTCTACCACAATTTTTTTTATTTAATAGCCAATTTGTGTCCTGCGTTTCCACTTCTTGTTTTACAAACCTTCAAGAAATTGACCTGAATGGAAATGATCACAAACTTCAATTAATTCATCGTGATAAACATAATGTCAAACCATGGAACAACTAAGAACTTGGATTACAGAGAGCGAGTGAGAAAGTTTTAAACTGCGAGAATAAAGCAAAAGAAATATAATGATGCTGAAAACCGATGACTCAGTTTACTCAGCTATTAATAAATTTTTCTCCAGATAAAAAGGTAAATATTTATTTACTGCTTCATCTGAAGATGTGTGCAAGGACCCATTACAAAGGTAGACATTGGATGTTTTTATACAAACCTAGCGAAAGAAATGTGTACATGTTCAAATACCAGCAAGCGAGTGGAAGGAAGTCCACTTCCTTGTATTTGAAGAAATTGGAGCCTCTAAGATATTAATGAATATTAAATAATCTGATTGATTTTTACTTGTTAGTTTCTTAGACTACCTCTTTTAATTCAGAATTTCCAGAAATACAAGTTGTATAATAATGAAATACACATTGCCTTTCAGTTTGAGGATCTTTTAGTGCACTGAACACTCAAGTTTTCTATCAAAGTTGCAGAATAAAATAAAAAACTTTGTCACATTGCTACTTGAAATAACAAATTCCTATTTGTCTCATTTTCCTAGTTCTGTATTATATAACATTTACAGTTATGTATGAATTTAAAAGAAATGTAATCTTGTACAGGCTTAATTTGAATATTTCTGAGAAGTGTGGTTAATTGAAACCCAACCACCAAAGAACAGATCGTGAATATCGATGTATTCACGATCTAGTATTCAAATCCATATAAAAGTAACTACCTTAGGCCTACTTAGCAAGTATAAAGTAAACTCCTAGGATGCACAAGTGAAAATATTCTGTTCTCTTGTATAAAATGTTTTGTTTGTACAAACTTCTTTTGCATCTGCAAAAGAAATATAAAACTACATATAATTTTTTTTCCCAGTTAGCATCTCCTGGAGATGACTGATTGTCTAGAACTCATTGACTCTTGAATTAAATTAATTCAAAGTAATTCACCCCGAATTACTTTCTAATAAAAATCTGTGGCATTGGTCCATTCTTTTTTAAGTGCAAGATACCTAGAGAGATCCTCTCCATTGCTTCTTTCAGTAGTTTTTATAATAGTATTTTACAGTTGGATACTTATTAGCCTTACATTACATGTGGTGCACTTTTTTCTTTAGATTACTTGCTCACATGCTATGTGATTAATGAAATTTAGAAGTATTTTAAAACATTTTCCACCTTCTGTTTTGTTTTTACTTACTATTCAAAACAGAAAAACTTATAAAATTTTTAGATGCAATTAGGAATAAGGTGATTGAGATGGTTGTCGAAAATCCAATTGAGAGATGAGATTTGCTATCTAGCAATATAAACAACAAATATTTTGAGCACAAGGGGAGTACGAAGATGATGATTTATTTAAAGTACAGGAATTGTAATACAGATGCTTTATATATAATATTGCAGCCTTAAAACGTTCAAGGTGTGTTTTTAAATAAGGACCGTTATCAATTTTCTGCCATTAGATGTGGTGTGGAAATTGATGGCACTACTATAGCATGTTTATTTATATCAATGAATACCTGTTTGCAACAATAGGTTAATGTTACTCACGTTAGTTGCTGTTTATAGCCTGGCTGAAATGAATGCTACAATAAATAATCCTAGTGATTTGTTATCTATTGGCAAAAAACAAATCTACTGCTGATATTCATTGAGAAATTTTCAATGTTTACAGACCCAGTGTTATGTGCAAAGGTAAAGTTCACCAATGGTGTTGTTTGTTTTGTGGAGAAAGCACAAATGTTCATGACGAAGAAACAGTGCTCACCCAACTGTCATGTCAAACTGACTGAAAATGCAAATGCAAAAATCCGTGAAAGCGAATTTGTTTGCAAAGCAAACAAAACCACTGAACAATTGCAACAATTTTGTTGGGAAATCTTCAAACATCTGCCTTACTGTACAGATCTTACACCAAGATTATTACCCTTTTCTCCATTTAAAACAAAGCTTGCATTGCAAAAGTTTGAAGATGATGAGGAACTGCTAAACAGAATAATTAGTTGGTTTAAAACACAGATGGGAGAATTCTTCAGTAAATGAATAATGAAGCTAGTAAACCGATACCAAAAGTATATTGCAGTGAATGGCAAATTGTGTGTGTGTGTGTGTGTGTATGCACGTGCATGTGTGTATGTAAGTTTATTTTGTTATAATAACGTTTTTTCTATTTTGCTTATTTCAGTTTTTATATCAAAATGGCCTTATTTAAAAAACATGCCTCGTATTATATAGCTATTTGTATTATTTAATGTTTAATAATTATCTTGTTTCTATAATATATTTGTTGAATTATTTCATATAGCAATTGATTTGAGAATTACTTATTAATATCTGGATATTAATGAGAGTTATAATCACTGATATTGTTTTATTACTGGTTGACGGAATAACTCTTTAATTTTTTTTTTTATAATTTATTATATTAATCGAAAAATGATTTTTCGTCTTATAAGCTATTCTTGTAAGCAGCTCTACTGAATATAAATAAATAATGACAATGGCAAATTAATTTTTATATGATGAATATTTTGCACCCACCTTATTTTGTTTTTTTCAATTTTGGTTAAAACTATTCTATATAGTCTCCTTTTCTTCCTTTTTATATCACTGCATAAAAAGTGTATTTTTATTTAGTTTTATAGCTACTTCATTTTTGGTGATGGTATAAAGTTATGCAACTGAATTGGTTAAACTATCTTGCAGCATTCTTTCTTATCTGGTGAAGAGAGAGTAATCATTTTTCTTGTTATTCAGTAATAAAAAAATAAGGTCAAATCCTATTTTTTTATGAATATCGGAAAATTTCCAGTAAGTAAAGTGAGAAATGTCAAAAACTCTAGAATGATGGGCTTTAAAAATTTGAATGCACATCCTTTCTGGAGAGATTTCAAGTTGTAGTGTAAAGATTTCACAAGGGTTTTCAATTTCACAAAGAAGTTTTTTTTTAGTAATATATTTCCAAATAAAAAAAATAGTATTCATGTGATCTGAGAGCATTTAGATCTCTCAGGCAATGACAGTGACTCATTGAGATCACAGGCAAATCCTGCAATAAAAGTTCCATAAAAAAAAGCAATGACCCATGGATGAGATCTATGATTCACAAAATGATTTTAGTTTTAATTTTTATGATGCGAATGTGAAAAATAAGGTAAATTTTGAATACATTAACAAATGAGTACATATATGACTTTTTATGGTTTTTTTCTTAATAATATAAAGAGACGTTTCAATAATATAAGGAAGGATTAATATTAATGTTAAAATGCAAATTTAACTACCAAAGTGATTTTAAAGATCAAGCTTTTTTTTCCTTCAGAACACAACTGATTCAGAAAATACACGGTGGGTATAAACAAGCTTACATATTTTACACAGGTGGAATGCTGAATATGTTACTCTCCTTATAGTGTAATAAGTAATGTAGACTAGTATTATGTAAAATAATTCTAGTGAATTTGTAATTATTCACTTAATAAAAAAATTACAAATTGCAATTAGCAACAAAAAGATTAGACTGACCTTAGAATCCTTAGCTTCATCATGTAATGTTTCCCAAGACCACAAATATAGATTATAATTTTTAAAAATGATATTTATATCAAACGCAGAAAAATCATCTTCTACTAACGATTCAAACAAAGAACAAAGTAACTGCACTGTTAGGATTTCTTTCTCCCTATTTATATCATAATCTGATGATTCTGTGGATTGACTTAAAGGATTTTCAGCATATTCTTCATAATTACGTATTATATATCTACTAACATCGAGCTTATCATCTGGCTCAATCAAATTTTGTATCGACATTAACATTTCTTGTCTTGATGGAATATCTTCTTTATATTTTTCAACATTTAAAGGAGCAATAATAGCATCAATCATAGCCCAACATGATTCTAATTCAATTTTCTGGAGTGCTGTTATAAACTTTACAATTAACTCTTTTGTCTTTCTAGTGACATAAATGCTTTGACTTAAGTAATGTTGTTTTAAAATATGATCCCATAATTCTGTAAAAGAAAAGTAAATAGGCATAAATGAAAAATTAAAATTTTATTGTTGAAAAATTACAAACTCAACTTATGGACAGCAACTGGATGGTTGAGAGGATATTTATTGGGTTCAGTTGGGTTGCAGGTTAAAAGGATGCATGTTACAAAAAAAGTAAATATAAAACTATTATTG
Organism: Lycorma delicatula; assembly: GCF_047948215.1. Lineage (NCBI taxonomy): Eukaryota > Metazoa > Arthropoda > Insecta > Hemiptera > Fulgoridae > Lycorma > Lycorma delicatula. The sequence continues at coordinate 89,916,477 of NC_134463.1, read as the reverse complement.
AATTACTTGTAGTAATATAAGCCCCAATTCCATACGTATGAGATATGTTTTTTAAGTTAGTATTGTTTTGATACATGTCCATGTTTTGTAACATGGCTATCATCATTTTGCACATGTACACTGAGACACTACATCTACTGGCTTGCAACAGACGCCATTATATGGCGGCGTCTGTAGGTGTTAAAATGCCTGTGACAAAAGACAGTGTTGCCAACTGAGAAATACATTCTGCAATTCATTTCTTAAAGCAAGCGGTACAAAAGCAGCTGAAATTCATAGACAGATTACTGAAGTTTAGAGAGATAATGCTACATTCGATGGAATGGTAAGAAAACAGGTTACGACATCATTTAAAGAGGACCACACAATTGTACATAATCTGGCACGAAGTGGGCGACTGTTTATCATTACTGATAATCTGGTACAGAGAGTTAATGGAAAAGTCTGTGAGAATCGACGATTTATGATAACAAATATCCTCTAATTTCACGCGTTCTATAGGAAATAGTGTTGGTACACTTAAATTATCAAAAGTTATGCTTATGCTGAGTACCAAAAATGCTGACCGAGTTGCACAAAAACAAATGTTACCCATTGCTTTGAATTTTCTTACGATACAGTAATGAAACTTTTTCTAAAACCTTCAATTATAAATTTTTACTGGTGATGAGACATAGGTGTCTCACATTACACCGGAGTAAAACAACAGTCCAAGTAATGAAGAGACACTCAACATCTCAGGGGCCATGCTTGTTGATTTTTTGCCTTGGAATGAAACAATAAATGCAGACATTGTGAAACCTTGACTAAACTGTTGTGTAATCCAAAACAGAAGGTGTGGCACGCTTAGGATGGGAATCATCCTGCTCCATGACAATGTTAAACCACAAATGGTTCATCCCGTCATTTGGCTAGAAACAAATTGATAAACTCACTCTATAGTCCTGTCTTGTGCCCAGTGACTACTTCTTTGTTCCTTCTGCATTTAAACCAGCACCTCGGCGGTCGGCATCATGATGACAATGACAATATCAAAACAGCCATTAAGGTTATTGTCTCTGGCAACAGATTTCTATGAAGCTTGAATGCAGAAGCTGATCACATGAAAAAACAAGGGCCTTAATGTAGGTGGAAATTATGTAGAACTGTAGATTAAGATCCAGGCTTTCAGGTGAATGTAAATATTTTCAAAAAAACATGTTCTTGTTATTTTTCATATCAGAACAGTACTTAAAAAAGCATGCCTTGAATAAACAATACTGATGAATCTGTTTATAACAGATGAAAATACTTCCCTACGCAAAAAAGTTTTGAATGGATTTTACAAATAATCATATATTCCTTAAAAAAAAGACCACCTCCATCAAACCTGATACCAGAACAATTTTTACATAAAACTTCCACATTAGAAAGGGTTTTATTACGCTTCTACCTCATTTTTTAATAAATTACTCAACTTAAAAGATATTCTCAGCAACTGATTTAAGAAAACCAATCAAAAAAATAACTAATTGTAATCTCAAAAAAAAACTGAAATTTCTACATTTTTATTTAATATATGAAAAAATATTATATGCTTATATTATTGCCATTAATACCTTCTAAATTAAAATAAAAATTGCTAAGAATTATCATTTATTATGTATATTTTAGTAAGGTACAACTAACACAATTGATTATAAGTGTGTAATTTTTTTTAACTAATTTCATACTTTGTAATGCTGTTCAAATCGATTTTACTATCATTTCTCTTAATTTGTAGAAGCAAATTTTATAGCCTGTTTCCTTTTTGTTATCCATGGAGTACGAAGCATACTACTCAATCTTGATGTGACATATTGTACAATTACAGCAGTTACTAAATTTTACGAGGATTTATTTTATGTAATTTTGGTTATCTGCAGTCAAATAATTAAGGTAGAAAAATATTTTCTTATGCATGATAGAAATGATATATGCTAAAGTTTGTATATATTACATTGAAAGTAAAAGGATTTTTAAATATAATGTGAAATGCACAATCTAAAGGAGTAAATTAATAAGGTTTATACAAATTGATAACTTTCAACCTAACATATAGATTAGTGGTTAAATTCTAATAGCAAAAATAATTTTTTTTAGGTAAACAAATATTCAATTCTATTGCAACAGATGTTACTACAAATTACTTATACAGTACAAAACCATACTATTTTAGCAAATGAAAAACAATGCATGAGAACTAAAATAAAGTTTATAACAATAAAATCAATTTTACTACATAAATGATTAAGTAAAATCTTCATAATTAATGTAGTGGCATCAGTCCCAATTAAAAAAAAAAATACCATTTTTGTAAATGTTATTGTCTATAGTAAAGTTTAATGAGCAAAAGTTTCGTACGGCTGCTAGAAGCAGTTCTGATAAGAGATATCAACCAGTGGCAGTTATAACAGTAGAAATTCCAATTTGAAATTATACACTTAAATTTTTAAAATATAATTTTTTTATACAATAAAATGTAGTCATTCTATTTAATTTATTTATTGAAACAAAAAATGTTTTAATACATTTCTTACCATTAAAGTACAAGAAGTAAACTACTGTTGCTTCGAAAATCATTTAACACCACCTTAAATGGGTTAAAGTAACTCGAATGAATAAAAATTTATAAAAAAAAAACCCTACTGAAACTGATTCACATTTTAAGTACTATTACATGGATTCGACATAATATATAGAGCACTTGTTAAGTGTAAGTATTTGATAGCTTAGATAGAAGTTGTCTAAAAGGAGTGAAATCACATGAGTAATGACACAGAGTTACAAATATTACATAAATATATGTGAGTGTCTGTGTGTATGTATGTGTGAAAGAGAGAGAGAGAGAGAGAGAGAAAGAAAGTTAAGAGTACAAATATCATTCAAGATTTTTTCTTATTTTCAGTTACAAGGTGAAAATGGGAAAAATAATTAGGTCACAATAATAACTCTCAGTTTCTGAGAACTGAAATTTAAAAAGTGAATACAAACATAAATAAAAGTATATCCATAAGATAAATAAATAAATAGAAACAATGGCTGCACCTTATGCTAGTCTGTGTAGGCAATAAAATAAACCTAACCTTGACTAACGCAAATTTATATGGCTGAGATTTTTTATTTTAAACAAATCAGTGACACCTATCTCAATAACCAGATTAGTGTTGCAAAATGTAAGGCGATTCAAAAGATTTTCAATTAAAATAGTCATTAACTTTTGTTTTCCAAACCTCCAAATGTTTTGCTAAGATTGGATAAATAATTTTGAAATAAATTTATACAAGACATTTAAAAACACAAACACAGAATATTTTTAAAAACAAATTAATCATATTTCATTAACAGTGGTGAGGATAGTAATCAACAAGTGAAAGAATATTGCACATTTACATTCTAATATAATGAAATTTTCCTTTAGCAGGTGGCATTTAGGTAATAAAATTCTAAAAAGTACAACATTCTATGATACGAAATACTTTTAGAATATATGTTAAACTGGTATTACAGAGGGCCAATCTCTATTTTTTTTAGGATGGGATATATATGTTTAGGAATAACATAGGCTATGTGGTTCCATTGTAATTGTAGTGAAGTCTCTAGAGATGGAAAGTGAGAGAGAAAGAGAAAGAATAAAGAAGAGTAACGACAAATAAATAAAAAAAGAGAAAAATTCGAGATACAACACCAAAGAGGATCAATGGAAAGAATTTCTAGAACAGAATAGAAAGTTTGAAATCAAGAGACATATAGAAAATAAAATAATAGCTGGGACAACAGGTATTGTTTTGAAATTATTATGCACTAGTGAACAAGGAGATGAGTTCTTGTAATGCTATTACATCAGGATAACCAAAAGGCTTGAGGTGTACATGGTGCACGATAAATCAAGAGTATACTAGCTAAAAATCAAAGAAGTTGTGTTGTGAATTCATTGTTAACTGGGAGCTAGGTTATTTATTATTCACTGTTAAAATGACAAGTTAGTTTCCTTTGGTAAGTAGCAGATAAATTGTAAATAATCTTTGTATAAAATTTATTACTGATTCTGTAATTGTATCTCTCGAGCAATAATCAATTCTAAGTTTTTCATAATTTTTCCATTAGTTTCAATATAGAATAAAGATTATTGTTTGTGACATATAATCTATTTATTTTGTAAATTACATGATATTCAAAATGTATATAAATAATATACAGATGTTATCATGAAGTTCTCCCGGGACTTTCATAACCTATTCTAGCTGTGAAAATAATGTAAAAAGTACATATAAACATATCTTAAAATGCTTCGTTTGCAAGTTATGGCTACTGAAAGATTTCATTGAGATTTCAGCTACTCTGGTGAAATGAGGTTGTACTGAAATTAGGACCCAGAACCATATATGAAGTAGTTTCATATATGAGAAATCTGGGGTGAACACAAATTGAACTAAAAAACCGTATTTTTTATGTTTGATGAACAACTTGGTTAAATGGGTAATAAACACACAAAACTTTCAATTAAAAGTTGCAGAAAATTTAATTCTGAACAAAATGTTTTATAAGATATGTTGAATAAAATTTTATTTAGAAACAGTACATTACTACATTTGTCACAAAGGACTTATTTAATGTAAATAAAATCCAAATACATTTTTGGTCATGTGAAAATTCTGTAAAAATAAAATTTACTGTCAAAAGCTGTTAAAAAAATTTTTTTTTGAAGTTTTGAAATTACACAACTGTAAAATAAAATCAAAATTTAGATAATAATTATCTTACTAATAGCAGAAATACAATAAATTGTTTGAAAAATTATTACTTCAAAGTTGGCAATAAAATAACAACTGATCAACGACAATACTCTATTAGTGCTTAAATTATTCTGTAAGGTACATTAAGTATATTGAATACTGTGAACTGTGCTGTCATTAGCAAAGGTTTTCTTTGAATTTTAGTTTGAACATGATTGACTTGCCATTGCATTAATGCCATACTTATTTACAACAGAGGAATATGCTACTATGGTATTCATTTTGGGTGTGTGTAATAGTTATGTTACAGCTGCTGCAGTAGAATATGAAATATGTTTTCTGAATCGCAGGATTTCAAATCCAAAACAATTAGCACGACTTTTCACAATCTTGGTTCACTACTACTATTCATACCAGCTAAATATATGATCTGTCCAACAAAATGTTGTTATTAATGAAATTATTATCAATGCAGTTCAGTGTAATCCAGGCATCACTACAAAACATCTTTCTAAGCAGATTGGAATTTCACATTTGTGGTTTGGAGACTTAAACAAAACAAGTCTTATCCTTATCATCTTAAGTCTTACAGCCAGTTCAACATCTACAATCAGAAGATGATCTGCTTCGCTTGAGTTCTGCAACTAGTGAAATACAAATTGACAACTCAACAATTATGTTTTGCTTACCAATGAGGCAAATTTCATTCGAGATGGTGTCAACAACAATGCTGTTATTGATGAAATTATTATCGATGCAGTTTCATTACCAATGAGGCAAATTTCACTCGACGTGATATCAAACGCAATGAGCATACATGGGTAGAAGTAAATCCTCATGGAATGGCGGAAGACAATTTTCACATCGATTTAGCATAAAAAAAATTATTTAAAAGATTAGCATAAAAAAAACAAACATAAATGTATGGTGTGGCCTTCTTCACAATCAGCTGTTTGGACCATTCATACTAACTGGCCGTTTAAATGTTGAGGTCTACTTGCATTTTTTTCAAGAATTGTCACAGCTGCTTGAAGATCTTCCTTTAGCAATAAGACACAAAGTATCCAGCATGATGGTACACCTCCCCACTTCTCTTGAGTTGTTTCCACTCGTTTAAATCATCATTTTCCTTAGAACCCTCCAATTTGAATCAGTTGTGAAGATTCACATTCTTGGCCACCTGATTGCCTAATCTAACACCTTTAGAATTCTGTCTCTAGGGATGGAGAAAAAATATTGTATAAAAAGTACATTCTCATTTAGGAATTCATGGATGAAGTTGAGCAACTTAAGGACAGCCATAAAAAAAAGCAGCTAATCAGTGTTATTTATTATATAAGCTGCTTCGTATAATGCATACCACTTTGTTCTAGCATACTGTTTTTAAATAAAATTCAAATTTTTCTAACTTTTTTGTTTTATTCAACTTATCTATCACCATTCTGTTCCGAATAAATTCTCTACAAGTTTTGTTTATTCTAAAGTTTTAAGTGTTTATTACCCATTTAATAAAGTTACTGTACGTCAAACACAAAAAACAGGGTTTTTTTTATCCCAATTTGTTGGTTAAAACTACTGTACAGCTCTGTAAAAGTTCTCTCAGTTCTCAACTACTGTAACAGTTCTGGGACCTATTTTATTCGATCTTTCAGGTCAAAATCATAAGAAATCACTAGTTTTGTCTCTTAATTAGCATCCTAAAAATCTCAATACAACCACATTTCACCAGGGTAACTGAAATCCAAATGAAATCTTTCACTAGCTGTAATGAAACATTTTAGAACATATGTTTACATGAATTTTTTCTAGTATTTTCACAAGTAGAATAGGTTATGAATGTTCGAGGAGAAGTTCGCGATACACTCTGTATTTGTAAGAATTTTAATTGGGTAATCACTCTATACCTTTTGTTAAACTGATAACGACTATAAAGACTTCTGTTTGGGAATCAAGTGAATATCCGCCAAAGAAGTAGTAGTGAAAAAGAAAAAAAAACATGAAAACAAAGAAACGGATGTAATTCATTATAACGGTATAGTTTTTTTATGAAAGATTGCAACTTTTCATTCACTAAAAAAACATACACTAACTGGTAATACCAGCTTTTTATGCATTTTTCTTTATATTAAAGCTATTTTCACTATTATATAGTCATTGATCAATAAGTTATACAGTTTTCTTTAATTACTTTTCATTACACAAAATGTATTTGTCATTTTTATCCTTCTCCAACAGCAAGCCAACTTGCATTGGCTTAATAAATTAAGCTAAGGCTAGGCTTAAGGATTAAATTTCATCTATATTTAGTTAAATGGCTCAGGGTAAATCAATGTTTTACTCTTTTCTCATCAAAGAAAATTGAAACCTCCATTTTTCCATGTACATTCCATCATATGATGCAAGCTATCACGGTTCAGAAAATACTAAGATGTATCAAAAGGTTATAAAAAATTTTTTTTAATAAATTATACATAGAAAGTGAATTAAAAAATTAAATTAAATATATATATATATATATATATTTAATATGAAATGTATTTAAAATATAATTAATATACTGTTAATACTGTTAAATATTCTGTAAATTAATTAAATGTAAAATGAAATATAATTAATATTACATTAGAATTTATTTATATAATCAATATAACAAGTCTTATTTATAAACATCAATTGTCATTTACAGCATGGCCAAATTAGCATTGTATATGGGCATAATCAGGACAGCACTATGATCAACACCAATCTACAGTGCAACCAACTAAACTTCACATGCAGGAAAAATGTGAACTAACAGCTTGCAATTAAAGTAGATGAAATCCAAAAAAATTACAATGAAATTGTAAACCGTACGGTAAGAGCTCACAGATATCATTTCTTCTATTCAAAAAACAAAAATTTCTGTAATATAAAACTGTTTAACAAAGTGGTACTGATATCAAAAAAGGTAAGACACTACATTTCCATTATCAAAATCTGTTATAAGTTAGAATTTTGTTTAAAAAAAAATTAAATGTTAAATATATGTCACAGACAATAGATATACAATAATAGATAATAAACAATGTTTAGGCGTTCCATATAAGCGAAAAATTGAAAAATTTGATACAAAACTCTTACTTCATTTATTAAACAATTAATAATCAAAAGAATTGTATTATTTTTGGAAATGTAATATGTATTACATATAAATGAAATTGGGTCGATAAGAGTTTTGATTTATCAATTTATTTAAAAATTGATTTTTTTTTTTGTTTATTAAAAATTTATTTATTTAATCAATTTTATTTCTGATTTATTTATTCCTTTTTTAATAAAACTATAATCTCTTGTAAACTAATACTTTTTTTTTTAAAGAAGTGATTGGAATTAAAAAAAATTGTTTTACCTTCAGTACTTTTCATTTACATAGCGCATTTACTATTAAAACAAGCTATAGTATATTTTCTTAAAATTTTATTATTTCAAGTACATTACCAAGTTTTTGTATGCTACCTATAGTACTGATCAAGTACTGCAAGTGGCACAATTCATAAAATCACCTTCAAGTCCCACAGGGACATATAAGGTGATTTAGAAGCAAACACTGAATACATGTACATACAACCATTAACATCCAGAAAATTTCCATCTGGTTTTTTGGGTTCCTTAGGTGTCAAAACATCAAGATCCAGTAAAAACTGCACATGTCCAAACTGTACTGATTACAATACTTTCCCTCTACAGCTATAGAAGGGAAATACTTTATACTTACCCATCTAGACAAGAAAGTTTTTTTTTTTTTTAATTTAAGTTTTTATTTTAATAATAATATTACTTAATGATTTATGTTTCACTTTTAGAGAAGTATTTTTATCTTTCATTTATAAGAGTATTAATTTTAAGATAAAAAGAAGCACTTGATTTTTAGTTTCCTTTATCGTATGTCAACCATTTGTAAACACTTCAGATAGAAAAAAATACACTTAACAAGTAAAGGTAAAGTACATAAATAATGTAAACTTTAAGCAAACCCAACTTTCTATAAAAGAATAATTTTTCCTTTCCATTTATCTTTTCATGAGATAAGAAGATATTTAATATTTTTATTGATTTAAAAAAACTGTAATTAAGGTATTTTCCATCATTATGTTATTACATTTGATTATTTTTATATTCTTATTTTGGTATATAATATATGATGTTAATTTTTATTTTAAATAATTCCTTTATTACTACATAGTTTTATGCATTCAAAAAAAGTTTTAATAAGTCATGTTTATTTTTAAAAGTAACAATAATTCATTTTTATTTGTTGTTGTTAATGACATAAACAAACCCAGGTTATAAATTTTATCTGTAAAATGCAGCAATTATTTAATTATCTGCTTACATTTTACACTAGTAGGGCATGAAATAAAAATATTGATATTTTTTCCTTTTATTAATACAGTTTTGATATTAAGAAAAAATTATTTCCTTGGAATTGTAACAGAGTTTTCAAGTTATGATAATGAAAATACTATTAAAAAATAATTGGAATATTAACTATTTTTGAATTTTTTGTGATAAATAAAATTGTATATTAATTTAAAAAATTCCATATTTTTTGTCATGACTTTTATATTTGTTTTCATCAACTGAACAATCAAGTGAAAAGATGAACTTTTTTTGGAGATGAAGAGAAATTAACTTTCTCTGCAATTTATACCAGATAACTTGTTTTTATAAAGGAAAGGCACATGAAAAGAAAAATAGGAATTTATATGCAACATTTTCTTAATTTCATTTCTGACTATAAAGCTGAAACCATGTACACTTTAAAATTCATTACTAACATTGCTCACGTATAAAGTTTGTAAATAAGAATAACACTTGCTTTACAATGTGAAAGACTGACAGTCTAATGTCAATCGTGCAAATGACCTTTTAGTATTGTTGGTTTTACAACACACCTAGCCACTATTCTGTTATTTGCTTTTAAGTTAGTACATCCTGCTCTATCATTCCTGATGTGCGACAAGCTACAAGGTTTAACTATCTACAAAGGATGCTGATTTATATAGGCCTAATACAGTTGAGTATAGTACATGGAATCTGTAGAATATTGTACAAAATAAATCAATATAGTTGGATAACCAATTTTAATAAACTTGAGATGAAACCTTATTATAATCAAGTTATTTGCAGCACCATACTTATAAAAATGTGAAGTTGTTCAGTTTTGACCACACATCCAATAATGTTTCACCATTTTAGGTAGCTGAGGAAGTAATATTACCTACTTATAAAGTCAAACTTATCCTCTTTTCTTTGAGCTTAATCCCAGAAGGAAAAATTCTGGTGTTTGTTCACTAAAGTTAGCTTGATTATAAGCAGTTATACGGCAGAACCAATGAATTGTCTGAAGACATAGAAATATTACATTTTCTATAAACATGTAGAAAACTGTTCTGAAACTTTATGTTCACTTTTATTTAGATAATGTATTATGTACAAGTATTAAAAGGTATATTTTTTTTTACACAAAGCACAGAAATTAAAAAGTTATTGAAATATATAAGTGACATTTATTAATCTCTGATCGAATGTAAAAAAGATATGGAGTTCATGAGTGTGTAGTTTCTAATGTTATACTGAAAATCTTATAAAGCCATCGTTTGGTTACGGTTTCCAAATTAAAGTAATTAACTAGAAGCAAACTTTAAGAATTGTTTTAGATATAACAGCATAAATTTAATTTGATATTTTTTAACTGACTGAGCAGTAAGGCTTAAAGGGAGAACAAATGTGCCTTATTTTACAGCAAAAATCATATCTTACGTAAAAATCTTTATTAAATCTTTTTTTTGTTTTGGTATGTATGATTCATATAGACTGATTTTTAGTAACTTAGTAACATAAAAATGTTGGTGCTTCCATGCATTATATTTAAATATAACATAACATTTGCTTAAAGAAAATAAAAATAGTTATAATCTCTAAATAAATAATACTCTATCAGATCAGAGAATCAAAACAGACAACAAAACTATTTTACATAACACACTGTAATAAATAATTGGGCCTATGATTATGATAATGGATTAAGTTTCTATTTTTAATAAAAAAATAAAAGCGTGTGGTATCTCTGCATTTCCAAATGGTTAAGGTTAATTCCTGATCATGTTCATAAAAATGTATTTTTTTTAATGAGGCTGATATCTGATTAAAGTCTATAATTTTGAGGATATATAAATTATGTTAAGTGTGTAAAAAAAAATGTTCTTCTTTGAAATCTTTAATTATCTTTTTAAACAGTAGCTATTAAAACTTATTAATTAAACCAGAAATTTTGACATATTTTGTTTAACATTTAATAAAGTATATCTGCAAACATTTATTTAGGAGTTATATGTTTATTATTTTGTAAACTTTTTTTTTGTATAGTTAATATTACTATTATTATTAACTATGCAAAGCTTACATCATGTTATGTTACAATATTAAATTTAATACTACACTATGTTTTATTATATTAAAGTTTGTATAAAAGTTATATTTTTACACATTAATATGGATTACATCACTTTCCATGTTTATCTATAATTTATAATTTTTTACTTTGCAAAGCCCTTACTATAGTTTTCCTTGATCCTTCAAAATAAACTCTAAATCAGTTCATTTTTGTATCCAATGGAATACAATTGGTCAAAAACATTTTGTCTTATTTGTCAAAAACAGTTTTATAAGATATTAGGAATTTGTTAGATGATATTTTTGAGAATAGGTGAAGAAAAATTATCTTCTTAAATTTTTATTACATATTTATAAATTCTTATAATGAATTTAACATACAAAATGAAACTCTATATATCTTAACATAAATCGTATCTTTTAGTGAGTAAATACTTGAAGTTTTATTTTAAATAAATAAAATTTTTTTCCTAAAAAATTTAGATATAATTTTTTCTAGAAATCAACGTAACTGGTTGATTAATACATAAAAAAAAGTATCTAAGAACAGAAACTACCTAATAAAAGAAAAAACCAAATATAAGCAGACATAATTTTGTAAAAAAATAAATTAGTGTAAAATATCATATATTACAAGCAAAATATGATTATTTAATCAAAAAATGAGTTGTATATATCTTTTTATAAAATATTAACATTTTTTACTGCAACAGAAGACACAAATTGTATCATACACAACAACCAATTTTTAATGTAATAAAAAAGTAGATCCATTTTTTTACACTATATTCCAATATATAATTAAACTATTTTTTATAATAATTTTTTCCAGTAATACAATCAATTTTCAATAAAAAATTTAAAATGCATAACCATTTTGCATTTCTATTTTTACTATTCCACATTTAAGTACTGAATTTGGTTTTACTTATTCATTGTAAATAATGCAATGTTACGGTTATTTGCTAAACAGAACAAGTTTTTGATAAAAATGAAATATGTATAAGTAGGCAGTTCAATAACCTTATTACAATTTATTGTATTTTGAAAATAACAGCTGTGGTATCAAAAAATGAAAAGCCTGACAAACCAGAATAACTAAAACACAACTCTATGATTAGATTAACATCAATAAGCAACAACAAATAATGGAAACACGGCAGTGATCAAGATACTACAATTTTATTTATAACAACAGTATGTTAGGTGAAGATATGAAAAAGAAAAATCAGAAAAATACAAATTATGGAATATTTAAATAATTCTAGATGAGATATCAAAGAAAAGTAATAATACCACAGAGTATACCTTTATTAATTAATTATCAGAACAGTTTAACGTAAGTTTTTAACAAAAAAAAAAAAAAACGAATGAAATATGCGATTAAAACAGACAAATTTTTACTCTTAAATAATTTTATTAGATTACCAAAACATTTTTAAAAAAATTATTTCATTTAATTATTACTTGGACAAATGTCAGTTCAGTCAGCCCAATCCTAATCTACTACGATTACTGGTTATTTTCAATTAATGTTGGATGATTGCTGATATTATCAAAAAATACTGTCATCCAATAAGACTAATTAATGTATACATATTAAATGTACAATTCCAAATCTCATATTACTTTATATATTACTTCACTGACTGCAGAATCTTAAGAAAAATCTTTATTTTGTGCGATTGTTTATAAATGATTTTTTTAATGTTACAAATAATTTTATGATAAAATTAAGAAATTTAGCTACTTACAAATCTGGTCAAGCTATTAAAAAAAAGTAAAAAAAAATAATAAATTCATCAAAAACGTTTTATTCAGCCATACAGAACAATGTGCTCCAGTATTAAATATGACCATTGCATAATGAAAAAAATAATACAGATTATTTATTACAAACACTGACAAATAAAGATAAAATTTGTACTGCCATTGTTTGCACTTAATTCTTCACTAAATTATATCAGTTATAGACTACCAAAATAATTTTGATTTTTTTTTTAATCCACAGACTTACGTGTTGTGACTTTTTAAATCTAAATGTACAAACTGATATTTATAACAGTAAAAATGTAATTAACATTTTTTTTTTTTTTTTTTCTTCAGTCATTTGACTGGTTTGATGCAGCTCTCCAAGATTCCCTATCTAGTGCTAGTCGTTTCATTTCAGTATACCCTCTACATCCTACATCCCCAACAATTTGTTTTATATACTCCAAACGTGGCCTGCCTACACAATTTTTCCCTTCTACCTGTCCTTCCAATATTAAAGCGACTATTCCAGGATGCCTTAGTATGTGGCCTATAAGTCTGTCTCTTCTTTTAACTATATTTTTCCAAATGCTTCTTTCTTCATCTATTAGCCGCAATACCTCTTCATTTGTCACTTTATCCACCCATCTGATTTTTAACATTCTCCTATAGCACCACATTTCAAAAGCTTCTAATCTTTTCTTCTCAGATACTCCGATTGTCCAAGTTTCACTTCCATATAAAGCGACACTCCAAACATACACTTTCAAAAATCTTTTCCTGACATTTAAATTAATTTTTGATGTAAACAAATTATATTTCTTACTGAAGGCTCGTTTAGCTTGTGCTATTCGGCATTTTATATCGCTCCTGCTTCGTCCATCATTAGTAATTTTACTTCCCAAATAACAAAATTCTTCTACCTCCATAATCTTTTCTCCTCCTATTTTCACATTCAGCGGTCCATCTTTGTTATTTCTACTACATTTCATTACTTTTGTTTTGTTCTTGTTTATTTTCATGCGATAGTTCTTGCGTAGGACTTCATCTATGCCGTTCATTGTTTCTTCTAAATCCTTTTTACTCTCGGCTAGAATTACTATATCATCAGCAAATCGTAGCATCTTTATCTTTTCACCTTGTACTGTTACTCCGAATCGAAATTGTTCTTTAACATCATTAACTGCTAGTTCCATGTAAAGATTAAAAAGTAACGGAGATAGGGAACATCCTTGTCGGACTCCCTTTCTTATTAGGGCTTCTTTTTTATGTTCTTCAATTGTTATTGTTGCTGTTTGGTTCCTGTACATGTTAGCAATTGTTCTTCTATCTCTGTATTTGAACCCTAATTTTTTTAAAATGCTGAACATTTTATTCCAGTCTACGTTATCGAAAGCCTTTTCTAGGTCTATAAACGCCAAGTATGTTGGTTTGTTTTTCTTTAATCTTCCTTCTACTACTAATCTGAGGCCTAAAATTGCTTCCCTTGTCCCTATACTTTTCCTGAAACCAAATTGGTCTTCTCCTAACACTTCTTCCACTCTCCTCTCAATTCTTCTGTATAAAATTCTAGTTAAGATTTTTGATGCATGACTAGTTAAACTAATTGTTCTGTATTCTTCACATTTATCTGCCCCTGCTTTCTTTGGTATCATAACTATAACACTTTTTTTGAAGTCTGATGGAAATTCCCCATTTTCATAAATATTACACACCAGTTTGTATAATCTATCAATCGCTTCCTCACCTGCACTGCGCAGTAATTCTACAGGTATTCCGTCTATTCCAGGAGCCTTTCTGCAATTTAAATCTTTTAATGCTCTCTTAAATTCAGATCTTAGTATTGTTTCTCCCATTTCATCCTCCTCAACTTCCTCTTCTTCCTCTATAACACCATTTTCTAATTCATTTCCTCCGTATAACTCTTCAATATATTCCACCCATCTATCGACTTTACCTTTCGTATTATATATTGGTGTACCATCTTTGTTTAACACATTATTAGATTTTAATTTATGTACCCCAAAATTTTCCTTAACTTTCCTGTATGCTCCGTCTATTTTACCAATGTTCATTCCTCTTTCCACTTCTGAACACTTTTCTTTAATCCACTCTTCTTTCACCAGTTTGCACTTCCTGTTTATAGCATTTCTTAATTTCCGATAGTTCCTTTTACTTTCTTCATCACTAGCATTCTTATATGTTCTACGTTCATCCATCAGCTGCAATATATCGTCTGAAACCCAAGGTTTTCTACCGGTTCTCTTTATTCCGCCTAAGTTTGCTTCTGCTGATTTAAGAATTTCCTTTTTAACATTCTCCCATTCTTCTTCTACATTTTCTACCTTATCTTTTTTACTCAGACCACTTGCGATGTCCTCCTCAAAAATCTTCTTTACCTCCTCTTCCTCAAGCTTCTCTAAATACCACCGATTCATCTGACACCTTTTCTTCAGGTTTTTAAACCCCAATCTACATTTCATTATCACCAAATTATGGTCGCTATCAATGTCTGCTCCAGGGTAAGTTTTGCAGTCAACGAGTTGATTTCTAAATCTTTGCTTAACCATGATATAATCTATCTGATACCTTCCAGTATCGCCTGGCTTTTTCCAAGTGTATATTCTTCTATTATGATTTTTAAATTGGGTGTTGGCAATTACTAAATTATACTTCGTGCAAAATTCTATAAGTCGGTCCCCTCTTTCATTCCTTTTGCCCAGCCCGTATTCACCCACTATATTTTCTTCCTTGCCTTTTCCAATGCTTGCATTCCAATCTCCAACTATTATTAAATTTTCATCTCCTTTTACGTGTTTAATTGCTTCATCAATCTCTTCGTATACACACTCTACCTCATCATCATCATGGGCGCTTGTAGGCATATAGACGTTAACAATCGTTGTCGGTTTAGGTTTTGATTTTATCCTTATTACAATGATTCTATCGCTATGCATTTTGAAATACTCCACTCTCCTCCCTATCTTCTTGTTCATCACGAAACCTACTCCTGCCTGCCCATTATTTGACGCTGAGTTAATTACTCTAAAATCACCTGACCAAAAGTCGCCTTCCTCTTCCCACCGAACCTCACTAATTCCTACTATATCCACATTTGTCCTACCCATTTCCCTTTTTAAATTTTCTAGCCTACCAACCTTTTTCAAGCTTCTAACATTCCACGCTCCGACTCGTAGAATGTTATTTTTTAATTTTCTGGTGACCCCTTCCTTAGTAGTCCCCACCCGGAGATCCGAACGGGGGACTATTTTACCTCCGGAATATTTTACCAAGGAAGGCGCCTCCATTATTTCTATATGAAAATGCAGAGAGCCACATTTTCTTGGAAAAAAAGCAGCTGTAGTTTTCCATTGCTTTCAGCTGCGCAGTACTCAGAGGACTGAGTGATGTTGATACGGCCGTTTAAGTCGTCCTGACTCACGCCCCTAACAACTACTGAAAGAGCTGCTGCCCTCTTTCAGGAATCATTCCTTAGTCTGGCTCTCAACAGATACCTCTCCGATATGGTTGCACCTTCGGTCCAGCTACTCTGTATCCCTGAGCACTCAAGCCCCCTCACCAACGGCAATGTCTCATGATTCATAGAGGAGGGTAATTAACATATACAATTTAATTTTAATTTTGTTAAATGACACAATGGTGTGTCTGCTACTTGCTGTTATGCGAAAAATAAATATTTTCTTGAAGATTTTAATTTTATGAATGACTGCATTGAATTTCTGTTTATTACTGCGAAAGAATAGTTTTGGTATAATAATACCTATAGACAAAGGTAATTTATTTTTAAATAACCCAGTCAAATTAGACACAAAAAGGCCAATTGAGAAAAATAAATCCCAGACTTTTGAAAATGTCTCTACTGGATTCGGTACGTTTTTACCAACTACAGAAATGCGATTAATTTTTCTGATATGATTAATACTTTCCTGATCTTGGTCTCGTTGATAATTTTTGAATATTATATTTATCAAATGTTACAAATGGCACAGTTGTTCCTTGTTACCTAAGTTTGAAGAAAGCAAAAGGTCCTGGTGGGTTGGGGAGGGGGTGAGCTCGATAAAGGCCCTTTAAAGATGATTTTTTTAGTTTTTCACTCATATCTCTGAAACTGTCACTTGTAACCAAAAATTGTATACATAAAAATTGATGCTGGCAAAATTTCCTAAATAACTGATTCAATACATTTTTTATATAGGACCAACAGTTTTGGAGCTATGAGTTTCAGAAATTTTCATATTTACTCAGACTATTATTGCATTTTATTACTACTTACTGCATTTTCCTTCATTGTAAATGGTTTTAAATGCATGCATTCATACATAATATGCAAATAAAATGATATAGTCAATAGTATTCAAATTAGCAGCTTTTAGATTGAAGAGATGAACAATGGCCAATGGCTAGAGGGATGGGGAGGTGTCAGACATTCCTCCAAGGGCAGCTGCTCGAGAGGAGTTGAGGGGCTGGTTTGGGTTGAGGCATAGACTAATGGATCTGACATAGATCGCCTGATATAGGTTTTAATGTAAACGGTTTTAATGTTTCCACCGTAAGAGCGCTAGCGATCAGCATAATAGGTTAAGCTGTAAGAGTAATAAAATGCTGTTCCTATTTATAATTTCGCCATTTATCCCCTGGCGACACCTTTGCTCTGTGTTGGGATGCAAGAAGATGCCTCATCGCGGATCCTTTTAAGGCCTATGGGTTGAGGGGACCTTTTTAGTTCTTCCAAACCAGTCTTGACCTGAGGATGAAGAGAAAGTAGGAGCAGAATAAGAACTCGCCTACCTACTTACTGTGCCAGCCTTGTCATGTACCAAGACAATGAAAGTGGAAAAAGAAGAGAAACTGATAAGATAAAAGATAGTATTGATTAACACTCTTGCTGTTGTTCTTCCAGAAGTTCCCACTTGTTTCTCTGTTTGCACAACTATCGTGTTACAGCTTGTTTTCATGATGTAGTCCTAATTGCTCATTCTTATTACATTTCAGAGCCCTGAAGAAATAGCAATGGCCGAGAGGAGTTTGATTTGTGATTATACTATTAAAGAGTGATAGTACTATTGTTAGTGAAAGAGGAATGCAAGGGCTACTGAGGGCCAGCATTTCAAGGAAAAATGGTAAAGAAGACCAATTCAAAAACAAAACCCATAAAGTTGTTCACACTTCTTGTCAAAAAAATTACACCAGATCAAACACCATGCTGCTTTTTTGGGAAATGAGCCCACAACCTCACAAGTGTGCTCTCGCTGTTCCAGTGCACCTAAATTTGATTTCAGAGCCAAATTTTTTTTTGCTGGGTAATGATGAATCATCAGAAACAAAAGAAAAACCTGTCCAACATCAGTCTGCAAGGTACGCAGCACAGAGTTAAAGAAAAATGTTTTGGATGCTGCCATTCAACGCAAGGATGAATGGGAAGATCAAGTATCAAGATGGATCAGTATGTCGGTGATTTGGTTGCAACTTAGGCGATTTGACAACTGTTGCAGAACATTCTTTTCAAGGAAACATTAAACCGGTGAAAAAAGAGGACATCCTGCCAATGATTATGTGGCAACTGCTATGGAAGAGATTTTCACTTTTCTCAATGAGAAAGATGACTGTCAGTATTCCTAGATGAGGTGATGGACACAATTACCAAGGAAAAGCAATCGGTGAAAACAGTCAAAGATAAACTGAAGGAGACATATAGTGATCATTGAATAATCACCCAGCTGCACTCCCAGCACAAGACTGTGCTTTGGTTTCGGCAAGTGGGTCACAAAATTTTGAAAGCATCATGATATGATAGCAGTTCGAGGGGGAACAACTCCAGAAGAAGAATGTTGAGAATGGTTCGAACTGCAGCAGCTATAATACAGAAGATCCACAGAGTCAAGCTTACGACACCAATCGTTACCCTGCAAGTGATGGTTTCCTCAATGGGGCAGAGCAGATGGTCCCTTCTACTCTCTCTGTTTTCATGGAAAAACTTTTAAGTTCAAGGACCCAGGATCAAGTGAACGCTAAGAGAAGAGAACTGCATCTTTCCCATTCCATCATAACTGCTGTTCGCACTCCTTCTTTTGTTTCCGCTATCATGCATGATATTGCCTTCTTAATACATCGGAAATTTGGTGCTAAGAGCTTGGTGAACTTTCTAGTAAATTTGAGTTTCATTGCCTCATATAATGATGCTCAAATGTTGAGATTGCCATTCACAATCCTCAACAACCCATACCACCAGGTATAATCAGCTAGTACATTTTTGACAATTCTTACTATAACATTGGCACATTGGACACCTTGAAAACATTCCACAGCATGGGCAGTATCAAGTGCCTCACCCAGTATGAAAGCTTCCTCCTGCTTGGCCGATTGAGGATGAGAACAGCCCCCTCTGCTTAAGAAGTTAGCACATTAAGGATCCTTTCACTGGAGATGTATGACAACAATGGTAAAACTGGGCTGAAGGCTACTGTTGTTGAGAACATGAGCACTACCCTGTTCCAGATTTTCCTTTTCCCAAATTCTCAGATGTTTTATGGATCGTTGGTAAGTGGCTCAGGATTGAGGGCATCCCTGAGTGTAAGGGTTATATGTGGGGTCTGAATGAAGGAGAGTCTCCAGAGAGACAATTACACAATCCTGAAATTTGCAGCCACCCAGTGCCATCAGCAGTGAATGAGGACTTGCTACGTGACTTTTGATCAGCCACTTTACATCAAGGGCCGTATTAAGATTGGGTGGCTTTCACCTACTAATATCGTATTTGGGATGTATTGGCCACATAATGTCTGGAAGTGGTCTGAAAGAAGTGTTTTGTACTGTCTTTGCTGCAAATTCAGTACATAAAACGCTAACTGGCCATGGCTTTAGCAGAGCTGTATAAGGGCACCAGCTGTACAGATTGTCTTTGGCAAAATTATTCTAAACAGTCTGGAGGTCTCAGATGAACAGAAGAGATAAATCACAGAATTGTTGACAAAGCTAAAAATGACAAGCTTACCCAAGATATGAAGCAAAATGCTCAATTGGCCCTCCTCCAACAACAAATGAAAAATGCACTTTTATCCTTGAAGGAACTCACTGCTGCCATGTGGGTTCAATATTTTTACATGACAGCCCTAATGAAACATTTCGTCTAAGCAAAACATTCTAGGAACTAGGAATTGCACCTGTTCTCTGTCCAACAAATGATACCTTTCTTTCATGCAAGTAGCCACTTGCGCTATGCCAAATGTGCCCATTTATATCTACAGGATATGCATGCTCTTCCCATCCCCACAACTTCCAACATTTTGCCAAAAAATTTGTAGTGAGTAGAAGATCAGATTGTCCTGGATCAGGAACCTGGACTAATATGACTATAGAAATCACTATAATGCACCCATAAGACCCATGGAGGGCTTATAAGGCAAGTGATAACTAATGTTATGTTGGCAAAGTGGATTGAAGGGGCACCCACATCAACTTCAATTCATTCTGCATTGGAAGATTTTGCTAGTTTGCACTTCTCAACAGGAGAGCAGCAAGTGGATTACTGTGCATCACGGCAAACAAGAGATGATGAAGACAGGCAAAAGCTCTTTCAGTAGTTTGCTCAGTACCCTCCCTTACAGAACTACCTGTACCGGTATCCCTGGCAACAGGTATTGTTGCAAACTGTGATGTAAATTGCCACAGTGCCCTGGAAGACTGAAAGAACACAATGAGAGAGGAGATAGGACAAAACTTCAGAGATATGAAACAGACTCGAAAAAAACACTTATGCTTGGCCTCCATGAGCAACACTATCAATAATAATGTAGTGGAGGTTGTGGATCCACTTCTCACATTCCAACAAGTTGCAATTTCCAAGAATGATGACAAAGATCTACAGGGCCTCCTGTGTTACAAGTTGGTATCTTTTTCCCTTAGCTCTTTTCAACGACAGCAGGAGAGAAAGACAAAGAAGTAAGGTTTATATGAAGTTTTCCCAGTTCACGATAACACTTCGGATCTCAAGCTCAGCATAAATGTGATCGATGGTGGCTTTCCGTTACAGCGCTTTAAGTGGAAGACAGGCTCAACTTTCTCTGTTGTCTTCAACCAGTATATGACTTAAATAAAGAGACACTATAGTGAACACTCCACTGTTGCATTTGATGGCTACATAGACACCATCAACAGCAAAAAAATTGCTGAACAACAATGTCTAAGCACCACAATTGTATGATGTGGAGTAGAAAAAGCAGTATCCAATGAAAATGTAGCTGTCTCAGACAAAGACTAGATTTGCTGGTCTTGTTAACAGCATTAGCTCCACTGGAAACCAACATTCTGTTCGTCAAACCAGGGAGAGGGAAAGTGGAAAGCAGTACATATTCCTCCTTGGAGTTGCAAAAACTTGACTTCGCTGAAAGTATCCTATTCATTCATGGGTTTGGTGGGTGTGACACTACCTCATCCATCTTCAGGAAAGCCTGATTGTTCTTCAGGAATATTCAATGATCGTCAGATTGTTTAGCAGGGACAGCAGCCTCAAAGCTATATCCAGAGAGTTCTAGGAGTCCTCTTCAACACCACAGGAGGTCACTGAAACCAGGGAGCACATGTTCCTCACACTGTACCATGCCCATGATCAAGATCTCAACAACCACTGATACTTGGCTTTCCTCAAGTCAACCACTAAGGTCAAGCCAGACCTACCATCCTTGCCACTCACAAGAGGCTCTGCCCAGCAGCACTCTCACAGAGTACATCTCCAAATTCAAAATTATTTGGGCAACTAGCTATCAATTACAGAATGGGGTTGGACAAAGCCATCAATGGAAATCTTCAGCCCTTATGACCATGGAACCTGCTGTCCTTCCCTCTGTCCTCAGCACAATTTATTTTAATTGTATGTCAGGATGTGGGACGCATTGTGGATGTCACAAAGCGAGAATCGACTACACTAGTACGTGGGAACTGCCAGGGAGCTTGCACCAACAGCTCTCCAGTAGACAACGAATGCCTGGATGAAGAAGCTCTCCAAAGACCCTGCCGAGATGACTGTTTGATTATTATGACCCTGGCAACATAACTGTTTCTTAATAATGCATAATTTTCATTACTAATGTTAATATTCAATATCCATTAAGCATATTATTTAACAATGAAATGTGAAAAAATCATGATTTTTGGAAATATTGTTACTTTCTCAGCCCTATAACTCTGAAACTATTGGTCCTATGTAAAAAATGCATAGGACCATTTTTGTAGGAAATTTTGTCAGCTTCAATTTTTTGCTATAAGAGATTGCTTCCGAGATATAAGCGAAAACTTAAAAAAGTCACCTTTAAAGACCCTCTCTTTGAGCTCACCCCCTATCACTTGGACTTTTTGTTCTTTTCAAACTAAGGTATCGAGGAACAACTTCCCAATTTTCAAAATCCAGGATTTATTTCACTCGATTTGCCTAGCTTTGACTGGGCTAAAAGCCAAAATAATGTTTTCTATTATTTTTGTTTTGTCAGAGTTTAAATTGCAAATACCTAAGAAAAGGGTGTAAAAATAGTTTTCTTTTTTTTGGTGATTTTATACAATCTATGTATTTTTCGTTCCTTAAATTAGTACTTTTAAAATAATATATAAGGAAAGAATGAAAAAGAATATAATATAATTTTTTTCAGCATGTTGATTTTCTAGTTGTCAAACCATCTGGATTTAGTGCTCAGATCCGCACTAGGCAATTTAAAAAAAAAATTAATACCCTATTTAAAAAATCTAAACTATCATTCAAACAAAGCTTTTCTTCAACAGGAAGTGTTATTTCTATTGAACTTTTTAATTGACTTTTTTGTAATTTGTATATCACAAAAACATAAGTAAATTTAGGCCAGTGTTAAACTTATAAAATTAACTTCTGAAATGACTGATAGAAACATAATAATTGAATCAAGCATTGAATTACAATGTAATAATATTTGTTTTTTTCTGCTGAGAATACACAGTAAGTTAAAACAAATGACATCTTTAATATATTTTTGCCTTATCTAAGCTTTATAATTTTACACAGAGTAAGCTGTATGATTATCATGATGTCACGATGAAATCACACAGTTAAACACTGGGATATTTTAAGGCTACAGTGATAAACCTGAAAAAATTCACTCATTTAAGGGTCCCATATGTATAATTAATTTAAGTTAATTTTAGTGCTATTAACACACATGTTAATATCAATAAGATTTATCAACATCGTGAATGCAACAAAATGAAAACCAGTTGTATTATCAATCAAAGAAAAACTAGAAGTCTTAGAAACTTGGTGAATCAGGTAAATCTTTAGCAAATGAATAGGTTGTAGGAGCATCAACTGCTTCATTCTTTAAGAAAAATGGAATCAACATTATGAATTACATATCGCTACTTGAAAAAGAACAAAATCTTTCCAGGAAGACAATGTCAAAAGCATCAAAGAGATGGTCAGGCTCTTTTCTAGTGGTTTGTTCAAAAGCAATTCCTTGGAGAACCAATGTCTACACCAATTCTAGTAGAAAAATCTGTTATTTTAATAAGAAATTTAAATGGAGATGAAATTTTTTAAGCAAGTACAGAGTGGCTTTGAAATTTTAAACTGTCATGAAATTCAGCACCTTGAAATTTAAGGAGAAAAATTATCAGTAAACATTCCAGTAGCATATGAATTTATTCAACAATTTGATGTTTTGAAAGATTATGATAAACCCCGCTTATAATGTCTAAACAGGCGTTCTATGGAAAGCTTTTCTTGGGAAAATTTTAATTTCCTGTCAAAGACAGCTCCAGGCTACAAAATGTCAAAATAATGTGTAACATTGTTGGCTGATGGTAACACAATTGGAAATTACAGATTAAATATTATGCTGATTGACAATCAAAGAGACCACACTCTTAAACTGTGAGATCATAGAGGCCATATGAAAAGATGATCAGTTAAAAGCTAAACAACTTGAATCCAAGGTCATCACACAAAAATTATATGAATGTTTGTCTATTGCAATGAACTGGATGATACAACCATTTATGTACATATGATAAACCTTTTTTAATTTTCCAATTAATCAGATTCAGTTTTACAAAGGTCAATCTGGATAAATAGCATTCCACCCAATTTAATAAATTTATTAAAGCTTACACTCGCTTCTTTCATCAGTAAACTATACTTCACAGAATAAAGCAAAGAAAACCTCTCGCTTCTCCCATCTTCAAGTACCAACAATTTCATTAATTATATTTATTTTCAACAAATTAAAAAATAAATTTAAGATTTATACCTGATTTAAGAAACCATCTACAACCTTCTACATGTTTAACAACTTCACACAACATTTCAACAAAAGCTAAATTAACAGATAAATCATTTTCATCATTTCTAGCCAGTTCACAGATACTTGTTAACAATTTAGAAGCAATCATTCGTCTCAAACCACATGGAGAACTGGTAACCACTCCTCCAATTTTTAATGCAAATGTCCTGATTGTTTTCTTAATATTATGCCATTTTGCAATTACAGTTGATAACCAAGAAATCAGTAATTCATCTCGATTGATAAATTCATCTGGAAAACAAACTATACATTAAACAGGAAAATATAAACTTAATTAAAAAGTGACAACTTAATAATAAACAATAAAATTATTTAATTTTACTTAGCTATTAATAAATCCATCAATACCAAATGAAACCTTAATAACTAATTAATGAACAAGTAGAGACTATAGGTGGAAATTTCCACAGTTAATAGAAAAGATAAAAATTCTATAGATGAAGAAACTAGGAAACTGAATTTCTAAGCACTTTAATAGAATAGAAAGTGCAAAGTAGCAAATGAAAATTGGTTGATACAGAGATGCAGTAAAGCAGAAAAAAATATTACTGCTATAAAACTGTAAAGACGTATGTAGCGTACAAAAAACGAAATAACAATGAGAAAAAGTCTAAAATGTATTACTACATTTATTACTACTAAGGTATGGATGGAACATTACTGTTAAGTAGAATAAAAAAAGGAGACAAACATACAAAGAGGAACTACTCAATGGGAAAAATAAAGAGAAGGGTTGAAGGAAGAAAAATAATCATTAATTATATCAGACAAGACTCAGTTTTGAGATCTAAATTTGATAGAGTTTTAAAATTTTAAACAAAAACAAGATTAACATATTGCTTAAGAGAAGCAGGACTGTATACACTATGCACAATGGTATGTAAATTTTATGAAACTAGAGAATAACTCACAAACATTAGATATAAGGCAAGCTTGAGAACCATAAATCCCCCTGCATGGCATTTGTAGATCTACAGAAAAAATTTGATAATTTAGAACAGAATAATGTACTAAAACAGAAATGAACTTAAATAAAAGAAGACATACAATATCTACAAGAATTGTAAGCGGTTATCAAAGTAGAAGAAAGACAAGCCCTGCCCTGAAAGGTGTGATACAGAGATATAATCTGTCTTCATTGTTTTTCAACTTGTACACCAGAAAGAAATAAAGAAGCAGGAATTGAAGGACAAATCTTAGCACGGAGATATAATCCAGTGAGAAAGAATAAAAAAAAAAAGGTTCACAGATATCATTCTTTTAAACAAAATCAAAATTGAGTTATAAGAAATTCCTAGTAACAAGACAAATTCAGTCGGGAAATAAATAAGAATAAATGGCACAAGCACGGAGAGCTTTAATAAAAAAAGAAATAATATTTATCTAAAAATTAAAAAGATATCTCTAAAACATGTAATGCTTTGTGGTAGTTAAAACAGACAGTAACAAAAATGAGGCCCTTGAAATACGTGTGTTTTACAGGAAGATGTTGAAAATTAGGTGAGCTGACTAAAGTTTAAAATGATTAGATCTCGTGATGAATAAGTGAGGAGAGAAATCTTCAGTGGAATTTTGTAAAAATAAATTAGTTTCTACATTAAGACATAAAGTCAATCTCCATGGAGTGATAGCATATAAGCCTTTCATCTAGGTTTGAATGATATTTTTCATATGCTATAAAATTTCAATTTCATATCCTACAGCATAAATTTTCCAACTTATGTGGTGGATTAATCATAAAAGGCAAATAATTTTGTAACAATGAATATATAACCGACAAAAAATTATACAAGATGAAATTTGGAATATATAAAACAGACACCTGCAGACATAAAATAAAAATAATTTTGATGATATTAAAAGATTAACACAGAACAGAAATAATGGAGAACATCAAACCAGTAAAATGACTGATAACAAAAAAAAGTAAATGATTTATTTAATACTAATCTTGAAATAATTGTCCACTACACCTCAAAATGACCTCTTTAATTTGATACACAGAAATATGTGGATGAATTTGAACAATGATTTACTACCCAAGATAAATAAGTTTTTTAAGTACATAATGTTATTGACCAGGATCTATCTTCTTTTAAGTGGTAAAATATTAATATCAATTCCAAAAGTAAAGAACTTGTTTTCTGAAACTTCAGAAATTAAATATTAAAGTTGTGATTCTACTGTTATGCCATTCTATAAAGGCAACTTTGATTCATATCAAGATAATACAAAGCAAAAGTCATATTTCTGGTCACAATCATTGCACAGAATGATGGATGCAGTGACTGCATGCTTAACTGTACTGTTTTCTGAACAGTAATATCATGAAAGATGATACTGGTGTTTAAACTAATACATCTTCATAAAATAACACGAATGTTAAGTAAGATAAAAAATCACTGGGATATGTTTTACAGCAGTAGTTTTCAAATGTATAGGTACAGACGGGTCACCTGCTGTCAAACCTGCTTCTGACATTTAGGGTTTGTGTTTCCATGATCCTAAGCATATCTACTATGGTATATTAAAGTATTAACTAAATTAAAATTGATCAAGTAATTACTGAGATTACCTTTAATAAAGTAACATTATATCCCAAATAGTTAAGATCTGCAGACACGCCATTTACATGAAAAACAGTCTATAAGTCTTGCTTTTAGCAGATCTTTTAAATTAAATTAATATCTTTAAAGAAAAAAAAGATTTATAGGGGAGATCTGCCAGATTTAAAAAACATAGGCCTTTATCGAATCATTGAACAAATACGTATTTATAGTAAACAATTATACAAAAAGCATTGAGCTAATGTAATGTTGGACTGCATTATTAAGATGTTTAAATATATATTTTTGAAATTTAACTATGCACCCTTAATTTGGAAAAATACCTTTTAAATAAAGGCAGGTAGTAGTAATGACTATTCCTAATATACTTACTATGTATTGCAATTATCTCTAATTCTATAAATGACTTACCTATACTTAGTTAATGTCAATTCAAAATATGGACTATCCCACCTTTTCGTTTTTTTCTTACTAGATAAAGCAAAAAGTACGCTATCTTGATTTTCTGAATTAATTTGTTTAGAAACATTTTTAACTTACAATACTCAATCCACTTTATAAGATGGTTTTAACATTTATCTATACAGGCAATAATCAAACACTACCTAAACGTATAATTTTATAACTGCTAAACAATGCTGCTAAAACACTCGACTTACACGAGTTTCGTGAATTTTCAACCAGTTAGAAATCCAAAAGAAATTTTACACAAAATAAATAAACAAACATTATTTAATTTTTAATAAAAAAATATTTCAAACCTTTTCCTGATTTTCCAGATAAATGTAAGTAAAGTTTATCAAGAATAGTATCATCTGAGAAGGAATATGAAATATCAAGGATTTTAGTCAGAACATCACTTAGTCTTTTCTCACTACAAATAGTTATCTTCTTCGTAGGTAGAGAATTGTTGAAACAGTTAATTATAGCGCCAAAATCTTCATCAGCCATTTCTTATTGAAATTTCTTAGTTACTTAACTACGCAAGAGGTAAAGGAACCACGACAAAAACATAACCTAAAAATCTTATCCTAACCGAACTTATCGTTATAATCACGTGTCGTAAACTGATGTCAATTTCTAGAAATGCCACAACAGAAATATTAAATTTAGAAAATGAATATGGTTTAGAGGAAATATATACATTTATGTATTAAAGAGAATCAATTTATCATATTTTAAAATTAAAAAACTACTGTCAAAATAAGATTTCTTTAACTATTCTTAACACAAAAGCCTACATGGGAGTAAGCAAGAAGACGACAAGGTTCAAATAATTGGAGAAAAATTCGTAAACTATTTATTATTACATTTTTTCTCTGTAATGGAAAAATGATAGAACAAATTTATGGTATTAAGATTTTTATCTATGTCTAGACATTTTCAACTACAGATGGTAGTCTTCATCATTATTCTGGTGCTGTACTCTTCTATCGCGTTATTTTGGCGCTTACTTGAATAGCAAAATACATGTTCTGATTGTAATCAAAAGTGCATTAGATGTAAAGGAAGTAATTTCTGAGGCCTATACGACGAACTAACAGCGGGATCCTTGTTGCCACCTTTAACAACAATTTCACAATCCCTTTCTTCCAGCACACGGGGAAGTAGCCTCCAAACAACAATTTATTAAATACACGTGTGAAAACTCTCATATCCACTCCAATGAGATCACCCCATAATGAGATCAACAAGGACTCCTTGCCGTTCCGGATCACCCTCATACTGAGACGGTCTCCGTAATTGACAGACAACCCTTTTTAAGGCTGTTAATTCCCTACTCCACCACGATGCGAGCCTCTCTCGACGGAACTACAAGGAATTGAACCCTGATCAATGAAAGCCGCTGGCAAACCCAATGTCAGCTCCTCTAAATCGAAGACCTCTAGACTCCGATCCAAAACACGAAGCCTAACCAAAAGAAAGTAAACAAATTTTTTCCAGTCCGCATCCTGTGCAGGAAATGACCCTGCTGAACTGGAACATTACATCGGTAGCACTAACTCAAGCCACCAGCAATTTCATAAGCAATCAATCAATTGTCACTTGAGCAATCAACTACCTTGCAATTACAAACATTGGCAGCAATAAACCTACCAACAGTAACGTAGATATTCATTCCACCAAATAGCCGCCGCCCATCTACTATACCTGCATAGGTGGGTAACTCACCATGTACATTAAATGTCTGTAGATCATGGTGGGCTTAAAAGCCTTCTATTAATTCACCACCATCACTGGTGAAATCATTACGCCACAACAGTGACTTAGCATTCACGTCTGCACAAATAAGGATTGCACTAAGTGTTACAGAATCTTAGGATTTTATCCCAGACTTCAATATAATGATCAGCAGGATCTCTATAATGAAAATATGAACTTGCAACATAGATGCAAGTTCTGAACATCCACACAGACTGTTTGAGAGCTGCCAAATAAAGACAAAATCAAGTTCTCTTCTGCACACAACAGCAGACATACTTTCAGAGCCACAGTAATACTTACATACTTTCAGAGCCTCTTCCAATGAGAAAAAACTGGCAGATCACCCAACAGAGTATATGGATGCTGCAGCAAAATAGCATCCAACCCTCTACACAACGTAATTTCACCTACCTCAATCTGGACAATATGAGCACTCTGTGCATATAATTGACCAACTTTAACCATCTGACAGTAATGAATTATAATACATATAGAGAGCTCTCAGATAACAACCACAATCTTTGTTATTCACAGAGTGCTTATGATTCTTCCAAAGACATTTACAAATCACATAAGTCGGATCCTCTGACTTCTTTGAACATTCATCTCACTTGTCCTCATCCCCACAATGTGCACAAACTGCAGGATGATTATAGAACATTGTCCTATGACTATACCTGCGCACTTAAAGCACCTCTGTACATATAAATAAATACTCTTTGACTCTAAAAAACAAAAGTCTACAAATATCTTGCCTTCTACAATGAAGATGTTGAAAAGTTCCATCTAAGTTCATGATAAGTTCCATCTAATGGCAAGAAACCTGAATTAATAAAATTAAAATTAAAATTAAGTGCAAACTAGATTTTTATATTGTAATTGTCTGTAGAAGATTCAGTCAGTACAAAATTAAACTAACTGGCAAAATTTTAAGCACTGTTTCGAGGAATAATGAACATCATGGTTGGGAAGGCACTAACTGAGGTTTACAGCCTCAGTCACAATGATGATAAAATCCTGACATTCACCTCCCCTTGGCAGAGAAGGGACAACAGCTGTTTATAACACGCTGTTATATGCAGGCAGCAAACGAATGAAAGGCCTGAGTTTCTTCCGGAATCAGAAGATCCCCTCTACCAAGAGCCAACAGGTTCTATGAGGGTGGGGAAGAGTGGGTAGAGGTTAGGGCACTCTATTGTCCTTGAAGCGGAAAATAGCCCCAAAAGGCGGAAGAGTCAAAAATGGTCAATGGCATTATGATGCAGAAGACAACAGAAACCTCTGCATTAAAGATAGTGAATGATATTCCTTTGAGTTCACATGGTATGGCTTATTCAGTGTAAAATTCATCATGTTCGAAGATGGCTACATAGACTGCCAACCTTTGCTAAGGAGAAGGTTTTAAAAGAAATAGACAATATCTAGGTTATTTATTTTTATGTTTTTTAATGATTTATGTAAGAGTGAGATTGGTGGGGTTTGAACTGTGGTAAATATTCAGGGGATTATAAGAAAGGTGCAGTAAAAATTTTGTAATGATTGGTTCAGTAGTTTTCACGGTTATAGGAGACAAATGAAAAAGATATTGTCTCTTTATATAATTGTGAGATGAGTAACCACTGAAGTTAGAAACAATGCTATTATATAATTTTGTTGATAATTAATTCTAATGACTGAATATGAGCTTAAAAATTATTAGATCAGTCATTTGGATGACAGTATATTAGATTCAGTCATATCATTCTTGTGGAGAATGGAGAGAGAATTTCTGCCATCATCATTGCTGACAGTCTGTATATGTGGTCTTCATCAACTCCTCTAACAGCACTGACAAGGGATCCTATACACCTTTCCTTGGGTACTATGGGGACTGCTCATACTACAGCTTTCAAAATATTGTTTTTTTCTTTTTTTAGTTTCAATCCCTGTAGTGTGATCTAGGTATTGCTAGCATTCAGTCATTGCAATCATACAAGCCCTTTCTACCTACCCCCATTATACTCTCATTTTTATATTATTTATTAAATTTCATTTAGACTTTGATTTGGTGAAGTCAGTATAAAATGAACAAATCCACCGGGTTGGTCTAATGGTGAACGCGTCTTCCCAAATCAGCTGATTTGGAAGCTGAGAGTTCCAGCATTCAAGTCCTAGTAAAGCCAGTTATTTTTACTCGGATTTGAATACTAGATCATGGATACCGGTGTTCTTTGGTGGTTGGGTTTCAATTAACCACACATCTCAGGAATGGTCGAACTGAGAATGTACAAGACTACATTTCATTTACACTCATACATATCATCCACTGAAGTATTATCTAAATGGTAGTTACCGGAGGCTAAACAGAAAAAAAAAAGTATAAAATGAGCAAGGTCTAATATTCCTTTAACTACTAGTAATATTAGTGTTATGATATTTCATTTTGTTGTTCAGTAAATTTAACGGTAAAATTTTGAAAATGAATCATTTAATATTCAATAATTTTAAAATTATTTGTTTCTGTGAATGAGTCGGTAAAGAAATGAATGTTTTATAATGTTTTATGAGTGTTTATTGCATGTTGTATTATTTTATTCAATATAGAATTTATGTATTAGAGGAAATTAATTTATAAACCAGACTCATTTTTTTTAGGTATAAACATTTTTGGGGATCTTCTTAAAACGATAAAATTTTATAGGATGACCAAATTGGTGACATTTACAACAATGTATATTGTTTTTCTTTGAAGAATCTTAATCAATCACCAAGCTTCAGATTATTATATAATATCAGTGCTCCCATAAAATATACAATATTATACTTTGAGATAACTTCAGAAAGTACTTTTTAGGATACTAAAGTGGGATGTAAGCTGTTCATTTTAATCAAGTTAGACAACAGAACTGTTTTGGTACAGACAGTATTATTTTGGCTAATATCAAAGATTATTATACTACTTTAGTTTCTACTTTTAATAAATTTCTTAATGTTCTAAATGATCTTCTGATCATATCTTGGTTACATACAGAGCTATACTCTAGCTATAAATTTATAATAGTCTTGTTAAGTTGTAAAGTTGTGTGGAGATAAATTTAAAATGTAATAATTGTGATTATACTTGTACATAGAACAAATGGTTAATTTTATAAATTAATAGGACCAACATTATAAATATTGAGAAAAAATAAGTCATATTTAACCAAATCCCAAAATAATTAATAAAAACAATCAGTACAAAACTAAAAACTAAAAATGACATGAAAATATTGAAATATATTAATGGAAAAAACATGAATAGGTATATTTTGGTTTGCAACTCACACTACTGACAGCTCGACAGACTACAATATAGAAGAAAAATTAAGTAGAATATTAAAGTATGCAAATATTCAAATAATGATTGATTGTAAAAAAAAAACTATTTTACTTTTTGAATAGCAATTTGAGGTACAGGATTAATGGTGACTATATCTCTCCATCATCTTGACCAATTGTACCAAAATTAAATGACAGTGATTCGTATTCAGAAGTTAGCTTACAAAATTTCATAAAAATGTATCGATAAAAATATATCAAAGTAATACATTGTGTATTAATGTACTGATAATCATTTAATAATTACAATAAAGTGACTTGAAAAAAAAGAAAAGAAAAACAGTTTTTAGCCTCCATCCCTTTAAAGGGGTTTGAGTAAGATCAAATACCATCAGCAAATGACTTACCTACATACATAGAGGAATTAAATTAGTGAAAAATTTATGTATCGTTTGATTAAAATTTTGTGATATATAACCCATAAAGTCCCCTACCTCTCTGCCCTTTTGACCGATTGAGATAAACTTTAAATTTCTATATGTGAGGCATTAATCCTTCAAACACAGAAATCATCATGCAAAATTTAATTCATATCAATCCATCATCCGATGATATCTATAAAAAAAATAGGCCAACATAAGTATATATGTACATACATTATGCTTCTGAAATTTTTCAATCTAAATTTTTTTTTGTTGGAAGTTTTCATGAAACATCAAGATTTTCAAAAATTTCTTCATGAAGAATTTGACCGGCATTAGCATACTTTCCCTTATGTAGTGTATTGTGTAGGTATATAATGTAACTACATAGCTTTGAAAGTAATACGTTTATTAAAAATTAATAATGGAAACAATAAATTTCTGAAGTGATAGATTGCTAGATTATACAAATGATTTTGTTGTTAGACATATATGTAATAAACATATTTTAATAACTTTTAGGTAGATTTCATAAGAAAACTACCTATTGTAATGGGTACCATCATTCGACTTCCGGAAAATTTCGACTTATTTTCGCGTTTCACATCCCGCAGACCCCAAAACCACCGTCAGAAAGTTTATATATATATATATATATATATATATATATATATATATATATTTCACTTTCTTGTGAACATGATAACTGCCGTAATTCTGCGCTAATCACTTACAAATTGATACATAAAATATAAGGATCCAAAACTCGGTCGAGTTCGTTAATGGGCAAAATCAGACCATGGGGTTGGAACATATCGCTACAACATTTTTATTAAGTAAAATATTGAATTCGTCTAAAGTTCGTACTATTCCCTGAATAAAGGCCTAAAACATATCTAAGTAAAGTTTTTAGATATCACCAACTACTGGCTCAGGCGGTGGAAAAATGTGGTTTCGAAGTAAAAAAAATCATACCTCCCTTAATAGGCACAGTATCAAATCGGTTTAAAATGGTCGTTAGTCTTCTATACATTATCTAAAACCTTTGTATGAAACAATTTTTAATATGACCAACCCTTACGGCAAGGGATGATCAAAATGTTGCTGAAATTGTAAGAAGGTGGAGTTTGTCGTAAGTTAAACATGTGAAACTTTTTTCACATGCAATCATTGTCATATTGAGTAAATTTAAAGTTTTTTTTAACTTTAAGGTGGAAATATTTTTTATCCCCTACTTAACATTGGTGAAATAGGGGGCTTTGTCGGAAAACAAAGTATCTCTATAGCTTCCTTATTACGTAAAATATCGAATTCGTTTAAAGTTTCTACTCTTCTTTGGATAAGGGCCTAAAAATTTTGAGGTACTAAATCTTTTTTATCCTCCTACTTGGCACCAGTGAAATCTACCTCCGCCTTCCAGCGTGCCGAAAGGGATTTTTTTTCTTTTATCGTTCATTTAAATTTCGCAATTTGAAAAAAGGCTTCCTGGCTTATTTCCGAGGAATATTTTAATTGCTTATTTTTTTAAAAGTTAAATAGATTGTTTTTTATCGCAATCAAAATTAAATTTTAAACAAACTGGTGAAGACAAAAAAAATCATATCTCCCTTAATAGGCACAGTATCGAATCGGTTTAAAAAGGTCCGTTAGTCCTCTAAACATTACCTAAAACGTTTGTCTGTAACAATTTTTGATATGACCAACTCTGGACCAAAATGCTGCTGGAATTGTAAGAAGAGGGAGCTTGTCATATGCTGAACTGTGAAACTTTTTTCACATGCAACCATTGTTGTATTGAGTAAATTTGAAATTTTTTTAACTTTAAGGTGGAAATCTTTTTTATCCCCTACTTAGTCCCGTTGTAATCTACCTCAATGTCGGTATGTTGGCTGCGGTTAAGTTTTTTTTTTAATATTACTTATGATATTAAAATTATATTTCGGACAATGATAACGCGAAAGCGTTTTTCACAAAAAAAAAATTGTGAAAGCCTCTGTTCTATGTGTGAATTCTCTACCATACCTTGTCAACAGATATCCTATTCATCTTTACAGGAAATAGACGAAAGCGTGTTGAATATAAAAAGAAAAACTTAAATACGCTTGTTATGTTACGAATATTCTTAATGAATGTTTCGTA
This sequence comes from Lycorma delicatula, assembly GCF_047948215.1. Taxonomy (NCBI): domain Eukaryota; kingdom Metazoa; phylum Arthropoda; class Insecta; order Hemiptera; family Fulgoridae; genus Lycorma; species Lycorma delicatula. The sequence goes on along the minus strand of NC_134463.1, from coordinate 89,881,567 downwards.
CATGCAACCGTGTGACGCTTGTACTTGCAACGCTTCATTTGCATGTACTTACACATATTACGCCTTCCATCCGTCCGGTGTGCCAAAAGGGATTTTTTTGTTTTGCATAAAATATTTTTTTAACTTTTTCTTTTATTTAATTTAAATATATTGATTTATTAATAATTATTATGACGCTAGCCTAGAAATCAGTTAGTGGTGTTTTTAAGAATATTTTTTTTAAATTTTCGTCAAAAGACTTATTTCTGCTGCAGATGTCACAAAAAAAGGGAAAAATTATAATTGAATTTTATGACAGTATCGTATTACTTTCCCGTCTAGCGTTGTAGTTCTAGAAAGGAAAGTATTGTAATCGGTCCAATTTGGGTATATGAGGTTTTCATCGGATCTTGAAGTTTTGACACCTAAGAAATCCAAAAAAAGCCGGATGGAAATTTTCCAGATGTTAATGTTCGTATGTACGTGTGTTCGGTGTTGGCTTCTTAAATCACCTTATATCTTCAGAACTACTGGACTGATTTGATTAAACTCGGTTAGATTACTTCTATATATGGGGCATTGATGACGTTAAAGTTTCACTTAAAAGGTCAAGGCTGTAGAGTAAGGTTATCCTCAGTATCTCGAGATTTCGTCTAATTAAGGTGATATTTTTCTTAGACACATTAGTTAGGAAATAAAAAATAACAATATTTAAAAAAAACAAACGTTTTTGCAAAATCGCACCCCCACCCCAAAAAATACTTTTGATCGTCCGCTATGTTGTGACATCACAGATGAGCGATAGAATTAAATAAATCAATAAAATTTAAAGTGTAAAAAAGTGACTCGATCTGGATGTGTCTCGAACTCGATTACCCGGTTGACTCAATTCCTGGTGCGTTAAACCTCACGGCTACACCAGTCTGCCGACCGTGCAAGCGAAATTTGTTCTTTGTATGTTATGAAATTACATTAGTTTAGTTAGTGCCGATCGTTGCCGATAATACCGCCACACCCACGCAAATTAAATACGGTATGCGAGCGTGCGCTTTAGTTAGAATCATTGAATTAAATAAACGAAAAAAATATTATATTTAATTAAAATGATAAATATTTTTAATTAAGTTGTGTGTGTAACCGTGCATCAGAAACAACCCGCAGTTTCAGTTTTTAAGATTCCAATAAAAATTTTAATCTTGTAGATTACGTCTGTATTCTCCTTGGTTTTATAAGAGTAGTTCATGACGGGTCTCAATGTTAGCGTAAAGTAAATATTTCAGTATTTATTATTGAAATAAATACATATATAATTGAACTTTTGTCTAAATATTCCTTACATTATAGTCTCTTCATATCTTAATATTACAATAAATGCAATTGTTAATAGTGAAAACGTCCAAATATTATACATCATCCTATAAGTTGATTTACATGGGTATGATGCTGAGTAATTTGCAAATAATAAAAATAAAACCGCTACTGCTTTTAGTTTAATCAAATAAACAAAGAATGCGCTCAAGTATATAACAGGTTTCATTGCAATAACTATATAAATAACAAGTGCTGATCTCTGTTCTTTAATGCAATGACGTCACAAAAACTCTAGCAAGTTAGTCAAGTTACAGGCTGTTGTTAGAGGCTGATGAAGGTCGTGCGACATTTTACCGGGTCGGGAGTTATACTCGCAAACTACGGTAAAGAGTGGAGTAGAGGGAATTCAAAGTTGCTGAAACAACTTCAACCCAGCCTTGACAACTTAGCCAGTTCAGTTTTTTTGTTGTTTTTTTAACAAAACAGAACCAGCCTTGTTATATCCATATAATTTAAAAATCTATACGTAAAATTTATAAACGGATGGATTATATTTGTATGAGATAAATAATGCATTTTGTGTTCGATTATTATTGCCACGCGATCTAATAATCGACTAGTCATACTATCGATTGATTCATTAGTTAAATTTTACTGATTAAATTAAAAATATTTTTATTATTATTATTTATAAAAATAATCGTTTGTTCATTGTTTTTCATTTTTATTTACGTTTAAATCTTTCGCAAAGATTTCTGCTTCGTTAAAATATATTTACGTATTTAATTCACGAAAAATTTACTTAAAACAATTAAAAGTATAATAAAAGAATTATTAAATAAATAAAAAAATAGTATTAGTTGACCAAGATAGTTAAAATGCTTCTCTATCCTTAAAATTTATTAAATATATTTTTGATGATTTTCTATAAATATACATTCATACGTTCTAATAAAGCAGAGATCTTTGTGAAAGAGTTTATATAGAAAAAAAATAATAAGAAATACGTTAATAAAAAAAAAAAATTTATAAATACAGTACAATCCCGCTATTAACCACTGAAATATAGAAATACTGGAATGGGCACTAGCGTTAGAAATCCGTGCCAACAAAGACAGCTGATTTAGAGGTATACCTCTCTTTGTCAACAGTCCGTTCAAAAAGTTTGTGACGAACTCTCATCACAAATCACAAGTTATCTTTCATAATTCAAGTTATTGTAGAAAGATTTTATAAAAACATTTATATGATACAATGATTAACTCAACATTTATTTAATATTCATAAGCATTGAAATTTTTCTATTAATTAAATAGAATTATGAGATTTTATCACTTAATATTAACTACAATTAAGTTTTATGGAATCACTTTCTGAAGGGACGGTAAGTTAGGTACAATGCGCATGCGCTGCACTATGCGACAATGAAAACTATACCTCTAAATATATCTGTCTCACGTTCGTTTTCCGCTCACGTTGGACATTGGCAGTGCCCATTCCAGTATTTCTATATTTCAGTGGCTATAACATGGCGGTCATCTGGAAGCAACTGTTATAAGCTAACCGCATTATTTCGAAGTGATAAAAAAAACAATGCCGATTGATTTTAATATTATTGTAGCACAATTAAAATATTACCGAATGTAACGGTTAAGAATGAGAATATTATGAGATAAAATAAAATATAGAAAAATAAAAATAAAGAGCCAAGTACATATTGTACACTACGAGTATTATATCAAGAGGAAGAGGGTGTTAGTTTGTTCGGGATAAACAAGAATGTATTCGATCAATTGCGACCAAATTTTTATCCATGTTTCTTGACATAACTGAGAAGGTTTTTAGATATATATCATCTCGAAAAATTTCGAAAAAAAATTATATATGTAATAGTGGAGATTTACCGGTTGAAGCACGAACTTTAATAACGGAAACATGGGGTAGAAAAAGTAATAAGTTAAAAGGATAATCGGTCTAATGAAAAATTGCATAATTTTTTTTTTGTAATTTAGTTAAGAAAAACAGTTTTTAGTGTAGCAGTAGTAGTTAAAATCGGCGTGATATTACATATTTAATGATCATGACCGTCAAAATATGAAATAATTTTTTTATTCGCTACAATTTTATAATCATATTTTACACAGAATTCATTGCATTCATAATTTTGAATAAATACCACGTGGCTTATTTATCTAAGCTATTTAATGTATCATTAAAAGAAAAATTATTATTTAAAGTAAAATATTGATGGCGGAGGGGTAGCGTCTCGATCTATCATCCGGAGACTCGGGTTCAAATTCCCAGTGAGACATGGCATTTTTCATAAGCTAAAAAATTCCATTTCCGTATTCTGACATACAATCTTCTATGGTGAATTAATTAATCAAGAAAAAATAAATAAAAATAACACCTACTATTAATGTTTATGAAATCTCCCTGAAGTTAGGTAGTGTTTAAAATTTAACGTCGCCCAGTAATAAAGTAGAAAATTATCATTACTATTATGACTTTAATAATTTCCTTCTTAATATGAAAAATTATAAAAAAATCAAAAGGGTTTTTAGATAAAAGCTACAATATCTTAAAATACATAAATCATATATAAAAAAAATCTCAACTGACTATTTGCGATGTGTATAAGGTAATTTTTTTTAAATACTTTTATTTATAGTCGCATCAACAATAAATTAAAGTTATGAGCTACTTATCAGTGTACCAGTAAATTTGTAGTCTTGAACAAACTCAGGTCGACTGCTCCTGAGACGTGTGGTTTTTGAAATCCAACCCCCAAAGAACACCAGTATCCTCGATCTAGAATTCAAATCCGAATAAAAGTAGCTACTTCTATTAGGATTTGAACCTGAAAACTTCGACTTCGAAATCAGCTGATTTACGACGACGAGTTTACCACTGGGCCAACTCGGTAGGTTAAGACAAATTTTAATAATAAAATTTTTGTTATTTATATAGAAAATTAATCTTTAAATGAATAATTATCTATTTTTATTTGAGATATAATTGAATATTATTTTCATCAGATAAGATGGAAATTTACAAAAATTTCTTATATTCGCCTAGTTCCCACTATCAGCCCCGGTCGAATATTTCTCATCGGTCTAAAGGACCGAAACGCAAATAACAATTCCTTCCGTAAATAAAACACAAAAAATCTATAACCGCCACTAAATAAATAATGACCCGCCCGATAAACGAAAGACACAGCAGTAAGGGGCATTCGTCCAGGCTCTGCGATTAGGAAGGAGATAATTAACTCCCGCTATCCTTGCGTTCCGTTACGTTCCGTCGACGGAATGTAAAGATATAATGGGGAATTGATGTGGTACTGCATGTAATCATGGTATAAAGGTACAGGGACAATGTTTGGTAGTTGGTGCTGTGTTATATACCACAAGTCAAAAGATTTTGTTACAAAGGATAAATTATGTAAGACAGAAATTTTTAGCATTAGTATAGATTAAGGAATTATTTTAAAAAATGTATTTGTATAAAGTTTAGTTCTTTATGTGATATTCAAAGGAAAATAAGAAAACCAAAATGGTAAAAGATTAGGCTTTGTAAATGCGGAATTACATTGCAAATGATGTGCATTAAAAGAATTAAACGTTATGAAATGTTCAAGGCGAATTAGGTAAAGAAATAATTAGAGTAACTTTTTATTAGAAAAATAAATATATAGGCTTTAAAGGCAGCTTACATTCGTAGGTGATGTATTAAAGCTCCCCGGCTTAATTAGTATGGTAATGGAAGGAAAGCTGTAGATAGAAATTACTTATATAAAAACTATTAGGAATAATGGCTGAATTATACAATTTAAAACTAATTAAAGATGTACGATGTAACTAACCCGTAGGAAATTAAGTATTATTAGCACTCAATAGAAAGGAATGTTTTTTAAGCGACATGACCGTAAAAGTTGCAAGTGTCCTTACATGAATTCCAAGTATCCTCAAGAATAACAAGATCTCATTCCAGGATTATAAGGAAATGGTACCTTCCTTCTTTTAACCACAGGTGCTGAGTTTATAGTGAACATTATTTCTTTCAGGTAAAAAAAAAACCAGCTTTAACCGGTGCCTTTTTTGCCTTAGCTGCCATAAATGAATTAAAGCCATAAAAAAGAGTGGGCTAAATAGTATAAACAAAACGTAGCCGGGCTCTTTGGCGCGAGTGGTATCTTTTCAGCCTTTAACCGAATGTCCCGGGTTCGAATTCCAATCAGATATGGTATTTTCATACGCTACAAAATTGTCATTTCATCTCATCTTCTAAAGCAAAATTTAATGGTGGTTCTGGAGGCTAAAAAAGCAGATAAGTGTAGCCCTTTCTGTAGTGAAACAACTCAGCAGGGACAACTGAAAAGAATCCAAAAATGTATATTAAGACAGTCGCGTGATTGACTACGTAACAAAGCAATAGAGAAAAGAAAACTCATAAAAAAAAGTATTTAACTGGTAAGTTGCCGATCTCCGTACCTCAATAGGTAGCGTCTCGGCATTTCCGGAGATTCCGGGATAGAATCCCGGTCAGGCATTGTGTCTTTTACCATTTTCCACCGGGTTAATGACTATAGCTGGTTAATTTCCGTTTTTCATAACAAAAAAAAACTATGTAGGATTTTCCCGTACAGTACAACTATGGGTTGTTTCTGATGCAAGACACACACACACACACACACACACACACACACACACACACACACACACACACAAATTAATTAAAAATATTTATCATTTTATTTAAACATAATATTTTTTCGTTTATTTAATTCAATGATTTTTAACTAAAGTGTGTGCACGCATATCGAATTTAATTCGCTCGGGTAAGGCCCGGCGGGGGGGGGGGGAGCGACGGTCAGCACTAACTAAACTAATGTAATTTCATAACTTAGATAGAACAAATTTCGCTTCTACGGTAGGCAGATTGGTGTAGCCGCGAGGCTTAACGGACCAGGAATCGGGTCCACCGGGTGATCGAGTTCAAGACCCAGCCAGATCGAGTTAATTTTTTACACTAAATATTATTCATTTATTTAATTAGCTAGTTGTTCTAGAGATATAAGTTGATTTAAAAGTTAACACCGAACACAAGTACATTCGAATATTAACATCCGGAAAATTTCCATCCGGTTTTTTTTATTTTTTTGGTTCGTTAGGTGTGAAAACGTCAAGATCCGGTGAAAACCACATATGCCCAAATTGGACAGATTATAATAATTTCCCGTCTATAGCTGTAGTTCTGCTATAGCGCTAGACAGGAAAGTAAAATTGTAGCCTATGAAACGTTTTGTCAGGTTTGCCACAAATTAACTTAGATTAATTGTTAATAAATAAATAAAAATCTTTAATAAAATTTGTAGAAAGCTTATAAGAAAAGTTCTGTAAATTATGTTAATTAAAAAAAAAGAAATAAAAATAATATCATGTCAGAAATTCGACTTTAATTCAAAACAAAACAGATCAACATGTGACAAAACGTTACAGTATTAAAATAATTTTTTTTTTATAACGCTAAAAAATTTTCAAAACAAATTTAATTATGATAGCAAAATAAATATGAGAATAAAAATAAAAAAAATTGAAAAAATAAAAGTTACTATCCAAAGTGATTTAACATCTAAATATTTATTTATAAGCTTTTAAAGTTACAAAATAGCGTGAAGAGGTGAATGAGAAAGGATTGTATTAGGAATAAGATCACTCGCGAAGAGAATAAGATACAACCGATCAATGAAACGATCAAACGAAATCGAGCAAGATGGACAAGTCACCTGCTACGAATACCTCAACATAGATTGCCATTGTGTGAGCGGTATTACAAGCCGGAAGGAAAAAGAGATGTAGGCAAACCGAGACGTCGATGGGCGCCGGAACAGGCTAATCAGGCCTAAACCGTGGAGGAGGAGAAGGAAGAAGAAGAAAAAGGAAAGAAAAAGAAATTTACGCGGTTATAAGTGCTACCCGACAAACACCACTAGGAGGTGACCCTACTTCGTTCGCCATTTTTAAAAAATATCTTTAATTCCTTTTATTTTAGGTTTTTAGTCAAGTAACCGCAGGCAGGAGCAATTAGAAAAAAATCGAAATTGGTTTTTTCGCGATTTCCCCATCCCCTCAGCGAATTTTTAAACAAATAATATGTTTAATGCTCCATATATTAAAATATATGAGCCAAGCTTGAAGACAGTCGATTCGAATAATCCCAAGATATAAGGCCAAAAGCAATGCGACACACATACGTACATTATACATACTTACATGCATGTTTTACTTTCCTTAGAAAGAAACCTTTTTTTAGAGAGAAAGTATGATAATCGGTCCAATTTGGGCATCTGCGGTTTTCACCGGATCTTGACGTTTTTACACCTAAGGAACCAAAAACTGGATGGAAATTTTCCAGATGTTAATGTTCATATGTACGTATGGGTGTATTTGATGTTGGCCTCTTAATCAGCTTATATCTCTCGAACTACTGGAACGATTTTGACCAAACGTGGACAGATTATTTCTATATATGAGGCATTGATGCCATTAAATTTTCAAATTAAACGGTCAAGGGGGTAAGACTGTAGAACAAGGTCACCCTTAGTATCTCGAGATTTCGTTTAATTAAGGTCTTATTTACTTTCTTAGATACTTTTGCTAAGAATTAAAAAATAATAATATTTGCACCAAATATTTTTGCTAAAGCGAATCCACACCCAAAAAAACGCTCTAAACTAGTGGCTAAATGAGTATACTACATCAATATTTTACCCTCCAATCATCACAAGGAGCGCTAGTGTAACACTGATGTGCTAAATTAGGTTGTGTGTGTATGCGTGTGTAAGCCGCGTGACGGAAAAGTCCAACAACTGTGTTGTCAGCTTTCTTTTGTCGTCTAGTTGAGGTAGACCGGGTCTAAAAGGTAAAAATAAGGAAAAACTCAATATTTAATTTTTGACACTACAATCATAGTTTCTCCTTTAATATAGCTATTCCAACTATATTTGCCAGGAAAGTAAAATATCAGAAGAAGTATATCGTAAATCGTTAAACTCTTCTATACTTTTGTTCAGTAAGATTTTTGTATATAGTGTAACAAGACCAGTATTACGGACCTGAATAACGGATTCCTATCAATTAAGAAGAAAGTAGTAGAAAATATAATAATCGGATGAATCCGGAAAAGGGCTAAAGGAACCCTTTTAATAAAGCTACCAGATCCGTTTAACAATCGTCCTTTCTAATATTGCCTGCTGACACACCTAAACAGATGTTCCATGAGAAGAGTTACCGGACCAGGGTAGGAATTTCATGGAAAAAAAGGGAGGGTAGATGATCATTCTCCCGCTTCGAGTTGGGTCCGGTCCTGCAAGTAAAGAGGATAGGAGTATAAATACTCGGAGAAGACCAGCGAAAGTCAGTCTGCGAGGAGAGTCTGCGAGGAGAGTCTGCGAGAGAGTGCTACGATGAGTTCTGCAAGAGAGTTGTAAATGAGAGGGTTATTATGCGAGTTTGAAGCGAGAGTATTCTACGAAGAGATCATTGAAGGAGCAAAGTTCGACGTGATTAAGTCACAAGTAATTCCACTGCGAACAGTACACGAAAACAAGAAATGGTTCGGTGAGTTACTGTTAGACTAGAAGCGAAAGAGATAATGTACTAAATTTCTTTCATAAATTGTTAGGGTAATTCATTCATAAATTGTTTGCAAAGATATTTCCAGTGAAAGAACTTTATACTTGTCTTATCTATTGTAGTATTGTTAATACAATTCTAGTGGTTAAAAGTGTTAAGATTAGCGGTCGTGCAAATATCTTTTGTCAATGGGACTGAATTCTGGTTTTCAATATTTAACTACTTGTGAATAATACCTGACGATTACTTTAAATTCTGTTTTCTAAGTAATTTCTGTTTATTATTATTATTGATATTTATTTATTTTTTTTGGTTTTGATTACTATTATTATTATTATTATTTGCTTATTATTGCCTTTTATTATTGTTATTATTTTTTATTGATCCTATTTTACTTGTGTTTTTAAATTAATAAATTGTAATTATATAAACATTCTAAATTGTTAGTCTCTCAGTATCGTGATCGAGCCGCGAAAACTCTCGATAATATTTAAAAATTGTTTGCAAGCAAACTTACTCTAATCATAAACAGATACTATAATAAAACTTACTTTAATCAGACAGATACTATAATAAAACATCATTGCTTGACCTTCAAAGAAATATTAAATCATAAAAATAATTATACATTAACAACTTTTATACAAATTGCTTGACCATTGTATTGTCGTAATAACATTTTACTTTACTGTGAAAAAATTATATATATAAAATAATAATAATTAGATAACACAAACTATTTATAAATCGTTCTAAGTTGCTATCCTTTGAGTACATTACAATACTTTACGTTTTTTAAAACTGGTTTTAGATACTAAACAAAACTACGCACACATAAAACCAGAAACATATGTGTAAATATCACCATGAATTCTACTATAATTAAACTACACTGCAAAAAACATTTCTTTCCTTTATACTTGTACGAGTTTCAACTCGCGAAACATTTAGCCCTGCTTTCTAAGCAGGGCTAACTGCTCTCAAACACACAAACCCGATCGGAAAATTGATACGATTTTATTACATTTCCGATCCAGTTTGTATGTTTTGTTTCTAATTAAAGTTGAATTCCTCAAATTTGTGTTTAACTTTAATAAACGTTATTTACTCAGAATTTTCTCAGAATTAAATTCTTTAAAAAACTAGAAATTCTTATTTGTTTATTAGTATATTAACAAAGTTATTATATTTAATAACTAAAAAAGTGTATTTTCTGACAAAACTTACTCTTGTTTTACCCCGTTTTTCTTAAAACCTAAGTGAGATAGAGAACTGGGACTATTTTTATTCAATTTCTTTGATCAAAAACCATAAGAAAGCAGCAAATTTACTAATCCATTTTTTACCTCAAGAATTTTAATACATTTTTATTTCTCAGAGGAAGCAGAAAGCAGGGGTAATTGTTTCGCGAGCCGAATTCGCTATCGAACCGTTTGCTGACGTATATTTATATTAACGTTTTTCTTATTTTTGACTAGAGAATCATCCTCCGATAGATTGTCATGCAATTTGGAATCACTCAGTATTTACATCATGAGAAATGATATTTTTTATTATTAAAAGTTATTTCTCAGGCGGTTGCATAATAAAAGAGAAAAAACCGTTTTCTTCATACCTATAATACTAATTGTGTTAAAATGAAGATTTTGTTAACTAGTTATGTTTAAGTGCACAAAGCTTTTATTTTTTATTAGAATATTTAATATTATAGGACTATATAAAAATTATTTAATTTCTATTTTCTAAATATTATTTACATTTTTTAATAACAACTTATTTTTAATAAATAGAATATAATGCTATTATTTATTTAATTTTTTTAATGAAACTAGAATATAAATGAGAATTTTCTGGAAGATTAAACTTACTATTAACCAGAAGGTCATGGGAAATAGAAGTGTTGCTATTTACATCTAATTACATAAAATACACCTAAGACACAGTAGGTATATAAAAATACGTGCGTATTCGAACGCAACGTTGTGACAAAATTTCAAAGCAATCGGGGAAGAACTTTTGGAGATATAGGATTTTGAACAAACATTTATATTTTTATTTATATAGATGAAGCTACTGAATCGTCAGGATCCGAGTGCATCTGAAAGGAGCCGTGTGAACTGTAAAGAGCCGAATGAATCCGACCGAAGCCGAAGATTTTTAAATTTAAAAGTCCTATATTAAATGAAAATTAAAATTCCAACATTTAAACAGGAGCAGTAAAAAAGTGAACATTTATAAGAGTATTTAAAAAATTAAATCATTTAAATAATCCTGAGTTTTAATATTACTATAGTACCTAAATTTTAGGGAAAAAATCACGATGAGAGTACAAAATATGAATTTTCCATGACATTCTTCAGTCATGTTTATAATTCACTAAGAATTTCTCTATTATCAGATCAATATTTTAAGATATTTTGTTTCCAAGAAAATTTTGAGCAATATCTTTGAGGGATTTCAATGCCGCTTAATTTCTTCGGTTTCATTTTGTTATCCAATACATGGTCACATAATTTTCAGATTTCAGGATCGTTGAATATTCTCTCTTTCAATCTATCATTCATTAATCACTGAAAAATCTTAGTTAAATATTCAATGTTTTCCTCATTTTTATGTAATGCTTTCATAAAATTGTTTATTAATCCAAAATTCTATTTTTAACTGTGATAAAATAAGTCTTTGAGGCTCGCCAACATTTTCCCGTCCTGGACTGAAATTATTTTTAACTAAATAATGTTGATTGGTATCACAACCGTCCCATAAATACAAGTAAAAGAATTTTGTAAATTACTTTGTAGATCCAAAAGACCCCAATTACTTTCAGGTCACCGCATATTCGATGTGAGAGGAAACATGACCAAATTGATTTCTTCCTTACGCATATTTTGGCGGGACACGGGGGTTACAGGGCGTACCTTTATAGGTTTGCCCTGAACCATTCGGATCGTTGTCCGGTCTGTGATGACGAGGAGGAAACGGCGCACCATGTTTTCTTTTTTTGTTTGCGATTTGAGACCTGCTAGACGGTGTATGTTGGATGTACTGGACCGTGAGGATGTCACACCGGAGGAACTCCAGCGCATCATTCTAATGGGAAAACAGCAGTGAATGGCAATAGCAAGATTTAATAAGTACATAATGAAAGAGCTAAGAGCTGCAGAAGAACCCTGAAAGAGACGTCGGAGGATGCCGGGGCGGACAGGCCCGCGGCCGAGCGCCTCCTGATCGTCCGGGGGTCGCCTTGGTGAAGTGAAGCCGTGGGTACTCTGTTCCTGGTGCTCGATGGCGTTCTAGTTCCTGCAAAAGACAGTTGCCATGTAGTAAGTACTGGGCTGGTAAGTTCTGTGTTGTGAGTCTGTTTGTGTGTGTTTTTTTAAAGGAAAAAGGGAAGGGGAAGGGAAAAAAAGAAATTTCCTGTATTCCGTGTGATTTTTCCTTGTTGTGATGTGTGAGTGTTTTGTTATTCCTTCTGTTGGTGTTGCATGAGTTGTGTTGCGTGAGGTGTGTTTAGATGTTTTAGTTGTGACTGCGGAGACCGATTGTGTATGCAAACGTTTCCCCCCTTCCTGAAGTAATGCTGCTAAGCGATTCCCAGGATGGGCGGAAACCCAGAGGTTGAGGTTTAGTCGGTAGTGCGCAGGAACACATACGCACTTAATATCTTCTTGCGGAACCTGTTAGCGAGTCCGACACTGCTTCGGCATCCGTAAATGGAAATGGGGTTTCCACCACCTCTATAACAAAAAACAAAGTCACCGCATATTCTCTATAAATGTTCATCATATTTAATAGCTTCCTACAACATGAACTGCCAGTATTTACTTTTTTTTAATTTAAATATATTGAATTATTAATAATTATTTATTAACCCGTAATTGTAAAAAAGTTTTACAATAAATAATAATTCAATAACAATAAAAAAAATATATGAAAAAAAATTAGAAGTTATAAGTGAAAATAATTTTATGTACTTTTAATAATGTGTTGTATGTAATTTAAAATAGGTATTATTATAATAGATTTGGTGAAACATCTGATTATTTAATATTAATTGAAAATTATAATTTGGAATCGTATTGTTTTTTAATTTTCTAGTTTAATTTCTGTTTAATTTTATCTACACTGATGTTAACTACAGAGTGACCGAAAAATAGACCCTCACAAAAACAACATATCCAATGAGAGATGCATGCCCGATCTTTAATAAATTGCAAAAAATTCTTATCTTTTACTTCATAACTCCTCTGATATTGTCGGAAAATACTCTCCTTAAATCGCAGTTCATCATCATTTCGTTTATTTGTATTTTCTTGCCAATCATTTAATCGTTCTTTGGTTTGATATAATTTTTCTGATCTTAATTTGAGTACACGTTCTCTAGTTTTCAAATTTTCTCTCTCTCTATATTTATTCATCAACCTCTCTTAATCTTTTTATTCTTTTCTTGGTCTTAACGATTTCTTCCTCTATATATTAATCATCTCTTAATCTTTTTATTCTTTCTTTGTTTTTAATATTTTCTTCCCCTTTATATTTATCTTCGTGTGGTTTTTAGAGATATATTTCTTCATGCTACCTTTCTTTTTCCTGTATGATTGTTTCTTTTTAATTTTTGATTATTCACCAAATAATTCCCAATAATAGAAACTGAATATTTTACACCGTAAGATCGAAATTAGCATTTGTTACCAGTATTCAGAGTTCACTAAACGGAACAGTTTAATTATTATTAACTTTTATTTATACGACACACCAGAAATCTGAAACTTTTGTTAATCAGCAACTCACAAAGATACGAATAATACTGATTTAGTAATACGAGTAACAAAGGAACTTTTACTATATCCTTATATTTCATGTAAGATTGTTGAATTAATAATTATATAAATATTTGATGTTAATAAAACTAATATTTCAGCAATTGTGTAACTGTCCACTTTATTAAGAATTTACCACTTTAATAAAGTGGTAAGAATTGGAGGATCGTATTTCACTTCTAAATTAAATGCAGCAAAAAATGTGTATATGTAATTTAATAGGCGTACAAGGAAGTCATGTAGTGTTCACATTAGATTTTTTGTTATTATTTTAATTATTATTAAAATATTATACAAGGTTAATATTAATGCATACAATGTTATAGAATGTAGCATTAATGTCACACAATAACATTACCTTTATACAAAGGTTAAATTTATCACCGTTAGCTCTATTAATATTTATTAATTTATATTTATTAATATTAATATTTATTCACCGTTATCTATATCTATTTTTTAATCTTTTTTTTAAGATGCCCAGTGAATGACTGATTGGTCGTTTAGAAAAACAACTTCTGAGAAGTGAAAAAAAAAAATTAAAACGTTTCTATCTGTATTCTGGTCTTCGTGTTTTTCTGTTAGCGCACTTCATCACATTATGATTCGTAGGTTCTGTTCTGTTGTTCACTTTTCTTCCATCTGTTCTCCTGCTGCCTATCTTTATACCCTGTATAGGTTGGTACGGAATACTAGTGGATACCGGTATTCTTTCGTGGTTGGGTTTCAATTAACCTTACGTCTCAGGAGTGGTCGGCCTGAGATTGAACAAGATTACACTTCATTTAAATTCATACATATCAACCTCATTCATCCTCTGAAGTAATACCTTACGTTGGTTCCGGAGGCTAAATAGAAAAAGAGAGAGAAGGTTGTAAGGAACATGCAACAAAATGTATTATTATTATTATTCTTATAAGAGAAATTGTATCGAAAAATATTCATATCTTAATTTAAATTTTATTATAGGGTGTAACACAAATAATTGGAAAGAATTTCGGAATATTTGACATCGCAGACTTTCCTCGCGGAACTGACTTCAACTTGTCTTTCCCGGAGTATTTATACTCCTATCTTCTTTACCTGCCGGACCGGACCCAACTCGAAGCGTGAGAATGATCGTCCGCCCTCACACATTCCCATGAAATTTCTACCGATTCAGTAACTCTTCTCAAGGAACAAATATTTGTTTAGGTGTGTCAGCGGGCAGTATTACAAAAGACGATTATTAAACAGACCTTTACTAAAACGGTTCCTTTTTAGTCCCTTTCTGGATTCCTCCCATTATTATATTTTCTACTCTTTTTTTAATTAGTAGGAATCCGTTACTTAGATCCGTTATACCGTCTTGTTACAATATCAATTTTGATTTTATAATAACTTATATTTTTATTTTAAAATAAATTATGGTACAATTTTATATATGATTAATTTATTTTCTTTAAATAATAATTTAAATTAAAACAAATATAAAGGAAAAATTTGAAATAGTTTGAGAAACCAGTTTTGAAATGCAGCTTTAGTTTTTCAGTAGCGGAAACTATCCAATTCCGTTTCCAGCTTTTTTTTAAAATAAATTAAAATAAAATATCTATGAAATAATTGTAAAGCAAACATGTGAAGGTAATAAATAAATAAAATCAACACAAATTAAAAAGAGCGGTTTTTATAAAGTTAATTGAAATTATTTCAATACATATTATTTTTATACATTTTAAATGAGGATACGGAAACTTGGTTTAATTAATTAGTATTATATTTGATCTCATCAAGATTAGTTTTAATAATTTTTTTAAAATTTTTAATTTTATGTAGTAGATAGAAAAATCTTTCAAATGGGATAATAATTAATTAAAAATGGCAACAGAATAGTAATTAGACTCTTTTTGTAGGCTTATGTTTGTTAAGTGAAAATATTTATTATTATTTTTTTTTTTTAGAAATAAATGAGAATTTGATACCGTTGTTTTTAAACAGTACCACATTGGTAAATATAATGATATAAAATAATTGATGACTGGTCACGTTTTTAATTATATTCTAGCTTTTCCATAGTTTTTCAACCAACTGCGTCATTTCCAAACGTTTTGTTACAGACATTTTATAATTGTAATTATGTAGTCCTTTTATCTTAGTCTACTGTATCTTTGATCATTAATTCACTTTTGTAGGATCTACATATTTTATATTTATATATATTCCCTTTATTTCACTATTCTTCAAAAATTAAAATAAATTGCTCAATATACTCATATATATATATGAGCTGGCTATACTTTTTCGGATTCTACTTGTAAAATTAAACAAAAAATATCCTTAGGAAAAATGGTAATTTCTCCTTTGTTCTCCCCCTATCCGCCATTTTCTTATTTTTATATAAAAATGTCTCAAGCTCGGATGGACGAATCACATAAATACTTGATAAACGTCTTGGTAATAAAGTTTTAAAATTAGCAAAAAATCAGGAATTAAATACCTTCGCAAATTACAAAATAGCGGCCATGTTTATTTTTCAATTCGTTATATCTCCGTAAATATTAGTTTTATCAAACTTTATGTTTTGCTGAAATATTAAGCTTTTTATTTTGAACAAAATGACATTTTATTTTTTTAAATCGGTTACCAAATAGTTGAGTTATGACAGAAAATTGATATTGTAATTTTGTGTCTGTTTTCATGTCATCCACTTTCCGTTCAGTTCGATTAAATGTTAATTATTTTTATTTATTGTTAATTCTAGTATTGTAAATTAGTATCAAATTAAGAAATAATTTTTTCACAATAATAAACCTAATAATTAAAAAAAATAAAACAACTACATGTGATAATCTTACATTAATCATTGTCGAACATTAGGTATACTTAAACAGTTAACAATTGTTAAAAGTTATCAGAGATGTTCAAAGTGTCCACCATAAGAAATTACACAAGTCTCCAGTATTTTTCTGAGAGATTGTGTTAACCAAAAATTCCGTGAGTAATCCTAATTTCTTGAAATTCATTTTAGATCCTTTGTTGAAGATCCTAAATGTTAAGTTGAATAAACAATAATATGTTTCAAATAACCCCACAGGTAGAAATCAAGAGTCAGGTGATCGGGCAGACGAAGGTTACTACATTCCAGGAAGTTTTAAGTAACACTCAAAAGCCGTTTTTCTACATTTTTTATTATTTTTATCAAACATAGATTTTTCATTTTTTTTCTTGAGAACGGCTGTTTTCATACTATCGTTTTATTATAGATATTCTTATTTTAAACAAAAAAATTAAAATTAATTGATCGTTTTAAATAAATTTAAAAACCTGCTGTAAAATAAAAACAAAATACTAATAGATTTTCAGTTCTTCAACAATTTTTGAATTTTGGCGTCAAATTAAGGATCAACTATTTTAAATTTGGGGCCGACTATAACAAATTAAAGTTTGCAGAAGAGAAAGTATATATATTATACATTTTAGTGACGTTTTTACTTCCTTCTACAAAGTAAAGGAAATATTGTGATAGCAAAAAATTTCGATTTCCAAATTTCAACGGAAATATTAATTTTTACAATCCCTGAATCCATTTTGACTAGTTTCGTCGTGACGTCTGTACGTACGTACGTATGTATCTCGCATAACTCAAAAAAAAAATTAGCCGTAGGATGTTGAAATTTTGGATTTAGGACTGTTGTAACATCTAATTGTGCACCTCCCCTTTTAATTGCAATCGACTGAATCAAAAATATCCAAAAAGCCCAAAATCCAAAAAAAATTATTTTAAGCTTTTTCTTAACTGCAGTAATAAGCCCTCAATGAGAGCTTTTCAACGATATATCATATAGGGTACGTATTTTCACTGGTTCCAGAGTTATAGCCAGATCAAAATTTAATTAATGAAATATTGGATCTTAGTGGGAAGGCACATCAGTTCGAATCCGACTTCATCTCCTTTTCTTTTTTTAACTTTTTTTTTAAATTTAAAATATTGATTTATTAATAATTATTAATCTCTGATAGTAAAAAAATCTTTATGATAAATAATTCAATAACAATAAAAAAATAATATGATAAAATATCAGAAGTTATTAATGAAATAAAATTTTATGTTCTTTCCATTTCAAAAAAAAAGAAAAGTGTATATGCAATTAATTAGGCGTACAAGGAAGTCATCTAATCACATCAGATTTTTTTATGATATGTACGGTTCTGCTTAAGGTTTTACCACAGTTTTTCTTGATCCTTTCACCGGCTGTTGATGTTAACTGTTATTTTTATTTATTTACTTATAGAGGAGAAGAGGAAATACTGGCTTTGTACAAGAAAAGTGGTGGAGATCGTTTGTGACACTAAAACCAGAATAGAAGTTGACTAACAATGGTGTTGATATTGATAGAGCCAAACTTCTCATGTAAGATAAAAATATAATTGTAAGAACAATAATAATTTAATACTGTTTGGAAATAAAGCAATATTTTTAGAAGCTTTGATTTTGAATAACAGCAAGGACATTTAAAAACATACCGCAACCACAAAAAAAACATAAAATACAATTATCAACGGTTTCTATCCACTGCTATAGACTAATATAAAGCCCATTATAAAATTCTGATTACAAAACTCTATATTTAATAATTTAAAAAAATTACTACTTTTATAAAATTAAATTTAATGTAATTGCAGTAAATATTTGTTGTAATAAATAATAGGTATTTAAACCATAGTCATTTATTTCTGTAAATATACATAACTATTTATTTAAAAATAATTTTAAGAATTTTTTTCTATTCAATTGAATAAAAAAATTTCATAAAAGTAAATAAAAAATATTTATTTCATAAAAATTATTTTTTCTCTGTTCAAAATTTAACAACAATAATTATAATAAAAATAGTTTTTTAAATAAAGAGTAAATATTTTGATATAAAAGACAACAGGACAGTGGAATAGCCTTAGTATGGTGCATTAGTAACTACAATTATAAAATAAAACAAAATAACATTCTCTTTTATATAAACAATACTTATATATAATAAATATAACTATTACACAAGCATATAGTACAACTTACTTATGCGAGCAGAAACTAATATCTATTCACAAATTACAGATTTTGAATTAAAATGTTCAATATTTTTCTTAACTTGCATCAGAAAGTCCACAAAACATATTGATGACTTTTACTTGTTAAATTATCATCATTTTGGCTTGAAATCAGAGTTTTAATTATATCTTGACTACCTGTAAGATGACACATTAAGGTATGGATCTAAGAATAACAGGGTGGAGCACAATTTTGATAAAGTGCTGTGAAAGAGCAGTAAAATGCTCTTAAGAAAAGCGTCATAAGTTTATACAAGTACAAGATTGAATTCGCCATAATTAAGAAATTTCATCTGAAAAAGGCTTAGATATTGAATTAGACTCAAGTTGCTTTCTAATCAATACTAACTGTTAGTATTGCATTTTGAGCAAGAAGAAATCTTTGATTAAATTCAATTGATAAATAGGGATTTCCAGGTATTGCAACAATCATAAGCTGATTTAAGATTCTTGTTAAGGCTTATTCTGGATTTTTTTTTTACTGTTTGGTTGTTTGGTGTTTGGAATAACGACAGAAGTCCATTATTCTTAATGGATTAAGAATAATTTTTTAGTGTTTTTAGAAAGTGATGTGACCTTATAGAAAAATGAGTAAGTTGCAATAGTTGTTGAAAGTGGCCTCTATTATACGATTCAAATAATTGATTACAACATTGGATGCTCTTAAACACATGTTGTAGTGTTTGTTGAAGAAATACAGTGACACATTGTTCAATTTCGCTCTGTAATTCGGGAATGTGTAAGAATGATTCTGTAAGCAGTATCCTTAAGGTGCCTCCACAAGAAAAAGTCAGGAGGGGATAAATCAGGTGACAAAAGGGGTCACAACCTCTTCAAAATCATTTGTCCATGAAAAAACTGATCCAGGTTAAGTCATAGTGTTGTTGGCTGTATGAGCTGTAGCATTGTCTTGCTGAAATCATGTGTTCTCTAGCCAGTCTACAGGTATAGTGTTTACAAATTGTTATACCATCTTTATGTAGCGTTCACTGTTCACTGTGCCATGAAAAAATGTCATGAAAATTTGTGTACATTGCACATCAAATACCCACTTTTTGAGTATGCAGCTGATGTGGATTTTCCGTACACTAAATGCGTGAATTCTGTATATTCATGTATCCATCAAAGGTGGAATAATTGCCTTGTCAGATCAAAACCATTCATCGTGTTCATCTCCATCTGGTGTTACAGACGACATAAACTGCTTACAACAGAAAGCTACACGTTTTCCAGTGTTTGCAGGTAACAATTCATGAACGTGAATTCTGTACGGATGCATCTTTAAACACCTGCCTAACGCTGCATGAGCACTACCAACAGAGAGACTAGACTGGCTAGATAGGCGTTGCACAGATTTCTTGGTATTAACAGAATATGCAGCTTGCACATTGATTAACTTTTCTGGTGTTAGCACTTTTTGTTGATCACTTTTAGCTGCATCTGCCATATACCCTTCTCTTGGAACTTGTCGTACAGCTGCTTGATGGAGAACTTGTTTGGTGCATTCAAACCATATTTTCTGTGAAGGCATTCTGTGTAGGCATTCTGTGTATGGACATAACTGGCATATTTATTATATTGGGAGACAATAAATATTCTCTGCTGCATTGAAATTTTGAGGAAAATTAAGAACATTTTTCATTTAAATTGAAGGGGAATGTTTTAACAGATTGATTACTAATTGGTATGTTTAATCTTCAAAATTGTAGAAAAACTGAGGATCTTTTTTTTAAGTGACTGAATGGCTTTTACTGAAGGTGATTCTCTGTAGTTTGGGAATTACAATCAATGTTTTTTAACATTACAGAACTTTTATTGTTCTTACTTGTCCGCTCTCCCTAGGGCAAGATCTATCACCAAAGTTGATAAAGTAAAAGGAGATAAACACTGCAATCGATTATTGTTGTTTAGCATTCATTTACTTCTCAAATTTATTACTATCCAAATGAATATTAATAATTACGTAAATATAAAAATATAATATAAGTGAGAAAATTTCAAAACTAATTTTACTAGTGAAATGAGTTCAAGTAAAAATTTAAAGAAAGATTTCAAAACAAAAGCTATTGATAGTTGTATAAAATGTAATTAGAATTCTTATAAATGTTCTAAAATTTACAGTAAAAACAAGAAACTAGTAGAAAAAAATTGTTTCTTCTTTATCAACTATTGGGAAATTTAATCAGCCTTATTTCAAAAAATATGTTAATAAGAAAAGGCAAATAAAATTTAATTCAGTAATTTGTAGAGCCATTTTTTTTTCAGGCTGAAGTCATAAAAAAGGATACAAAAAAAGCCATATAAAATAAAATTTCTCCTTCATGGTACATCGTAAGATATGTCATGGTATGTCGAACTGAATAAAAACAAGGTATAAAATTAAAAAATTTTAGATAAATTTTTATTAGATTAATTAACTGAAAAATTATTTAAAACTGAAATTTAACTGAATTATTATAAATGAAATTAACTGAAAATTTAATTAAAAATAGATTTTATTTAACTAATGTTCTATGAAAGAATATAATTATTTCAGAACCGTATAATAAGATTTTATTCCAAAAAGAACTCTTAAGTAGCTTAACTTATAGACTCACTTGATTGGAAATACAATCTTGACCTGAAAAAATTTGATGGAGTGTAATTAAAAACATGTAAATGTATAATTTTAAACTTCTATAAATTGAGTGTGTCTGTGTGTGTACTGAAATACCTAATAGCTTGATGAAGTAATAATTATCCTAATTTTAATTAAAAATCCTTTATGGAATCAAAAAAGGAAGTAATTCTATTTAAGTGTAAAAAAGAATATTGAGCAATTACAGAATGTTTCTATTTTAAACTTAACCAAGGTCGTGTAATTTATTCAAGAAAGACAATGATAACTGTAAAAATTAGTGTAGTACTTATATTCAACTAATATAGATATACTATATAAATTAACTATTACTAACTAAATATGAACTAACTATATAAATCAGTATAGTATATTTTTTTAGTTGTATGGTGTGTGAAATACAACAAAAAATACATGTATATATTTGAGAATATTAATTAGAAAGATTAGTCACCTAATATCCTGATATTTCTGTTATTACACGCATTAGAATTAATGGCGAATCTCTGAAATTACAGCTACGTATTCTGTTGCTTTTGCTATGCTTACTTCTTTCTATTAGCACCAACAGGTTTCCTGTATAACAGCAGCAATCAACAGCCTCTAACTGCAGCTTTACATAGGGGTCTACCAAATTTATGCATTTGACCATTCTCAGGATTATCAAATGGAATCTAAGTGGCTTATTTTTATGAATAACCTTGAAGACTGCAATGGGAATTTAGAAAAAACTACTTTTAAAAATGCAATCAAGAATTGCCAAAGTATTTTAAAATGTTAACACACAAAGTTCAATTTTATGTTTACTTAAACATTTATGCATGGGCTATATTATTAAATTTATGACCGAAATCATTTATATGTTATACAATTAATTTTTTATGGTAACCTTGAGATTTTAAAAATAATACATTTAAAAAAAGATAAGATAAACATATTTCAAGTAGTAACCACTCCTTGAAATTACTCACTGGGTTCAAATCCCAGTGAGAGGCACATTTTCACACGCTATTTGTCATTCATCTCATCGTCTGAAGCAATACCTAATGGTGGTCCTGGAAGTTAAAAAAAAAGTAGTAACTCTCTGAATTACCCAGCGTTCCTAATATTATCTTCCTAAATATATATTAAAGAGAAGTTATTTCAAATTTTACTCTATTAGTTATTGTTCCTTATATATATATTTTTTTTAGAATACATCATTATCAATTAATCATCATCAGATCATGAATGATGAATCTGCTCAAACTAATGTTCAATGGAACTTTATTTCCTATCTCTCTCCTCCTTTATATCCTTATTATTATTATTTCCTTCTTTTTCAAATCACCTAACATCATATATTTTCTTCTTTTTCCAGATATATTTTTTTAAAAATAGTCTCTTCTAAGTTTATTTTATTCGATTACCTTTTCTTTTTGCATGTAATATATTTCTTCTCCTCTGAGTTAAATAAACAGTATTAGTTATTTTGTCTGATCACATTATTCCTTCTATCTTCCTCAATACCAAAAATTTTAATACCTTTCTAAATATTTTTTCTTTCTTTCTTTCTTTCTTAAAGACTTAAGAATCATGTAATACTACGCTAAATACAGGATATTAAATAAATCTTTTTTATATATTTTTTCAATACTGATGTTTTTGTTTGTTACCAGATTTCTTACTTTCCAGAATACCAATTTTTCTTGTGCTGTCCAGCGGTTTACTTCCTTTGTGCGTAATTCATTACATGAAAAATTATTTAAAATTAATTCTTCTTAAATCCTCCAGTTAACTCTAATGTTATTAAAATTTTTGAAATTTTCAGCTTTTAAATGTTTACCTTCATTCAAAAGTCATCTCTTTCTTTTGCTGCGTATTCATCTATTATTTATTTATTTACAAGTTTTCTTTACTTTCAGCAGTTATTATTGAAAATTTGCATACTTATTTGATCTTTTATATTATCTTCATTAACACCTGTACAATCTCTAGCTGATTACTTTGATAACTCATTTACATAAATATAAAAGAAAAATTGTGACATCCCCAGCCTTATTTTCCACATCTTCCCATTTTTTTATATAATGTTTTTTTCACTTTTCGGTTGATGTATAACTCTTTTACAAATTCTCTTTCTCTCTACCTTATACCTTTCTCTTTTAAAATTTTTAGAAATAGATCCTAATTTATTTTTCAATTTTTTTGCCAAGTGACTATTAGCCGTCTCACTGCTGTTATTTTCTAACATCCCAGTACATTAGTTTTGTCTTTCCCTATTCTAAGGACAAATTTATCATTTTCTGTACAGTTCTCAGTTTTATTTTTAACTGACTTCAAAAAAAGAGGTTAAATATTCAATCCACATAATTTTTTTATTTTTACTTTTGTTTGTACTAAATTTTTCCCTATTAATTTGATTGGAATAAATCTTGTTGCAATTTTGTTGCACAGCTGCTTTTTGCGGTGGTGTCATGATGTTAAACAAATTTTCAGACAAAAAATCAGTCTGAAAATTTACAAATAAAATTTTTTCAGTCTGGAGGGTAGGTAGAGACAGCAGAATCCTGATATTTTATAGGTATGATTCATGTTAGATGATTTGTATGGTCTTCTGTAGGCAGGTAATGTAAGTTTCTACACAAGATATGCAGCACCATTAATAAAATCATCAAAATTTGAGATATCTTGTGTTAAACCTTTCAGATCCAATATACAGCATCACTAGGGATAGTGCAAATCTTATAATTTTATATACATGCATCACATTACATGGTCTTGATAATAAGTTCCAGTTTTTAAAAAAATAATTAATTATCTCTTTATTAATATCTTCACTAAAAATAGACTTAATCTTGCAAGGTGTAAGTACACCTTGTCCACTTATTAGTTACCGAAATGGATTACATTAGGCAGAGTTACTATTCAAGTAGGTTAGGTGCATTAGAAGTACCAATGATTTTACTCTCCAGAAACTCTCTATGCTTAGTCCAAAATTTGTTAGAAGAGTCCCTAAGTGAATTAGTACAAAGAATATTTAAAAAAAAAAAAACAATATTTGTTTGTTTTTAATATACAAATGTTTCAAAATTATGCTACCACTCAATTGGGATGAATATTATTTATCTGTCTATAACCATACACCAAACATATACGATATTGAATTTTAGCCCTTAATATAGGCATAACTAGTGTTTATGCCTGTGTATGTTTATTATATGTTAGCTGTGATTGCTTAACCCACCGGATTGGTCTAGAGGTTAACGCGTCTTCCCAAATCAGCTGATTTGGAAAGTCGAGAGTTACAGCGTTCAAGTCCTAGTAAAGCCAGATATTTTTACACGGATTTGAATACTAGATCGTGGATACCGGTGTTCTTTGGTGGTTGGGTTTCAATTAACCACACATCTCAGGAATGGTCGAACTGATAATGTACAAGACTACACTTCATTTACACTCATACATATATCATCCTCATTCATCCTCTGAAAAATTATCTAAAAACGGTAGTTACCGGAGGCTAAACAAGAAAAGAAAGAAAGCTGTGATTGCTTACCTCCTCAACAACCAAAATGTAAGCAATAAGTATATGGAAACATTTATTTAAATACACATTTCATGACCAGGAACATATCTGCCATTTGAGTGGTAACATAATTTACAACACACTGTATATAAAATTTTATCACAGTACAAATTTAAGAAGACGCATCAGTTTCATCGTTGATTACGAGGTGTGCGAGACTGAAGTTTTACTTACCAAAGTTTTTATTTTTTCAAAGTAGTTTCCTTGCGCAGCTATACAGCGGCGGAGTCGCTGTTCCCACTCCTGGTAACAGTGCTGGAAGGCTTCAACTGATAGGGTTTTAACTGGTCGGTCACAGTCTTTTGAATCTTCTCCAGAGTTCCAAAATGACGTCCTTTTAAGACAAGTTTCAATTTCGGGAAAAGGAAAAGTCACTAGGACTCAAATCAGGTGAATAGGGGGTTGAGGAACCGTAGTAATGCGTTTTGAGATCAAATTTCCCTGATGGAAATGGCCGTGTGGCACGGGGCATTGTCATGATGAAGCATCCACTTGTCTGCAATGTCTGGTCTCACGCGAATCACTCTTTTCCCGAGCCTTTCAAGGACATCTTTGTAAAACACTTGGTTGAAAGTTTGTCATGGAGGAAAAAATTCTTTATGCACAATACCCCTACTGTCAAAAAAGCAAATCAGCATTGTTTTGATCTTTGATTTGCTCATTTGACATTTTTTCGATCGAGGAGATGACGGAGTGTGCCACTCTTCGTTTTGTTTCAGGATCGTACTCAAATATCCAGGATTCATTACTTGTGATCACACGATTGAAGAATTCTTGGTCATTGTCAATCCTCTCAAGAAGATCAACGCACAGTTTCTTCGATCATCCTTCTGTTCCGTTGTGAAGTTTTCGGTAACAATTTCGTATGTTCAAATCGTCTGTCAAAATTTGATGTACGATGAAAGTGTTTAAATTTAACTGTTCACTCATCATCCTTACTGTTAAACGACGGTCTGATCTCATAAGAACCCTCACAAGCTTTACGTTTTCGTCAGATTTTGAAGTTGAAGGTCTCCCTGAGCGAGGTTGATCTTCTCGGCCTTCCAAAAATTGTTTGTGCCAGCGGAAAACTTGTGCTCTTGATAAGTAATGTTTCCCATACGCCTGTTTCAACTTTTCAAACGTCACACTCGCGGATTCCCCAAGTTTAACACCAAACTCAATTGCACAACGTTGCTCTAAATTCCGGTGTTCCATTTTCGTAACGCATAACAAAAACACAACTTTACTGATGGCGCTGTCAAAAATAATGTATTGGCTGAACGGAGTTGAAACCCGTACTGAGCATGTGGAAGGGATAAACAAACCGGTCTAACACAGACCGGTAGACACAGCGTTGCCAGATCGCTCGCAGTGTGACCAATCTCATTACTTTTCTCACACACTTCGTACGTATATATCTAAGGTAAGCCATGCTGGAGTTTCACATTTATATAATGATGTTTGTACATTCAAGTATCTGTAATTTTCAATAAAAACCATATGGTTGCAAAAAAGACATCATATAATATAACAATCTATATATATTTAAGTAAATGAGACCATATGATCGAAGAAAAGACATTTCATATAACGTTTAATGTCATATCTCATCAGTATTCCAGAAAAAATATAACACTTAAAGCTTCGTATTTCTTTAATGTCGAGCACGGTCGATCAAACCAAAAAGTAATACATACAATTTGAATTATTCTTATTATTAAGATTATAATGTTTTTTTATAAATATTTATTTGGTCATTAAACTGTTTACTATACAATTAAAGCGATAATTTCAGAAATTAGAATGAATAATATCTGTGCAGAGTTCATTTGTAATATATTAGAAAAAGAAAACAATTGAGGTTTTCTAAACGTAACATTAAAGAGGAAATAAAAATATTAATATTGTTCAAAAAAATGTGAAATTAGAAGATTTTAAGATGGATTTGAGAAGAAGAGTTCGTGGGAGGGCAGAAGGCATTCAGGATTAGTTAATTAATTTATTATAAGAAAAAAATATAGAAGAGAAAAAGTTAATCGATGACAAAGAATTAAAATACATAAAGTAATTGAGATTATAGAAATTATAATAAATTTTGCAATTTAATGATTAGTGTAAAACCCGTAGAAATGAATCAAAACATCAAACAGCCCAAAACAACGATTATTTTCCGTTCTAATAAACAAAAAAACAGGTTTTTGCGATGAGATAAATAATAAAGATTCCGGTGTATAATAATCTTACCGGTAATCTAACTTAAAATATAAATACAGCAAAACTAACTCCGGAATCTAATAATTAATGTTACGTAAAACAATGAATATTTAAAGTAGAAATAATTGGATAGGGAACCAACCATACATCACGATCCTAATTTTAGATAATATCCGCAGTTCACCGTGAACAATGATGAAATCCTTGTAACAGTAAAAGACAAGAATACGTAAGAAACTGTAACAGTGTGTGCTTTTATATTACACAATATGTATGTATATATGAAGGTCCATATAAAAATATATAAAGTTAACAATTTATGTTAATTTTTATTGAATATAGATTTTTGATATTTTAATATTATTATTCGGATTAATTTTTATTTAGATATAAATAATTTCAGTCAAAAATATTTCTGAATTTATTTTTCGTAATTTTTATCATCTTTTTACTTCCTTGTACGAAGTAAAGGAAGTATTGGTAAAGGATGTATTATGATCGCGAAAAATTTCGGTTTTCAGATTTCAACGGAAATATCCATTTTGACCATTCCCTGAATCCATTTTGACCATTCCCTGAATCCATTTTGACTAGTTTCGGCGTGAATTCTGTACGTACGTACGTATGTGTATACCTCGCATAACTCAAAAACGATTAGACGTAGAATGTTGAGATTTTGTATTTAAGACTGTTGTAACATTTAGTCGTGCCCCTCCCTTTTAATTACAATCGACTGGACCAAAAGTGTACAAAAAAGCCCAAAATCCCAACAAAAAAAATTGAATTTTGGACTCTTTCTTAACTGCAATAATAAGCCCTCATTGAGAAAGTTCAACGATATATCATAGTGGTACTTATTCTCATTGGTTCTAGAATTATAGCTAAATAAAATTTTAATTAATGAAATATTTTGATTTTGCAAGGGGAAGGCACAACAGTTCAAATCCGGCTTCATTTCCAACTTTTTTTTAAATTTAAATATATTGTTTTATTAATCATCTATGTTTATTAATAATTTTTACCTTTATTAATCAATAATCTTAATCTTCATATTTATATTTAATAATTTTTATCTTTATGTATAATTAACCTCTGATGGTAGAAAACTTTTACAATAATTCAATAATAACAATTAAAAAAAAAAATATGAAAAAAATCAGTAGTTGTTAAGTGAAACAGAATTTTATGTACTTTTAAAAATGTGTATATGTAATTTAATAGACGTACAAGGAAGTTATGTGCTGTCCACATCAGATTTGCTGAAACATCTGATTATTTAATTTTAATCGAAAATTATAATTTAGAATCGTATTATTTTTATTTATGCGTTTGTTTCAGTCTACTTGATAATAAATATCGCTATAAAATTTAGTAACCTTCTCCTGTTTTCATTTTGTTGATGGTTACATCATAATAATTTAAAAAATATAGTATCAGATACATATAAGATTTACACTTATTTAAAGAGTAGTAAATGGACTTTTACTTTAATATTTCAAGTAAAATTGTTGAATTAATAATTTTATAAATATTTGATGTTTATAAAAACTAATATTTTAGCAATTGTGTAGCTGTCCACTTTATTAAAACACTGGAGGATCGTATTTCACTTTCAAATGAAATAAGTTTAAGTGTAGTGCAGCAAAAATGTTTATTTTTACAATAATTCAATACCAGCAATTAAAAAAAAAAAATATGAAAAAATCAGTAGTTGTTAGTGAAATAGAATTTTATGTACTTTTAAAAATGTGTATATGTAATTTAATAGGCGTACAAGGAAGTCATGTGGTTCCACATCAGATTTTTTTACATATATAAATGTTGATATTTACATTTCATTCGGTTTTCGCATACTTATAGACAATAATAATTTAGTATTTCTTCACTTACGCGAATAATTATACAGAGTGATTTATGGAGATTGTACCAAACTTTCAGTACATATTCTCCTGATGAAAATAAAGAAGAAAGTTAATATAAACATAGAGTTGGATAAACATAGACTTCGTTAACTTCAATTGGCTGACGAAAGATTTTGCTCTGACTTTTACGCCTTCGA
The DNA here is from genome assembly GCF_047948215.1 of Lycorma delicatula. Lineage (NCBI taxonomy): Eukaryota > Metazoa > Arthropoda > Insecta > Hemiptera > Fulgoridae > Lycorma > Lycorma delicatula. Next base: position 89,852,301 of record NC_134463.1, on the reverse strand, counting down.
TAAAATTAAGCTGAATTGTAGTTCTTGGAATTCAAAATAACGGGCAAATTTAGCAGTATTATATGAAATCGATCTGAAAAATTAAAAAAAAAAAGTTTTTTTAATTTGAGAATTATGGGGTGAAAACATGAGATTGGGGTCGAAAAAAACACTATTTTATATTAGACGTAAAATAGCTTTGTTAGGTGGGTAATAGACACAGAAATGTTTTTAAAAAATTTTGTAGAGAATTTTATTTTGAGTAAAATAGCATGAATAAATTTTACAGAAACTAAATAGAAACGTAAGAATTTTAAAGTTTATTAAAATTAAAACATACCAAAATGTCGCAGATTTTAAGTAGATATTAAACGAATATTACAACAAAAAATAAATTAAATATGGTATAAAAACAACAAATATAAACACAAAAAATAAAACCAACTTACAAATCGCAATTCTTTTTCTTTTACCTCAGATTTCTCGAAAATTACTAAAAATACAGTTCTGAGACCTATTTTTTCAGTTTTTTTTTAGGTCAGGTATCATATAAAATGTGATATCAAATTTACCAGTTAATTTGGATCCTACCAACCACATTTTGGCTTTTTTAATTTGGACAGTCAGTTTTTTAAGACTCTATTAAATTTCTTTTCCCCTATAATTTTAGGAAGAAACTAACCGATAAAGTTTTACTCCCCGAGGACATCGCTTTAATGATATCTACCTGGCTTTTGTATAGAAGCGTATGAGAACATAAGATTATTTACGTCAAAGCCCTCCAGCTACTGATGATGTAACTACATGCATTAGAAAGTTTGTTTTTGATTCATCGAAAAACTTACCTTCTAAAATAATTAAAATATCATTTATAGCTTTTCATTCTAACTATTTTCTTACCGAATTCTGGGAATACCTACTGATTACGTGTTTAAATACGTTTAAGCAAAAATAAAGTTATAACAAATTATATCACGTAAATAGTAACCAAATATAGAATAAATTTCAATAATGTCCGTAAGTTACATTTGGTGAAAGTAACAAATTGATTACTTGGTAGCCGCATGTATTTCAAAGCCGTATAAATAACGTAGGATTATATCAGATAAATTCTACTAAATAAATATTTAGTAATTTACTATTCTGAAATATGTAAAATATTTAACTCGACAAAGAAAATCCTTAAACCAATCAACAAATATCTCCGCCCACGAAACCATTTTTAAGGGAACGGATAACAGTTTAATTTCTAATTTCTCGGCGAATATAGCTTGAATAACTGTTACTAAAGGATAAAGTACTGTATTCGTGTCAGAAATGGGGTATCGGGTTTTTTTCTTTTTGCGAATCTTTACGATTGAGGGTTCAACTTCATGTAGACGAAAAAATATATGCATTTATGCATGTGCATACGTACGCACAAAATCAATTTTGATTTTGACCTTACATCCCAGGATTAACCGAACCGACTTTCTTCAAACTTGACTCAAATATTTCTATATATGGGCACTTATATTTTATTTCAAAATTCGTTCGAGAGGGAGGAATATTATGAAAAATATAGTTTCAATTTTCTAAGAAGCACTTTAGAAAAAACTTTCCTTTGGCAAATTTGTTACCTACATTGCATATATGAACAATCCAAAAACGGAGTTTTTATTTCTTAAATCAACCCCTACCTCTTAAAATTGAAATAATTTTTTTTGCTCCCTTCGGTTTTAATATTATTTTTTTTTTTTTTTGTATTTTACACATAATATATAACGATATCATAAATTGTCTTCAATTTTCAAAAATTATAAACCCCAGACCTTAAAAGAAGGAAATTAAAAAAAAATTATTTTCTTATTTTAGCCATTACTGGAGAAGGTGTTAGATTTTGAGAAAACTTTACTAAGTAAATTTATTAAGCTTAACCTATATAAGAATATTTTAGAAAATTTAAAAACAAAATTTATTCTCTAGCTGTAAAAAAATATGATATTCTATTTTGTTTTTGTCTCTAATTCTTTTCATTTTTATTATTAAAAGGAAATGCTTTTATTTATTTATTATTCTTTTGACCACTCGAGCTACTACCACCCATTTTATTAATTACATTAATCTTCGAAGAAGGTGAGAAGGTTACTGGACTGCTACCTACAGTGGATAATAAACTCCCCGTCAAAGATACGGTGTTACCATGATACTCTTCGTGCAGGAAAATTCGCCTAGAGGAAGTGGTCCTGCGCCTATTCGATTAGGATATACCAAAGTTATTCACAAATACCTGATGTCAGCGGAAAAGACACCAGTGCGCGTACGATGCAACTGCCTGTGCACCATATCCTTGTGGACTGTTTATGTTATGAGGCCTTACGTCGCAAAATCAAATTACCAAGAGACGTTCATCGCATCCTAGGGAATATAAGAATGTACTGGATCGGATATTGTTACTTCTAAGAAGAATCAATATACTTCATAAGATTTAATTATAACCAACCATAAATTTTGTTATTCGTGTTACATGTGTTATCCTAACTGTTAGATTTCTTTTACCGTTTCAGTTTTATTCCTATATTTATCTAAGTTATTATCACAGTTTTAACCTTATTTTACTAATATTTTAATATCCGATAAGGAGTTTTTGTTACTTTTTTGACCCGGGCGATGATAACGCGAAAACATTTTTCGACAAAAAAACCAGATATTGCGTGACAAAAATCCTTGCTAAATGATTGAGCGTCCAATTCACAATTAGAAAATCCGTGTACGATATGCCGTACACGGCATATCGTACACGGTAATCGTATATTGTGGTAATCGTATATTGGGATCAATATTTTTTGATATAGAGAAATGTACTGTAATAATTTTATACTCGGTTAACAGGTTGTGAAAAACAGTACCACATCTTCCAACAAAACGAAGTAACTTGTTACACGCAAACGATTCACTATCACTCATTCGTAAGGCTTACACAGAAGAGCGGATTGTTAGCAGAGAACGGTGGTCTTCGCGTTCCTCAGAAGATTTGTTTAATTGCGATATTTTTTCTTTGGAGCTATTTAAAGAATAGAGTTTATGAATCAAATCCCGGCTCTATTAATGAACTGAATACAACAAGAGATCGATGGCACTGATAACAGTGCTCCGAGTCATGTCCGGAGGTAGGCGTTTAGCATCGAGCAACAGTTACATAGAAATTGTGGTGATTATCTTGAATGTTAGCTGTCGGCGGAACGGCGACTTCACTGCCAAGGGTATGAGTTACCATGCAGCCGTGAGGTGTAACGCTGTTTTGATGAGGGCGGTTTTGAATGAGCAAACATTACTGTCGGCAGGATGGCGACTGCACTGCCGAGGGCATGAATCTCATGCAGCCGTAAGATGTAGCGACATCTGGACGATGGTAGGAAGTGAAGTAAATGTCACGCGGGACTCTGCGATGGAACTGAGTGGGAATAGAAGGTCTGTCCGCCTCTCCTTTAAAGACCAGACTGGAGTCCGTAACTTAACAAAGTCAGGGCTATGAACTGAATTTGAGTTCACTAAGGAAACTAAGAATAAACTTTCGTTGTTGCGAACAACATTTTTGGTGGTATGTTGATTTACAATTTGCCTCGAATCTATGAGAATTTACAAGAAATTGGCTTAGTAAAAGTAGAACTAGGCGTGGGGTTTGTGCTTTCGCGAACTAGGTTATCTAGTTCAGTGGGCAACGATATAGGACATTAAAGATGTCCGGACGAGGCCTACAGCGAAGGCAAAAGCTGAGTTTGAAAATCACCGACGTAAATGTCTACCGAGGCATTTACATCGGTGGTATCCCAACGAGGCCTGGCTTATTACTATGAGGTGTAAAAAGTTGGAGGGCGAAAGACGACTCTGTTAAAGCCTATCAGGTCTAGGAACGGGGGGGGGGGGGCGACCGGAAGCGTCACAAGGCGGATGTCTTCTCCTACAGGGTTGGGTTGCTCTGAGTCAGGTGATGATCACATGGTAAAGAGTCTTAACATTATAATGGTAACGCAGAATGGCCCTAGAGCATCAAAACGCAGATTGTTGGTGTCAACGATAGTATCCTCGTTGATCTATGCTGTTCCCGCATGGAGTCACGCTTTAGATATCAGGCGTAACAAGGAGAAATTAGCGAGGGTGCATAGGAGAGGGCTCCTAGGTGTGGTGGCCGCGTATAGGACAGTGTCCTATGAAGCCCTTTGTGTTCTCGCCGGAGTACTGCCGATAGACCTCATCGCGAGATATAGAGTCGAAAGATCGAAGGGAAGAGCAGATCAGGAGGCCAAAGATGAAGTCAATACTACCTGGCAGGCGACGTCGACTAATAGCGGTGTGGGTCGCTGGACAAGACAACTCATCCCGGATATCGAACCATGGATAAGAAGAGGTTTTGGCGAGATGGATCACTTTTTAACACAATTTTTCACCGGGCATGGCTCATTTAATAATTACTTAAATAAAGTAGGAAGGAGAACAGAGGCGATCTGCATGTATTGCGAAGAGATCCGACGATGCAGAACATACTTTCTTCATATGTGAAAGATGGGCTGCCCTCAGATTTGACATGGCGATCGACGGGATGACTCCCGAAGCTATAGTACCTTTTATGACTAGTCGGGAATCCAACTGGAAGAAAATAGCGTGTTACACCAGACAGATCTTATCGCAGAAAAACATCGACGAAAGGAGACTAGGTTTTTGATTTAGGTTAGGGAAGGGAGGACAGTCTCAGCGGGGAGGGCCGGCACGCCGAGGTGTGTCGGTTCTAAGCTGGGGACTCCTGGGGATATAGTTTAGGGAATAATAGAATAATAAAACACAAGATATAGAGAAAAGACCTCGACACCACGTCACGACACTCCAGGTATGGCGTGGTGTCTGAAAAGGGCATATAAAATAAAAGATTACTCTCAAAAAGAGCTACCGGTAGGCCGACCTGCCATGCCAGTATATAGCTGGTAGGCGGGAAGGCCTATTTGAGTATAAAGACACTCCCCTGGGTGGCGTAATACCAACAAAGCCCAGGGGAGCTGAGAAAAAAAAAAAAAAGGTGATGATCAGTGACGAAAATGTCTACCGAGACATTTACTCGGTATATGATCACTCTAGCACAAAAGTGCTGTGGCTGCGGAGAGCGCTCACTTCGAAATTTTGTTATAAAAATATATAAATTTTTTGCTAATTTAATATAAGATTTAATTTAATTTATTTTCTATTTTTTGGTTATATTCATGTTATATGTAACTACACTTAATCTGTAGCGGTTAGGTTTTAAATTGTTTTCCAATTTGTATATAAGTATGTCAAGCATGCCACCAAAGTAAAAATGATGTTCAATCTGCTGGACTCATTTAAATAATGACTGGTAATGTAGTGAACATCATTCTTCTAAAATGTAATTACGATTTGTCCCTCTTTTCTTCATGTTTTAACCATAACGTAACTGTAATAACAATAGGTACGTAAAGCAACAAAAATCAACGTACCCCTTTCCATTAAGAAATAACAAGTTATATACATAATGGACTCTAACATTACCAAGCATTAATAACCTTAATAATATATTATGCAATAATATTACACATTAATAAGAAATCTTATAATATAAGAAAGAAAAAAATTGTTTCTAATATTTCTATACTTTTTTCAACGTATGTTAAAAATCATTATAAAAGAATATAAATTAGATAAAAGAGAAAGTATGAAGTCATATAGGCCTACAAAATATTACTAAAAAAAAAACAAAAAAAAACTCCAAATATCAGTAGTAATATCTATAAGTTGACTTTTATTTCCTTATAATTATATTAATTGATATTCACTCCATAACCTAAATATATATATAATAAAAACAGTAATTTAATCTAAATGCTGTTTTACTTGTATGTAACTTCTTAAAAAGAAATTATGTAACTTATAAACAAATTAGTTTTTAAGAAAATAAAAATGTTAATATGTGTATACTAAGAAAATATAATTAAACTGCCAAATTAAAATTAAAAAGAAAGGAAATTCTAGAATAGTAAAATATATCGCTCTACAGTGCTTGCCTTAACTATAAGATATAATTGTATTAAAATGCATTGTAATAAATAAGCCTTTTTATAATTGTAAACACGTAAAATTTTTATAAATTAAAAATGATTCTTTCGAAAAAAAAAATAAAATAAAAATAATAATAATAATGTGTTTGTATACAAAGTGTTTCTAAAATGGGGAGCTGGCTATACTTTTTCGGATTCTACTTGTAAAAGTTTTTTTTTTGTCTTCAGTTATTTTACTGGTTTGATGCAGCTCTCCAAGATTCCCTATCTAGTGCTAGTCGTTTAATTTGTAAAAGTAAACAAAAAATATCCTTAAAAATAATTGCGATTTTTCCTTCGTTCTTCCACTGTCCACCATTTTGTTATTTTTATATAAAAATTTATATCTAAAGTTCAGATAAATGAAACAAATTAATATTTGGTAAGCGTCTTGGTAATAATGTTTTAAAATTACCAAAAAATCAGGACTTAAATTACCTTTACAAATTACAAAATGCCAACCATGTTTATTTGTCAGTCCGTTATATCTCCATAAATATTTGTTTTATCAAAATTTATGTTATTTTCTAAAATATTAAGCCTTATATTTTGAACAAAATGAAATTTTAGTTTATAAAAATCTGTTAACAAATAGTCGAGTTATGGTGGAAAATTGATGTAGTTTTGTGTCATAATTATTAGGTCTATTATTGCAAGAAAATTATTACTTAATTTGATACTAATTTACAATAATAGAATTAACAATAAATTAAAACAATTAATATTTAATCGAATAGAACGTAAAGTGGAGGACATGAAAACAGACACAAAATTACATCAATTTTCTGCCATAACTATGCTATTTGTTAACCGATTTAAAAAAATAAAATGTCATTTTGTTCAAAATAAAAGGCTAATATTTTCAATAAATAACATAAATTTTGATAAAGCTAATATTTTTGGAGATTGAAAAATAAACATAACCGCCATTTTGTAATTTGTAAAGGTATTTAAGGCCTGATATTTTGCTAATTTTAAAATTTTATTACCAAGACGCTTACCAAAATGTTAATGTGACTTGTATATCCGAACTTGAGATATAAATCTTTACATAAAAATAACAAAATGGTTGACAGTGGGAGAACGACGGAGAAATTGCCATTTTTCCTAAGAATATTTTTTGTTTAGTTTTAAAAGTAGAATCTGAATAGTATAGCTAGCCCACCACTTTAAACTATTTATAAAGTTCATTAACAGTTATGGTTGTAGGCGAACTAAAACAAGAAAATTCCTCCTTAAAAATGGCATAACCATTATTAAGAATATCAAGCATCTCATGTCTGCCTGTTCTAAGAAAAGTGAGTAATGAACTGATTTCCCGATCCCTTCTTCAGTGAGCAAAATAAACACTGTTGCACGTAAGCAGCATCCACCGAAATTACAGACGTTACTCAGTTATACAAGTAACATCTTCATTTTGTTCAACACAGACAAGTTGTATAATGAACAACATTATTGTCAGAGAGAGCAGCTATTATTAATGCTGCTTGTATTCCAGGTGGTTGTTTACATGCGTCTCAGTCGTAAAAAAGAATATGAGAATTACAATTATATCCTTTCTCTGGGGAATAATGCATTATACACAATTATCTCTACTCTCTGAAGGAGTAAATTAACAAATTAAAATAATAATACGGTTTAAAAGTCCTATATATAAAGCTGAAAGTTTGTCTGTTTGTTTGTTCGCATCACGTGAGAATCAACCGACCGAAACAAATTCAAAGATTGCAGGATACATAAATTAAAAATTGAAATAAAAAATTACAGATTGAGGCCCTAGTCTCCATGGCTGCGAAGTTGTCAAATAAAGATTGTCAAAAAAAATTAAAGAAGAAACAAATTATTTAAAAATAAAATTATTTCTGTCACCCTGGCAACAAAAATAACTTCTTAAAAGTTGTCCTCGTCAAAAATCTCTCTACTTTGGTTACCATAAATTTATATTATTCTGTCTTTTGTAACTTAGTTACTTTTTCAGGTTTCTATAAAGCCTGTATAATTTAATTGTTATTTATTAGTATTATCCTTGCAACCATGAGAGTAACGAACACTGTGGAGGTCCCAGCTAGACGGTCGAACGAGCGAAGCGAATTCCGACCTGCTATTAATTAATAAAAATATATGGTCTTAACAAAAACAAAAATCCATCACTAAATATAAAATTATTCCCTTATTATTATTTATTTTTTATACTTAAATTCTTAATTATTTTTAAGAACTTTTACAACAGTGAATACAGAGTAAATGTAGAAAGTGGATACACTTTCTACGAGTGAGCAATTAGCTTTATTACGGATAGATATAATAATACTTATGGTAAACGATTAAAGAAGTATGTTGTTCCTGCATTACTTAATTATTTACCGAATCATCTCAATAATGTAAAAATGAAAAAAAGTGATTTAAAAAACTTCTCATTGAGTGGGCATTAACTATAACGTAATTAGGTACTAACAGGATTCATGTTGGATTTACACTGGCAGTCCAGACAATTGTAACATGATTATAGTTACTATTTTAATGTTAATAATTATTATAAATCAATAAATAATGTATTGTTGAATGGTTAAAGAATAGTTATTTATTTTCTTTATGTAATTGTTGCAACAAGATATTAATTGTGTTATTAGTTGTTGTAATTAAGTATAGTTTTGTTTCTTAAATATAGTTTTAGTATATCTGTCGACAGACTTAGGTCTGACGGATGATAATGTAAGTTTTAAATTGTAAATAAAATAAAATAAATAGTAACTGGATAAAATAGATTAAAAACGGACGCTTACTATAAAGCAATCTTACTTATTTTAAAATTTTAAACTGTAACTTACAGTTACAGTTTAAAATTTTACTTGTTTACAGTTACAGTTTAAAATTTTACTTGTTTACTTGTTGAACGAATGTTCAACAAGCAAACAAGATTGCACATTCGTCAGTTAAAAGCACTTTTCCACGGTGCACTGCAGCGGGGAATCTTTCTAATAAAGCTCGGCAGGATGCAGCGCGATGTTCCATGTCGGCATCTGACAGTTGATTGATGAACATCGAATATCGAACGCAATAGCCTAACTTTCAAGTTCTTTTTCATACGGTCTTGCACAGTCGTCCACGGTATACGAAGTTCAGCTGACCGATTACGAGTTGATACCATTGGGGATTGATTGTTCAATGAAAACTGCAATAGCAGCACATGTTTCTAACCGCGTTAACTTTCGTCCACTTCGCGGCCTATCTTTAACACTGCCTAATTCAAACGCACGTTTTTCACTAGCCAACATTGTTGCTTTTCATATCACTAATTAGCTTCATTGTTTGATTCATATGTTGTTGTTCATGAACCCATTCACTTGTCACTAACTGCTCCTCGATGCTGTAACTAGTCGTGTCAGCCATTCACAATTGTTATTTACTCAGAGCGTGTGACGTTGTAAAAAACTGATGCCAAACAACCCCACTAAAATACCGTATGCCCTAAATACATATTCTAAATCTTATTTTTCGTTAACTTTAGGAGTACGGTGACTTCCTGGCAATACTGCATATATATATATATATATATAAATATAAAAGGACATTATATTTTAAGTGCATAGTATTTTTGTACTTCTCATACCTCAAAACGTAAAGAAAATTAAATGTCACTCCCAATCCCACCGTGGTGCAGAAAGTAATATCGCACTTCTCTTCAAAAAGTCGATAAAAAATAACAATGGTGTTTCTAAAGTTTCCCGGAAAATACCCGCGACATGACAACTAATTCCATTCTATTTCTCTACCCCTTTGAAACACCAAATCCAAATTTTAATGACAACAATATCTCAATTATAGAAATCACCAAACAAAATTTGAAGATTTTGGTTCAGTCATTCCCGGGTATTATTGACCCAAATAAACGCCAATAAAAAAAAATACACACATATATATACACAATTGAAAAAATGTTTCCCCCTTCCATTGTTTTTCAATCCTCAAAATTTCATGACTCCTGAATCCAAATCAAAGTTGAAAGATGATTTTTGATATAATTACCAAACCTTTTCTCCTTAGTATAGGCTATTCCACAATGCACAATGCTGAACAAGAGATAAATATTAAAAATTAAAAACCAGGACTGCCAAAAAAACCATTGCTGTTTAATCGAGGATAATTACTAATATAGGATAATTAAAGAGCGTACGGATGATAATTTTTTATTTACTGCATATATATATATATATATATATATATGCATTGTTTTAGTCTGACACTCCGGGTAACGTAAGGATTCCAACGCGTGTCATACAACTAAATCGGATAAGCCGTTGAGCTGCTATAAACATGGAGTGGTGGAACATGTATTTAAGGTGTATTTATACACCCTAAATATATAACACCCTATATATACTAACCTAAATATATATACCCTAAATAGATTACACCTTTTTGGGCAGTCGTGTAATAATATAAAAATAAAAACTTCCGCTTTTATTTTTTAATTCTTTTGTAAAAGGTGTAATAATGAAAACTGGAAGGAAAAACTGAATTTTGAAGTAAAAAGATTCTAAATTTAGTGGACAGATGAAGAAATAAAAAATTATTAAAAATAAACATTTACGGCCTAATTGTAAGAATATTATACAATCATTAGTATTAAATTTATTTTTATCAAGACGGTTAATAGACGGTTATTAGACGGTTAATTACATGGAAATAATTAGAAGGAACCACATTTATATTAGTTACGGTTACAAAATCAAAAACAAAGCACTCATTATCCTATCACATATTTCATTATTATTACTGTTACAAAATACTATTAAAAAACCCTTTCACTTATATTTAATGTTGTCTTACATTAACATAGAAAGACATAATCTTGAATCTCAAGTTACACTCCATAATATCTAATAGATTTTTTCCTTTTCCTAATAAAATATTTTTATTAATATTAATATTAAAAAAAAGTACTGTCTGTTACGTTCTCCGACCAGCAAAGAGAAATGAACAACATTATTAAATTTATATTATTTTTTTATTTTTACTAGTTTTCTAAAATAAAGATTTTTTTATAAAAATTATATTTAGATAATTATACATATTCCACGACTATATGAATCAAATAGGAAATATATTTGTTTTTTTAGAGTAAAAAGTATTTTTACATTTAAGTGAAAGGAAAAATTATTTATAAATTCTAGCAAAGTTCCTCTATCAGAAGTAGTGCAATTAACAAGTATGCGGTAATAGAAATAAAATATGCAAAGTAGAACCCAGATGATACCATTGTAACTATTCACCATAATACGGCTGGGCTGACGGGTAAGCACCAGAGGAAGAAGAAATTTTGGAAGGAGAAAGAGAGAGGGTAAAAGAGAGAGTGAGTGAGAAATAAATCTCCTACAAGGGTAATTATAGGTTAAAATTAAAAAAAAAACTAATGAAAATTAAATTAAAATCATAAAATAGTTTTCATTAAAAATGAAATACAAAAAAAATCGATTTAAATCACAAATCACAGAAAAGTTAAAAGAAAAAAAATTATTCATTTATTTAATTCTACCGCTAACCTGTAACGTCACAATAAAGTAATAGTTTAGAGAATTTTTTGGAATCGGGGTGCAAATTGTTTACAAATTTTTTTTTTCAATTACAAAAATTTTTAATTTCTGCAAATATTGTTATTTTTTTAATTGTTAACAAATATGATTAAGAAAAATATGACTTTAATTAGGCAAAATCTCGAGATACTGAAGGTGAACTTATTTTACAGCCTCACCCCCATGACTTTTTAAATTAAAAATTCAATGACACCAATACCCCTTATGTACAAGTAATCTGACTAACTCTGGTCGAAATCGTACCACTAATTCTGGAGCTATAAGGTGATTTAGAGGCCAACACCTAACACGTACATAAGAACATTAACTTCCGGAAAATTTCCATCCGATTTTTTGGGTTACTTAGGTGTCGAAACGTCAAGATCAGGTGAAAACCGCATGTGATCAAATTAGACCGATTAAAATACTTTCCCTTCTAGAGTTATAGCTCTGCTATAGCGCTATCTAGACGGGAAAGTAAAAATCTATTGAAATCAAATCTATAATGATCATGAAATAGTTATTTGTTCTAAGACTGATTCTACTAAGTGGTTAAATTTTCACCGTTTTTCTGTCAGCGATCGGCCCTAAACTGTGGGATGCGGCAATTTAACAGCATCGTTAAGCAGCTAGATATTTTACACGTGTCATCCGGATGTTTTTGATGTAAAATAAAAGCTAATACTGAATAAAAGTTAGATATAACTTATTTTGCGGAAATAATTCTTAAAAAAAAACCTTTAAACAAAAATCATAGTGATAAATTTATATTGCATTATCTATAATAATAAAATTGTATTGAGTAGGCAAGTTTATTATACGCTCAGCGATTACCGGAGCCACTAATTAATTTATACCTATATGGTAGAAATTTTTTTATTCTGATTCACACTAGTGCGCCGTACATGCATTACTTTCATTTTGTTTTTTGTATTGTACGAGTATTACATAAAGTATTGTCTTAGTATAAATAAGAAATAATTATGTTAACGTTTAATTTTTTTCAAATAATCAAAAAGAAATGAATAAAAGATAAAACAATTTTTTCAGTGTGGAACTCACTTCTAATTGGTCGCAGCAGAACTGCCTGTTCTCATATTATGTAGATTAACCTGCGTTTCTACTACTACTTATGGTAAACGCCTTCAAAGGCAATCCGCTACGGCCACAAGCTGTTGCAAGGTCAGCAAAGGTAGTGTGCAAACGGCGATGTAAGATGGAACTTTATTTTCTACTTATTAGCAAAGGATCTACATGAAGACGTGCCTAGTGGAGAAACACCGGCTTTTTTCTAGCATTTGCGGACTATTTACCTTCGGGTACGTAGTGGATTTCAGTTCCTTTCCGTATTTTTTTTACTAAATCTTGTTTGAGATTAACGTAAGATGTGTTTTGTTTTATTCTTGTTGTTTTTAGGGATAGTAGTACACCGATAGGAATGTCAATGTCATATGTGGCATTCGCATCGACGGCATCCTGACTAAGGCTAGAATGAGGCTGAGAGATGCCTTTCGACGAGATTTTGAAGATGACTTCCGGTAAAGCCCAAAAGGGCAAGGTATGGAGAAGATGGCGTGGCGACCGCAACTGTCACATGGTGGGTGTCTTCCCCTACGGGGTCAGCATGTGTGGAATGAGCCTAACCCAGGTTTGTTGTTCCATGTCCGTTTCTATTTTTTTTTTTTTTTGCGAAGAAGGCCTGTAGCGCCTTCTTTAGTATTCAGCGTGTGGTTAATCCGAATTGCGGCCTGAGTTTTACGACAATGAGTATCCTATATAAGGATGTGTGCGAGGCGATTATGCTTTATGCCGCATCTATTTGGACAGGCAGGATGAAATTTAAAACTTATAGAGATATATAATTAAGCGCCCAGGGCCTCTTGCTGCTAACGATGACGATTTTGTTCTCACGAGAGAACATGTCTCGCGAGGTTATTCTGGTAATCACCGGGGTAAAACCTATAAACGACCTTGCTTCTGAGAGACAGCTGAGAGACAGCAGAGGTATGTTGCTAAGAAGTCTGGTGAGTTGACTTCTGAAAAACTGAAAGAGACTGAACAAAATGGATTTCAAGTATGGCAAGCTAGGTGGGATGAGACGGCGGATAGGCGTTGCGCGGGCGGTTTTTTTTCCCGATCTCAGATGCTTGCGGAACGCCTCTTCGATACGTCCAAATAAATATATAATTAAATTTCTTTCTGGTCATGGTGCCTTTAGGGACAGGCTGGTTCAATTCGGCCTGGTAAACTCGGAATTGTGTCCATAGTGTGAGGTAGCTGATGATGCCTTTCATGTTTTATATGTATGCATAAGGTACGAGCTTAGAGGAATAAAAGTTACCTATCAGCTGGACGAAATTAGGTCGAGTTTAAATTTTAGAATGAATTGGAATTAATGATTGTTGAAGGGTTTATAAAGTATTTGGATCTTGAGAGAGTGACTGAAGGAGTTTAGGATCAATAGTTAGATTGTGACCCGGGTGGCAAGGGTCCCGTTTGGGAACTCTTTCCGCAGGTTAGGCGCCTTGGAAATCGTGTCCCGATTAGCTAGATTTGCGAGTGAGTTTATATTTATTATTGAGTGTTATGTTGGAGACTATGTGATGGTCTGCGATTCGGGTGGGGTTTTTTCGGCCTTATTCTCCGGGGTGTCAGAAGAGAGATCAGTTACTTAGTATTTTGTTTTTAATATTTGTTAAAAATTTATTTAAGTCAAAATTTTCGATGTTGCAAAAAACATATTTTTGTGGTATGCTACTTGGGTGTGTGTTTAGGTTTGATAGCACAAATTTATATAAATTTGAATCAGTCCAGCTTTTTTTTTTCTTGTGTAATAACGAATAATTGAATTTATGGTTAAGTGGCTTCTTCCGTTAGAACAGGCATGAGGTTCGCGCTTCCGCGGGGGAGGTTAATGTAGTTGTATGGGGGTTTTACTGTAGAGTATATGATTGGACAAGGACTGATACAAAAGCGACAGTATATGTTTTCGTTTTCACCGATGACAATGTCTGTCAAGACATTTTCATTGAAAATTGTAATTATTTTTGAGGGTGGAAGACGATCTCTGGAAAAGCCCATCCGGGCTAGGAACGAAGAAGGAACTAGAATTGTCACAAGGCGGAATTGTCACAAGGAACTGGAATTGTCTTTCTCTACGGGGATCAGGATGATCCTTGTAGCAATTTTTGATCAACCCCACCAGTTAGCTTTCATATTTTGAACCGTTTTGACAGTTTCTTTACTAATTATTTCTCCTCATTATTTTATTTTTCATTCTGTATTACCATTTCATCTTTTCCGCTCTTCTCCACGGTTACATTTCAAGTACCTTATGTCTTTAGACATTATTTTTTTTATATTTCCGAATGACGTTTTACATCGATCAAATCGTAGCATTTCACATGATACTTCTTCAAACCTAACTTCATGTTGTCTTAATTGTTCTATTAAATGTTTCCTAAGTTATTTTTATGTTCCTTATATTAAAAATTTGTTTATATATCGTTTTTGTAATTATAATACTAAAAAGCTGACAACACAATTGTAGAACCTTTACGACACGCGACTTACATACGCATACACACATAACTTAATTTAGCACATCAGTGCTACACTAGCGTTCCCTGTGGTGACAGGAGGTACTATTGACGCAGTATATCCACTTAGCCACTAATTTAGAGCTTTTTTTTTGAGGTGGGATGCGATTTTTCAAACATTTTAAAAAATGTTTAAATTATGTAATTGTTAACAAACGTGCCTAAGAAAAATATGACCGTAATTAGGCGAAATCTCCTGATACTGAGGGTGAAATTTCTCTACAGCCTAATCCCCTTGACCTTCAAAGTTGAAAATTTAATGGCATCAATGCCCAACATATAGAAGTAATCTGACCTAGTTTGGTCAAAAACAGTCGAGTAGTTCTGAAGATATAAGGTGATTTAGAGGAAAACACCGAACACACGTACATACGAACATCCGGAAAAATTTCCATCCGGTTTTTTGGATTCCTTAGGGTCAAAACGTCAAGATCCGCTGAAAACCGCATATGCCAAAATTGGATCGATTACAATACTTTCCCTTCTACAACTATAGCTCTGCTACAGCGTTAGACGGGAAAGTAAAAATAATGTAGGTTATCTAAGGAAATAAAATTGTTATTAGTACATTAAAAAAGGTAGCATATGCTTGAATACGATATCGAACTGAAAATATAAAATGAAATTAAATTGGAATATTATACTGAAAATTATTAACATGTTTTTATGTCGCCAAAATGGTATGTAATATTCTGTATTTAAAAAAAAAAATTAGTAGGTAGATTTAAAAAGTAGTTTCTTGACTCCAAGAACATAAAAAACCTTCTACACTGTGCTGTAAAATATACCTGATAATAAAAATTTTCATAAGAAGGTATTGTTAACATTTTACGTAATATTTAACGTATAATGAAAAGGCAACGTAAGAAATAGTATTTATTACCTATAACCTTTTTTATTTCAGTTTGTTTAATGATGAGCTATTAAAATAATATAATGAGATTTTATTTTTACATTAAATAAAATTTAATGAGATTTTGAAACTTGTTTTGTATTGTGTTTGTAGAAAAATGTACACAGTAAATGAAAAACATTAAAGTGCGATTACTCAAACAGATTTAAATCAATTTACATTACATTCATGCAATAAAGTTAATTTGTTTTACACAAATTTTATACCTGTAAAATATTTTATATATATATATATATATATGCACTATATATATATATATATAAAATTTCTCATATATAGTGAGAAAGAAAGAGAGAGTAATAAACAAAAAGAGAGCGAGTGAGAGAGAGAGTTTTAACAAACCATAATAAATGTTAAATAACTTTTCAACAATTAAATGTTCCTGTATCAAAATTAACTACTTTTAGGTGAGAGGCCACCTCATTTTAAGCATCCAGGGGGCCCCGAAAAAGGGGTAATTAAAAAATTATAAATTAAAAAAGTAGGCTTTTGACATATCATTTTAAAAGGAATTAAAAATAAAAATTTGGTCTTAAAAAAATTTGGGCTACAACAGTCCTAACCAAAACCGCATTCATATAAAAATTTTCACAGGTAAATTTAAATATGGTAGATCGTACACACCAAATAGTGCTGTTTTTTTTGTAGATGTGGGGAATCCATTTTACAGTCGCCATATTGCAGTGTCGGGCTCGCTAACAGGTTCCGCAAAATGTTGTTAAATGCGTATGTGTACTTGCGCACTACCAACTAAACCTGCACCCCCTGGCTACTCGACCTTCCTAGAATTGCTTAAAGAAGCATTACTTCATCAGGGGGGTAATGCGCCCACTCACACATTCATACACCACAGTGCAATACATTAATATCCAAACAATACACAGCAACAACATTACGCCAAGAAAACATATCCAACGATAGACAGTAGAAATCATAATCAAACAAAATCAACATAAAACATATATACAACAAAGAAAACTCAGACTAGTTCTCATCAAACACCACATGAGCAAAGAACATAATTGCAGACAGTACATTAAAAGTTATCAAATCATATCATAAAACCAAATAGTGATCTTACACCTAGATCATTAAAATTTGAACCATTTGTTAATTCCATTTTTTTATGATTAACTCTTCAGTAGCTATTAAAGAGGTAATATGACCTTTTTTTAAATTAGCTGAAAAAACGTATTAAATACCTACCGTTTCCGTTAGGATCATAGACCGAAGTTTTACGTCAAAATGCTTGTCCTTTATGCCCTTTAAAATGATTTCTTACAATGCTACTTTTGATATTTAAAACGTATCAGTTGCCTTTTTCCATGACAGCTCCCCGGGTGTTTGGAGTAAGATGGTCTCATACCCATATATAAATCGTTTTAAGTAAAAGTATTTCCGAAGTTTAAATTTTCTTGTTTAACTATTAAAAAGTTATTTAAGGATTGTCATATTATGTTATTTTCCTCTATAATAAAATTCCATTTATATAAAAATTTACATATCCATATCTTTTTTTAAAAAATGTGGAATAATCGAGGAGCGTCGCGTCCCCCACCTGGCAAATATGACAATTTAACAGAGAGGAGGCGACGCTACTTTTACAATATTTAGAATGAGTTTTTGACACTTCCGTACCTTCAAATTCATTTTATTAAACAAATAAGAATGATATGTTTTTGAGTGATTGTATTTAAGAATTCTGAATAAAAATGTAATCTTATGTTCAAAACAGTTCTTGTTTTTTTATTGGATCACATTAAAATCTCACAGAAACTACTCTAAAAATAATCAGACTTCAGAAGTGGTCAGACCGAGATCAGCTGATAATGATCGGTTAAGAACGACTCAATTTTCATCAAATTTTAACATGCTTATTTAAATTTCAATGACCTGATGTAATAGTATAGTGATTTTTGAACCCAAAAACTTTATGCATAGGTTTATATATAAAATATTAACTTAAATGTAATGTAAGTTTTTTTTTCTTGATTGGATAGAATTAAATATAATAACAAGACATAATTTACTAAAAAATATTATCTTTATTAATCTCTTGGGTTTACCAATCGCCGATAGAAAAAATCAACAAGCAACGTAGTATACAGTATTCTGTGTAAAGATCGTAACGCGATGTACATTGGACATCTCAATACTTCTAAAAAAAGAATAGAAACCCGTAAATATAGAAAAATGGAAGAGACAGCGGCTCACAAAACATATGGAACATAAACACTCGCTTGATTTCAACAGCACTAAAATCTTAGACAAAGAACAAAATACTCATGCACATAAAAGCACCACTCTAGAAATAATATACACCAAGAAAAATACAAATATTGTCAACAACAGAACGGACATAGCCGGATTAAGCAACAAATATGTTAATTTAATTTTTACTATTAATCTTACTGGTAACCGTACAGATTAAATCAAACACAATTATTTGCACAATTTGAATGATTCATTTAACACTGGAAACAGTATATTCCAGTATATTAGGAAAATTTTTTTTCGGGAAAAAGCACGTTAGAGAAAAGGATCATCGGTAGAATGTCTATATGTCTAGTCGGGAAAATGGTCTTACAGGAAATGGCTTTCGGGAAAACGTCAGACAACGTATCTAAATCCTTAACCATTAAAAATATCGAATTGAAAGCTTTTTTATTAGTTACCTTATCTAAAAAATCCGAGAATATTTGAGTTAAAACCGAAAGTTTAAAATTTGTCGCAGAATGTTCTTAAAAAATGTTTTGAATTCTATTAGCTGAGACATTCCTGCTCCTACTTATAAAATTAAATCCCTTACATATTGTATTTTACTCCTTCCCGCACCAGTTAATAATTTCCTATTTCATACTACATATAACGATTTTAGTTAATTAAATTTTTTTTTCTCTGATCCATCAGAGTTACGTTCGCAGGACCTACGATATACTAATCAAGAACTTGGGGATACCCCAAGAATTCAACGATTCCTGAAGGACAAATCCTACACTAATATACACATTAATGAAATACCAAACAGCTGTGTATTCAGTACATGATATATCCAATACAACATTTCTACACACAAACGCCAGCGCCAACGACATAAATTATACGCGTGTCATTGATTGGTGCACCTTCGCTCTTTCGCAAATTAATCTAGTTAAACATAACCTAATCTTAACCTGCACTAAATTAAAAAATTAAATTATAAAGTCCTAGCTCGGAAATATTTTTCACATGGGTTTTTTCTTTCAAAACAACTCTTACCACCGTTCAAATCCAATCCAATTTCACGATTAGAATTACAGAAACAAGAATTATTAATAATACCGTACTCCTGAAAAAGAAAACCTATTGCGGTTTCAAAATTAATAGAAGTCAAAAGACGAATAAATTCATAATCCAACAAGACCAAAAGCACGGAACGAACAACGAAGTGTTGACTGGACAACCGACATAGCGAGAGAGAGTAATAGGTGACGATAGGAGCAGATAAAATAAAACTACTGTAATATAATTTAATATTACGTAAAATCGATTAGAAATAAAAAAAAATCTGTAAACAAGATAAAACTAACAAAAAATTAGTTGAATAGGAATAAAGAGTGAGTGGCGTGAAACAGAAAGTCCACATCAATTATATTAATACTTATCATTTTAGCTGAAGTTACATGTTCAGGGATTAAGTTGTACACCAGTTGTGCATTTACCTTTGCTACTGAAATCTGAAAAAAATGTGTAAGACTGAGTTATAATTAACTGTATATATGATAAAAATTTAAATAAAAAAAAAAATTTAATCCAAAAGGTAAAATAATATAAAAGGTATGAAAACAAATTTATAACTGTAAAATGAAAAAAATTAGATATATGCGAAGGAGAAATCACGTTACTTTCCTTGGTAGTCTTATTATCCTATAAATATTTCTGCATTTTGCATTCTAATGAAAAAAACTGCCAACGACAGTTTTCTAAAAAACTATTGTATTTTTTCATGAAACGGATTTATTATTTTGTGACAACAAATGTAAGTGTTGACATCTTTTAGAGATAAATAAAAAAGCTGGCAAACAGTTGCATAACCTTTCCAGCGTAACTTTAGCCACCGAGGACTTAGCTCTTAAATAGACTACTATTAAGAATAACTTAGTGGAAGATTCAAGAATGTAAGTATACAAGTAAATATTTTAATGAAAAGATGATTGTACTCTTTTAATAAAAGTTTTAAATGTGGATCAATGGCGGCCGTATTTCCTCACCCCTTTCAACAATTGCAACCAAAGTTAAATGGCATCAATTGCCGATATTCATAAGTCATCTCACAAAGTTTCACAAAAAACTATTAATTCAATTTTAAGATATCAATCAAAACGATAACTGACCAAAACAAGAAAAAAATAGGCTTATTTTACCCTATGCCTGAATGAAATTTCTCAGATAATAACCAAAGTAACACAGTAATGTTATGAAATCATTTAATTAATATAAGAATGTGAGTGAAATAGCAACAAAAAAGAGGGTTTTTTTGTTCTCCCTCCTTAGTTAAGATACCTCTTAGTTTAGACCGGATGGATTTAGCATCTGAATTTGGGGCTGTCATTGGTGGCAAGGGGTCATATTTTCCTACTCCCTTCTAATTAGTTTGGGTATATAATATTTCATTCACTTTTACTGGATACATACTATATTCGGAACTATTTCTAAACACGAAAATTAGTTTAACCGATCATTAGTATTGCTGTAATAGAGACAGAAAGGGACGGTTTCAGTGAAACCAAATGTGTGCTCAAGTTTCTTCAATTTTATTTCGATTTATAAAAATTAAGCTGTAAATTATTCGAAGTGACTCTCACGGGGACTAAGCTAAACTAACTTTAATGTCGGACTGTGTAGTCCTAAGAACTTTAATCAAAACTGCCATATAAACAATCAAAATTATATAATAATATAAGATAGGATAAAAAAATAATAAGATGAAGATTAAAATTAAGTTGATTTTTGTTGGTTCATTCATTTCAATAATTATAATTAATCCATTAAAATCCAAAATTTTATATATTTTCTTTCGTATAATAATAACACTGATAAACATAATTTTTATTTCCTAACATGCGATACATGATTTTAATCTGTTTTTTGGTGCTGAAAATGAATTTGAATTCAGAATCTTTGAAAAATTTTTAAGTTTTACTTAAAGGATTTTTTTTCATTTTTCAACGTATAGTAGTACTTTGAAAGTTTATATTTCAACAATGATAGGAGCTACAATATAGCTCCTATATTGCATTTTGTTAGCTCATTTTTTATTGTTTAACTTTGTTAACATAATTTGAAAGCAATAAATAAACAATACTAGACAAAAATGAAATCATATCATAGTCACATATCATATATCTAATACTGAAGAGCGAGCCTTCATGGACAAGATTAAGCATGTCTGTGCAGGTCAAAATATGTAGTTGAAAACACAGCTGTGTTGTTTGTATTAAGCAATGAATTTAGGAACGAATTAATTTTGTCACTATTATTGCTATCTTAAGTTTGTTAACAGTGCAGTGTAATAATACCTCGAAATTATGTAAATAATACGGATTTATTTTGCAATGTATGTGGTGAGTTTACCGTAAAATCAAAAAAATTACACCTATAATTAAAAAAAACATATTTGTAATTTCAGTGTAAAATTGGTGATCAGGATAAGACGTAGGCTCCTCAAATAGTATGCACTAATTTTTCTGTATATTTAAGAGGATGGCTGAAAGGTACACGGAAGGCTTTGCCGTTTGGTGTACCTATGGTTTGGCGTGAACCAAAGGATCATGTAACCGATTGTTATTTTTGTTAGTGTGTCAGAATTTCTAAAAAATATAGACATATTGTAAAATATCGTTAACTGCAAACTTCAATCAAGCCTGTACCTCACAGTGAAATTATTCCAGTTCCTCAGCCATCTGTAAATGTGTTTCGAAAGCAGCGACGAAGAATCAGGCAGTATTAAAGAAGACAACAATGATTTTGATTTTGAATTATCTTGCAATAAGCCACATCTTATAACACAAGGTGAGTTAAATGACTTGGTTTGGGATTTAAATGTATCAGAAAATCAAATTGAGTTGTTAGGATCAAGACTGCAAGGTTGAAATTTACTTTTAAAAAAATGTAAAAATTTCGGGCTTTCGAAGCCGACAAAAAGAACTTTCTCAGTACTTTACTGATGAAAATGAAAATAATTTGGTTTATTGCGCAAATATCGATGAGCTTATGTTGCACTTATGACAAGTTCATAAACCTGAGGACTGGCGCCTTTTCATAGATTCTTCCAAGCATAATTTAAAAGTGGTTCTACTATAAAACGGTAACAAATATCCTTCGATACCAATCGCTTATGGTATTAATTTGAAGGAGACATACGATGTGATGAAAGACGTTCTTAAAAAAATAAATTATAATAAACATAGCTGGAACATATGTGGTAATCTGAAAGTTATAGCTATTTTGTTAGGCATGCAGTTAGCCTACACTGAGTTCATGTATTTTCATTGAGAATGGGACAGCTGAGCTAGGGATAAACATTATATTACCAACGAGTGGAAGAAACGAGACAACTAAACTCTAAATAGGAAAAATATTATTCATGAGCTCTTAGTAGAATCCAAAAAATTATTTTTACCCCCTCACCATATCAAGCTAAACTAATAACTAACTCCATATCAAGCTAGGACTAATGAAAATTTTTTTTAAAAGCAATGAAGAAGGATAGTCCCGGATTTTTGTACATCAAGCAGAAATTTCCGAATGTAAGTGAAGGAAAAATTTAAGAAAGAATATTTGTTGGTCCTCAAATAAGAGAGTTGGTCAAAGATGATGTATTTAACTCGATGTTAAATAATGTAAATGGTGCAGCATTGGCTTCATTTAAAGACGTTTGCAAAACATTTTCTCGGCAAACAAAAATCCGACAATTACCACGATATTGTTAAACTTCTTACTTCATACAGAGCGATGGGATGTAATATGTCTTTGAAAAAACATTTCCTCCACCCACATCTGGATTTTTCCCGGACAAACTCGGAGGCGTAAATGACGAACACGGTGAACGTTTCCACCAAGACATTTCGGGGATAAAAAGCAGATATAAAGGGAAATAGAATACTAATATGCTAGCCGATTACTGTTAGACATTAATTCGGGATGTGCCTGAAGCTATTTATAAAAGAAAGTATCAGCGAAATCATTGTATCACAGGTTTGGTCATGCAAAAATATAAATTTTACAGATTTTAACTATAATTTCCCTTAATTTTTTTTGAAGCTTAATTTATTTAAAACTAAGGGTGATAGATAAATTGTATTTACAGATCTGTGATTTACGCAAAAAAGCAATTCAAGCAATGGCAGAATTGGTATCACACTTACAGAAACATTAAAAAACTTTCTTACATTTCATTAGTGTAATTCAATAATTTATTTACAAAACAGATTCATCTCGATAATTACGCATCTTAGTATACCGATTGATAACGCGATTTATATCAATTTGAATGACGTTACGGATATGCATTAGAGCGAGTAACGTCAACCTCTCTTAATTACCTACCAAGAAAAAAAAATATATTCACGTCAATTACGGAGTCTCAACTGGTTATTTTGACAATAGATTATTGGTAAAATATTTCAATTCTTTTCAACTGGGTTTTCAAAATGCAAGGCCTTCGTGTCTCTGGGTGGGTGATGGAGGCCATGGCCCTCTTGTATCCGTTACTGAGGTAAAGGGGATTAAATTACGAGAAAAGTGTATCCACCCTTTGAGTAAACTTTTAAGATATATAATCTTAAAGTAAGATCCGGTATGTCCCTACTCTATCGACCAATTGTTTCGGAGATTGATTGGTGCCAATGAACTGTGTACAGAAGTCATTCAATCGATCATCCAGTCGTGAAAAATCAAGCAAAAATCAGCCAATTTATATAGATTCCGGAATTTTTTAATGCGGAAATTGGGTTAAAAGCTTTTGGTTAAAAGAAGTCATGAGATTTCAAGATCTGCAAAAACTTCAACATACATAAAATTTGAACCAATTATCATCTTTTTTCTGATATAATTTCATGTATAGCTACCCAGTCGTAAACTTAGAAATGAAATTTTTAGAATAAGGTATTAGTAAAATCATATTATTAATTTTTCTTTAATTTTACTACCACTGAATTCATATGTACAGTATACCGTATTATTTATTCTTACGTAATTGACCGGTATCTGGTCTTTAATAGTTAGTTTGATGGCATATTATAAATATATGAGCGGAAGATCTGTACCTGATAGTTACGTAATGGAAAGATATTATCTGGTATTTGTATAAAATTATGTAAGATTTATAATTCTAACAGTATTTCACTATAACTGTTTCTAATATTTGTTATGCAACCAGATTCAGAGTATGTTTTTAAACTCTATTATTCAAATAATTAATTTATAGACTTCACTGCAGAACAACCTGATTAATAGTACAGTAGTAAAAAGTGTTTGTATAACTATAATTATGTAGGTGAGCTACTATAATTATATAGGTGAGCTAACACACCTAAATTCAGATTGCTAATTATTAAACCTTGCTACTATTATTTTTAATTTTTTTTTTTGTTGAAGTTATAGGGGCATCGACTGCTGTGGCCATTAGACCATTCCACATAAAAAAAAAATCTATATCTTTTCCTTCCCAAAAAATTACGAACGCGTGACTTGTCAATGGTTACTAAAACCCCGAAAACATAACATAACAAGGGTGTAAAGACCCTTATTATTTCAAAATCTTTCTAGCCATTTCATATGAAATTTGATGAAAACTCTCGAAACAAAAACTTTCTGTGATGAAAATAAAAACGCACATTAAAGAATCTATTAAACAAAGTATGACAAGGGTGTAAAGGGACCTTGCCATTTAACATCACACAAAACACTTGTATTAAAATATGAAAAAATACATATCAAATTTTAATTATAAGATTTTTGATTGAGATATTTGATCTTTCTCTTCTTCAATTCTATCGCCTTGGTTTCCCTTTAGGTCATCCTTTTTTGTTCCTCTTCTTCATTTTTTTGAAGGCCTTGATGTCAGTTCTGCGGTATCTGATACATCCGAGATTGATCCTTCAGTTTCTCCGGCGGAAATCGCGGAGGATCTCCTGCTGCCAGCATCAGATGACACCGGCTCTATTGGCGAGGTATATCGCAGTCGATACTGGATGTACTTACTGCAAGAACGTGTGGGGCGGTCGAGTCCTGGCGCTCTCAGCTATAGGCCTCCGTGATTTCGAAGGCTCCATTATAGGATCAGGATGTAGACTCGAGGACGTTATTCATTCTGAATGAATTTCTGTAGAATATTTATTTGTTTAGTGTGTAAACTCTCCTGCTCGATTAGTCCACGACCATATTCAGATCTTGGCAGTACTACCCTTTCCACAGCTGCTCCAGTATGAAACAACCGATCTCAAGCCAAAGCAACTCTCACACCACATATAAGTTTCTTAATTCTGTTTTTAACCATTTTAGAATTTCGAAGAAATAAGTAAGGGCATACCAACCCTTATAGGGCGTACCGTTTAAGAGCTTTGAATAAAAGTTTCGATGACAGGAAAAATTTCAGAACTGAATTAACGAAAGATAAAGGATTTAGGTTTTAGTTCGTTTTTATTTTAGTTTGTTCAAACTATTTGGCTTGAAGTATTCCAACTTGTACGTATGTTTCAATATCTTCCATAAATAATATACTCTCTACTCGCAAATTACGGCAGTTATATTAAAATTCCATTTTAACTGATTTTCTGTAAATTCGTAAAGTTTCAAGTCTTGGGTAAAGAGCAAGCGTAAATTCGTAGAAGCGAAACTTCACTTCCTAATTACACTCAATGTTAAAGCCATATTTAGATCTGTTGAGCATACCAAAGAATGGGGTTAAGTACAAGACAAAACGTGTTGAGTTAGTACATCTCCTTGGAAGACGACTTATTTCACATTTATAAAACTAGTGATAACAGTATGCCCGTTAACGTACTCTTAGAAAGCAGTTCTTCATTTTGTCATCACTCCTCTGAGAATTGAATTATAGTGAAATTTATAACATGTCTAATGCTTTTAATATAGTAAGAATATTCTATATGAAGTTTTTTTTTCTTTATGGTACTATTCATGTACAATCGATCCAATATAAGTAGTTTGTTGCAACCAATGTACCACCTTTTTCTACACCCCTTCTGCTGCTCCACCAGTATACCGTGAGATTTGGGTATACCGTGTATACCGTATACCAGTATACCGTGAGTATGTGGGTGTACATTTTATTGGCTATGAAGACAGTTATTAATTTATAGATGGGGTCAGAAACATTAAAATCCGCAATAGAAGGGTCAAATGCAAAATATCTCTTAGACAATATACGTCAATCTCTTTGTGAAGAAATCGGACGTATCCTGTAGGTTTTTAATTATTTCTGATATACACTGGGCTAACTGTTAATGAAGACTGGTAAATCTTTTAAACCATATGTTTGAATGCCATAATATTAGAGTATACTCAGTTTTTTTTTTTTTCAGTGCATGTTGCAGTCCATCAATGAATATTTCATTGTACTACATTTCATCAAAGTTATGAAATCGGCACTCTTCACCGTCAATTCAGAAGGCTTTACTGAATTTTATTATTATTGCAAGAAAAAGTAAAAGGTGCATGAGAAGGCAAATTTAGGAACACCACACCGAAGTAGAGCGGTAAGCGGTTCTGTGGTGAATTACCTGCGAACAGAGGTTAGGTTATTCAGTGGATGGGAGTTCCACACACCGGAGAACAATGACATCAGTTCACTAATGATCCATACGCACTTTTCCTAATCTATAATAAAAAATCTGATGTAGACCCTAAATGACTTCCTTGTACGGCTATTAAATTACATACACATATTTTTTGCTGCACTTCATTTAAACTTATTTCATTTGAAAGTGAGACGATCCTCCAATTATTTAATAAAGTGGACAGTTACACAATTGCTAAAATATTAATTATTAACATCCAAATATTTATACAATTGATTAATTCAACAATCTTACCTGAAATATTAGGATAGAGTAAAAGTCTTTTTATTATTCTCTAAATAAATGTGTATCTTACATCAATCTAACAATACGTCCGTTTTTTTAGATTATTATGATGTAACCATCAGCAAAATGAAAACAAAAACGAATAATCAGATTTTTCAGTAAATCTGATGCGGACTCCACATGACTTACTTGTACGCCTATTAAATTACATATACACATTTTTTTTTAAATGAAAAGTACATAAAAGTTTATTTCATTAAAAACGTCTGACATTTTTATATTTTTTTCGTTTTTGTTATTGAATTATTATTTATCGTAAAACGTTTTTTACAATCAGAGGTTAATAATTATTAATAAATCAACGTATATAAATGAAAAAAGTTAAAAGAAAGGAGATGAAATCCGATTCGAACTGATGAGCGTTCCCCTTGTAACATCAAAATATATCATTAACTAAAATTTTATTTGGCTATAATTCTGGAAACATTGAAAAAAAATACCACTTATAATATATATATTGTTGAAAACCTCTCAATGAAAGCTTATTACTACAGTTAAGAAAATGTCCAAAATCCAAAATATTTTTGATTTTGGGCTTTTTTGGACACTTTTAGTCCATTTGATTGCAATAAAAAGGGGAGGTGCACAACTAGATGTTACAACAGTCCGAAATTTCAACATCCTATGGCTAATCGTGACGTATAAACGTCACGCTGAAACTAGTCAAAATGGATTCAGGGATGGTCAAAATGGATATTTCCGTTGAAATCTGAAAACCGAAATTTTTTCGCGACCACAATACTTCCTTTACTTCGTACAAGGAAGTAAAAATTATAATATAAATACCACAGAAATGTTTTTTAAAAAAAATTAAGGAATGAATTACTTGATAGTTAATGTACTTTTCACGTACAATAATTTCATAAACGCGTAGATCGATTTGCTTACTTTAATATGTACAGATGAATAGAACAACTTGTAATTCAATCAGGCGTTCAGTCAGTTTTTATGTTCTTATGTAGTGTTTCTGTAACTAAGGTCAACATGCTTCGTCTGATAACAAAATGTATCTTGATCTAGACATTTTTTCACGTTATACCTTCCATTTTACTGCTAATAAAAAAACTAGTTTGTCAATAATACGGTAATTAAAACCCTAACACTATTGTTTATCTGTTTCACTACATGTAAAACTTGTAACGCAAATCATAATTCATGTAATACTCATTATTAAAAAAATTATACACATACGAGATATGTATGTGTATATTATTAAAAAGAAACGATATGGTAAATGAGTATTAAACTCAAACTGTATTCTTATGAAATTTTCTTTTTATCCTTGCATTATTATTTTTCAAAAGAAGGCTGCGATTTCCGTAAATAATTTAATTTAAATCAGGGTTAAAATAAAATTTTCTTAAAAATCGTTAAATTCAATCAACTTATTCCAGGAAGTGTTTAACGGATTAATTAAATAATTTCTTAATTTTATTGGATATTACGCTTAAGTTTAATTTGAAAAGTAAATCCTATCATGAAAAACTGTGTTTTGAAATATTCAGACATAATTTAATAATATATATACGAGGTAAGGTAAAAAATGAAGAAGACTTATTTCTTGGGAAAAATACTTTTAATTTTTTATTATACCTCCTTAAAAATCAGTACATATGGTCAAACGATGCTCAAGTTTTTCGATTTCATCCTTATCACATCATTTACACAAATTTTCAAAACAGGCAGATGTTTATTGATAACATACTTTAAATATCTTTCCAGTAAACCACTTCTTTTTATTTGGAAACAGATAATGGCCGAAGGTGTTAAATCTGGTATAATAAAGGATACAAAAAATTGAAAGAAATAAAACACTGAGGTTGATCAAGAATCTCATTAAATCGATTAGATATCTAAATAATAAATAGAGTTAATTACAACTACATAAAATTATTCCTTTTTAAATCTTTTAAAAGTTAACCTTGATTTTACTATTAAAAAATATAAAAAAAGGAATAAATTCTATTAGATTAAAATAAAGATATTAATACAAAAACAGAAAAAAAATAAAATAAGGAATCATATACGAGGTTCGACAATAAAGTAATGAGACTGATTTTTCTTTGCAAGATGTGGCAACCCTGCTGCTTGCGTAGGCAAACCATCTTTGACCTTGGTCTATGAGCTACTTCTAGTCCAAGCGGCACATTGATGCAACTGCTCGGTCGTGAGTTGTGCTGTAATAAGTGAACACGTGTTTGTGTCTCTCGTCACAGAAATGAAACCGCAAAATATTGCGCAACGGTATGCCATTTCTTTTTGCGTTAAATCGGGTGAAAACGCGACGACAACTTACGGTAAGCTTCAGAAGGCTTTTGGAGAGGAGGTTATGTCAAGAGCTCAAGATTTTCGGTGGCATAGAATTTTTAGTGAAGGCAGAACGAATGTTGAAGATGAAGACCGCAGTGGACGACCATCAACCTCACGGACAGATGTCAACTTGACCAGGGTGCGTGAAATCGTACAATCTGATCGAAGATTATCCGTGAAAATGATCGCAGAAGAACTCAACATCGATCGAGAAACGGTTCGTCTAATATTAACTGAAGATCTTGGTACGAGAAAGATATTGTGCAAAAATGGTCCCCAAAAATCTCACACAACAACAGCGAAAAACACGGAAAAATGTGACAGCCGATCTGTTAGAGCAAACGGAAATCAATCCAGATTTGTTGAGCCGTGTTATCACTGGTGATGAAGGTTGGTTTTATCAATACGATCCAGAGACAAAACGCCAAAGTTCGCAACGGTGCTCAAAGGGATCACCCAGACCAAAAAAAGCTTGCATGTCAAAGTCAAAAGTGAAATGCACGCTTGTATGCTTCTTCGATTCCAAGGGAATTGTTCATAAAGAGTGGGTGCCTCCTGGACAAACAGTTAACCGATATTTCTACGAAGAAATTTTAGAAAGACTTCGTAAACGAGTTCTTCGTGTCCGTGCCAACATGGCTGATAATTGGATTCTGCATCACGATAATGCGCCATCCCATACTGATCTGTCAATACAGCAATTTTTAACCTCAAAACAAATTTCAGTACTACCACAGCCACCTTATTCACCAGATATCGCTCCGTGTGACTTTTTTCTATTTCCAAGAGTCAAAATGGCGGTCAAGGGACACCATTTTCAAACAACACTAGATGTCCAAAAAGTTGTGACAAGGGTCTTGGAGAATATTACAGAAGATGAGTTCCAGAAATGTTACCATCAATGGCAGAAGCGCTGGAATAAGTGTGTGCAATCAGAAGGGAACTACTTTGAAGGAGGCAACACTAAACATGACTAAAACGGTAAGCAACATTTTTTTTCACATCAGTCTCATTACTTTATTGTCGCACCTCGTATAATATAAATAAAATATGTGCAATACAAGAAACTTAAAAAGCATATTACCTCAATAAAAGCAGTCAGAAGTTTGAACAAATTATTATTTATCAAAATTTATTTAGCAATTTTGAGATGTTATACATTAATACTAAACCTTATGTCTGAAAGAAATATCTAACATTTTTTTTTTATTATTTAATTTTTGATACAATTTCACAACATGAACATTTTTTCTGAAAATTTGACTTTTTAGAGTTAGTGAAGATTTATGGTAAATTTTTACTTCTATTCTTTTTTTTTATCTACATCTATCTTATAAACATTTTCATCTGGATATCCAGTGCTCCAAATAGCGGTGGAGGGTTTAATAACACCCAGTTTGAGAATTAATGGCATTATACCAAACGGACAGATGCTATATTATAATTTATCGTATTTGTTTACTTTTATTATCAATGAATAGACCTACATATACCTATGTATTTGCTTTACACTATCTCTCTTTTTCTGTTTAGCCTATGGAATCACCGTAAGGTATTACTCCAGATAATATAAGTGAAGATGATAGGTATGAATGTAAACGAAGTATAGTCTTCCTGAGAAGTGTGTTAAATTGAAACCCAACCACCAAAAAACACAGATATCTACGATCTAAAATTCAAATCCGTGTAAAAGTAACTTTCACTAGGATTTTAACCTTAGAACTCTCGACTTCGAAATCTGCTGTTGAGTTTAACTACTGGACCAATCCGGTGGGTTAAAAAAGAAAGAAAAAAATGACACTACCTGAGTCCCGTTTAAAGCAGATGAGAAACTAGTTAAGAGCTACTTTCTATTTGAGTAATGATGTTCATTAAACAGCCAGTCCTTGTAACGAACAGAATGAAAGTGACACTTATAGAGTTAACATTTCCTGCAAACAATGGCATGTTGGTATCCAACAGGTTTGGTTTAATGATAATAATAAAAGGAAAATTATTATTTAAAAATAAAAAATAGAACCGACATCAAAGTGCACTAAAATGTAAGAAATAATTTCGTCCAAATATTAATTAATTCCTTAAACACTTTTATGAATCGGTACCTGCTTCTATAGAATTAATCTCTAGATAATATATAATATAAATTTGTTCTATAATACTATATTCGTATACTTCATAAAAACAATACCGATATTAGATCAGTGGAATTCATATTTATGTGCTTTGATTGCTTTTTCGTTTCCGATTATTACGTATTTTTATTATACATGCCATTTATTGGTGCATGTAAGTACTACATCATGTATTTTGGTACAGATTCAGAAAAAGCGTCAAAGGAATTAAGTATTTGGGCGAAATTATTTCCTACTTTTTAGCGCATGTTGATGTCGGTTCAATTTAAAAAAAAAAAATATTATTTCATAATTTTCTGTCTGATTAATAGTGATAATTTATTCGGCGGAGTTAATGTGCTCCTTATTGGCGATATAATGCAGCTGCCTCCAGTCAAAGGTCATTGGTGTTTTTTTCAACCTCCTTGGTACAAACAGAAATAAATTTGTGGCTTTTTCATTTTTTGAGCTAGCAATAAACACGATACAGAAATGACAGAAAGTCAATCGATTTATTTAATAACTTGCGTTTTGAAGAAGATACAATTGGCCAATTGTAACAATTCTTTGCAAAAGAAGGATACATTTAACAGACGAATTTGCTAATGGAAATGCTGTAAGAATATTTCCAGCTATTAAATTAGTTGATGAATATACAATTTTCTTATATATATATATATATATATATATAAAATAGTTATTTTTTTATTTATGTAAATTATAATCTATTATCTAGGAGGCTGGCCTTATACAACCGGTATTGATATAAACTGTAACGCTTTGAAATAGAATATATAACATCAATTTAATGTTAAATATTTACTGCGTTTGAAATATACTGTTATATAATGTTTTTAAACATATAAGTTCATATAAAGATACTTTCTCGCGATATAAATAAATTTCTCTTCCTTATAACTTTTAAAAAAAGAAGAATTCTCTGACGTAAAATCTAATATTTACTTTAAACTTTTAATTTAATGTAATGATCGATATAAATCTCTTACAGTTTAAAATTTAATAAATTCGGTAACATTACGTATATGAAACAAAATAATATATTGCTGACATTAATTTAGTTATTCATGGAAGTTTCCAGGATTTAATCGACGAAACACTAGTTGAAGAGAAAGTATTTGTTTTAGTATCTATGATATACTTCTTTTACTAATCCATTGATCTTTAATATATTGTCCCGAATTCGTGGTTCAATAAGGATATTGACAGACTAACAAACGTAAAAATTTCTTACAAATTCAATTTGTTACCCAAAAGACATATAAACAAAATAAATAATAAAAATAATAATGGTAATAATAATAATAAGTAAAATATTAATATTAATAAATGCGGAATCAAAAAGAAGTTTATATAATCCCAATAATTATATCTGCGGAGAGAATAATACCATCTACTTTGCACAACAGTCTTGAAAAACTGAAGATCCAGTGGAAGACCCACGCGCTAATGCAAAGGAGCGTGATAATTGACACCTGCTATGTTGCCCGGCAGCAATAGCAAGCCTAATCTCGTTGTTATAAATTACTCCGAGTTTGAGGAATGTCCTCCTCAAAAAGCACAGCTTTTACCGGCAAAAGTAAAAGCTGTGAAAGTGTGGGGATAATAATAATTATAATAAAATAATGATAATACGTATACAAAACACACAAAATAGTAATTTAAATAAAACGGACAAGATTTGTTTAATGTCAGTTAAAATATAAAAACCAGAACATAGTTCAATTTACTAAAAACATTATAACAACCGCTAGAACCTAATATTGCATTAACAACAAAATAATACTAGAAAAGTCTTAAGTTCATACAATTTATTTCTGCAAGTATTACTACTTTTACTATTTATAAAATACTACCCTACTTTATAAATAAATATAATACCGTCACTTTCAGTACTGTTTACCAATAACTCACCGAAAAACTTCCTGCATTCACCCACTGTCCACGCTGAAATACTCGTGACATAACATTATCGCGTTGTTATCACACGCTTACGGATAACACTGTCACCGCAACCGCGTCGAACTCGGGATTGCGAAACTACTCACTGTTATTGCTTGTTATCACGACTGCGCCGAACACGGCCTCGCAGAATTACTGACTCTCACCGCTAGTCCCTGGCAGTACGTATTTTTCCTGGTCTGCAGAACCAGTATCCACCTAATCCCTTTAATTGTTGAAGTATAATAATTTTCATCGTCCGCGCCCTTACCTTTTTCTATAAATTCTTATTTCGGTTCGGTCGAACAACAGCTTTCGGAGGGGCTAATTTCTGTATTCAAGAGAATATATGGTTAAACGGATCCGTTACTTTCAGAAAAGGATATCTCTTTTAGTTCCTTCTGGATTTTTCTTTTCATTATTATTTACTCTTTTTTCTTCTTAATTGGAAAAAACCAATATCTCTGGTCCGTTTTACTGGTCGTGTTACAATATATATGTTAATAAATTTTATAATCTTAAAATAATGATACAAAACTGATTCATCGCTATTTAAATACGGATATCTGAAATTACTCTAATTATAGTTGAATTGGTATATCATTATACAGACGTAGTTAACGATAAGTTAATGGCTCTAAAATCTTGTCTAACTAATAATTAAAATCATTATTAACCAAGAGCGAGAGATGCTAATTTAATAATAGATTTATTTCGGTTAATTTTATTAATTCTTCTACTAACTCCCTTATAATTTAAAAATTGTGACATAATTTGGTTAGCTTCCATTCAAATTGATTTTAGTTAATTTGTATAATTACTTAATAATTGAAATTTC
This sequence comes from Lycorma delicatula, assembly GCF_047948215.1. Lineage (NCBI taxonomy): Eukaryota > Metazoa > Arthropoda > Insecta > Hemiptera > Fulgoridae > Lycorma > Lycorma delicatula. The sequence goes on along the minus strand of NC_134463.1, from coordinate 89,817,792 downwards.
GATATTTTTCATAAAATTTTTACAACGTAATGTTTTTTAATAAAACCATTATTTCAAGACAAAGTCAAGGATTAAGGAAAAAACAATATGGAATGTCTTATAACCTGGAATCAACAAAAAATGAAATTGTTTTAGAGTTACTTAATTTAAAAAAAGCAAATAAGTATACCATAAAAATAGTTTTATTATATATTTATAATTAAATAGATACACTGGGTGATTCAAAATACACTTCACAACTATAAAAGCATATAAGAATTTATTGAAATAACTTATTACAGATTCGGTTGAGGTCTTATTTCATAGAAAAAAAAACATCAAGTTTACACTTCACTTTGCAACATTCGCTTTGGTTCGACATTGCTTCCGTTTGTAATGCGACATATATCCCACTGTAAGTCTATTTCACTACATACATCCACTGAAGTCGATTTCATTCCAGACTGTAGGTCCGAGCTTTACCTCTGCAGCTGTGGTTTAATTGGAAGTCTTAGCTCAACAAGATCAGCAGACAAAGGTGGTGGTACATAAAGGTGGACCTATAATGAAATCCAACGAGAAAAAATCTAATCAAATCTATGAAGTGAGATGGCCATACAATTGGACCTTTACGACATATCCACACACTTGGGAATCGAATATGAAAAAAATTTCGGACTTATAGGCGCTAATGAGGTGGTGTTCCGTCTTCCTAACAGTAATGACTTCCATCTTGGTCATCATCGTCTAACTGAGGAATTAGAAAATTTTGAAGCATATCCATATAAATGATACCATTTACGGTTGCCTCCTGGAAGAAGAACGGGCCGTAATGTCTTGTTTGCTTAGGACACAAAAGCCATTGACCTTAGGGCTATCACGAATGTGCTGAAAAATTTCATGAGGGTTTTTTCTACCCCGTATTCGGCAGTTATGGGTGTTTACCTTGCCACTGATGTGAAAGCTGACTCATCATTAATAATTACATCGTCTAAAAATATATCGCTGTCTGCAATTCTATCCATCGTTTTCACAAAAATTGCAGCCGAGCAACTTTTTTGTCATCTGAAATGTGTTGAATCACAGTTAGTTTGTATGTCTTCAAGTGCAATCGTTTAAATAATACGCGCCACACAGTCGTTTAATGGCGAATCCGGTTATGTGTTGCTTTTTATAGGATGTAATTGGTTTGTCTGGCATTTCTCCCACCACCACCCCATTCGGTGGCCCTAAAGCATAAGGCCAACTGTCCGTACCACAAACGGCTACTGTTCCTCAAAACGGTTTAGCGACCAATATCCTAATTAGCTCGTAGAGCTTACCTAGCTGCGTGAGCGGAATAAGCGTGGTGCCCTACACCACTCGCTTGCGTGTCCCACCGCTCAATTGTCATATATTACTAAAATGGGTAGGCGCACCCCGTCTACATACTAAAATATATGACTTGGCAATAAATTAAAATTTATTACGTGAAGTAGAGCAATTTGCCACGCCTAGGTCGCTGAATGCAGGCAAGTACCTGTCCACCACATTATAGCGCTTGGAGCTATATTTGACCGACGACCAGCCATTTCTCGAGGGTAGCTTCCTACAGCAAGAGGTAGGAGTTTTATATCACTTAAACTACTGATGCCGGTTGAACAAAGCAACGGCATCAAGGAACTCTCACACGGTCCGACAATGCGGCTCACGCCACATTGACTCGCCACTTATGAGTGGCCAATTTTCCCCTTGACCTCTAAGTTCCAGGGTGGCCTGAATTCTGGTTCCCCCAAGAGGTGATCAGTCGAACATCATGTGTTTGTTCGACTGGACCTCCCCGCAGACGCAAAGCTCATCAGCTGCCAGGTGGAACTGAAACAAATATTGCTTCAAATTCGCGTGGTTGGAGAGCACGCGAAAAATGGCTTCTGTTTCCCTTAAAAACGAACAAGTGGTGTACCGGTTTACCATTTCCCCAAGTCCTGTATAAATCTATATAAGGACCTGCCCTTTGTCGTGGCGTGCCAAAACACCTCGTCGCGTTCTGCCGCCAATCATTTAGCCACTGATTAACAGCAATAAGTTTGTAATTTCTAATATTCTTTATCAGTTAACATTCTTGCTGCCATGCTTCCATCGCAAGGCTGTAAAGCCTCCTCCGCAGGCGGCAGATGGCAACTGTTCAAAATTTAGAACCGTGCATCCGGCCCTGCTCGAAACCGCATCCCAAATACCTAGGCCTTCCTACCTCTTCCCAATTTCTACATGGCCGCCCAAACTTTCACCACTAAATCAATTGGGAGAGCCTCTCCCAATACGGTGATAACCGTTTATGTGTTGATCGTGGACTCCACTAAGGGTGAGGGAGGGCCCTCGGCTCCTGCGCGGACGGGAATGAGGTTGCGTTCTTCTTGTTAGGTGACTTAAAATGGTCGACTTATTTGGGTGTAGGTCTGAATTTCTATGTTGCATAAAACACAATTTTGATTGGTATGAGTATAGCACTGAAGGTGAGGGACGGCTGATGTGTTGCTGACTACAAATCGTGAAACCAAAATACATAACGAGCAAGTTCCGCACCAGTAAATGTATCCATTTTTAACAATTAAATAAATTTAAATGAAATTTATTTAATAATTTTTGAAGATTTTGAGCCTCAAAACTTTATACATGAATGGTATTTTCAAACTCCTCGTACCTCAAAACGTAAAGAAAATTCATTTTTACCCCTCAATCCCACCATGTAACCGAAAGTAATATACTCTTTCTCTAAAGGTCGGTAAAAGATATATAATTATCTGTATCAGCCGAAGTCATGTCACCGCTGAAGTCATCGTCTTAATGGAGTTATGCAGATGAACGATCCTTGAATATTCTTGCTGCTTCCTGTCCCAGATGACCACAGCTGACTTGAGTCGACAGTGAAAATTTGACAGGGAGTCGAAGAGTCTCATGAGAGAGTAACAAAGACAAAGAGAGAGTGGTATTACGAAAGGCTTCAAACCGAAAAAAAAATAATATTTTTTTATAATAATACATTGAAAAAATTTCGTGAAAATGTTAAAAATATGTGAAAAGATTTATTTAGAAGTTATTTTCACTCTACAACACTAGGAAAGAATTAAATGGAATGTAGAGTAGCAATAAACTACTCGTCAGCCATTTTTGGCCATTTTGAGACGCCATTTTGGTCAGCCATTTTGAGACGTTTGACAAAAAAAACGCTAATAATTATGTGCTTCCGACAAATTACGTTTTAATAAACACTTCGGCATATATACAACATTATTTCTACTTTAGGTTAAAAGCTATTATATATAGATTATATTTAAACATAACATTTACCGTATGTATGATAATTTACAAATACCTTTTTGTGAAAGGATATAATTTTACAACCGAATTCGTGTAATAATAATAATTAGTATTCTTCATTATAGTATTGAATAACTACTTGTCTAAACGGCTTTCTTTTACGAACTTGTTTTATTTAAATAGGATGTAATTCCATTACTATTTAAAAATATTTATTAAAGATACAATTGCTAAATTTATGAACTTGTTATGAGAAAAATGCATCGAACACTAATGCATTAGAAAGTCGTTGCACAATTATTGTGTACGAATGCACTTTCATTTGTTGCAGCACAGATTTAATACAAGAGATTTAATACGTTTTATTATCATAAACGTTTAAAGATAATACGGACAAACAGTGAAACTTTATTAATGCCCTAAGCATCTTTTTAACTACATTCAAACAGGTCTGAAAATATTATATTGTATTAAATCATATCTTTGCAAGTTTAAGCTGTATTTCCGGAGTATTTCAATATATGAAGCGCTCATGTTACGTATTTTTCTTGCGAAACTTATACGCTCTTTAATTAAATATATTTAATATTAAATTATAGGGACAAGTTATTGTTACAAAAATTTTTTATTAATTTAAAAATAAAAGAGAAACATACAGTGAAATATAACCATAGAGAATTTAAAACAAATACGCTATCAATATATAGTAATAATAGTAAAATATTGTAGTAAACAATATACTCGTATTTACAGCGTGGCTAAAGGAAACGGGAAATTTTGAACTGACTCTTACAAAAGAAAAATGAATAATTTACAAGTTTTATTATTGAAAACAAAAGTTAAATTGCATGCCATAAGTGTTCCGAAACAAAATCTTTCAATTACTAAAAACAATGTCCATAAGATGATTCGAACGTACCTGGAAACGAACGCTGAGATTTTGTATGGCACTTTGAAACACTTCCGTGGAAATGACAATGATTTCTTGTCGAATTCTCGTTTTCAACTCAGCGATTGTCGTTGGGCGAGTGGTGTACACATTACTTTTGAGGAGGCCTCACAAGAAAAAAATCGCACACCGACAAATCTGGTGATCTTGGGGACCAATGAATGTCCAAACCATGAGATTACGTGATTACCAACGAGCAGTGAACGGCTGCCATTGACGCTGTATGGGCCATACAGCTGAAAAACTAAGGGTTATGAAGATCAAGAAAGTTTTGAAATTGTTCTGCTATAAAAGTTTTAAACATTTCTACATATCGTTCAGGCGTTACCAATGGTTACATTCCCTCTTTCATCCTCAAAGAAGTAAGCCCAAATTAAACCTCGCATAGACACGGTACGTCAAACTACAACCTTTTGGCTGTGTAATGGTCATTCGTGCAATTGACGAGGGTTTTCAGCCACCCAATATTTGAAATTCTGCTCGTTTATATACCCGCTGATATGGAAATGAGCCTCATTTGACATGAAAAGATTGTCGTCAAAATTGGGGACGTCATTAAACTTTTCAATCATTTTATCACAGAATTTTTGTTGCACTACGTAGCCTAATGGTTTTAGTTCCTGTACAATTTGAATTTTGTAAGAGTGAAACTTCAAATCATTGAGGAGTATTCGGCAGACGGTTGTTGGGTTTAGGTTTAATGTTATTGCGTGTTTCCTTGCCGATCGTCGTGAGCTCCTTCAATTGAGGCCCGAGATGCTTCAATGTTTTCTGAGGTACGTTAATCTCCTGGTGGTTTCTTTTGTAGAGCTGAACCCGTCTCCTCCAAATCCTCAACCCACGTCTTGATGGCATGGTAAGATGGAACGGGACCATGACGTCATAAATTGTAATGACGTCGGAATTCCCAATTCTCGTTGAGCAGCACTCACGCTGTTACCGTTTATATAAAATGTCTTCACGTCTTACGCACGTAGTATACCGGCCCACTGGTCTATAATTACTAAACGGCAGGTAGTTGTGCACAGAAGGATCCAATTCCCACCTTTCTACCAGCTCCTCAGGGCTACGACTACTACTATCAAAATTTCCCGTTTCTCTGTGTTACCCCTTACGTACACATTTATGCACTATTTATTTATTATCTACACTTCTGGTGTAACCTTTTAGATTTTATCCAAAAGCTGCTTTTGAAGGAAGCTGGTTAATCGATCGTTTTCAAGATAGGACATGAAAGCCACTTTTGGGAGAGAGCCTTATTCTATCTTGACGAAAAAAATAACTACTCACTAATAATGCTATTTATTTAACAGGTCAACTGCTACACCCAAATCGGTAATAGTTTATTACACTCTACGAATTTTTTCCATCCCAATTTCTTTTTTCTTTTCAATTTATACATTTTCTATACAAAATTTCATTGAAACATAAATACAAAAATTTTGATCTAACAACATTTCAGTGGTCCCAAAATTAATAAATTCACCGAATGAGACAAAATTGGAGATCTTATAAACCATTTTGTTTACAACGATGAGATAAGGAAAAAACTATTCTCCTCATCCGAAGTAATGAAATCCAAGAATATACGTTTGTGTAGTTTTTAATGCACATGGAAAAATTTGTACATCAAATTTTTACTTTTCCGTCTAGATAACGCTGTAGCAGAGCTGTAGCTCTAGAAGGGAAATTGTAATTAGGAAATTATTGTAATCAGTCCAATTTGGAGATACGCGATTTTCACTGAATCTTGACGTTTTGACACCTAAGTAATCCAAAAAACCAAAAAGCCGGATGGAGGAAATTTTCCTGATGTTAATGTTCGTATGTAGATATGTGTGTTCGGTGTTGGTCTATAAATCACCTTAAAACTGAAACTACTAAATCAATTATATCTCCAGAACTACTGGACCTATTTTAACCAAACTTGTTCAGATTACTTCTATATTTGGGCCAATGATACCATTAAATGTTCAACTTTAAAGGTCAAAGGGCTGAGACTGTAGAACAAGGTTACCCTCAGTATCTGAAGATTTGATCTCATAATTGAGGTCATATTTTTCTTAGGTACATTTTTTAACATTTAAAAAATAACAATATTGGCAAAAAATTTTTTTTGGAAAAATCCCGTCCCCATCCCAAACAATGCTTTAAACTAGTGGCTAAGTGTGCATACTGCGTCAGTAGTACCTCCTGTCCCACAAGGAGCGCTAGTATCGCAGTCTACCATCTTGGAATTTTCCTTTTTTCCTATGGGTAGTTCCCTTTTTCCTCGTCCTCTTGACCGGGAAATTTTAAATTCCAAAGGGTTGCCAACCAAATTATTTTTTACACTTTAAATATGAATTATTTAATTTAGTTAATATTTCAAAGATTTGTAGCTCTGACGTGACGCTGTTGTAGTCGCCTGTTATGTTGTGACGTCACGGATGAGCGGTAGAAATAAATAAATGAATAATATTTAAAATGTAAAATGGTAACTTGGTGTGGTTGGGTTTCGAAAGGTTGGGTTCCGTACCTCGTGCGTTAAGACAGTCTGCCGACCGTACAAGCGAAATTTGTTCTACGTTATTTGCGAAATTATATATATAATTTCACAATAGTAAAATTTCACTATAGTAAAATTATATATATAATTTTACTATAGTTAGTGCCGATAGACAGTATTTTCACGAATAAACAATATAAGATTTTGACTTTTACCCCATCAATTGCAAAAAAATTTGCAATTAAACTTTTTAATCGCATTAAAAATGTTGACATTAAATCAGAATAATTGATAATTATTCTGTTAAATCAGAATAATTATCAGAATAGTTAGTGCCGGGTGTGGTCACCCGCCACACACACGTGGGTATGGTTCTATCGGCGACATTCGCCGCTAGTACTGCCACACCCGCGCGAATTAAATATGGTATGTGCGCTCGCTTTAATTAAATAATTGAATTAAATAAACAAAAATGTATTATATTTCAATAAAATGATAAATATTTTAAATTAAGTTTTGTGTGTATAAATTAAATAAATTATGTATTATATTTGGCAAATTATACTCGTATTACGAAAATAATAAAATGTACAATATCAATTTAATATTAATTGTATTTCAATTAAATAAATCAAAATCATTGCAATGCTCTGGGATATACGATTTTATTTTGTGATTCCTATACATAACAAACATCTCATGCCAGACTAACAAGTATAAGGATAATAACATGTAAACACTCCCGGGACAAATAATAATATTGCGAAATTTTCAGCGAAATCGGTTAAGTAGTTTTTGAGTTATTAGAGTACACACAAAACCGAGATTTGTCTTTTATTTAAATAAATTAGCAATAATATCTAAAGAAAATTGTAACAATTAGTTTCCCAGAAAAAACCACAATGTTTTGAGCGTAAGATTTTAAAATGATTTCATAGTTAAATTATTTCAACAATCTATACAGTTCGACCCGAACGTGACTAATTACAAAAAAATTCTTTACTTTCAGTTTTATCATACGAATTCTGAAGAATGGATAAAAAATACTCTACTTGTGATTCCAGATCCAGTTAGATTAAATTACAAAATTTAATTCAAATCCGTTTATTAGTTTATAACTAAGGGAACAGCAAATAGATCAAATTTTTCATGTTTATGCAAAGTAAATATATTTTCCATTTTTGTCTTCATTTAGTTGGGAACAGGGAATAAGACCAAGTTAATAAAGACTAAATAGTAGTTCATTGAGATAAATCAAAAAATTAAAACACCCCGCCCAAATGGTTTCAAATTATTAAGGCAACACTATACATTAAAAAAAAAGCTGAAAAAAGCACTCCAATTTTGAAAACCTAAACTTTACTAAAACTCTTCATCAGTCTATCAATATTTCATAATTTTAAAATCATATACATAACATCTTATACAGTCACATTTAAATTAAAAAAAGTCTACTAAATAAATTTATTTAACTAAAACAAAACAAAAAATCAACAAAATATTTATTTAAAAAATATTGCTTAGGCTGTTTTAATCTTCAACAAAAAAAAATAAAAAATAAATAGAACCGAAAAAAATAAATAAAACAGATATTAATAATTACACTATTACCAGTTCCGTATAAAATGTCCAAAACCCTACAAAACAGAGTACAGCCGATAATAGAAAAAGAGGTAGGCGAATACCAAGAAGGATTTAGACCCGAAAGAAGTTGCGTGGAAGAAATATTTAATTTAAAACAAATTTTAAGTACCAAAAAAATAGAAACACAAAATTAATTACGATAGATATAGATTATAGATTTTCAAAAAGCCTACGATTCCATGCATTGCAAGTCTTTAATTAAAATAATATAAGAATTTAAAATCGATACAAAAAACAATTAGCATTATTAAAGAAACACTTACAAATACAAAATCCATAGTTAAACTTCTGGAGATTTTTTTGGACCGTTTGAAATAAAATCAGGCGTCAGACAAGGAAACGGAATTTCTGTAATCCTCTTTAACTGCAGTGTAGAAAAAGTAATTAGAGGATGCAATAAAGGACTCGAAAAACTAAATATTGGAGAAAATGTTAAAATGGGATATAAATACAAATTCGTGAACACAACTGTACTAACCTAGGCAGATGAAATCGTGATATTTTCAAAAGACATGGAGCAGACTCGAATTAAGTCCAGAAATTAAGCGAATGTCCTAATAAAATAGGATTACAAATTTCTTAAAAAAAAAAAAACAAAATGGTTCTCCAACGACCAAAAAAAAAAATAAATTACAAACACTAAAAATTCTCGAAAATCAGAAAATCAAAAGGGTACCAAAATTTATATATCTCGAAGAAGTAATAACGCCAAACGCTCTAGAAAAGAAAGCGCTAAAAGAGCGAATGCAGAAAATGGCGTTAACGTTCAACATAACACAAAATTTATATAATAAAAAATCGCTTTCGCATAATGCTAAACTCCGACACTACAAAACAGTAATTCTTCCGGAGGCGTTATATGGCGCTATTTGAAAAATGTTTCGGATTAAGAACTTTTTAAAATAGAAAAAAAAATTAAAAACATACATGAACCCGATTACCAGAACGGAATTTATAAATTAAAAAGTGAAATAGAAATTTATAAAAATATAGAAAAATAACATCTGAACACCATATGACTTTCTTGTATGCCTATTAAATATTAAATATACATTTTTTGCAGCACTTCATTTCAACTTATTTTATTTGAAAGTGAGATACCATCCTTCAATTCTTTAATAAAGCGGACAGTTACACAATTGCTGAAATATTAGTTTTTATTAACAACAAATATTTATACAATTATTAATTCAATAATTTTACATGAAATATTAGGATAGAGTAAAAGCCTCTATTACTCGTATAACTAGATCAGTATTAATAGTATATTCGTGAGTTGCTGATTAACAAAAGTTTCAGATTTCTGGTGTGTCGTATAAGTAAAAGTTAATAATGATAAAACTATTCCGTTTAGTGAACTCCTATACTGGTTACAAATTTTAATTTCGACCTTACGGTGTAAAATATTCAGTTTTTATTATTGAGGATTATTTGGTGAATAATCAAAGATGAAAAAGAAACAATCGTACAGGAAAAAGAAAGATAACATTAAGAAATATATCAAAAAAAACGACAAGAATATGAATATGAGAAGGAAGAAAATGTTAAGAACAAGGGAAGGATAAACAAATTAAGAGAAGATGATAATTATAAACGAAGAAAACGTTAGGACCAAGGAAAGAATAAAATTATTAAGAGAGGATAATGAATATAAAGAGAGAGAAAATTTGAAAACAACTAGAGAACATCTACACAAATTAAGATCAGAAGAATTATATCAAATCAAAGATCGATTAAATGATTGCAACAAAAAACAAACAAACGAATCGTTGATCAATTTTGACTTACGGAGAATATTGTCCAACAATATCAGAGACGTAATGAATTAAAAGATAAGAATTATTTGCAATTTATTAAAGATGGGCAAATTATTAAAGATCGGGTTCTTGTGAGGGTCTATTTTTCAGTCACTATTTTAGTTAACTTTAACGTAGACAAAATTAAACAAAAATTACAGAATAATTAAATAAAATTAAACAATCCAAAAATAATACGATTCTAAATTATAATTTTCAATTAATATTAAATAATCAAATGTTTCATCAATTCTATTACATATACACATATGTAATAATGCCTATTAAATTACTCGTAGATATACACATTTTTAAAAGTACGTAAAATTTTATTTCACTAATAACTTCTGATTTTTAAAATTTTTTTTATTGTTATTTTGAATAATTGATTTGCTGTAAAAATCACGGGTTAACTATTAACAAATCAATATATTTATTTATTTTTTTAAATTAATTAAAAAAGATAAAAAGGATGTGAAGTCTGATTCGAACCAATGTGCCTTCTCCTTTATAGATCCAAATATTTCATAAATTAAAATTTCTTTTGGTTATAACTCTGGAACCAATGAAAATAAGTACCACTTATGATATATCGTTGAAAAGCTCTCAATGAGGGCTTATTACGGAAGTTAAGAAAAGGTCTAAAATCCAAATTTATCTGGATTTTGAACTTTTGTAGTTCAGTCGGTTGCAATCAAAAGGATAAGGTGCATAAATAGATGTTACAACAGTCCAAAATGCAAATTTTCCACATCCTACGGTTAATCGTTTTTCAATTATGCGATAATATAAATATACATTTTTCAAAACCTCTTTTTATATGTAAAATACAACTTTTAAACTGATATCATTAAAGGTACTGAAATAACTTACTCTTTTAATTAATAATAATTACTTCCTTATACGTGAACTTAAAGAATAAATAAATTTTTTGTTCTGATCGATACATAACAACCATTTATATCACTTCAAGGAATGTATACGGTTAATTATAAGATAGAAAAAAAGGGACATACATTACAAACTTCATGATTATTTTCATTTTTGAAACTATGATGCTCAATAAAATTAAGCAATAATCAAAATTTTAATATTAGTATCACAATTTCGAAAAATAGGGTTTCGACTTTTTGAAAATTTGGTGGCTCAAGATCAAGTTTTTTAATGATTAAAATATCTATTAAAATTGACTTTAAATAAATTAAAATCGAAATTTAAAAATGATTATTTGATTTTTATTTAAATGTGGAAGCACCCCTCTCAGAGTAGGAATATTAAGTAAGCTATTTGTGACTTTATTGTATAAAGAAATACATTGTAATGACGAAAAATATTTTTATTTTTTTTCGTTTTGAGGCACCCATCTCAAGGAGAAGTAAGATAAAATTTTTAAGAAAATAATTTCAAAATGGTGATAATAAATTTTTAGAATCATTTAAAAATATACAAAGATACAGCCATAATTTTAAATAAAGTTATAATTTTCTTGGAAGGGATTAAAAAAATAATTTGTTTTTTTAAAGAAATACTAATGAGTAAAGGCTATCAAAAAATTAAGATAGTTACATTGTACATGCAGCGGATAACTTTTCAGATATAAATTAAAAGTTTTTTTCTTTAATTAAAAAAGTATTTCTTTTTACCACAGGCCATTGGAGTGGGAAGAACAAAAGTTTTTTTTATAGTGGTTTGAAGGGGAGGTGCACAACTAGATGTTGCAACAGTCCCGAATCCAAAATTTCAACATCCTACAGCTAATCGTTTTTGAGTTATGCAAGATACATACCTACATACGTATAGACATCAAGCCGAAAATAGTCAGAATGGATTCAGGGATGATCAAAATGGATATTTTCGTTGAAATCAGAAAATCGAATTCAACATTTAAGTTCGGATCATAATTTTTTTTAAATTGTGGATATTCCTTGATAACTCTATCTAAACTTTCAAAAAATGTTTGAAAAATATTTAAACTAAAGGAAGATAGAGCAAAAGATCAAAAAACATATTTTAATTTTAATATTTAAATTTTTTGGGGGTTGATTTTTAGAAATTTTTTTATTGTTTATATATGCAATGAAGAAAATAAGTTTGCTTTAATAAAGTTTTCTCTAAAAAAATGAATCGAAAATGGTTTTTTCGCGATATCCCCTTAAAGAATTTTGAAAAAAGATTAATACGATCAATTTCCCAAATTTAGAAATGTGCGAGCCTAATTTGAAGAAAATTAGTTGGTCAATCCTGAGATATAAGGCCGAAAGCAGTGCGACAAACATACATACATAAATATCTGTTGTTGTTTTTTTGTCTAGATGAACTAATTAGTTTGATCCTAAAACATAAAGATTTGTAAAAAAGCCCGATACCCCATTTTTAACATGATTTCCATACTTTCCCCTTTAATATAAATTTGTAATTACAATCGGAAGTAATAACTAAAATTCGTATCCACAAATCAGTGACAAATTTTACATGTTATTTAGATTTTAAAAATAAACTAAATCGCAGTCCCCGTCTATTAATTATCGGCCTAGATAATTATTAGACTTATCAGTTAAGCCTGTACAAAAAGTAAAAATGTCACTGGATTTTTAATAAGGTAAACCTAATTAAAATATGCGTTTTTTTATCCAGATTAATTAACCTACTATTCCTTTTGCAGTACTGTCACTAATCAGCGGTTCTCTTACAACATTTTAATATGATTTTAATTGTCGTTTATCAAGTTCATTTGCGTTTTATTTGTTACAGTTGTGAATGAAAATCTGATGTGGACACCACATGACTTCCTTGTACGCCTACAAAATTACATATACACATCAATTTACAATCAGAGGTTAATAATTATTAATAAATCGATATATTTAAATTAAAAGAAAAAGTTAAAAAAAAGGAGATGAGTCTTATTCGAATCGACGTGCTTTCCCTTGTAGGATCCAAATATTTCATTAATTAACGTGTTTAGTTGGCTACAACTCTTAAACCAATGAAAATAAGTACCACTTATGATATATCGTTGAAATTCTCTCAATCAGGGCTTACTGCTGGGTTAAGAAAAGTTCAAAATTCAAATGTTTTTGGACACTTCTGGTTCAGTCGATTGCAATCAAAAGGGAAGGTGCACACTAGATGTTACAACAGTCCTAAATACAGAATTTCAACGTCCTATGGCTAATCGTTTTTCAGTTATGCGAGATACGTACATACGTAGTTACAGACGTCACACCGAAACTAGTCAAAATGGATTCAGGGATGGTCAAAATGTATATTTCCGTTGAAATCTGAAAACCGAATTTTTTTGCGATCATAATACTTCCATTATTACTTCGTACAAGGAAGTAAAAAAGGGTGCTTTTAGTATAATAAAATTATACCTTTGAAAAATTAATACTTTTAAAAAATACTCAACGTGGTTTATTTTTTAAAAACTTTAATGTTCAATAGATGTTCAAAAATTCTACCATTGCCATCGATGCACAAGTTATGCATTGGACGTCATGACAACTTCGGGAGATAAAGTTTTGGGACCTATTTTATTCGATTTTTCTGGTCAAAAAAACAAAAGAAACCATCAATTTTACATCTTATATAACACTTTAAAAATTTCGGTATGACCTAATTTCACCGGAGGAACCGAAATCCGGGCGAAATTTTTCGCTAACCGTAACTTTGATAACAACGCGTTTTCGGACTATGTTTCTATGAACTTTTTTCCTTTTTCCAAACTCTAGATCTGTTCCCAAATTATTTCCTTTTTTCCTACATTACTTTGTATTATAATATTTATTTTTATTTAATAAAAAGATATTACAATATTTAAAACACCAAAACAGATAAATTAGACACACAATATTTTTAGTCAAAGACCGCTAGAGAGGATGGCTGATTTGAGTATGAAATAAAAAAAAAATAAAAAATAATTTAATTTACATAAAAGTGTCTGATATTAATAAAAAAATATTTGAAAACTATACTCTAGTGATAAATTAATTTATCGAGGAGCGTCGCTAGCGCTTCCACTGGCAAGTATGGCAAGGATGACCTATGAAAGGGTTGGTGACGCTATCTCTATAATCTTTAAAATAGGATTTTTCAACACCTTCCGTACTTTCAAATTTATTTTAATAAATAAATAAGAATGATTTTGGATATATGGATTGTGTTTAAGAATCTTGAATAAAATGCACAAAACAGTTTTTCGTTTAGCATTTTTGATTTTTATTGGAGCGCATCAAAATCCCACAGTAAATCTACTCTAAAGATATTCAGACTTTAGAAGTGGTCGGAGATCTTGATCGACGAGGATCGATTCAAGCAATTTTCATCAAATTTTTACATGTATGTCTAATTTTCAATGAAACTGTTGGTAGTTGGAAATTTTTGAGCCCCAAAATTTTATACATAGACATATATATATATATATATATATATATATATATATATATAATACACATCTCGTCAAGTATCTTTCATGATTTATTTAATATTGAACACTGTTCACCCATACAATCACAGTTTTCCAAAACAAGAATATGTCTCCCAATTTATTTTCAATCGTTTTTATATTCAAATATATATATAAAAGATTACCTATGATTCCTCATAGGTGATCTTTTTTAAAAACATACTTCCGTATGTCTTTATGGTCCGCAGTACTTTGTGGATTAAACTTTCATTCGATAACTTGCCTGCTACATAAAGTTTCTGTTTCGTTTCAATATATTTTTATTAATTCTACGTGAAACTCTATGAAAGATTTCATCTTCAACTCTATACAAAAACTGAAATCAAAATACATTTTATCAGCCTTAAACTTTCATTCAATCATTTTCCTACTACATGAAATTTGATGACAGGCCGATCAAAGTCCCGTGTGTATTTGACTGAAAATAAATCGAGTTCGAGTCGATGTGGATTACTTGGTTGATTCCATTTTTTCCATAGGGATTCCATTTTAATACGAGACATATTGTTTTTATCCTACAATGAATTCTGTAGGATGAATTCAGTAAAATACGTAACATTACTAACAATACTATTTAAAAATAAGCTGTAATACATTTTGTTCATCACATTTCATTCTTTGAGATCTAGTATATAAATGGTTTGAAAAAACCATTAGCTCAAAATAAATACGTTTAGGCATAGTATATAGAAAAAGTCTTATATTGAAATATAAAAGAAATTTCATGTAGTAGGAAAATTATCAAATGAAAGTTTAAGCTTGACAGAATGTATTTTGATTTCATTTTTTGCATAGAGTTGAAAATGGAATTGTCCATAGAGTTCGATGTAGAATTAATAAAAATATTTCATATTGAAGTATAAAAGAAACTTTATGTACTAAGCAAATTACTGAATGAATGTTTAATCCACTTAGTAGTGCGGATCATAAAGTCCTTCTTGCTCATATATAATCTTTTTTTGTAAAAAAAAAATGATTACTAATTTTCAAGTACCAATTTCAAAAAAATTCCGAGAAGTCGTCTGAGTTCCAAACAATTGTATAAATGCCCAAATACATGTTTCTCAGTGTATCTAACATTCTAAAGGATACATAGCAAGTTTAAAGCATAACTATAGAATGCTACTGATTAATCCAAAAAAAGCAAACACCTCACTGTTATTTTTACTAAATTTAAAATTAATTATACCGATTAAATGACCTATATTGTCTATAGTTTTGTTCGTTCATTTCCCTAAAGCCAGCTTTGAAATTCCTTCATTATACCTCGCTCTTAACCCAAACCGTCCCTATATCCACCAGGAGGCCAAAAACAACATTCTAATCGTAATATTAAATAATATTCCTGATATTCCATTATTATACTTCTCGCCATATATATATTAGCTTTCTTTCTTTTTCCTGTTTAGCCTCCGGTAACTACCTTTTAGATAATACTTCAGAGGATGAATGAGGATGATATGTATAAGTGTGAATGAAGTGTAGTCTTGTACATTCTCAGTTCGACCATACCTGAGATGTGTGGTTAATTGAAACCCAACCACCAAAGAACACCGGTATCCACGATCTAGTATTCAAGTCCGTGTAAAAATATCTGGCTTTACTAGGACTTGAACGCTGGAACTCTCGACTTCCAAATCAGCTGATTTGGGAAGACGCGTTCACCACTAGACCAACCCGGTGGGTTATATATATACTAGCTGCCAGAGGTGTTCCTTACGCACATCCTCAGCAGCAAAATCCTCCAGGCAGGTTGCCCTGGTGGGAGGCACCTCAAAATGAGATTATTAGGTATCCAAAATTGATTACCTTTTATGTAAAAATACTTTTTTTTTGAATGATGAAACTTTATATAACGAAAGTTAAATAAGAAATTTAACTGTAGAAATTGATACCAACGAAACGGGATTTTCCGTTAGTGATCGGTACATTCCGATGCCTACTTTTTGGTTATAGTTCATTATTTTATGAAGAAAAACAATCACATATAAAAAAATATATTATTAATATATAATGATTTTGCACATTATATATATATATATATATATATATATATATATATATATATATATAAATAATAATAATAATATAAAAGGTACACACCTCTTCTCTCTTTCTCTCTTTTTCTGTTTTAGCCTACGGAACCACCGTAAGGTATTACTTCAGAGGATGAATGAGAATGATGTATATCAATGAGAATTAAGTGTAGTCTTGTACAGTCTCAGGCAAGTATACACCTGACCACCACGAGACGTACTAACGAATCGCGATTTTCCGCTAGTGATCGGTACATTCGAGATGTTAAGCTAAGGGGGGCACACACACACACACACACACACACACACACACACACACATATATATATATACACACAAACAGGCAGACACACTTACAAATAAGTAATATTTATCTATATATATAAAAATGTTAAGTTCGTTTGTGTACGGCTTCAAAAACTCAAAATGTTCTGCACCGATTGAGCTCAAATTTTAGCACGATATATAACCCGCATCAAAGATTGTTTTTATCTATTTTTTCGCATCAGTCACATACCCTCGACCGCGAGAAAACAGTTTTTTTAACGGTCAGCTGTGTACCAGTGACCGCGCCATCTGCCGGAAGCGAAGGGAACACTCGCCATACTAGCTAACAACAACCGCAGTCACATGTGAAACAATACCTGTTCCCAATTACATTTTTTATTAATAAACAAAAAAAAAAGTATCCACTTGCATCTGATTCAGATTATTATACAATCTGAATTAAATAATCACTTTAATCGAGGTACTTTTGTGTGACCGTGTCGTGATTGAGCTGCGCCTTTCACCAAGCTCTGAATTTATTAGAAAACGACCAACAGTGGGATATATGTATTAATGACGCGTGCAACACTGCACATCCAAACCAAATTCGCGCATTATTCGCAATTATATTGACCGCTTGCTTCCCTTCAACTCCCACAGAGTTATGGGGAAGATATCGATCGCATTTGGCTGAGGATAATTTGCATAGAGTACGCCTAGAAAATACCAATATGACCATGGAATTTACAGAAGGCATTTACAACGAAGCATTGATAAATATTGAAGATATTTATCAAGTGCTTAGCTATTGCAAATAAAGTTCTTAGTCAATTGGGAATGCCGGCACCCACCCGAGCTGCGATTGCTTCATTTGATGTGGATTTACGCCGTGAACAGAGTTACAACATTGGTGATCTTCAGTCATATGTCCAATCAAACATTCCCAAATTAACGCGTGAACAGAAAATTTATGATCGCATAATGCAAATGATAAATGACGGAGGTGGGGCGACCTTCTTCTTGGATGCGCCAGGAGGAACTGGGAAAACATTCCTCATTAAATTGATTCTAGCAACGGTTCGATAAAAAAATGACAATTATCCTGTTGAGGAATATTAATCAGCCAAAACTCTGCAACGGCACGCGACTTGCAGTTAAGAAATTGATGAATAACGTAGTGGAAGCAACGATTTTAACGGGACCTTTCAAAGGTGAAGATGTCCTCATTCCTTGAATACCCATAATCCCGACCGATACACCATTTTAATTTAAAAGATTGCAATTCCCAATTCGATTGGCATTTGCAATCACAATCAATAAAGCTCAAGGTCAATCTTTAGAATTGTGTGGTTAGATTTAGATGCGGATTGCTTCTCACATGGGCAACTGTATGTTGCGTGTTCCCGAGTCTGGCAAACCAGATAGCCTTTATATCTACGAAGACAGTGGAAAAACAAAAAATATTGTATATTCACAAGTATTGCAAAATTAAACTTCTATGAAACGTATGCTTTGTTTTGTTTCTCATTTCTCATCCATGCAACCACAATGTGCCACAGCGAAGCGTGGCGGGTAGAGCTAGTTACTTATAAATATTATTTTTGAATAATATTTAGTAAGGTAGGAGAGGAGATATATATATCCAAGCTACAAAAAATTGTGCAAGTTCGATTTATGTTTAGCAATTTGTCTTGAATAAACTATGATCGATTACGAAGCATTAACGCTATGAGTAAATCTGTAATATACGATTATGATCATTTTCTTTGTTTTGAATGTTCACCTCATTAGTACTCGTATAACGTCACAGAAATTCTTTCGTTACAACTGCTAATCTACAATTAGATTTTGGACTTATATCAATATCAGATATTGATTGATATCACATACCTAATATCAAAATTGTAAGAGATAAGGTTAAAAACAAAAATTTTTTTATGCCAATTTTTTTGTTTAGAGGTAAAAGGCGAAAATTTGACAAATGGCCTTCAAATTTATGAGTAATATAACATTCTTATTGAAACAACTTTATTTAAAATCGACTTAAATATTTAATGCAATACAATAATAATGCAATAATGCAGTTTATCCATAATATTGCAACCTTGTCATACAACGTTGCTTTATTCACAGCTGGAGAATGTTGGGAATTAAGTAACTGAATACACCCTCAGGCAAATGCAAGCAACTTGAAATGATATTTCGTCCTAGAGAATTATACAAAATTAAAAAATATTTGCCTATGGATTATTACATTTAATATATAGTTTTATAATATATGATTAACCTAATAATATTTTTATTACAGTTTTCATAATATAATAAAGACCTATAAGGAAACTGTTAAATGTCCTTAAGATAAAACACGATGACTATTTTAAAAGTTAAAAAATTAAACCTGAAGTTGTTAATTATTTATCAAAATGTACTTACTTATGATAGACAAATAATGGCAAAAACTAAATCAAGTTTTTCTTAAAAATATAATTATTTACGGAAGGACAAACTGATTTAAAAATCACCAATTTTTTTTTTTTTAGTACAACCAGAACATGTTTTACAAATTATATCCATAGCTGTTGTTTTATAATTAATTATATTCTAATATTATGTCGAACAAGTTTCAATTAACCTACAAAGTAACACGTTTTATAGACTACTAAAGAGATACATTCCATTATTATAAATTTTAGTAAGAGAATTTGATAACAAAGCCAGTACTATAGGGGATTTTTCATTCAGAACTGTTCTCTTTGATCAAGGTTAGTATTATACACATATGGCTTCAATTAATATGACCGTAAAATCTATACTATTATATAGTGGAAGAGGGTTTTTTTTTTTTTGTTCAGGATAAACAAAAAACTACTCGATGTTTTGCAACTAAATCTTTACCACGTTTCTTGGCATAACTGAGAAGGTTTTTGGATATATTTCATCACAAAAATCTGTGCAATATATATATATATATATATATATATATATATATATATATATATATATACACATAATTTAATAGTGGAGATTTACCGGTTGAAGCAAACTTTAATGAATCGTGAGCTATGAATGTCTTATCACTCTATGAGCTGAGTTTGAACTGATTGATTATGAACATCTAAAACCAATTTCTAGTTTTTAATTAGTTTCAATCAAAATTTCAAGGGTTAAGATTGATTTTTTGAATTTTTTTTTGAAACCCAGTTATTTTAATAATTTTTTAGTTACAAATGAAGAAATCAACCTGATTTTTGGTGAGTGTAATCTTCATGTCAATAAACCAATTTCTAGATTTTTGAAATTCAACCTTGAAAGGGGATGAAGAAAGATAAAAAAATCTTAGAATAATGATTGCAAATTTTCCCAATTCCGACTATAGCAAACGAGATATTCAATAGATTTGGGTTGCAAAAACTCTTCAGATTAATATTTAAAAACCATTTCGGGTTTTTTTACGAATTTGTTAAGGGGTGCGAAGGTATAAGACGCTTTGACTCAACCATCACAGCTACTGCCACCATTACTGTACGTATGATTGACTGTACCAGCCTCCGGTTACTTGACTATTAACATAAAATAAAAAGATTGACCGCTACGGGAAACGCAAGTAACCACATAGCACGGGCGAAGCTGCGACGGGGAACTAGTATTATATAAAAAGGAAGCAATATTCCTAAAAATTATCATTAGTTCACAAAATTACCCTGAAAAAAATTACTCGCGTTGAGAGAGTGTAATAAAAAAATTACACTCTCTCAAATGCAAGTTTACATTATAGAAAGTATGAATTAACACCAGTTGAAATGAATGAATGATATGCTAAATCTGTCATTCATAACGCTATTTATTTGAATATCTAACTACAAAAAGCGCTATTATAAATTAATTCTTACTCATTATTTTAGTATTGTAGCTTGACCTTTAGGAATAATCTAAATTTTTAAAAAGTACAAAATTTAAATTTTTATTTTCGTAAAAACAGGAAAAAAATACAAAAATTCAGTAATTTGACCCAAAAAAGTACATATATAAATATTTTGGGTTTAGATAGTAGATTAAAAGTAAATTGACAAAGCTGAGAAGAAACTTGTTATACTTTCCTGGTATTGATTATTTATTTTTATATAATGGTAAAATAATGATACATGAATGTTCAAAAAATTAAAAAAAAATCGATATTTTTTATTTATTCTTCTCCCCCATCCTCAAAATTACCTTCCAAGAAAGATTTTTTAATTTGTTTACGTTTAATATGTTAAATTTGAAGAAACAAAAAATTACAATGAAAAGTGTATAGCAAGGCGGTATTTTTTCTACTTACAGCCGTCCATCTATTCCCCTCCGCAAGCACCTTGCTATAACTGTTCGGCTAAACAATTAAAAAACCTTATCTAAGATTTCATTTTTGAGAGTTATGATGAATCCACCGAATTGGTCTAGTGGTTAACTCGTCATCGCAAATCAGCTGATATCGAAGCTGAATTCTAAGGTTCAAATACTAGTAAAGGCAGTCACTTTCATACGAATTTGAATACTAGATCGTAGATACCGGTGTTCTTTGGTGGTTGAGTTTCAATTAACCGCACATCTCAGAAATAGTCCACTTTTTTATTTTTTATTTTTTGTTTAACCTCTGGGTCCACCGTTATGTATTGTTTCAGAGGATGTGATGAATGATTTGTAGCGTGTGTGAAAATACCACGCCTTACCGGGATTCGAACCCGGGACCTCGAAAGACCGAGACGCTACCACTCGCGCCGTGGAGGCCGGGAGGAATAGTCCACCTGAGACTGTACAAAACTACACTTCATTTACATTCATATATCATCCTCTTCAACCACTGAAGTTATACCTTCCGGAGACTAAATAGAAAAAAAGAGAGTTAGTTATGATGAAATTTTATTGTAATATAGTTTCTGAAAATTTAAATAAACTAAAAATGTTTGAAACATTTTTTAAAAATAGATATTGCAAAATCTTTATCGGTTCTCCCAATCCCAATACTCCCCATACAGTATTTTATTTTTTTTGGCCACTTGTACTACTACTATGCTCAAGAAAAGAAAAAAACATCGGTTAAAAAACATTCAATAATATAAAAATAGCGTTTTTCAATTTTTGGGGAAGGGGAAAAATTTGGGGGAAAATTTTTTTTTATATGGTAAGACAACCATGTACGCATGTATATAATTATTATATGTAATATCTAAAGTGGTGCCCACTTCAGATTTTTTCATTTGCATACCTCAATTAATTATATATTACCTTACGCTGATTTATAAATGGTTTAACTACGGATTTCCTTATTACTTCCAAACAAATCTTGGGGCAGTTTTTATCCCCGGGTTAGTACATCTACTTATTTCTGATCTGATCTGTGTAGTATGCAACGTATATTAATGTTTTAATTTGAATATAATATTTATTTATAATTTTACGGTACCTCGAAATTTCTTTCAGAAAAATTAAACAGTGAAATGTTTATCAAAAAATACTAATCTTTGATCCGAATTCATCGCTTTATTATTGTTAATAACGCGGTTAGATATCATGTAGATCTAACGTAATGTCTTTGTTATTAATCTATTACAAAAAAATTGTCTCCTTCAGCTTAAGAAAATGAAATTGTATGAAAAGAGAAAACGAAGAAACAGAGAGTGAAATTATTGTACGATATTTTACTAAAAGATGACTGTCAGTTATTTATTTCTATACATATGTATAGTTAAGGAAAGGTAGAATGTAGGAGAGGGACGGAGTGGACTTAATAAAAATGATGAGAATTAAAAATCCACTACTCCGCATTCATGCCGCACTGGATACATACATAAAACAGTTATTCAAGAAGTGGCAAAGAAACACAATGTTACAAGATAAAAATAATCTTGACAGATGTAAAGTAATGCTATTATGATATTTAATACGTTACACCTATCCACAAAATAACTTTCTATTTCTTCAAAGTACTTTCACATTTCGCAAACTTTTAGTTTTACTTACGTATTTCTTTCTCAAGTGCGAACCGAATAGGTCGTCTTTATTCAGACCACTAAATAATTCGATTTTTCTTTTTTTGTGTGTAATTACAACAAGGAATTTTTTTATATATATTTTTATATTCATTTTCAATTTCCTTTTATAATAACTATAATTTTAAGTTAATTATAATAAGTTGTTATTATTACATATCATAACAGATTTATAGATTTGAGTTTCTAGTAGGTATAACGAATTCAATCATTTTAATTATTTTATACAATAAAAAAAAATTATAAATATGTTATTAAAAGTTAGATCTTGATATAAATATATTTGTAACAAAATTAAACGACGATTTTCCCAGTATAACAAATCCAGTTACCAAAAGAAATTTATGGCACACAGTTGAAAAAAAATTGTACATTCTACACTTTTGTAATTTTTGTTATTTTCTAACTTAATTTCAGAAAATAAAAATTGTATTGGATTATTCAAAAAGAATGAACCGATTTCAAGACACAATTTATCAGTTCAATAGACCCATTATAGAATGAGTCACAGATCATTTGAAAGAGTAGATTTCTAAGTTTCCAATAACTACCGCAGGAGCGAGTTAGTTACGATGATCTTAAAATGGTGAGTTAACAACAAAAGGCGTTCTGTGTCCTCGAGTCCGCGAAAACAAATTCGGTAGTCACGGTGCAATGTGCTTTTCGAAGGCGATTCGAAATTAATCCGCCCTCTCCGAAGAACATTCGATGGTGGTTTCGACAGTTTGAGAAGACTGGGTGTCTCTTTAAAGGAAAAGGTCCGGAACGACCAAGTGTTTTCGAGAAACAAGTGGAGAGAACTCGTGATGCGTTTCAGCGCAGCCCACATCGTAAGTCCACAAATCGAGTTAGCCGTTAGGATGCAATTCCTCAGCTATTTGACGCGTGCTAAGAAGACGTCTACATATGAAAACATACAGAGTGCAGTTCGTTCAAGGAATTTCCTATAACGACAAAAGGAAGCCATTGTAAATTTGGGAATCGATGCTGGAGAAAATGGAAAACCAATATTCACTGCTGAACCGTTCTTTCACTGAAATGGCTCAATCAATCGTCATATGTTTGCATTGGGGAATTGGAACCCCCATATGTAACAGTTGAGCACGAGAGAAATTCTCCTAAGGTGATAGTGTTCTGTGCAGTGCACCAAAAGAGACCGTAAACCAAGGTCTACGGTTATGAAGGGTTAAAGTTTTGAAAATTTATTGAAGGATTTCCATATATTATTAACACCCATCTAAAACGCTTGAACTCGGTGTTATTTATATTATTTTGTCTATCTGATAAGAAGGTGAATAACACAGTTTTAAATAATACATAGAAAAACTATATGCTGAGATATAGATTATTAAAGTATTAATGAATATAAAACCCATTATTAAAACAAATTATAAAAAATAAATTTCTTTGTTCAAAAAATAATAATTATTAAAAGGTTTTAATTGAATAAAGGTTTATCGTTTATGTATCTACGGTATATAATATAACTGCGTGTGTATTAGTAATATAATAGAACTATACAATTTTTTTAACTATTATCATACAATATCATATACCTTTTATTATTACACTATTATCATACACCTTTTTATAGCACGTCTAGTTGACGTCAGATTATTTTTATAATATATATAGTTTTTAGCATCTATTCTGGTTTATATTTGTTATGGTGTGACTGTGTATTCCTTATTCAACCTATATAAAAAAAAATTACACTTAATTATTTTACAGTAACATTGAACTAAGTTGTACAACTTGTTTTATCGTTAAAACATTTTATCCGGATTTTTTGGACTAAAAACTGTCTACTGGCTGTAGTTTTAAATTAATTTACATTTAACGAAGTGATACAATTGAAGATACTAGTACACTCAATAATTAGTTTATCTATAAACAGTGCTGTAATTATTTATTTTTAGTTAATTAAATTTATAAAATAATTTATATTTATTTTATACAAAAAGAATATACATGTGAATAAATCCCAAGTTTTATTTTTATTTATTTATTTTTTAAATAAATTTCATCGATTTGGAATCAAATACGTCAACGATATGGTAAGTTATAAATAAACTTTATTTTTCTAATAAAGCTTTTAATGAGCTCGAATAATACATTTTTTTTAATTTTCTATTTTCTATTTTTATTTTCTATTATAACTCATTTTTGTATAGAACAAAATAAAATATCAATATTTTTTTAAAAATAAAAATTTATTAACATATATTTTCCGACATTATATCGGATAAATAACAATTAACAGAAAAAAAAATAACACATTTGTTATTTTTTAATACATTTATCCCTCCTCAATACGATAGTTTTTGGTTTTTACTTCGTTGTTTCAAGTAAAGGAAATATTGTGGCCGTGAAAAATTTTAGTTTTCAGATTTCAACGGAAATATCAATTTTGACCATCCCTGAATCCATTTTGACTAGATTCGGCATGACGTCTGTACGTACATATGTATTTCGCATAACTAAAAAACGATTAGCCGTAAGATATTGAAATTCTGGATTTAGGACTGCTGTAACATCTATTGTGCACCTCCCCCTTCTGACTGGACCAAAACTGTACAAAAAAAAACCCAAAATACAAACAAATTTGGATTTTGATCTTTTTCTTAACTGTAGTAATAAGCCCTCATTGAGAGCTTTTCAACGATAAGTAGTACTTATTTTCATTGTTTTCAGAGTTATAGCCAAATAAAATTTTAATTAATAAAATATTTGGATCTTATAAAGGGAAGGCATATCGGTTCGAATCCGACTTCATCTCCTTTTTTTTAACTTTTTTTTAAATTTAAAAAACTGATTTTTTAATAATTATTAACTTCTGAAAGTAAACAAATTTTACAATAAATTATTAATGAATATGAATTATTAATGAAATAAAATATTATGTACTTTTGAACTTAAAAAAATGTGTAAGTAATTTAATAGCGTACAAGGAAGTCATCTGGTGTCCACATCATATTTTTTGGGTGAAATTTTATTAATTTTCTTATGTTTAAATGAAGAATTTAGGGCATTAGGTAGACAACAGTTGTAACGTACCAACAGAGTGTTTTATATTTAATTTTTATTATAAAAAAACTATGTTAAAGAAAATGGAAAAAATTTTTAGAAAAAAGATATATAAATCAAACATAGGACAAGCACACGTTATCTTGCCCGTACAGCTGAATATTTAAATAATAGATGTATGTACACAATGGTAACCCAATATATTAATTTTTTTTAATGTTTCAAAACATATTTACAATTGGTTTAATTAACATTTCGGGGGTCACATCCCAAAACGTGATAAATATGGCATATACTTCAAGCTGTGAAGAAGAAGACTGAACTTTAAAGGACAAGTTTTTATGTCTAATTTACATTTCAATAATACACAGTCATTGTTCTATATTTGTTTACGAATATTTTCAAAAAATATTTTTTTTACTCTACTTTAAGTATTTATTTTTATTTTTTTCTGTTCTTAAACAGTGATGACTAATAACTTAAAGAACGGTTATTCTGTAATTTACTTATAAATTGTTGTTATTATTATGCTACAGTTCTAATAATCTTTATACTATTGTTTTTTATGAAAGTAATTACGTATTGAAAATGTCTTTTTTGTTAAAAAAAGAATTATTTTAAGTATAACAAAAAGTTAGTTGTAGGAAGGTACAAGAATAGTACTTTTCAGAAAATATTATAATTTTTCATCGTTATTCTACATATAAAGTTATAAAAGCTGAGGTGCGAGGACAGTATCTTATTCATTATTTTTATTATAATAGGCAAAAACAAGCGTAATGTTTCTTTTTTACACTACTGCCCAAAAAGGAGTGTAATATATTTAGGGTTTATCAATGTATATTTGTTCCACCGTAGCAGCTCAACGGCTGAACTAATTTTGATTTATGACCCCGCGTTGGAATCCTTACGTTACCAGGAGTGTCATAGGCTATATGACCCTATCCCACAGGGTGTAAAAAAAACGGTCTCAGCCGTCTTAGACGAACCACCGTGAAGAGGCGGTACGGGAGTCATCCAGGCTTAGGAGCCTCTATATCGAGTAACCTATAAATGGAAACCGCACGAAAGTGGCCGTTTTCACAATTAAATTTTGTTAAAACTATAAAAACCTAATCAACACCCCACACCGTTCGACGAAGAGACTACAATTTAATTCAGACGTATTTAATTCAGACAAAGACGTGTTTTTCTCCTCCAACTTTTTTCATCTTCAATGGCTTCAGGGCCTTCTTGAAACTGTCCCACTCGTAAACCTTTGATATACATTTAAAAGCCTTCAACATTTTTCACTTATTCCGTTTTTAATGCAAATCCTTTATTTTCATAATTTTCGAACAAAATAAACCTTATCTGATAACAAAATACCTCCTGATTACTCGGCTGTTAAATTTAAACTACTCATTTAATATGGCTGAAAGTATTGATATACATTACAGACAGTATTTCCATCGCATGGGAATAAAACCAACCCAATCGAAAAGACAGCACGCGCAATTATAAAATTCTCTTATTTTTTATCGCAATTTGTATATAAATTATTTTAACGAAATAAACACTTTGCTTGATCTAAAATGGATAAAAACCTAAATGACATATTAATGACATTGAATACTGTATTGTTATAACTTCTGAGTCCGAGTGTTGTAATTATATTATTCTGGTATTTCATATTCCATGAAACAAACGTAAACTTATGCTCATAATAATAATAATAATAATAATAATAATAATAAAATACATTCGTATTATTAATAATAAAAAAAAAATATAAACAAAGCATAAATTACAAGGAAATTTAAACATAAAAGAACCCACAAAAAGGAAAAAAATATTTCAAACAATGTTTTTGTTTAATATTTTAAAAAACCCATAAAATATAAAAGAAATTACTGTATCAAAATTAGTAAACTAGAAAAGAATATTCTTCATAATTACAAAAAAATAATATAAAACTAAGATTACTAAGAATTTAGAAAACATAATTATTTGAAAATAATATTCGATTTCCTGTCATTAAAGTAATATTAAAACAAGATAACAAAACCGCCAACTTAAAGTAACAGTAACTTACACAAACTTTTAAGTAAAATTTTGGCATAATTATCTGATCCTTTTTCCATTGAAACCAGCGTAAGACAAGGAGATGAACTTTCTCCACTACTTTTTAACTGTGCTCTTGAAAAGGTAGTTAGAGAACGGAACGGAAATAGCGGAATAAGACTGGGAAGTAAAGGACTAAAGATTAACTGCTGAAGAAAAAAATATTAAAATTGTAATACCAATCATATAATAGTTCTATTATCTGCCACAAGTAGCAGAAAAATAGTTTATTTATATGAATGAAAGCTAGTAAACGTACCTTTCAATATTTTAATTTACCAAGATATGTTTTTAATCGATTTACATTCTGTTGAAGTAGAGATCTCTGTGAAAGCGCTTAATGAGAAAAAATAAGTAGTTAGTACATAATAATTAGTTTTTTAAATAGGAGTTCAGGATCAAAAAACTCAAGTGCTGGTTGAATGATCTATTGTGTAAAATGGCGCCAAAGTCTTTTTTTTTTAAATCAATAATATGTTATAAACGAAAAAACTTTTTTCTACTGAAGGATTAATTCTGATTGAAAGATAAAATTTATGAAGTTGAATTATTATACGTCGTTTTTTCAGAATAATAACATTTAGTTTAATTTGGAGTTATCAATAATTATGAGTGGAAATCGTTAAATGCTGCCGCTATTTGTGATGTTAATTCACTTTGTCATCTATGAATTAACATAATATATTTTTTAATGTTAATTAAGCATTAATAATGTTATATTTAAAAAAAAAAAAAAAGTTGAGTAATGTTATACAGGTCAAGGGGGAAAGAAAGACCGTAGTCCCAGCGGGGGACTACAGTCTTTCTTAAATAAATTTTTCTGTTTCTCGTTTCATTCTTAAAATTTCAGTCAAAATTGTTTCACATGAGCCGTTTGAGATTCCCACTTCTTCAGCAGATTATTGATAATTTTGTCGATATTTTCATCAGTAGTTTCACGATTAAATATACGGAGTTTGATCAGCGTTTCCTATTTGAGAAGGCAAATAGCCATTATCTTTTCTAAGCTTTATTAATGTATTTGTGAAAATGTAATATTTTTTGTTCATAAGCGTCTGGAAGTCGTTGAGAAATGGTCGTCTTTCGTCTTATTGACAAATAATTTCGTGCAAAAAATCGTGTTATCCATCCACGGCTTGCTTTAAAATCAACTTTATTCAATTATTTAGCGATTTCACGAGCATATGATTGACACATTTCTGTCGTGACAGAATAACCGCATTTCCTTTTTTCCATAACAAAGTCATACAATTTTTTATTATGTCTGTGTATTTTGGTTATAAGCCACGAAAAGCCCTTTTATTACCAGTGCCTTTCACCAGAAGTTGTTTTTTCTTACCCCAGTCTTTTTCACCTACGTCAAATTTTCTTCCTGCCGCCCGATTTCCAATTTTTTCAGCCTCTTCTGTAACGCGCAGTTTTTCATTTACTGTAAAAATAGTAGACACTGTCCTTTTGTACTCATTTTAATACCGTAATTAAAATAAATCACCGTATTAAACTTTACAAGATAAACTAAACAGATAAAATGCACATAACCGTCCACATATACAAACAGTACAATGACTATGGCGAATAAACAAGACGACGATGGTAACTGATACTGTAGCTGTAGTGTCATTAGAACCGGATGCATCTTATACAGAATGAATCAGTTTTATAAAAATACCTATCCATAATATGAACAGGATGTTAATAATTAAGTTGTATTCTGTATAAGCGGCATCCGGTATCGATAAACGAAAGCCTAATGTAACTATGTTTATGAAATTGAATAGGTACTTCTAAGAAAACGTTTACTTTACATAAATTATCCTGGCTAAAGGCTATGTTTTAAGTAAGCCCCGCACCCTTATTTTTTCTCTCCAATTCCAAGAAAAAAAAGTGCGGGGTGTACTCGAATAAATACGTTATTAAATTACAACGAACATTATGAATCGTCTTGTAATACTTTAAAAAATTATTAATCGATCAATTTTATTGTATTAATAAAAAAGTCCTTCAACAAAACAAAATTTCTTTTTAATAAAAACAAATGAAAAAATCCCTTTCGGCACGCCGGAAGGCGTAAGTAGATTTAACCGGTGCTAAGTAGGGGATAATGGCCGGCCTCCGTGGTGCAAATGGTAGCGTCTCGGCCTTTCATCCGGAGACCCCGGTTTCGAATCCCTATCAGGCATGGCATTTTTACACAAGCTACAAATCATTCACCTACTCCGCTCTGAAGTAATACCTAGCAGTGGACCCGGGGGTTAAAAAAAAAAAAAAAATTAGGGAATAAAAAAGATTTCTACCTTAAATTCAAATTTCCTCAATACGACGACAATAGTTGGATGTGAAAAAGTTTCACATGTTTAGCATACGACAATCCCCATCTTCTTAAAATTCCAGCAACATTTTGGTCTTCCCTAGCAGTAGAGGTTGGTCATATCAAAAATTGTTTCAGAAAAAAGTTTTAGTTAATGGATACAGAATTAACGACCCACTTTAAACCGACTCGATACTGTGCCTATTAAGGGAGGAATGATTTTTTTGTCTTCGAAAACCCATTTTTTCCACCCCGTGGGCCAATGGTTGAGGATATCAAAAAACTTTACTTAAATAAGTTATACACCCTTATACAAAGAATAGTAGAAACTTTAAACGAATTCGATATTTTACTTAATAAGAAAGTTATAGCGACTTATTTTACTCGAAAAAGCCCCCCCCACCCACATTGTCCGATTTTGCCAATTAATAAACTCAACTGAGATTTTGGGTTGTTATATTTAATATATCAATTCAAAAGAGATTGGCGCAAAGTTACGGTAGTTTTCGTATCCAGAAGAAATTGAAATATATATTATAATAATAATATTTTTAGTAAATTTTAAAACATTTATATATATATATATATATATACTCGTACATGTACATTTATATATATAAATGTATTCATACACTTTTGAACTGACGGTGGTTTTATAAAACGCGGGATGTAAAACGCGAAGATATATTGAAATTTTCGAAAATCAAATCATGGTACCCATTACAATAGATTGCTTTCTTATGAAATCTACCTGAAATTTGTACAAAGTTTTTTTAATAATATTTTTAAAATATTTTTTAAATTCAAAATTATTTTTTAAATATTTTTAACTTTTTAAATTTAATATTAAATTATATGTATTATTTTCCTAGTCCAACCATCAAGCTCAAACTATATTTGTTCATTAGTTAAATTATGATTATATTTCTTTTATAATTATATTATAGTATCAATATAATAATACTTTTAGTATTACACAGATCGTAATATCCACCTAGTGTAGATGATAAATGTTCTCTATATATTTGTATTTTTCAAAATATGTTTTCAACATATATATTAGTAAATTTATAATTTTATAGATTTCAATCCCTACCAAAGCACTTACAGAGATAAAAATAGGTAAGATTAATCATTAAGTACATGAAAATTGGTTTTTATAAAAAATAAATAATTAAACATGTAAAAAAGCACGTATGTTTTTTTTAATATAAGTCTGTTTAAATACACAGAAACTGGATATACGCTAATTAAATAATAATAAACTAGTTTTGTTGTACTGACAAAAATATTATTCAACGAAGAGTATGAACAAAAGAATACCTACATCATAACACATCCCGTCAAGTATTTCTCATGATTTTTTTTAATATTTATATTGAACACTGTTCAAGTATATAACAACGCTTTTTCAAAACAGGTATTAGTCTAAAAAATTAGTGATCACCCTTTTTTACTTCCTTGTACGAAGTAAAGGAAGTATTGTAATCGCGAAAAATTTAGTTTTTCAATTTCAACGGAAATATCCATTTTGACCATCCCTGAATCCATTTTGACTAGTTTCGGTGTGACGTCTGTACCTATGTATCTCGTATAACTCAAAAATGATTAGCCGTAGAAAGTTGAAATTTTTTTGAGTTAAGACTTGTAACATCTAGTTATGTACCTCCCTTTTTGACTGCAACTGACTTGACCAAAAAAGCCCAAAATCTAAAAAAATTGGATTTTGGGCTTTTTCGTAACTACAGTAATAAGCCCTCATTAAGAACATTTTAACGATAAGTGGTACTTATTCTTTATGGTTCCAGAGTTAAAACCCAATAAAATTTAATTAATAATATATTTGGATCTTATAAGCAAATCGGCAAGAATCCGACTTCATTTCCTTCTTTTTTTTTAATTTCAATATACTGATTTATTAATAAATTAACCTGTGATTGTAAAAAACGTTTTACAATAAATAATAATTTAATAAAAAAAAAAATTTTTAAATATAAAAAAAATAAAACATGTGTAATAAAAAATATAAGTAATGTAATAGGCGTACAAGGAAAGCATGTAGTGTCCACATCAAATTTTTTATAAAGATTGTAGAGGAGGCGTCACTGCCTCTCTGTCAAGTTGTCATAATTGCCAGAGGGGGCTCTAGTGACGCCCCTTGATGAACATATTCATTTCCAATTTTACATATTTCCATTATAATATATTGTATTATTTTGGTAATATATTATTATTGTATTCGTATCATTCAACGTATAAAATGTAAATAAATAAATTTTAGTTGATTTATAGAACTGTTATTATGTAGAAGAGAAACTTGGGTAAAATTGTAGAAAAGTTACTGCGGTGCCTTTTGTTAACATATAACATGAAGCTTGTACAACCCGTAACGAACTAACAATGGATTCAGTTTGCATAAATGAGATTTCTGAGGTCTGTCTATAATTGTACCATATTTGAGAGAATAAAAAATTATAGTATTTAGCAGGATATGTTTACGGTGTTTCCAGATTACATATTATTACGCATTATGGTATGGTAACGAATAAACGTTTTTAGTTTGCAGAATTATTACGTTTATTATAGTCATTACCTATTAAAATCAAGAATAAAAAAAATTATGGAAATTTTGAAAAACTTAAATATCTTGTGGTGTTTTTTCCACTTAATAAGTGTTTTACGAAACAAATGAATTACATTCATAAAGTAAATAATTCTAAACGATAAAAAATAAAAAATTTAACGAATTTATAATTCTGTGTAAATAGCGTAAAATAATGAAAATTGAACAAAGACAAAGCAAGTAAAAACAGGAACTGTCAGTGAATAAAAATGAAAATTTAAAAGTTAATTAATGATGATACAAAAATATATACATATATTCTTAGATAATAATAAAAAAAATTATATGATGTTTTATTATAATAACAGAAGCATAATTATCAGAATTATCTGTTTTTATATTTGAAGGAAATATCCTTTAAATGGTTAAAACAAAGGACGAGTAGGTTAATAACTTTCCTTGTAACTACCACACGGTGAAATACGATAAAAAAATATTGATTACAAAAAATCAGTGTTACCTCCGACGTATACAAAACACGGCACGCGCACACACCACACAAAATCAGAATGCTCCTATATTTATTATTACCTTTTATTTTCTCTGCTCTTAAATAGTACACAATAAAGGAAAATGAAAGTCCACAAATGTTAATATTTTCGAACATATGAGTTTTATAATGTACGTTTTGAATAAAATTTTATTTTATCATATGATAGAATTAAAATATAAATCTAAATTAAACTTTACTCGCTATTTAGGATGAAGTAATAAAAATAAAAATATTCTTTGTACACCACAGTTAAATATAATAGAATATATTACTTCAAGAGTTCTTAAATAAATCTCAAAAACAAGGTCAACCGTGTGTTACCTCGATACGTTATAATGACATCTCCACTACCAGTTCATGCATGATTGCACATATAAACAATATTGACTTTTTAAAATTTAATTTTGTAATCTTAAATAAATAATCGGGATAAAAGAAGTTCATATATAATAAATAAATAAATATATATATATATAAAATCTATTAACAAGTATTTACATCACAAAATATATTGTATAGGTTATATCAGAGGCAACCAACACCTTTCATTCTCTCTCTGTCTATAAACAAATAATTATTCCTCACACTAATCATAAAACAGTCGAGTAGTTGAAATTACCAGTCTTTCCTAATTTAACAAAATCATTTCATCTTCTTTCATAGATAATCAATCTGTAAATGATTTCAGGGTAATTTTACAGGCTCCCTAATGGAATGACGTAAGGACTGTGGGAAAAATTTGACAAAGCGATCAACCTACCCATTACGAATTTTCTAGCTAAAAATTCGTGAGATAAACTTCGATTGCTATACTCTAGTTAGACTATCTACTGCTTGATCACCTAAAGTACGGTGCATCATTTGTCACTAAAAAACTTTGATCAAAAAGTTGGTGATTTTTATTTCCATCTACGAAGTAAAAGAAGTATTTTTTAACCGCGAAAAATTACCGTTTCCAAATTTCAACGGAAATATACATTTTGACCATCCCTGAATCCATTTTGACTAGTTTTGGTGTGACATCTGTACGTACGTATGTACGTATCTCGCATAACTCAAAAACGATTGGCTGTAGGATGTTGAAAGTTTGGATTTAGGACTGTTGTAACATCTAGTTATGCACAATCCCTTTTGATTGAAATCGACTGGACCAAAAGTGTTCAAAAAAGCCCGTAATCCAAAAAAAAATGGATTTTGGACTTTTTCTTAACTTCAGTAATAAGCCCTCATAGAGAGCTTTTCAACGATACATCATAAGTGGTACTTATTTTCGTTGGCTCCTATGGAACCAATGAAATCCACTTATAGCCAAATGAAATTTTAATTAATGAAATGTTTGGATCTTAGAGAAAGGCACATCGGTTCGAATCAGACTTTCTTTTTTTTTAACTTTTTTATTTAATTTAAACATACTGATTTATTAATAATTATTAATCTCTCATTGTAAAAAAAAATTAACGATGAATAATAATTCAATAATGACAAAAAAAAATCAAATGTTTTTAATGAAATAAAATTTTATGTACTTTTCATTTTAAAAACATGTGTTAATGTAATTTAATAGGCGTATAAGGAAATCATGTGTTGTCCACATCAGATTTTTTTTGTTGTAAGTTATACAGGGTCATTCACGGGAACCGGATGTTTTTGAAGTGGATTGTACTCGGGCGTTCGTGGTGGGAGGGACACGTAGCTGGTGTCTGACGTTTCCTTTGCTCATAGCATTTGCATTTACATTTTAGTCGTTGAGATGGAGCCATGGACGCTAGACCAACGCCTGTACGCGTACGACAGTTTGGTGCGAAATGACGAATCCGTAACTGCTTGCTGTTCAGCGAGATTTCCGCCGTCAGTTTAATATCCATCGTAATGCAAGTGTCCCTTCTCGTAACACAATATTGCGATGGGTAAACAACCTTCGAACAAGCGGTTCAATATTGAAGAAAAAACCACCGGGTCCCCGACGAACTGCTAGCACTCCGGAGAACATCGAACGAGTAAGGGAAGCCATTGTCAGAAGCCCACGCCGCTCTATTCAGAGGCATTCAGCAGCGCTTCAAATGAGCACAAGTACGGTAAGACGAATTCTGCATACAGACCTGCATTTCCATCCTTACAAGATAGCCGTCGTGCAGCAGTTAAACGAGCAAGATTTCTCGCAGCGATTACAATTTTGTCGACAAATGCTTACCGTTTTTGAAGAAAATTAAAATTTGTTATTGTTAATGAGTAACGAAGCCCATTTTCATCTGAATGGCTTCGTCAACAAACAGAATTGCCGGTATTGGGCAGAAAGAAACCCATATCAGCTTCACGAGAGACCACTTCATAGCTCAAAGGTGACTGTCTGGTGTGCAATAAGAAAGGTCGGTGTTATTGGACCATATTTTTTTGAAGAAAATGACGCTGCCGTAACTGTAACAGCCGATCATTACATTGCGATGTTGAATATGTTTTTCATCCCTGAGTTACGAAACCGGGGAATCAATTTTCAAAATGTGTTATTCCAGCAGGATGGAGCTCCAGCGCACACAGCGAGGGCAACGATGGCTGTTCTCCGTAACTTGTTTCCGGGACGGATCGTTTCCAGATTTGGCGACATTCCTTGGCCCCCTTGGTCCCCCGACTTGAGTAGTTGTTTAATTTTTTTCTGTGGGGGTTTCTGAAATCGCGTGTGTACGGCAATAAACCGCGTACATTGGAGGACCTAAAGATCGCAATTCGTCATCACGTCACCCAGATTGATGTAGACATGCTGCAAAGAATTGAGACCAATGGGCCAAATGGACATCACTTGCCGGACATAATTTTTCGTTCATGAGTAAGTAACAAATGCTTTGATTTAACAAGTGTTTCAGTACCAATAAAACTTTTTTAAAGTAAATATTCAATTTTTTATGATTATTTTAAAATCATCCGGTTCCCGTAAATGACAGTATATAATTCAAATTCGAATTTTTAACTGCACGTTAAAGACTAGAACGTATTTGAAATATGCGCCTAAGGGAAAATGGATAATACCCTCCCCATTTTCAATGTGAGTTGTCGAGAACAACGGATTTCAGATTGAAATGGACCAGCTAAGGCACACTGTAATATTCTAGAATAACCATCCCTAAATTGGTAAGGTTACTTAATTATAGATCATTCTTCTACGGGGACCAGTCACGAACTGATTAGAACCGGATTCCAGCTCTGACCTGGAAGCGACACCATCAAAGGCTACCATCTAAAAATAAAGATTATATATGAAA
This sequence comes from Lycorma delicatula, assembly GCF_047948215.1. Lineage (NCBI taxonomy): Eukaryota > Metazoa > Arthropoda > Insecta > Hemiptera > Fulgoridae > Lycorma > Lycorma delicatula. The sequence continues at coordinate 89,781,037 of NC_134463.1, read as the reverse complement.
CGACCATGTTTTGATAGTCAATTCTTTAACCTCTCATTGCCGATAAGGGTTTCACTATTAGCAAGACTACCACCACTACTATTACCAAGAACAACCCAGTATCGAAAACGTTTTTCACAAACAAACCCACAAAGATTAAAAATCGATCTCATGGTCTAAAAGTTCTATACAGGTCAGATCTCAGAATTGGCATTCTCCGAAAATGTATATTATTAATTTGTACTCATTTTATCTCTTCAGTTACGATAAAGTTGTAGACACCTCGACATCAGATATGTCAGTTCCAAAAAAGTATAATCATTCTCAAGAATAATAAGCATTGATTTCACGATTAATAGGAAACGTGACGAATGAAGATTTTTACAGTTCTCTTTTTAGTGAACTGCAAAATCAACATAACAAATCAAACAGATAGATGATGCTGTTCAGTATTGCATGTGTATAATACCTAAATTAGAACAGAAAAATTGCTGGCTACGTATGAAAATAATTATATTTAGAAAAATTAATCTTTGACTATTAAATATCAGCCTCTACGGAAATACAGGGTTATCATAAAAGAATGGTGCGGTTTCAGTAATTCATAGGAAGATTGTAGGAAATTTCTAGATGTTATATTAGTATAACAACGTCAGTTCTTGTATTGTTGTTGCGGTGAGTTTAGTGAGTTACTATGTTCTCGGATAAAGACAAAGCAAAGTGTGTTTTATTGATGGCCGAATTAAAATCCGTAATTTTAGTTCAAGGTGCGTTTCGACGTGAATTCGGAAGAGATCCAACACACAAAAATAACATAACACGTTGCTTCAAACGATTCGAAGAAACCGGATCGGTTAAGAAACAGAAATCAACCGGCAGACCAAGTGTACCAGACGAAACGGTTGAACTAATTAGACGATCGGCAATTAGAAATCTTGGGAAGTCCATCCCCCGTCGAAGCGTCGAATTAGGTATTCCAAAATCAACAGTTCACAAAGTTTTACATAAAAAACTGAAATTACACGCTTATAAAATCCAGATACTGCAGGAATTGAAACCCGATGATGGTGTAAAACGTTACAATTTTGCTGTTGAAATGTTGGACAGAATAAGTGAAAACGAATCATTTTTAGATGATATAATTTTTACAGACGAAGTTACATTCCATGTGAATGGGTGTGTTAACAGGCACAATTCACAAATATGGCGTTCTGAAAACCCACACGCAATTATTGACCCACACGCGATTCACTTAAAGTTAATGTTTGGTGTGGTGTGATGAAAAATCGTGTGATAGGGCCTTTCTTCTTTGCTGAAAAAACAATTAATGGAGTTGTGTATCTTGACATGTTAACCGATTATTGCTTTCCTCAGCTGGATGAACTCGAAAACATTCATCAACTGCATTTCCAACAAGGTGGTGCTCCCCCGCACTTCAATGCATCGGTCACGGACCCTTTGAACGAAAAATTTGGAGATCGATGGATAGGCCGGCAAGGACCCATACTTTGGCCTCCAAGGAGTCCAGACCTGACACCTTGCGATTTTTTTCTTGTGGGGTATATCAAAAGCGTTGTTTATACACAAAAAATTCGCGATCTAAACCACTTAATAAACAGGATTAATGAAGCAATGACAACCATTAACGAAGAAATGTTAACTAATGTTTGGAGAGACGTTGAGTATCGTTTGGAGATTTGTCGAGCGACTAAGGACGCACATATTGAAATTTATTAATTATGTAATTATATTATGTATTTGTCATGTTTGAGACGACAAATTTGAAAAATTAAACATAAACTGTAAGTAATTTTGTTTTAATTTAAACCATGTTCAAAACCGCACCATTCTTTTATGATAACCCTGTATAAGGAAGAAACTCCGTCATATACGGAAGACAACCAAATGACGTAATTAAAGATTACCAAAAGATGCAATCCCTACCATTATTAACAATTGTGGTGGTCTTTTACATGCAATATTAGCTAAGGGGTCGAGAGAATTGCTGCATCGTAACATATTTTTCAGTGAAGATCTCGCAAACTGAGCTATGGTATAATCGAAAATTTCAAATGGCCAGCTCTTAGAAGACACCAGTTAGAAGATGGAAAGCAGCCAGATGCTATTTTAATTCAATTCGATGACGAACAACAGCTTGTAATCGCGTGAAAAAAGCAGATGGCTACGTTTTGAATGCGACTGACTGTTAGTGTGACTTTTCAAGCCTCGCCTCTCAGGATGTGGGGACGTCGAATGGCTTCAATATTTACTACTCTCAAAGCTGAATTTGGTCTTGGCAAAAAAGGGGTTTTTGAAAGCCCAAAGGTATGTTGCTCTAAGTCGAATGAAAACTTAGAAGGATTAGGCTTTGTTTGATTAAGAACTTAACAGAGTACTAAATAAATTACGTGAAGACAAATCGCTGACACAGATGCAAAGATTATTAATGCTGCCTACTTGATATGTTCTTTTCTTTTGTTAAAGCAGCGTATGATTTTATATTTATATGATTATTAACCCATCCACAAACGTACAATACCACCACCACCAAATAAAAACACCCTTCGAACTCCATGATCAGAACCTAACAATAAATCAATTTCTTTTCTTTTTTTGCTGAATTTTTAAAAAACATTCTGAATCGATTTTCATGAAACCTACAGAGTGTATCATGAAGTTCTACCGGGTCTTTAATAACCTGTTCTCGTAAACGTAATGGAAAACGTTATGTGTCCTAAACTGCTTCGTTTGAGAGTTACAGCTAGTTAAAGATTTCGCTCGGATTTCAGCTACCCAGGTGAAATGAGGTCGTACTGAAATTTTTTTAACATTAATTAATGAGCGAAATTAGTAATTTCTGGTTTTTTACCTGAAAATCATATAAAATAGATCCCAGAACTGTATCTGTTGTAGTTTTCAGAAACTACAACAGATACGGATGAAAACCAATAAATTGTGGTAAAAATACTGGTTTTTTATGACTGACGTACAATACCTTTGTTAAATGGGTAATAAACATATAAAACCTATAAACAAAACTTGTAGAGAATTTAATTTTCTACAAAATGATGTAAGATAAGTTGAATAAAATAAAGAAAGATTAGAAAAATTCGAATTTTATTTAGAAACAGAACACTTAACAAAGTGCATTATACGTACCATAATTGTCCTCCACGTCCGATCAATTTCTCAAGAAAATGAATGATATAGAGAGTGGAAACGGCACAAGAGAGGTGGGAAGGCGCGCTATCGTGCTGGAAGTACACTTTGCACCTCAGCGCTAGAAGAACAACTTCAAGCAGCTGAGGCAATTCTTTAAGAAAGTGGAAGTAGACCACAGCAATTAAGCAGCCAGGTAATTTTAACGGTCCAAACATCTGTTTGTGAAGAAGACTGCACCATACGCTGACGCTAAATTGGTGTTGAAAATTGCCTTCCACCGTTTTGTTAGGATTTACTTCTGCCCTTGCATGCTCATTGCGTAACTTGTTGACACCATCTCGAGTGAAATTTGTCTCGTTCGTAAACAAAACGTCCTTGCGATTTCTATTCCACCAGTTGCAGAAGTCCAAGCGTAGCGAACCGTCTCCTGGCTGTAGATGTTGAACAGAATGTTTATGTCAAGGATAAGACTTCTTTTGTTTAACTCCAAACCATCCAATGCTGAAACTCTGATCCGCTTAGAAAGACATTGTATACTGACTCCCGGACTGCACTGTACTGCATCGATAATAATTTCGTCAATAACAGCGTCCTGTTGGATAGATCGTTCGTAACGGGTAGTGAACCTGTTTCCCGAAGATTGCAAAAAATCGCGTTAATTATTTTCGGATCTAGAATCCTGCAATTCGAAAAACGTGTTTCATATTCCACTGCAGCAGCTTCAGCATTACCATTACACACACCCCGAAAATGATTATAATTTCAGCTTATTCCTCTGTTGTAAATAAGTACGTCTTTACTTCAAAGGCGAACCGATCACGTTCAAACTAAAATTCACAGAAAACCTCCGTTAACGATAGAACAGTTCCCAGTCTACTTAATGTACCTTACAGAATTATTTAAACACTAATAAAATATCGCGCATTGTTGATCAGATGTTTTTATTTTATTGCCAACGTTGGAATAACAATCCTTCAAATAATTTATTGTATTTCTGTCAATAATAAAAAAATTATTACCTAAATAATTTTTATTTATTTTCATTTTGTAATTTCCAGTTTTTTTAAACATTTTAACGGCAATTTTTAACAGTAAATTTTGTTTTTACAAATTTTTCTCATCACCAAAAGAGTTGGTTTTTGTTTACGTTAAAAAGTACTTCTCTGAAAAATGTATTAATGTACTGTTGCTAAATAAAATTCCAATTTTTCTAAATTTTCTTTGTTTTATTCAATCTATGTTACACCATTTTGTTCAGAATTAAATTCTCTACAAGTTTTGTTTATGTAACAAAGTTATTTTACGTCAACATAAGAGTTTTTTACCCCAATTTATTGATTATCACCCCATATTTTTTATAAACTACTACAGATACGGTTCTGGGACCTATTTCATTCAATTTTTCAGGTCAAAGTCCATAAGAAATCACTAAATCTGCTCCTTAATTAACGTCCTGAAAATTTCAGTACGACCTCAGTTCACCGAGGTAGCTGAAATCTTTCAGTATCCGTAACTCGCAAACGAAGTATGTTAGGACATATGTTTATATGAACGTTCTCTATTATTTTCACCACTAAAATAGGGCATGAAAGTCCCGGGAGAACTTCGTGATATATTCTGTATGCGGGACTACCAGGAAAGTATTCCCTTTCAAACAAAAAAGTTGGTTCAAATATATTTAGTCGTTATATTAACCGTGAAAATTGTCAAAAAATGTAACATAGATACAGGTCGAGTTGAAACCTCCTCCCTCTTTTTTAATAGGTTAATATTTTTTTTAAATATCATATTTGTGTGTATTTACACAAGATTTTTTTTTTTACAGTGAATAAACAACATTTAATAAAATTCATTCAGGCTTCAACACGTAAGTAGAATAACAAGTTACGTATATTTTTGTTTCTATTTTTAATTAATATAACTATAGTTTTAATTAGAACAATTATATATTTTCCTCCTAACGTCGTTTAAATTGTCTATTGAATCACAATATTAATATAACATATATCAAATAATTGAAAGAATTTAACTCTTCCTACAATGATTATTTTAATATAATTTATTGAATGAAAGTGAGGCAGATAGTTGATTCTAACCTTCCCGTAAAGAAGGTTTGATAGTTCGAGGGTTATTATAAATAAATTATATTTAAATGCTAACAATTCTATAAATTAAACGATAAAGTCTAAAATTATTATTAAAACGCATCCTAAATTTACGTTTCATAAATTTAGTGAGCAATAGGTAAACTGATTAAATTAATAAGACACAGAGATACCTAAGAATCCTGAATAAAGAAAGCTGCATTAGATATCTGGGAATTGGTGCACCTTCTAGAATATTGGGTACTTACGTATTAACGCCACCGCAGCTACAGCTTTATTTAAAAACAAAGTAGTCAATCGGATTTCGGTGGAAAATGGGCCGATATAGAGTTTAACATAGATTCAAAACAGTCTCTTTATTAATTTTAATAAATGGTTATTTATATTTATTTATTTTATAAATATATACCAAACTTAATCTACGCTCGCTTCGCTCGCGAAGCTAATTAACACTAATTAACAGGAGTGTTTTGATTATTTAAATAATAAATAATTGCAATAATTACTGAATTTATTAAATAAATACTCAAAAAATTACGGTGTAATTAGTCAAGGTTAGCGAGCGTAGGTTAAGTTTGGTTAAATTATATTTATAAAATAAATAAATATAAATATAAATATTAATACGTAAGTACCGAATATTATAATAATCAATCAATTTAAAATCTTTTTCTTATGCTATTTGTACAAAAAGTTTTTAAATCGAATTCTTATGTATTATATTAGGAAAATTAAAAAATAAACCTAATAATTTGATCTGAGAAAGTGTTTAATAGGCCTATAATCATAATCCTCTTTTTTTAATTAATTTAATAGAAGTGAAAAAAAATAATTGGTAATATTATAAATGTAATTATAAGATACGCATGAGAAAATGGTTACGAAATAAAACAGGAAAAATGCATAAAATTATAATCAGTTTTCCTTAAAACAAAACAATAATACTTTAGAAAAGGTAAAAATTACGTTATGCACTGAAGATAAATGCAGTACTAACGAATGAGAAAATTCACTTTTATTCTACTGCATGAATTTGAATAAAAAAATAAAATAAAAAATAATTAGAAGTAATAAAACAATAGATAATAGTTTAAATTTTTAAATATTAAATTCTCAAATAAATTTCAGTATAATTTAAATGGTTAAAAATTACGGTTATAATTTAATTATAAATATTGTTTATTACTGAACATTTACTTATTCACTCCGTTAACTATAGGATAACGCAATGAAAAATTTTTAAAGATTAAAGGTAAACCCAGTTTTTTTGAAATTAGAATCTAATTTTGTAACGTTTGAAAAGTTTGACGGAAATTAAACCCAGAACCTCCTGGATGAAAGGCAAAAATAGAAATCAGCGTATAATTTTATTAACCAACAAGTCTTGAAATTATCGATTTTTAGAATTTTACATTCGGTGTTATCTTTTACGGAAATATTATTAATACGGCTAAGGGCATTTTAATAAATTCGGGGTCCGGCCCGACTAGCCAGAACTTGGACCCTCAGGACTCAGGTCGGCCCAGGCGAAGCCCGGAGCAAAATTAGAGGCTCCTCAGGGCCACCCCGGGTCACAGATCTATCCCAGGGCCGCAGAGGTCGCTTCGTTTACCATTCCCGTGTTGCAGGAAGACAGCGCCTTGGATATCCGCAGAGCTCGCTTGGGTCGCCATTCTCGTCTACCCACGAGGCTTCTCTACCGGACCCCCGCACTGTTTGTTATCCTCATGATTGTGAGATTAATACTGATAAATAACAATTAAATTATTCAGGTTTTATAGAAATCTGAAACTAAATTACAAAAGACAGAATAATAGTAGGTGTGGTAACTAAAGTACACACACTTTTTGAAGACGAAAAATTAATTATTTCTTTGCCATGGAGGCAGAAATATATAATAATATAGTAAAAGAATTAATCTTTTTTTCCTTAATGAATATCTTCAGTTTACAATTTCGCCTCCTTGGTGGTGAAGAAATAATGAATATTTTCAATATTTTAACCCTCAAGGGAGCTACGGTCTCAGTCTGTGGCTTAAAATCTTCCATGGTGTAATACAAATGTATCCTGAAAATTTGAAAGCAATAGATCGGTTCGTTTTTCGAAATTGTTTGAGATGATATATATCTAAAAACCTTCTTAATTATGCCAAGAAACGTGTAAAAATTTGGTTGCGACTGATCGTGTAGTTTTCTGGTTTATCCCGAACAAACAAAAACTCTCTTCCTCTTTATATAATAGTATAGATATAAACATACATACTTAAATTATAAAATAACTTTTTAAACACCAATATACCGAAAAAATAAACAAAAGATCGTAAATTTCTAATACAATATTATTGTTTCACATAATTAATTCCAATTATAAACATTAAAAAATTGGATTTTCTACTTTTACTTATTTATTATCACGCTTTGCCACATAATATGAAAGTTTAATTTCAATTAAACAAAAATATATCTATTTCGAGAAAAGTAGACTTTAAATATCTTAATATATTTCATAAATTCTATGAATATCCCACCAATCACGACAACATGAACGAAACTAAAATTACTTTATAATTTTAGGATATTTGTTAAAAATTAACCTCTAGAAAGAACTTATAACGTCAATTTTTGTTAAATACAAATTAAAAGAAGTTTTCATGTTCATAAATTAGCCTACATCAGACATATTCGCAATGAAAACTTATAAAATTTAATTTCATATACCGGTGCACCACCTCATTATTATCTAAGAGCACCACAAATTTTATATGAACAATTTCTAAATCACTGAAAAGGTCATAAAGGAGCCGTAGAATGACCTGCTAGATCCTCACACCTTTCTCTTCTGGATTACCTTTTTTTTTGCGGGTACCTGAAATGTAATGTTTACAAAAAAAATCTGCAGAACTGATGAATTAATTGGTTTGCTTGGCATTTCTCCGGCCTCCACCCCATTCGGTCCCCCTAAAGCATAAGACCGAATGTTTGTGCCACAAACGGCTACTGAGCCTCGAATAGTTTGGCGACCAGTATCCTAAATAGCTCCTAGAGCTTACCTAACTACCTAACAGCGTGAGCGGACTAAGCGCGGTGCCGTACATTACCGGCTTACGTGTCCCAACTGCTCACTTGTCATATATTTGCTAAAATGGGTAGACGCACCCTGACAACTACTAAAAATATATGTGACATCCATAAATTAAAATTTATTTCGTCTAGACAGTAATTTGCTGCCACGCCTAGGTCGCTGAATGCCAGCAAGTACCTGTCAACCAAATTAAAGGCGCTTGAAGCCTTAATGACTGGTGGTCAGCCATGCATATCTCTCGGTTGGCTTCCCACAGCAGTGCGGTAGGAGTCTTTTCCCTTAAGTAAACTACTGATGTCGGTTGAACAAAGCAATCGCATCAAGGAACTCCCACACGGTCCGACAATGCGGCATTCGCCACATTGACTTGCCGCTTGTGAGTGGCTAATTCTCCCCTTCACCTCTAACTCCAGGGTAACCCGAGCTCTGCCCCCCTCGAAGAGCAGGGCAGTCAAACATCAAGTGTCAGTTTGACTGGACCTTCCCGCAGAAGCACAGCTCATCAGCTGCCAGACGGAACCAAAACAGATATTGGTTTAAATTAATATGCTGGGTGTGCACCTGGGTATCCGTTGCCCTACAAAACAAGCTCGAGGCACACCATGCCCCCAGATCCTGTACAAATTTATACAAGTATCTTCTTCCCTTAGTCGTGGTGTGCCATTCCAGCTGCCATGCATCCATCGCGAGGCTCTGCAGCCTCTTCCGCAGCCGGATGATGGGTAACTGAACGAAATTTATATCCGGTCATTGTGATCACCTTTCCGCTCCGGTACTTCTCCAGCTCGAAACCGCATCCCAAATACCTCGGCCTCCCGACCTCTTCGCAATTTCCACATGGCTGCCCGAACATTTACCATTAAATCGATTGTGAGAGCCTTTCCCAATACGGTGGTATCCTCGTAGGAGGTTGTTTTAAAAATATCAGTGCATACAATAAGGCTCTGCGCTGGGCACTCCTTAAATTTTGAAGAAGTGCTCTATTCATATACAACCTATGCGCCCAAACGGGCGCAGCGTAACAGGTGATGCTTTTAAAGACACCTTGTACATTTGACGGCCCGACAACCCATAGTATTTCCAAGGAATCCTACTAAGTTTGTGCATCACTGAGATGGCGTTCGCCGCTACTTGCTTAATGTGGTTGCTAAACAGCAACTTCTCATCAAACAAAACACGTAGGTACTTATGAACTCTCACTCGGTTTAATTGACGAATTAAAAAGAATAATTGACGAATCTGGTCGTATATCACCAGACATGATACAAGTTATAAACGGGTATTACTTGAGGTTAGCATGCCGCCAAGCTGTCGATGGGAAGCATTTTGTACATTTATTACGCTTTCAAAATTTATTTCATTAGTAACTTACGATCGAAAGATTTATTTAAAATTTTAAAACAAATATTGTAATATTTAAAGTAAATAATATCAGGTGATATAGCCGTTTAATTTGTTTTTTTTTTTTTTTTGTTAATATTTATTAGTTATTGTTTTGTTTATCAATATTATAGCACTGTTTAAAGTTCGTTATTGTATGCATTATGAATGATGTAAAATGCAAAAAAATTGTTTATGCAGCGTGTTTTACATTGTTTTATTGTTAACGCGATTTTTCCGTCATTCCAACTTTGAATACTTTTAATTCGATAATACAGGTATTAACAGAAAATCAAGTTTCACCATTATTTTTCTTGTAAAATTTTAAATTGAAATCATGTGTCATAAGTCCACCTTCCTATTTAAAAAAATTAAGTTTGATTCAATATGGCGAATCCAATATGGCGGACAAAAATTAAAAACCCACCATAATGCAGACTTTTTATTAGCTTTGTTGAACCCCATATCTTTCTTCCTCCAAATACCTCTTAGATATACCTCTAAGATATGCAGTATTAAGCTGTTTCCATACTTAAATATCGCTCCTGTGTACGCTGTACACGTAATTTATCTAAAATATTTGTCGTCTAATAAAACAAGTTATAAAAAAATTAATTAAAGTTTACATTTCAATTAATTTCAATCGACTCGTTTCGTTAAATCGTTTCGTTAAAAAATTGACCGATTTAAGAGAATTCTCCGCCTTTATTTTTTTCAGCAACACTTACAATTCATAATATTTTTTATTTAATGTTTATTATATACAGAGTGATTCACGAAGAATATAATAAACTTTCAGAACACCTACTGATAAAAATAAAGAAGAAAGTAGAAGAACATAACCTTCGTACACAGGAATATTCAAGTATTTTTTTGTTTTTTTTTTATTTTCTTCCTCCTTTTTTTAGTGAGCTCCAGAAAGCGTTACAAGAAATTTGCAACACCTCTAGGTAGATATCTTTTTGAATAGTAGGTAGTGCTTTTTGAGTTCTTTTATTTGTGTAAATACACAAAATGATTGAATTCCTTCCATCCATTTGTTGTTGTTTACGTTGTGTAATCCTTGAGTACCTGTTTCTTATCTTGGCTTACATCACTGCTGATATAAGCCAAGATTTGCTCGCTTTCGGTAAAAGAAATTCCTAGAATTACTTTTTTCACCAATTAGTATATAAGCATAAATTTAATTACAAAGGTAATGTTACTGTATTTATTTTCAAAATAACTATTTTCCATTATTTTCATTCATTATTGTAATTAACAAATATATTAATAAATATATTTTTGAGTAAAAATTAACGAAATTTTAAAAAAAATAATGAAATAATCCTCTTTGAAAGGACATAAACATATACGAAGTCGTGAGTATAACAATTTTCTAATTAAAAGTATTACTAAGTATAATTTAATTATTACTCGAAAATAATGTTAATTACATTAATCACGTAATTATACAACGAAAAGATCGTTATTGTGACAAGAGAAAAAATTAAACTTTGCCATTATAATTTATATTTATGTTTTAAATATAACAGACCTATATTTATCGGATTATTAAACTTAATGTAATTATTTCAACGACATAAAAAAAAATTAAATTAAATTATCGAATATTTCAATATTAAAACCTAAGGTTCATTAAAATAATTAAATATGTAGATTTTATTATGTATTATATAATAGGTTAACTCAACCATTAAAAAAAATTACTGTAATAAAGTTAGAATTAATATTATTTAATATTATTCAGGTTATCTAACGAATTTAATCGATTAAAATTCTAAAAACGCTGTTTTTAATCTATATTTAATTTAAAAAAAAACCTTGGATTTAAATTATAATTCAACCATATTATTAACTCATTAAAAAATTATTATTTGCAAGTAATTCAAATTAAAAAATATGTATTCGTGAATATTGTTTATTGTTACTTGCTTTATTATATTTCAAAATGTAATTATTATATGGAATTTTATTAAAAATAATGAGATTTTTACCGAATCATGCTTGTTTAATCAATCAAACTCGAATCTGAAAAAAATGACTTCTTGTCTTAATTTAAATAACTGACGCAATTTTTTTTTTTTTGCATTTTAAATAATCTATCAATTTTCTCATATATATAGAATTTGTACAGCAGAAATGAGAGAAGAGGGGAAGAGGTGTTAGGAGAAGACCAATTTGGTTACAGGAAAAGTATAGGGACAAGGGAAGCAATATTAGCGCTCAGATTAATAGTAGGAGGAAAATTAAAGAAAAACAAACCAACATACTTGGCATTTGTAGACCTGGAAAAGGCATTCGATAACGTAGGCTTGAATAAAATATTCAGCATTTTAAAAAAATTAAGTTTCAAGTACAGAGATAGAAGAACAATTGCTAACATTTACAGGAACCAAACCGTAATAATTGAAGAACATAAGAAAGAAGCCGTAATAAAAAAGGGAGTCCCACAAGGATGTTTCCTATCCCCGTTACTTTTTAATCCTTACATAGAACTAGCAGTTAATGATGTTAAAGAACAACTTAGATCCGGAGTAAAATACAATGTGAAATGATAAAGATGCTACGATTTGCTGATGGTATAGTAATTCTAGCTGAGAGTAAAAAATATTTAGAAGAAACAATAAACGGCGTGTACGAACTCCTACGCATGAAAATAAACAAGAACAAAACGAAATTAATGAAATGTAGTAGAAATAATGTAGATGGGCCACTGTATATAAAATAGGAAGAGAAAAGATTACGGAGGTAGAATTTTGTTATTTGGGAAGTAGCATTAATAAACATGGACGAAGCAGGAGCGATATAAAATACCGAATAGCACAGGAGAAACGAGACTTCATTCAGAAATATAATTTTTTACATCAAAAATTAATTTAAACGTCAAGAAAACATTTTTGAAAGTATATGTTTGGAGCGTAGCTTTATATGGAAGTGAAACTTGTACGATCTAAGTACCCGAGAAGAAAAGATTAGAAGCTTTTAAAATGTGATGTTATAGGAGAATATTAAACATCAGACGAGTAAAGTGACAAATGAAGAAGTGTCGCGGAAAATTGATGAAAAAAGAAACATTTGAAAAAATATAGTTAAAAGAAGAAACTGACTAATAAGCCACACATTAAGGCATCCTGGAATAGTTGCTTTCATATTGGAGGGACAGGTACAAGGGAAAAATTTTGCAGGCAGGCAATGTTTGGAATATCTAAAACAAATTGTTAGGGATGAAGGATGTAGGAGATATATCGAAATAAAACGACTGACACTAGATAGGAAATCTTGCAGAGCTGCATCAAACCAGTCAAATGACAAGACAAATATATATATATTGTGTGTGTACACAAAATGATTCAAATTGCACGGCGATCTCTCGAGAGATGATTCTATAGCCAAAAATAAGAAAAAAAGGTCATATAAACATAGGTCAAGAAACAGTTCGTTAGCGAGTTTTGGCTCGCCAAAAACTTAGCCCTGCTTCTGCTCCCTCTATGAAATTAAACCGTACTAAAATTCTTGTGTTAAAAAACGAGGGGCAAATTTAGTTCCTCCTAATGATTTTGATCTATGAAATTGAATAAAAGTGAACCCAGATCTCTATCTCACTTAGGTTTTAAGAAAAACGGAATAAAACACGAAAATGTTTTATGAAAAAATACAGTTTTTTAGGTCGTTCTTTTTCTGTTTACTCTCCGGAACCACCTTACAGTGGTTCCGGAGACTAAATGGGATGAATGAGGATGATATGTATCAATTTAAATGAAGTGTAGTCTTGTACAGTCTCAGGTCTCAGAAGATGTGTGGTTAATTGAAACCCAACCACTAAAGAACACCGGTAACTTTTTTAAGTCTGGAATAAAAACTTTGTTAATTTACTAATAAACAAAAAAAAAAGTGTGAAGTTTTGTAGAGAATTTAATTCTGAGTAAATTGATGTAAATAATGTATATTAAAATTAAACACAAATTTGAGAAATTCAACTTTAATTAGAAACAGAACACCCAAAATGGATCGGAAAAGTGATACGATTTTAAATAAAACATTTTAAATAAAAATGCTAAATATTTATTTGAAAGACATCGTATATCCCTGGCCACTAAGATTTCCTGATCTAACACCTTTAGAAGTTTGCGTCTGGGGATAGTTGGGAAATATTTTATCCAAAACAAAAGTAAATTCTCGTTAGGAATTAATTTTCCGCATTATGGATGCGGCTGAGTAACTTAAGGACAGCCCTGAAGAACTAAAAAGAGAAACAAAAGGAATACAGAAGCGCGCCAACAAATGTGTTGAAAATGGCAGGCTCATTTTGAACGTTTATTATAAATTGGTACGTACAATGCACTTTGGTCTAGCGTATTGTTTCTAATTAAAATTCTAATTTTTCCAACTTTTGTTTTATTCAACTTACCTTACACCATTTTCTTCAGAGTTAAATTCTCTATAATTTTTGTTATAAGTTTTATGTGCTTATTTTCCATTTAACGAAATTATTGTACGTCAAATTAAAAAAAAAAGGTTATTTTATCCCAATTTTTTGGTTTTCACCCCAGATTTCTCAAAAACGCTACTGCAGATACGGTTCTGAGTCCTATTTTATTTGATTTTTCTGGTCAAAAACCATAAGAAATCATTAATCCTGCACCTTAATTAATATTCCAAAAATTTCGATTTTTTTAGGCATTTATCCAAAAAATAGTAGGAACTTTAAACGAATTCGAAATTTTACTTAATAAGAAATTTATAGCGATATTTTGTTTTTTTTCGAAAAATCCCCCCCCCCCCATTTCGATCTCCATGATCCGACTTTGCCCATTAACGAAATCGACCGAGATTATGGGTCGTTATATTTTATTTATCAATTTGAAAGTGCAAAATTACGGCAGTTATCGTGTCCACAAGAAAGTGATTATATATATATATAAAGTTTTGAACTGACGGTTGTTTTAGGATTTGGGGTTGTAAAACACGAAGATATGTCGGAATTTTCCGTAAGTCGAATCATGGTTCCCATTACAATAAGCAGCTTTCTTATAAAATCTACCTAAAACATTAGGTTGTCCAAAAATATAATGAAATAAAATATTTTGTAATTTTGGGGGTTTCAGCCATTTACACCCCCCTTAAAATTGGATAATTCATTCGGTTTGAAAAGTAGATATTTTACATAAAAATAAAAACAATAATTTATGTTTAATTATTAAAGATCTTTTACTGATTTTGAGTAAAAGTTAATTTAAAACCATGACCTCGTTTATGTTAGAAACATCGGGGACCTTTAATTATGAAATATCACGGCATTATTTTCAAGTCATTTAAATATAAAGTGATGCATTGATATTAAAGTGTAAGCTGCCCAATCCTATTCGTATTTTATTATAGTATAATATAATATTAAATTTAAACTTGTTTCCATATTATAATTTATTACATGCGTTTCATAACATGTGTATTATTCGAATTTTTTTATAAATTTTGTTTTTATAAGATCTCTTTAATTTTTAAATAGCAAATGTAATAATACTCGTATTTATTAATACTTTAGAGCGTTTATAATTCTATTTTTTAATATGTAGGCATTAGAATACAAACAATAATATATATATATATATATATATATATATATATATATATAAGTAAACTTTTACTTCAGGCTTATAATGTTTTTTTCTGTTTAATCTCAGGTCTACCGTAAGGTATTATTTCCTAAAATGAGTGTAAATGAAGGGTAGTGTCTTGTACAGTCTCAGGTCGACCGTTCCTAAGATGTGTGGTTAATTGAATCCCAACTACCAAAGAACAATTGAATCCACTATCTAATACTCAAATCCGTAAAAAAGTTATTTTTGCCTTTGCTAGAATTTGAACCTTAGAACTCTCGACTTTGAAATCAGCTCATTTGCGATGGAGTTAACCACTAGACCAACCAGATGGGTTGTGTAGAAGGCTTAATTGGTAAAAGCCTTCTACACTTCAAGATGTGCAAAATCGAATTTTTACAGCAGTGAATTCAATAACCAGGAATCAGTTACCAACAAAAATAATTTGGGACCAATTAAAATAATTAACTGTTACTTATAAATCTCGGTTTTTACATCCTTGTACGAAGTAAAGGAAGAAATGTGATTGCGAAAAATTTCGGTTTTCAAATTTCAAAGGAAATTCCATTTGGCCATTCCTAAATCCATTTTGACAATTTTCGGCGTGACGTCTGTACGTACGTATCTTCGTATGTACCTCGCATAAATCAAAAAACGATTAGGCACAGAATGTTGAAATTTTGGATTTAGGACTGATGTAACATCTAATTGTGCACCTCCCTTTATGACAGCAATCGACTTGACCAAAATGTTCAAAAAAGCTCAAAATCAAAAACATTTGGATTTTGAACCTTTTCTTAACTGAAGTAATAATCCCTCATTAAGAGCTTTTCAACGATATATCATAAGTGGTTCTTATTTTCATTAGTTCTAGAGTTATAGCCAAATAAAATTTTAATTAATAAAATATTTGGCTCTTACAAGGAGAAGGTACATCGGTTCCAATCCGACTTCATTTCCTTTTTTTAAAACGAAAAGTACATAAAATTTTATTTCACTAATAAATTCTGATTTTTTTCATATTTCTATTTTTTGTTATTAATGAATTATTATTTATTGTAAAACTTTATTTTTTACAATCACAGGTTAATAATTTATTAATAAATTAATATAATTAAATTTATAAAAAGGTTAAAAAAGATTTCACCGGTGTAAGGAAGGGATAAAAAATGTCTACCTTTAAGTTAAGAAAAATTACAAATTTACTTAAAACAACAATGGTTGCATGTGAAAAAAAGGTTTCACAGATTTAGCATACGACAAGCCCCGTCTTCTAACAAATTCCAGCAATATTTTGGTCATCCCTTGCCGTAAGGGTTGGTCATATCAAAAATTGTTTCAGACAAAGGTTTTAAGTAATGTTTAGAGGACTAACGACCACTTTAAACTGATTCGATACTGTGCCTATTAAGGGAGATATGATATTTTTTTTTGACCATTTTTTCCACCCCCTGAGCTTTTGGTGATATCAAAAACTTTTACTTATAGAAGTTTTAAGCCTTTATCTAAAGAATCGTAGAAACTTTAAACGAATTCAATAATTTACTTAATAAAAACGTTATAGTGATTTTTTTTCGAAAAAGCGACTATTTGCACCCCCCATTGTCCGATTTTGGCCGTTAACAAACTCGAGCAAACCGTTATAGATATTTATATTGTTCCATTTTAACTATTATTAAACACTCATTACCACAAAAATTAATTTAATTAATATCCATTAAGATTAAGGTTATAATTAATTAAGGAATATTTTATATAACTTAAACATTAATTACTAACGCACTTTTGTAATGCAATCTTTTAAATAATACTGATTCTAGTTTCAATATATCATTAAGATAGTCATCAAATAATCTTATAAGTGTATAAAGTATTTTTTAGAGTACGAAAAATGGCATTCCTAGCCGGAATTCGACCTGGGACCTTCTGGATAAAAGGTTGAGATAGTTTTACTCCGCCACGAAGGTTGGAAAATAACCTACAGTACGATTAATAACTATAGATTATCTTTTTTATGTATCTTTATTTACTGATTGAACAACAAATTATTTAAATACCAGGAATTTATATCAATTAAAATATATTACATTTATTTAACTAATTATTTATTTAATTGAAAATGTAATTAAATTAAAACAATTATTTTTGTCTATGTGTTAGCATTTACAATCGGTACCTCATAGCGAACCATAAGAAAATTTGATTTATGATAATCATGTGAAGAGAAGTCCCTGACGAAACCCCTCATTAAAACCTACAAAGGTTCAACCTCATACTCGTATGTAGGAAAAACACTTGTATACATGATCCAAGTTCAGTATTTAACATAGCACTAGAAATAAATAAATTACAGGAAGAAAAAGTAAAAAAATAAATAAAAATAAAACAATGTCATCAATACAACCAATATGAAAATAACACTATAGATAAAACAAATATTCGTCGGTAAATATGAATAGCTGTAATTTGTAGACTATCAAAGTGACGTTCACTACACATGACAGAATTATCCTGTGTTCCCAATGCTAGATTCCTTCTCCAGATCACTCAACTAATTACATCTCCCAGGTCCAGTCCACGGAAACGTATCAGTCGACTGATATACGCTCTCTGTTGTCCAGTAGATTTACTGTCAAGCAATTTACGTGTTTGTCTAACCTCTGTACGGAGATTTAATTTTTTGGATCTTCGTAAACAGATGGTAATCGTAGATAATCATGAATTTCTCTAACACAAACAATTCATGGCGCCTTTGTTATGGTCCTCACCAATTTATTTTGGAATCTTTGAATTATCACAATATTTCTGGATCCTATACGTCTAGACAGGTTTAAGGATAACTCTGTAGATCAGCAATTTAATAAATAACTATAACTGTGTGTGGGGGGGGGCGCGCGAGCGAGCGCACATGTGTGTGTGTGTGTGTGTGTGTGTGTGTGTGTTTGAGGATGATGGCGCCGGATCACGTCTAATTCTGATTGTAGTTTAGCAGAGGCTTGGCAGATCTTCATATTTTACAATAAAGCACTGAACGCGTTCACGATCAACGTTGCGTTCAATTTAGCGTTGTAGTGTTTGTTCAGGGTTCAATGTAGCGAACGCAAATAGCATAATATTAGACTCATGACTCATATTAGACTCATAAATGTCATCATTAGCTTGACGTTTATTTAAAATTATCTTTCTCATCATGTGGAAAAAGTGATGACAAATATGGTGTGGTCATGGTTTTAAATTTTTTACATTACTGTTTAAGTGTATTATATCATAAAGTTTTTCATAAAACTTTTTTGATACTCACGAAGCAATATTAAGTAATAATTTTTTATAAACGTATGTACCGACAATAATTTTAGTTGTTTCATCATCATTATTATCACCTTTAATCGTATAAGCGATTCCTCGAATCTGAAGAATCGCTTTATCGTCATAAAATTTAATTAATTCTTTTGAATCCTTATTACAATACCAATTAGCAAATCGTTTCCCACCATTATGACGTAACTTTGTCGCGTTAAAAAAACCCCGTATTAGTATCTATAATTAATTTTAAATTACCAAAAATACTATAAGAATAATTATCTTTTATTTGTTCATACCATATATCGATTAAAGTCATTCTAAAATCAAAAATCCTACAAATACATATATAAATAAAATCAAAAGTTTAATTAATAAAACAAAGTATGTTATCCCGGATGATAAAACAAAAAAATATTAATAATTACGCGACATATATGAAGACCTTACCAAAAATACGTAAAAATAACGCACCGATAAGACCATTAATAGCTTTTACAAATTCATCAGTATATTTTTTAAGTAAATTTTTAGATAATTTATTAAAGAATTCAATTAAATTAAATAACACTTATAACATAAACAATAACACAAAATGCATATCTTTAGATATTTGTAATATGTGCTCTAATATAGATTTAAATAAAACTTTAACTACCATTAAAGAACATTTGAATAACAATAATGAAATAAATAATCACAGAAATGAATTAATTAATATGATAAAAATATGCTGTAATATACTGTAACTTTACTTCCAAAAAATACAACAACAAAAAAATTACAAAAATATATTTGATTACATTTGATTATTTTTTAAAAAAGCTTTTATTTAACTAATATTAATATTAACATTAATAAAAAAAGGAAACAAATTAGAAAAACCCTCTAAAAAGTAAAAAATAAGAATTAAATCAAATTGAGAATTTTAAACAAAAAAGTATAATGTATTAACAAATATAAAAATGTACTAAAAGTAAAAAATAAATTATATAAATATCTAATAAATAACCAATAAATAAATGTAATAATTATTAAATTTTAAAATTAAAAGTAATGAAAATATTTAGTTAAATAAAAGCGTGGCGCAATTTTTATAATTTATTTAAAACAACACAACATTTATTTTTACAACAATTAATCTTCATTTTCATTTTCATTTTCATTTTCAATAACGACACGAGGAGGCGGAAAGGTCTGCTAGAACCTCTCCAGTTGAGACTGACTAGCTACAAGTAACAATCTGGGAAAATGCACCCACTCATATCAAATTCCGACACCGCAGTGCTGTATTGTCATCGAAGTTACATACGTGTACCAAATTTCATTGATTATCATACGATAGATCAAAAGATATAGCAGTTGCAAGATTTGATTATTCTTAAAGCGAGTTAAATAAAAGCTTTTAAAAATCAATGTTATAGACAACCAATTGCCACGGTTCACCAAGGTGAACCGTGGTCGGCAATTTTGGTAGAGATATATCTGCAATTTTTAAAAGATTCTTATATCAATAAAATGTTGTCACAACATAATATACTATTGTATAAATGTTATGTAGATGACACTATAATTATATATATAATGAAAATGTTAAAAATGAATCAAATGTAATATTAAATCAATTTAATAAAATTGATAAATACATAAAATTTACAATGGAAATAGAAAATAATAATTATTTAAACTTTTTGGATATAAAAATACATAATAATAAAACAGATAACAAAATAAAATTAGAAATATATCGTAAAGATATATTAAATAACACAATAATTTACCATTCATTTCATCCATGCTCCCAAAATATGTTTTTTTTAATTCATTTTTATATAGAGCCGGCAACATATAATAGAATACGGTCATACATACAATCGTAATAATTTCATGAAAATTTTAGATATTTATAATACTTCTAATTTGGAAAAATATCATATATATTGTTATAATAAAAATATAATTAATGAAAAAAATGTTTTAGACGATATAATATTTAAATTTAAGACGACATATTATTTAAAAACATAAATATAAAAAAGTAATAATCTAATCTAATAATTATCTCTTTGTTAACATGGTTCCGTTTGATGAAAAAAAGCCAAGGTCGGGATTCCGGCTTCGGATTTGGTTAAAGAATCATTTTCAATAATAGTAAAAATAAACTTAAACTTGTCATATTTAATGCTATTTGTTTACTTTTTGTAAAAATCTGTTGAAAATATTAAATTATCTCATCGGCCGGAATTCAGGCTGATGAAATAAATGATACATTATTTAGAAACTTCAGCTAATCGGAATTACAGGTAGCCAAACACTATATATGAAGTTAGTCCAAAAGGTAATAATGAATCATTAACACTGAAAATGATGGCGTTAAAAATTGCTATTAAAAATTTACATTCATCATTTAATATGTACTATTTTATTGTATTTCAACTGCATGTAAAAAATAAATTATTTACAAACTTCATCAATCGTTCAAAAACCATTTTATAATTTAATTATTATATCAGTAATTATGTATTAAAATGATCTCATGTTTACGGATTGCAGATATTTCAGAAAAATATGATGATTCTACAAACAATATATCTGAATATCTTACACTCTTATATTTAAAATTACACGAAACTGTAAACGTTATTGATTATAAACTTAAAAGTAAAAATAGAACGTTAAATATAAATTACATTGAACATATGGAAAAATTGACCAAATTAACTATACGTAATTGGCAGTATAAAAACGCAGCGTGATATATATTGCATAATATTGCTTATGAATTGATATATCAAAAAGAAAATTTAGAAAACAAAAGAAATCTTCTTTTAAAAAGAAGTTCGTTTACGTTTAACGTAAATCAAAATGATTATATGTATGAAATGGTAGTTGAATTGTATAAAAATTTAAAATAAATAATGACATTTTTTTTATAATAAATATTCTTTATATACTAGATTGCGAACAATTATATTCATATCTACACATTTGTATAAATAAATTTACAGTTCTAACCAGATAATACATTCACCAAAGATTTATATAAAGAATGTCTAAATAACAAAACAATAAGTGTATCTAAAAGACAGTTACGAATTATGATATCTTTATATTTAAATGTTTTATTAGGTTTAGGTCTCGAATTTGTAATCTTGTATATTAAACACCAAATGGAAAACGGTGCGGTGCCTGTTGTAATAAAGCATTTATTGACTGGAATTTGTAACTAAATTTTTGAAATTGCTTTTTCTAAAAAAAAATCGAGAAAAAATATTTTTATCTCTAATTAATTTGTTAAAAGATAAAGATTACCAACCGCTACCAGACAAAATTTTACATATATATATATATATATATATAATATAAAAAACATACAACCAATATACTAAATGATAGTACAAGCCCCAATGATATTTCATCATTTGCAAAGACAGCAATCAATATAGATACAATTGATGTTATTCGACAAAATATCAATTATTTTTTCATATAAAACTAAACAGTAATTTTAAATAGGTGGTATGTAAAAATCAAAACGATAATAGTAATATTGTTTTCGATTTATTAGCGTTAAAACAAATTCCTTTACGTGAATTTTCTTGGAACGAAAGATTTTAAGTATACCATAGATATCAGAAAAGTTTATTTCTTCCATACGATAGTATTACAGTAAAACGTATATCATTTTTAGATGTGCAATTTAATCGTTTTTATTCAAATAATAGCGTATCGTATAATTATATAAAAACAAAAGGTTTATATAATGGTACGTTTTTAAAATAAATTAATAAATACAAATCAGTAGATACAGATAAATAAAAATACAGAAATATAATCTGTAAAAAACACAGACTAGTCAAAATGAAAGACACTATAAAGCAAATTATGATAGTTAAAAGACAATTTCAAATAACTTGTAATGAAAAAATAAATAAATTTTGAGATAACATTATTAATACCGGATATTGTATTGTTCACAGATTCTAATTGATATTAATTATACTATACTTAACATTTTAACATTGATCCACTGTAACCAATAATGTATTTGAATAAAAATAAATTTTGTATTTAATGTTTAATGATTTTATATTTTAAAGATTTAATGATCTTACACAATCAGATTTGAATGAAATTAATCAATCTAAAGATTTTTATATTCGTAAATAAAGTTATTGATGATCCATATGTATTAAATGTATTTTTATAACATTATTGCATTGTGATTGAAAAAAATAAAAAAAGATCTAGTTGAAATAACAAAAAGTATTATTTTTTCCGCAATGACTTTTTTAAAAGGTTTTGTTAAATAGGACCTTTTTCTTTTTTCTTACTTGGTCCGAGTACTTAGAACCGACATGAAAACACATCTAATATAAATAAGGTGAACAATTGTAATGATCCATTTGGTATTGCTGTTAACATTTATTATACGTAAAAGATAACATACAAGTTACGTAATAAAATTTTCACTGTACACGTCTTGTGGTTGGTAGCCGAACGGATTAAAGCGTCGAACAGCCGTATCCCGTACGTAGTCAACTGATTCGAAAGCCAACCAGTTTTTTTCATTCTTTAATGTATGCGAAATGTAGATAAGTAATAATTTCTTATTAACATAGTACAGGTAACAATTTTAGTTGTTTGGTCTTGAATCATCTTTAACCTCACGGTTTTCCTCAAGGTTTTCCTCAGGGTGAGAAACCTTTAAATTGTTTCCCACCATTTTGACAATTTTGTAGTGTTATAAAAAACCCTATTTGTGTAGATAATTAATTAAATAGGTGAAAATACCATATGAATAGTTGTCTTTTATTTGTTCATAACATTAATCGATGAATATCCTACTGCGCATGCGTAGAAAAACTGTAATTTACAGATTTTCTACGCATTAAAGATCAATGCTATTGTAATATCTATCTAAACCAATATATTAAAAAAAAAAAAACAACTAATTATGAATAATTGACTGCTGTTATAGGGAATTCCCTGACGATATACGCAGTCTATAAATATACTATATTAATATGATAAAATGCATTTATAACAAACTAAGAATTGTGATGTAGAAGCTGTTTGATCGATAAATTGACTATATTTTGCGGCTTTATATGAAATTATTTTAGTCTCGCAAATCTGAAGGAACATATACAATAAAGATTTAGGCGTTTGCAAACTGTTTTCGCTGAAAGTAATGTTGATTGATTGATGCGAACTTCATCATAGTTTTTCTTAAATTTACAATATGAAGGAGTAGATTTATTGAAAAATTCATAGTGAAAAGTGGGTTTGGGGTGAATTGACATAAGCGAATTTCGCTCGCGCTAGTATCTCGAGAACGGTGGCCGCTAGACGCATGGGACTACGACCTAACTTTTGGGTGATCGCGAAATACTTCGATTAAGTCTTTAAAAATCGCGTCAAAAATGGCCTAGGACGCATCGTTTTCCAGATAAGCCCTTTTTTTTATTTAATGAAAGATATGTCTGAGAAATCCCGTTTCTTATGTAAAATATAAATAAAATAATATTAGCTGTCAATAATAAGCTATCACAACTATAAAAAATTGTAAATGCACTACACCCGCTTTCGCTGAAAGTAATGATGCTTGATTGATACAGAACATCGTTATAAATTAACAGCGTTAACTGAGTAACTGTTAGATTATAACAACCAACAATGATTTTGAAGTTTGAACCCTAAATAATGATCACTGTATACATTAAATAATGATCAGTGATATAACACTCATATCTCTGAAAGTAATGATGACCTACATCATCATCATAAATCTAAAATTAATCATGCTGTTTGCAATTAAAGCATATGTTTTATTATGAATTTTTCAAGTAAATCAACTGTTTCAGCATGTAAATTTAAAGTGAACACACATTCATCATTGAATGTAGTCGTTCTTTAATGTATTCGAATAATTCCGTGAAAAGAGACCCTCAAGTTCAACAGCCAATTTCTTTGTTCGTTCTTAGTTGAAATTTTATAGGCATCTCAAACCAGTGTTTTACTATATATTTTGCAGTAAATCCACTCTTTCAGCATGTAAATTTAACTAGAAACAGGGGATAATCGTGGAAAACATACTCTCAGATTCAACCGATTGTTGGTTCTTTATTGTATTTTTTTTTTTCAAACGCATGTTTTACTATGAAGTTTTCAGTGAATCCACTCTTTCACCGTGTAAATTCAACCGCAAACACACATTCATCACTGAAATCGTTCAACAGGCGGAAAAATCAAATAAAGAACCAACAAAGAAAATGATTATTGAATATGAGGTTTTCATACTACTGACCTAACACCATCAAAATGTTTCTTTGCTACTTAGGTGCATTAAATTACTTGAAAAAATTTCCTACTCTTGAGTAAAATTTTGAGATGCGGGAATCATGAGATTGGTATTTCCTTGCTCCCTTGACGGATTGTGAGTAAAATTAAATGACAATAAGGCCAAAGATTCAGAAATTATCATACAGAATTTCAACTAAATCAGTTCATTTAGTCTGAGATGTCAAACAGAAAATAGATAAATTAAATTTTTCTTTAATGTTTTTTTTTTAAACTGAATTTTTCAATGATAAAATTGTGATTTTTGATGAAACTACTAGGTTGATGAACCTACAAAAACTTCGATATGCAGAAATTGACTTGATTTGCTTACTTTAATTTACCTATGTATGTTAAACAACAAAACTGACACTAAGGCAGTATAAGCCGCGATATGCAAGATTGGGATCTTTATGAACTTTTTAATTACATTTACAATTGGTAAAACGATACATCCAACAGGTGTAGGCGAATATTCGCGCATTCTGCCACACAATGCACTTTACATGTACATATTAAAGTTACTTAATATGTAGGTATTAATAAGTAGGTATTTTTAATGGAAAAAATTTGAAATACGTTTAAGTAATTTTTTATTTTTATTTTTCAATTAACTGTTTAATTTTTCAATTAATCATGTGATCTTAAATATGATAATTTGCAGGAAGGTTTACAAAAATACGAGGTTTAACTTTTAAATTATTACTTGAAAAAAAAAAAGTTTAAAAGCAGTTTCATTTAAACGTATAGATTAAATTACAGGTAGATATGCATAACTAATATGATATTTTATTTATTGATCGTGAACAGTTCCTGATCTTCATCTTATATCTATATATATATATAAATATATACATAATAACTTCCTATATTTTAACGACCTATTGATTTCAAATACAAAATTAAAGGTTAACTATAACATTAAGAGAAAATAATGTTAATATTTCACTGCATTTAAAATGAAGTTCAAATAAAATTAGTAGGCAATACAGTAAAAAAATAAATCATACTAATATGGTAAATGCAAAAAAAAATCTATAAATAAAATCAGAATTTAAATAATACATAAAAGAGGATTTTTTTGTCTTCAGATGCAGCTCTCCAAGATTCCCTATCTAGTGCGTCGTTTCATTTCGGTATAACTACATCCTTAACAATTTGTTTTACATATTCCAAACGTTGCCTGCCTATGCAATTTCTCCTATCTACCTAACCCCCAATATCAAAACAAATACTCTAGGATGCCTTAATTTGTGGCCTATGAGTCTGAGTCTTCTTTTAACTATATTTTTTCAAATGCTTCTTTCTTCATCTATTTGCCGTAACACCTCTTTATCCACCCACCTGATTTTTAACATTCTCCTATAGCACCACATTTCAAAAGCTTCTAATCTTTTCTTCTCAGGTACTCCGATCGTCTAAGTTTCACTTCCATTCAAAGGTACGCTCCAAACATATACTTTCAAATATGTTTTCCTGACGTTTAAATTAATTTTTTATGTAAAAAAATTATATTTTTTGACTGAAAGCTCATTTCGGCTGTGCTGCTCGGCATTTTATATCGCCCCTGCTTCATCCATATTTAGTAATTCTACTTCCCAAAATTAAAGAATTCTTCTACATCCATAAACTTTTCTCTTCCTATTTTTATATTCAGTGGTCCATCTACACTATCTCTACTACATTTCATTACCTTCGTTTTGTTCTTGTTTATTTTCATGCGGTAGTTCTTGCGTAGGACTTCATCCATGCCGTTCATTGTTTCTTCTAAATCCTTTTCACTCTCAGCTAGAATTACTATACCATCAGCAAATCGTAGCATCTTTATCTTTTCACCGTGCACTGTTACTCCAGATCTAAATTGTTCTTTAACACCATTAACTGCTTGTTCTATGTAAAGATTAAAAATAATTTTATCAAACAAGATTAAAAAGATTATTATATTGTTCTTTAAAGATTAAGACTAAAGTTTTAATCAAATATTATAAAGTAACGGGGATAGGAAACATCTTTGTCTTCTTTCTTTTTTTTCCTGTTTGCCTCCGGTAACTACCGTTTAGATAATACTTCAGAGGATGAATGAGGATGATATGTATGAGTGTAAATGAAGTGTAGTCTTGTACATTCTCAGTTCGACCATTCCTGAGATATGTGGTTAATTGAACTCCAACTACCAAATTATACCGGTATGCACTGTCTAGAATTCAGATCCGTATAAAAGCAACTAGCCTTTACTAAGATTCGAAACTGAAAACCTTCGACTTCGAAATTCACCTGCTAAACAAGCGATTTGCGACGACAAGTTTACCCCTAGACCAGCCCGGTGGGCTATAAGTGAATATATAAAAATTAAAAATAACAAACGAAAATTTAGAATTACAGTGATCAGAATTAAAAAAATATGATGAGGATCACATGACTTCCTTGTACGTCTATTAAATTAAATATACACATTTTTAAAATAAAAAGTACATAAAACTTTATTTCATTAAATACTTCTGATATATATATACATATGATTTATTATTTATCGGAAATTTGTGTTTTACAATGAGAAGTTAATAATTATTAATAAATCAAAATATTTAAATTTTAAAAAAGTTAGAAAAAAATGAGATGAAGTCGGATTCGAACCGATGTGTCTTCCCCTTGTAAAATCAAAATATTTCATTATTAAAATTTTTATTTGGCTATAACTTTGGAACCAATAAAAATAAGTACCACTTATGATGTATCGTTGAAAAACTCTCAACAAGGACTTATTATTGCAGTTAAGAAAAAGTCCAAAATCCAATTTTTTTTGGATTTAGAGCTTTTTGGAAACTTTTGTCAAGTCGATTGCAATCAAAAGGGGAATTGCACAACTAGATGTTACAACAGTCCTAAATCCAAATCTTGAACATCCTACGGCAAATCGTTTTTGAGTCATGCGAGATACGTACATACATATATGCGAGGCGAGGCTGATAAAGTTTGCAACTAGCGTGCTACACGGAGACAATAGGTACTATCGAGTTAGGCGTGGCAGTACATGATAACTAAAATCCCCCCTCTACAAACCTGTGATAATGCATTGAAATTCGTTCACCGGTTTGTTTTCAGTATCAGTTAAAATGGAATCGATTACGACCAATATATCAACACGGTTAAAACAGCGCCCAGTGACGAATTTTTAACAGTAGAAAATGTGAATCCTACGAATATTTTTCATCGTTTAAAAGCGGTTTACGATAGTGAAACTGTTGACAAGAGTACTGCGAATAGGTGGGTGTTGAAATTTTGCTAATATGAAGCTGGTAAAGCGACAATTGAGGACGCACCTCACAGCGGACGACCAGTTTCTGTGACCGACAAGAAACATCAAAAGGAGGTAAAAGATTTGCCTCAAAGTGACCGGAGAATCACCCAGAACGCATTGCTATTCAGTTAGGCATATCTAAAAAACGAATAAGCCATATTATTGAGCAATTGGGTTACCGTAAAATCTGTCGACGATGGGTACCGCATAAACTCTCTGACAGCTCCCGGAAGTTTGAACCTATTCCGCATCCGCCATATTTTGCTACATGCGACTTCCACTTCTTCCTTCATCTGAAGGGGGATCTCAAAGGTAATCATTACAACACCGACGATGAGGTGAAGAAAGCTGTGGCCACTTGGATCCGAGAAAGACTGCCAGAATTTTTCAGCGACGGAATGCAAAAACTTGTCACACGTTGGGAAAAGTGTATCAATGTAAACGGGGATTATATTGAAATAGAAATACTGCATATTGTAACTAAGGTATTTTATTTTTATTCGTTTTTTATTTCATTCCAATATCTCTTTTCATTCTCATGCTACGCAAATATGTGCAAAATTTATCAGCCGAACCTCGTATGTACAAACAGACGTCACGCCGAAACTATTCAAAATGGATTCAGGGATGGTCAAAATGGATGTTTCCGCTGAAACTTAGAAACCGAATTTTTTTGCGATCACAATACTTCTTTTACTTCGTACAAGGAAGTAATAAGTAGTAAATTTTTATTTTTTTTGTGTGTGTGAAAAGACCAACTTAGGACCACGCCAATATTTTTTTCTTCTTCCATGCGTTTCTCATTTTTTCATCATCGCTTTGTTTTCCTTAATTTCCTTATCTTTTTCATTTCTTTCTAGTCTCCTTCTTTTTATACCAAAAAACTTATATTGTAAACTATTCTTCGGAAATTATCTTTATCGCAACAGTTCTATTCTTTCAAGCCTATCCTTTGGAAGTACTCTTTCAATGTGTTTAAAAATTTGATTTGCTTTTATGTTCCTCAGCTTGTCAAAGATTTGTTTATTTAATCTGTCTGGATCCACCCTGATCATATCCTCCAAGAAATTTAACCTTCTTGTCCTTAATGCTGATTCTAGTTCTTCTTGATATATCTCCTTGTTATATTTCAGTACTTCCTCTGTTACCTTTGATCCGGAGGCTAAACAGGAAAAGAAAGTGTTACCTTTGAATCATTAATTTTCCTTAGTAAGCTTCTTTCAAATGAGTACAGTTTTTTGAGATCGATTAGAAATAATTTTTCAGTGCCATATAAGATTAATGGTGTTACTACAGTTATATAATGTCTTTATTTCCCAATCTTGGAAAGATTCTTCTTGTTATAGATGTCTTTGATGATAAATCTAAGCTTTTCCAGTTTAATATTTTATTTTAAACGTTTAATGTATTCCTGTTTTGATTATAATCTCTTCTAGGTATTAAGAGGTTGACTGCCACACTGAAAAATGCAACATTTTCAAGGCTCCTATATTTATTTTGCTAAAAATATCCACAAGTGCTACCATTTTTTTTCCAATTTCAATGAAGGTGTTGTTACCCTATTAATAATTTTTAATACCAATTTAACTTTGCAACTTTACTTTTTGAAATATTTAAAAATAAAGTTTAGACATCAATTTGTCTCATAGCAACCGTGGATAATGAGACACCAACTGATGTCTCATAATGTTTAACATATTTCAATTAAATTATATCTTTTACTTACTAATAACTGATTGTATTTATTTTTAATTCTACAACTCCAGAATTGTTTGAATACTATTTTTAGTAATCGCTATACTACTTTTAATATAAATTATTAAAAGTTACTCTCTTCTGTAATAAAATCACATCTTTCTGATAATTACGCTTTGAATTGAGATTTTTAGAATAAATTTTGAATTTAATATATTTAAAGAGTATTTGATATTAAAATATAGCTTAACTGTCAGTAAACAATTAAACTTAATTCACATTTTATTACAACACTTTTCAATTATGTTTATTTTGCTTTTATTTGGTGATTTTCAAAAGAAAAAATTCTTTAATTTCAAATTTAAAGAAAAACGTCTTTGCTACATACAACACAATAATATACAGAATTTTATCTCTAAAATAATATGCAATTTGGTAAAAAAAAAAAAATTAAAAATTAACAATAATATTGCATCTTAAGTGTGCACTGAGACATCATTTGCAGTATTGGCTCGCGAAACTGAGACATCAGATTATGTCTCATAGCAATAATGGTTAACTGGCTGACACATCATTTGATGTCTCATAGCAGTCAACCAGTTGAAGAGGTTAGCGACATTTACCTTTCGTATTTACTCCCTATTGTCTTTGTGTAAAGATATTTTTGTTTTTATATTATTATTAATTATGAGGGGTTATCATGGCGGGGGTGAAATTATTGGTAAGGAATGAAGGGGTGGCAGTCTTCTGGAGACAGTAGGTTATTCCTACTGTCTCCGGAAAGAAGTAATTTCTTTTAAACGATGAACAAATATTTCATACTACTCGGTAGTTCATGAAATCATTGCAGGCAAACAAACTCCTGCCTTTATATAGAGATATAGATTAATTAAAATAGTAATTTAAAAAATTATCATTATTATTATTATTAAATTAATTAACCTTAACATTTTAAAATTATATTACCATATAATTCGACAAACGTTAACATTTAGCTTAATAAAGATATTAAATAAAAATTAATTTTATAACATCTAATTATATAGATAAATAAAAATATCTTGACCGTGTATCGGTTTAAGATATAAAAATATTTATCGACGACCAAGGTACGTTGAATTCTATATAGAGATAGAAGAAAAAGTTTGTTCCACGAGTGGAGTATAAGTTATGAACTAGGGCTTCTACAATAATAAATTAATAATACTACGTTTTTACCGATTTTAATTTTATTACAAGAAATTTTTTTTTTCATTTTATTTTATAATAAAATTTATCGCTGTATAAAAAGTTGTATTTATTTATTTATTACCAGAAAGAAATTTACATATCCCGATACATTCACGCAGAGTAAAAATACACAAGACAAAATAAATCCTACCGAGACAAATATTATTGCCTGTGTGCAGATTTGGTTGAAAACTTAACCTAGAATTAAAATCACAAAATACAAAAAATACATATAAAATTACTCATTAACAAACAAAACGTATACGTTAGCCAAATTATTATTGACTAAATTACGTGTTACATTTATAATCTTATAATCATTACATATTTATAATCCTTTGTTAATTTAACATTCCTTAACCCTAAAAATGATAAACCTCGATATTTCGACGGTATAGTCCGATCCACAAACTGATAGCGTCAAACAGGTAGACGTATATAAAATTCGATAGAACAATCTGGATAGCGTTCCGATCCTATCGATGTATACAACCAATCGATAGAAAAAGTATCAACTGTTATTATTTTACTTGGTTAGGTTGCTAACTCATCCGTAATTCTTTCATAACCACGTACTGTTTTGTTTACGTATTCGTCGATCTTTATGCCGTGAAACAGTTTTATATTTTAACGTTTTCTTTATTACATTATTTTAAGTTTAGTTTTCATTTATAGAATGTGTAATGACCCGTGATCATCAGGTAAAAGTGAAGAATTATTAAATTCGATTAAATTTCAAGAATCAAACACTCACAAAGAATTGTGATACCTGTTGTTAATCCTAATTCAATTGAAAAGATTTTATCCATAATTTTAACTTCTTTCTTGTTGTAATATTATTTGATAATTTTTTTCAAATTATTAGACAGACATTTATAGGGTTTCACTGCTGTTATATAACTATTTTTATCACTAACTCTTTTCTTGCCAATTGGTAGATTGATAACTTCTTTCTTTTTATACTACTTGAACTTGAAAACTTGTTTTTTAAATTACTGGTAGTGATATTTCAAACATTCAAACCTATAAACCTTTTCAACTGTAAGCGGATATTCATTTATAATAAAAGTATTGTTACTGATAATATTAATTTGTAGTCTTTTAAGCAAATTAAATAATTTTCATATTCTCCGCCCCATGCTAATATTTCACAGGTAATATAACTGTCAAACAATACATAATAAAGTATTATTAAAGTCATACATGTATACATACATTGGCATACATATATATTTATTGTTATTACGTAAAACAAATTAAAATAGAAATCACTATTTATTACTCTTAATCCTATTACCATAAGATTTTATACGTTTTAATTCCGAAACTATCATCTTCAGCATTTACAAAATAATACCAGGATAGATAAAAATTATAAATTCGATATACTTTTTTTTATCAAACCGTTCTTTATGATGTTTTGAAGTTTTACTTTAATTAACAGATTTTTAGATCATGGACTGCGGATTTTTTTCTTTTCAGATATATTCGTACATCCGTTTTACGTAATAGAAAAACAAATTTCTGAAAAGAGTGACACCATTTAAATACTTAAAGAATATAAATTTTATTATTACGAATCAGAAAAAAAAAGTTGATGTTTTTAATACAACTGGGATGATTGAGAAATCTTTGATTTAGTATCTGCATCTGCTGTACTAGATTAATAAAGACATATCCTATATCTATTTGAGTTGAGATATCAATTGATCAAAATGATCATATTATGGATTTATTAATTTATACGATCACTTAGAAATATACAACACATACACGTTTTGTATGAGACTCAGGGGATGAAGTCTCAGGGGAGTAGGTCTGTTCGACGAGTATGATGGAGGAGGCGACTCAGACTTACTTTTTCATTTCGGACGTGTCTTCACGGACTCCAGATGGGGGCCTTCAGCGGGCGGAAACGTGGTCGGGCTATGACCTCAGACGAGCGGTGGATGATAGTGTGATCTCATCAGATCTTATGCAGCTACTTTTAAGGGGCTGGCCTGAAGGTATGTTCAAATTTTCTACCTTGGTGGAGGACATTGCCGGATTGGAGGGAGAAACTGGTCTCGCTTGGGTTGCTGACTTGGCAGCCGGGGCTGACAATCCATGCAAACTGCAGATGTTCCAGAAGCCCCGTAGATCCGGGACTTGTCCCGTGCGGGCAAGTTGAAGGCGGGAAAGGTATTAGTGGATCAGTCGTCCACGTGCCCTCTCTGGTGATGACGACGGACGACGGGTGTCAGCTTGATTTTGAGCGTATAGACTACGCCATTGTAACTGACTCTGCGGCAGGGGACAGGATGGTGGCCTCCGCCGTTTGTACGTCGGTTCCGCAGGTCATAACAAATGGGTAAAGTAAGATGGTTTGTTTCTGTGTTCCAATCGGGAGAGTTGGCCACATTTTACGACGAACGGTGGAATATGCCAGCCGTCGAGTTGGAAGGAAGTGTGGTATGCATCTTTTGCGTTCATCGTCGGTGCCGTAGGGGAAGGGCTCTGAAAAGAAGCGGCCAGTGGGTCTGCCGTCGATTACAGTGATGGTTAAGTCAGAGGGGAGATTCTACGCTGATTTCCTCCGCTCCGTCAAACGGGTCGTGTACCGGGTGGAAGCTGGGTTCTCTCCGCCCGTAAGGGCTCCGGGGAGAACCAACATATTCGAGTTCAGGCTGCTGGTAGTGCCGCAGAGCAACTATATCAGGAGATCTCTACAAAGGTGAAAAACGCCACCACAATGCTGGCGGGGAGAGACGGTCGGAGGGTTCATTCTGGTTAAGAATGTGGATGTGCTGTCGACAAAAGAAGAATTGATTGCGGAATTTCGCAAAGTGACGAGAGAGTCAGTTACGGTATACCATGACCATGCGGCCGGCCTATGGGGCAACACAGGTGGCCACGCCCATCCTTGCGGAGAAATTGTTGTCAGATGGACGGATCCGTATTGGTGGGTAGCCTGTAGAGTCACACGGTGCACCTTCGATGATCTATGTTTCCGGTACTGGAGTCTGGGCCATAGGGCTCAATCTTGTTGCGGCCCGGACAGGAGTGACCACTGTTTTATCTGTGGAGATGCCGGCCATTTGCGGAAGGACTGCAAGCGGGAAGCTCGCTGTCCCTCTTGCAAGTTGTACGGACATGCACCCGGTCGAGGTTGTGAGGCTTCGCCCGTATCGTGAGTCGGCTGTGCCTGTCCTGGCGTGGTGTTTGCGGGGAAAGCTTCGTCCGGGAGAGATGGGAGGCTCCGGCGTTCCATATAAATGGTCGGGCGTGGTGTCCTTCCCAGCACCTTTGGGGAGGCGGAAGTAAGACCTTAGTCCCGGCGGGGGATCCCTTTTTGCGCCCCTCATTAGAGGCATGGCACGACAATAAACGACAGAGTCCCGGCTGCCGGGGTAGGTCCTTGTTCTCGCCGAGGTAGTTTGAGGCGATGGCAGCCCTTGGAACTGAATTTTATGTTTGATTGTGTGTCCAGCTCCGGGGACGGGAAAAATAAAGATGTAACGTAAAAAAAAAACACTTTATGGTTATAAACAAACTTCAATTTATATGAGCATTGTGATTATTATTCATTTATCGTTGTACAATATAATTGTTATATGTGATTACAATTTAATTTAAACATTGATTCAAACACCTATTCGTATTATAATACAATAGCAATATGTGAATTATTACTTTATTTATTGTAACATTATGTTATGTTATGTTATTTATTTTGCAATTATTTAATGTGTTATTAACATACATTACTGTAAATAATTATATTATTTATTTATGTTTTGTGTACAACTTTGAGATTGAAAATCAAAAACTGCTAATGTTGTCATTATGTTATTATTTACAATATTCTGTTATAATATCAAGAAGAAAAAGAAATCATTATTGATTTTTTGGGGGGCAGTACGTTCAGTATTATATTTTATTTCCTATATAATTCTTATAAATAAATTAAATTATTATCTTCTTTTTCGTAATAGAGAGTTGTATATTCAGTTGGCTTAATCGCAGCTGATATTTAATATATTTTGTTGTTTTTTACTGTATTGTTCACTCTTGTTAGGAAGATTTCATAAACCAACACCGGGTTGGTTTAGTGGTGAACGCGTCTTCCCAAATCAGCTGATTTGGAAGTTGAGAGTTCCAGTATTCAATTCTTAATAAAGTCAGTTATTTTTACACGGATTTGAATGCTAGATCGTGGATACCGGTGTTCTATGGTGGTTGGGTTTCAATTAACCACACATCTCAGGAATAGTCGAACTGAGACTGTACAAGATTACATTTCACTTACATTCATACATACCATCCTCTGAAGTAATACCTGACTGTGATTCCCGGAGGCTAAACAGAAAAAAAGTCCAGGAATAATGAATACTATTAACTCTGAGAAAGCTATGAATTTTAACTCTGATTTGTATTTTACTATCTTTACGTATGTCACACCGTAAAAAAAGACTAGCAAAGATAATATAAAGCAACTAATAACTAATTGTATTCTGCGTAGGAAATACAAGTTATACATTGTACTAGCCAGTCAGGGCTCGCTTCGCTCCCCCGACTTTATAGTCCAGAGTCTCTGCCCTCTGGGCCCTCAACGCGTTCGCGTCCTCATGTTTGTGAGAATATAAGTATTATACAGAAATATTTGAAAAAAAAAAATATTAGTACGTAGGTAATAAATATTTTTCTGCATATTTTGGTATTGTTATATAAAAAATATGCTTAAGGACTGAGTAGATAAAAAATTTAATAAATTTTACTAGGAATATAATGTTTAACGCCAGCCATATTGATAACAGTGAGTTGGCTTCGTCTTTGGTCTTGTGTGCGTGTATATATATATATATATATATATATATATATATATATATATGTGTGTGTGTGTGTGTGTATGTATGTGTGTATGTATGTATGTGTGTGTGTGTGTGTGTGTGTGTGTGTGTGTGTGTATGTATGTGTGTATGTATATGTGTGTGTGTGTGTGTGTGTGTGTGTGTGTGTGTGTGTGTGTGTGTGTGTGTGTGTGTGTGTGTGTGTGTGTGTGTGTGTGTGTGTGTGTGTGTGTGTGTGTGTGTGAAGTTAAGTTGCCGGTCCAGCTGCTGCTGCTATTGGCGCAGAGTGGACCACGTGTGCGCCGGCAGAGTGCGCGCCAACAACTCTCTCCCTATAAATAAAGAATCCTTTTTTTACTGCTACATATTAACTACTAATAACCCCTTTCTTTTATTAATAAAATTAATAAATAAAAACACAAATATAAATAAAAATATTAACAAAAATAATCTACGCTTAGAAATTAAATAAAATAATCTGTAAATTAATTGACAAAGAACTGCTTCTAGCAGGAGAAGGTCACCATGCGCAGCCGCCCGGCGCATCTCCATTGCTCCACTTTGCGCCAATAGCAACTGAAATAAAAATGTGATCACGTGCGACAAACAAACAAATCCACGCACCATTATTTTTTATAAGAAAGATAATTATATTTTTCATTATACGCTTTTTGTGTATGATATACCCAGTTTATACTTACGGTAATAACTGTAGATTGAAAACAAAATATATATATTTATTAAAATAAAATTTTGGTCATCCTCATTTTTATAAATAACTACATAAACTATAATTCTTGGGATTTTCATATACAGAAAATACTTAAATTGATTACTAATTATTTATATTTTTCCTGCTTATTATTAGCTATTTATTTTTAAACAAAATATTATTTCGTAGTTAATGCTGAATAATCAAAGTAATTTTATTATATTTTAAAGCTAGTTTTTCTCAGTTTTTGGGATAGTTAGACGGAAAGGATTTGTAAGTAATTTTTAAGGACGGATATCTTTTACTAACGCTAACCTATTAGAGAAAATAAAGCATTAAAATTGTTGTATATGTAAAATAAAATTCGAACCCGAAATATCCATACAAATAGCTAAGAAGTTATTACTCCGCCACAGAGATAATCAGTTTTATTAAATCAATAATGTATTTTTAAAAAAACAATTGCGCAAGATGACCGATTTTTCGTTTCCGACAACCTCACTATTTCGCAGTCAGAAGTATAACGCACTATTTTCAGAGTATAACGCACTATCGACTAACGTGTAGTAGACCCCACACACATCGAAGTTGATAGTTCCAACGTTCAAATCCTAAAGGCAGTTACTTTTATACGGATTTTAATACTAGATCGTGGATACCGGTGTTCTTTGGTGGTTGGGTTTCAATTAACCACATATCTCAGAAATGGTCGACCTGAGACTCTACAAGACTACACTTCACTGTATTCATTCATATCATCCTCTGAAGTAATACCTCACGGTGATTACCGGAAAACAGGAAAAAAAGACTCTGCACACAAGTATTAATTTCAACTCACTCACTCCTGTGACTTACTGCATAGGCACATATGGAAAATATACCATTACGCATGTTTTCGACGTTAAATTGAGCGTAATGCAAGAACGACTTAACCAATCTTCATAAAATTTTCAAATACACGACTTCAGATACACTATTACAAAATATTTAAATTTCAATGAAATTAAGTAATTTTGGAGATTTTTAATTTTTTTTATTAATTGAGTGTAACTCAAGAATGACTCAACCAATCTTCAACAAATTCTGACATGTACAAGTTCATTTAACATAGCTAAATTTCAATGAAAATTATGTAATAGTGTTGGAGATTTTCAGGCCACAAATTTTATTCGTAGGCCTATATATATATATATATATATATATAAGGAATTTATATTTTAAATGAATGGTATTTTCGTATTTCTCATAACTCAAAACGTTAAGAAAATACAATTTCACCGTGCAACCGAAACTAATTCCGTACTTTTCTTCGAAGATTCGGTAAAAAAATTTCATTACAGCCAAATATATATATATATACATACAATATAATAATGATGACTGCGATTATATAATATATATAATGATGACTGCAATTTGTAGAAAGCGTAAAAGGTATTACATATATAGCTTTATAAGATTAGAATTGTACGAGTGTTAATTGTTGTTTTAATTAGAAAGAGGAAACAATGTTACCACGCAGGAAAGTCTAAAAACTATATCAATTAGATATAAAAATCGGTAAATACAATAAACTGCAAAATTAAAGTATTACAGTACTCAAATCAAATACAGTTTTTCTTTAAATACCGCAAAATAAAACTCTCAATTGGTAAATGGCTGAATGTAGATTTATTTATTGTTCCAATTAAAATGTTTATCCATTTCTATTTTTGTACACATTAAAATTTTAAAAAATTAAAAAAGTTACAATAAATGCTTAACTAATTAACTGAAACTAGTAACTGCAGTAAGAACTAGTAATGAAATAATGACAAACAAAATCTTAATTATA
This sequence comes from Lycorma delicatula, assembly GCF_047948215.1. Taxonomy (NCBI): domain Eukaryota; kingdom Metazoa; phylum Arthropoda; class Insecta; order Hemiptera; family Fulgoridae; genus Lycorma; species Lycorma delicatula. The sequence continues at coordinate 89,742,490 of NC_134463.1, read as the reverse complement.
ATAATCAAAAGCGTAATAAAAAATAACAATAATTAACGAAGACAAAAAACACAGCAACATAATATGGTTAAAACGATTAGTTGTTTATAGAGGATTCTATGGCTATAAGTCTCACGCTAATAAACTTTTCATGAAGGCATAATTATCTTGGCTACAGCGATTACCACTATGAACGATTTCAAAAGTATTGACAAGATTTTTAACAAGACGGCATAATTACACATTATTCTACTTAGCGTTTCTCAACCTGGGGATCGTGGTGATATGAAAGGGGGATCGCTTAATTAGACTACAGCCTTAAACGTAAACAACAATGGAATCATTTTATGAGAAAAAAGCCATTTATTATAAATATTTTATTTAAATTTATAAGTATATATGAAAAGAAAATAAGTTAATGAGATAGTTGCGTAAGTTTTTCATTTAAAGGTTTCTCCATTCGAGGATCTATGTTAGAAACACACAATAGTAAATTGTTTTCAAATGATAAAAGACGATTCCTATATTTATTTTTTAGCGCAACCATAGACGATAAACCTTTTTTAAAAGACGCAAGATGTGGCAAAAGGAATTAATAGTTTCAGACCATTTGTGACTAAATTTCTACATTCACTTTGACGAGAAACCCATAACTTATCTAAATCTTCTGATGTGAATTTTACTTGTAACATTTTATCGGCAGACGTTTGGATGAGCTGGTCGTGAATCTCAACCGATAACTTAGCAGCTGCAACAAAATTTTCACTAAATCGATCGATTCAGTACGCATCTCTTCAAGAAATCATTTCTTCCAGACAAATGAATTTTTAGCTCACGCAAATGCATCTTCATCCTAACCAAACTGAGCTAAATAACAGTATCTTCTTCATCCAAATTTTTTTCAATATAATCGGAAATGAGTGGAAATATATCAAGATTTTTGCTTTGAAGGCGAATAATCCAGATATCAAGCTTCTTAATGAAAGCATGAACTTTGTCTGTTATTAATAATTTTTTTTTCACGTCCTTGTAAATTCTCATTCAAATCGTTTAAATGCGAAAACACATCAGCTACTAAAGTCATCAGCAACATATACTTATTATTCTGTAAAAATATTGATAATGTTTGTTTATCCTGGAAAAGTATTATTAATTCATCTCGCAATTCCATTAACCCGGTTAACACTTCCCCGGCGATAACCATCTAACTTTTGGAAAAAAAGAAATTTTTTCTTTTCGCCCATTTCAACGCATAGTTTAGCAAGCAGCCTAATCTGTAATGGTCGACTTTAAATAAAATTAACCATTTTTACAGCTTTTCAAGGATTTTTTTTAGATGTTCTGGCATATCTTTTATGGCAACAGCATGTCTGTGAAGAAAGCACTACATCTATTCCACCCTTGGTATAATACGATCTTCTAATTTTTTCAGAAATCTACTATTCTTTCCTGTTATCGCCTTTGCACCAATATCACTACATACTGCAATACATTTTGTCCACTATATGTTAGTCTTTAGGAGCTTCATAAAAAACATCATAAAAACATTATCCTTCTATAATATCTTTACCTAATCATCTGTTGCATGACCTGGTACTAATTTGGAAAACAACATATTTTCTTTGATTGACCTGCCCTTATCGCATTCATATCTCACAAAAGATAAGAACTGAGGAATGTTTGCCATATATGTTGATTCATCAAACTGGATTCTAAAAAATTCTCTTCAACTAGTTGCTGAATTATCTGATCGGAACATCGGCAGCCATATCATCGAATCATTTTGATACTGTGTCGTTAGAAAGCGGAATTTATTTGCTTCTTCCACGCCTACTAAAACACTGACCATATCAATTACGATTGATATAATATGATTGACACTATTTCCAGGGACTCTAGACGTGAGTGACTGATGGCTGTTGAGAAGGTGTTTCCACTAAATCCCCGTTTTCTTTTTTCAAAATACATTTTTTTTTTAGATTTTGTAAATTTTTTTTGTATAAGATGTCTTTAAGAGAAAAAGATAAAATTAACTTAATCGAAAATCATAGTAAAATTATATATTCTAATGTTATGCTGAAAAACACATAGAATAATAGAAGACAAACATTAAATTTTTAAATAAAAGTAAAATGTAATGAGCGATATGTTACGCATAGCCGTAGAGAGATATACTGGATGGAAGGTTAATAATCCGCTGGTGTGACCTATCGTGCAAGGCCGTTATATTTAGTTTGACGATACAAAACTCACTCGCGCGGTTCGGTTGGCTAGTTTTCAACCGTGGTATATAGACAACGTAACTACCTCAACCAAACAAAATGATAGTGAATATTTAAATAAAACATCCTCGCGGACCGGTTGCAAACGGAAGCCAATATTTGTCAATAAAGCCTTAATTGTTTACGATAAGCGATAGTTTTAAATGAGAACCTATAAATAAATAATTGTTTGTAACAGAAAGAGAATAAAGAACAGCAATGAGGAATTACAGTATCAAAGGTACGTAATAATAAAAACATAAAGAAAAATAGGTAAGAATAAATAATGAAATTTTTAGGACAAATACCGAACGTAGAAGAAAAAACAACCAAGTGATTGTTTACAAAAGTTAATAGATGCAAAATACCGTCAGACGAATTGCAATAAGTTTTATTATTTACTATCCTTAAATAGATACTATTTTTCGGCGAATAGAAATAAAGAACTTATTTAAATAAATTCACATTATGTCTAATAATAACGAAGAGAAAAAAATTATACAAATATTAAAAATTGTAACATAAAATATATACAGTAAGATGTCATGAAAACGTTAGAAAAGATGAAAGCTAAATATATAAATTCTCGCTTATCTAAATAAATGATAAACGTATCACAAAACGTTAAAACAAATAAAATCACTATTAAGTTTATTTATAGATTTACATGAATTTATACATTTAAACTGATTAAATCTAATTGTCTTACATAAAACTTGGCCTTCCTCAATAAAAAAATATTGAATAAACAAATCACAATAAGATAATGGGCCTTGAGACATCTCATGTAATGTTGAAAAATAATGAACCGTTTCATAATATCTAATGCCATCTCTGACATGGAAAAAACTGGATAAAACACATTATGTTTAATATATCGATTCCAAAATCAATATGAATATCTACTGGGAGATAAAAAATTCGCTACTTATTAGCTAAAATAACGAACTATGCATTTTTAAGCTCGGCTTACTCTACAGTTAATTTTTTCAAGGCTTAAATTATTACCGTTATGTTGTCGCATCAGGTTTTCTGAGAGAGAGAATATTTCGTCGCCAAAAAATACATATGGTATAGGTGTGTTCCTAGATATTGGGAGTATATCAAGGATTTGATAAATTTTTGATAGGCAGAGAAATCTTTAAAAAATTGATGAATTACTGTAGGTAGGCTCTTAACACCATCGCTGATGAACGTATAAGCTACATCACATATAGCAAATAACATTGCAGAGAAATACCTCTTCAGTTATAACAAAACGATCCACTACGAGATAGATGACTGCTCATACGCTTTCCATCAATAACATTTATGCAGGTTGGCAACTGTAGGTGTTTTTCAAATGTTTTCGCAAATTTTCCCATTCCTACTCTGCAGATTTTCATACATACATCTTTCAGTCGATACAGCAGAACATATTGACTGGCTAATAGTTCTGACCGTCATCATTCAAAGTCGGATGAAATTCAATTAAACTATATCCCATGACTAAATTTCTGAAATAAATAATTTTTTAAATGTAATTTTCACATGTACAATTATAGAAGAAATGGAAAAATATTAAAGGACAATTATTTCAAACAATTTTAACGATTAGATATAAAACAGTTTTAAAAAAAATTCTTCGAATACTGAGGATATGCAATAAATTTGATGATAGTATTGAGGAAGAACAGTATGGGTTTAGAAGAGGTGTTGGAAAAAGAGACGCTATAAGGCTGCTAAGAGTAATAGATGAGAGATACATGGAAAGGAGGCGGAGAGTGTATGATGCATTTGTCGACCTAGAAAAGGCGTTTGACAAAGTTAGATGAAATAAATTACTGCTAATTTTTTTTTTTGAAAAGAAGATGATTGAGTGAAAAGAGAGGCGCGTAATAAAAAAGCTGCATTATAACCAGAAAATAAAACTGAGGGTAGGAGACGAAATGACAGGAAGAAGAGGGAATGGAAGGAGAGTGACGCAGGGATGCTGCATGTTACCAAAACTATTTAGAATATATCTGGAAGGAATAATTAAATGCTGTCTGAATCGGAAAAGAGGAATAAAGATCGGGGGAAAAAGAATAGAATGTATACGTTTTGCTGATGATATGGCGGTACTGGCGGAGAGCTCAACTAAACTAAATGAAATGCTTAATGACTTAAATGAAGTTTGTGAAAATCAGGGTACGAGGATCAACAAAAAGAAGACAAAATGTTTGGTATGTTTGGTAGGTGGAAAAGAAGAGAGGATTGAGATTAAGACAGGAAATGAAGTTTTAGAGCAGCTGAAGAAATTTAAGTAGTTAAGGAGCTTTATAAATGATGGCCTGATTTACACAGTAGAAATTAACATAAGAATATCAAGAAGTAAGCAGGCATTTGATAAGAAGGGAAAACTGCTGTGTGGAAAGTTACTTAGCGTTAAGCAAGAGATTAATGAAATGTTTTATTTGGAGTGTCATGCTCTATGGAACTGAAACGTGGACGATAAGAAATAGCAGACAGAAAACCAATTGAGACTTTTGAGATATGGGTGTGGCACAGAATGAAAAATTTTAGATGGCAAGATCATGCGGCAAATGAAGTATTAAGGAGAATCGGGAATAACAGTAAAATGCTAAATATGATTGAATATGAGAAAAGGAACTGGCTAGGATATTGTATGGAAAGAAGGTGTTTATTAGTTAATGCTATAAAAGGCTTGGTGAATGGAAGGAAAGGAAGAGGAAGGAAGAGATTTTAAATATGAATGGGATTATGGAAAAGAAAAATATGCTGAAACAAAGAGGTTAGCAAAGGATAGAACAAGGTGGAGAGCAGCAGCCGTGACAGGATCTGCAGTAATAGCAGAACCCTACCAATAAAATTAATGAACGAATATTGAGCGGGCTACTGAGTCAAGAGCCAGAATATATACTAAACATCACAATCCACCCAAACTTATCAACCTCCTAAAGAAAAAAGTAAATGAAGTCATGAATGGTTTGAAAATTGATTTTATGATGACATAAAATCAAGAATCAAGTCAAGAGAAGAAGTGAACGCCATGACTTCCCTTCAAGACGGCTAGAAATAATACTACAGCAATTCAAAGATTACTGTAAAACTTAAAATATTTTGAAGTTGATTCAGCATTTTCAACCTCAAACTGCATTCCCAAAAATACTACTCTCAAAATAACATTTACACAGATTCAAAACGAACTGAGTGTGATATAAGCAATTCATTGCGCTTTCATGAACATGTTTATTATTCCACCACGTATTCAGACAGCAACGTTAGGCCACTCTTCTGAAAGTTTTATTGTATTTCCAGAAAATATGTCTCAAAACTCTGAGTGCGTATGGAACTGTTTAAATCACGTTTTCACTCAAATGTTTTTTTTTAAATTAAATGTCTTACTGTTATTTTATACAGAAACGGAAAATGGTTTATTTTTGACACTGAATTTTCTTTTATACCACGTAAGATATATCAAAGTAATGTTGTGATTTTGAAAATAACATTTTGATACCCTTTCGGAATTTCCCGCAAAAATTTTCTATTTTTTTTTTTTTTTTTTTTTTAACGATATATGATGAATCGTACATATATCAAAATAACCTAACCAAACATAACCTACTCTCGCTAACCTCGTCTAATTAAAGTTAAATATACAAAATATATATACAATAATGATGCAATCTTTAATGATTGCTAATAGCGTTTGTTAGATTGTAAATGTGAATTTCTATGGCGTCACCGATATGAGGATAAGGAAGATTTGTTCAGTTTGATACTTTAACACATAACTGATTTTCATGTTGTGGTATAATTATTGTTAATTAAATAAGCATTGTGTTTATAAAAGTAATTGTAATTATGATTTATAATAAATGTTTTATTTAAAAATATATTATATGAATTTTTAATTTATACTAGTAGACCCGGCAATGCTTGAATTTCTAAATTTGAGTGTATATATATTACATGAACACAAAGGAAAGTTAAAACATTAACAAAATGAAATTACGAACTTCACAAAATTTAACCTTTCCCTTTTTCCCTTTCCCCATTTTCCTTTTTACCATATTCCCTTTCCCTTCTCCCCATATCAGCTTTTTCTTCCCCATTTTCCTTTCCTTCCCCATTTATTTTCCCTTATTTTCCTTTCCCCATTCCTCTTTACCACTTCCCCTCTTGTTTTTCCCCTTTCAATTTTTCCCGTTTTTCCTTTACCCCTTTTTTATTTTTCCATTTTCCTCTTCTTCCCTTTTTACCTTCTTCCGTTTTATCTTTTACAATTTTTCCCTTTTCCCCGTGCGTAAATTGGTCCAGCAGTTTATTAGTCTATAGCAAACACACATATCGGAAACATTGAAATGGAATCGTAAAATATTTGGTATAGCGTGTGATGCTTTTACGTCCAACAGATCGCGCTGTTTTTCAAAAAAAGTATGTTTTATCTGTCACAGGGGTGACATCTTAAGTACATAATAGTAGGTATATAAACAAGCGCGTATTCGAATGCAATTTTGTGTTAAAATTTCAAAGCAATCGGTGAAGAACTTTCGGAGATTTAACATTTTGAACAAACGAACATTTACTTTTTTATTTATAAAGATATACTCGTACAATATCTTATTCTATCAGCCTCCGCAAAGCACAGAATTAGAAAAACAATCTTATCTTTAATTTTTTTACTTCATCAAAACGCTTTCGGAGCTAAGCCTATCCTCAGTGATACCTTTTATAGATTCTTGAACTGTTTGCAATTTACACAATAACTCTATTAGCTCTTTACATTTTGTAAAAATTGTTTGTTTAAAATTAAAATAAATTTTAAAAATGTTATAAAACTTTAAAAAGTCTTAAAAATATTTAAAATCAATTTAGAACAAGTATTTGTTCAGCCAAGATATTTTATTATATTCTCCTTTCCCCAAAATAATTTTATCTAATCATTAAAATACATGCATCTTTAATGAATTATGATATTGCACAATATTAAAAGTATGTATCGTTAAAAAAACGATAGAAAACTTTGAGGGGGAAAATTCCGGGGAGTGTCAAGATTTTTTCAAGAAGAAATATTAGCGACATTTAAAAAGAAAATTCAAATTGTCTAAAATTACTGAATTACAGATATCCATAATTTCCGAATAAATCAATATTTTACTTTGATAATCAAACACGCTTCCCTTTTCTGTTTAACCTCCGGAACCACCATAATAAGGTATTACTTCAGAGGATGAATGAGGATGATATACATGAATATAAATGAAGTGTAGTCTTGCACAGTCTTAGATCAACAATTTCTGAGATATGTGGTCAACTGTGAAACCCGACCATCAACGAACACCGGTATCCACGATCTAATATTCAAATCCGTATCAAATTAAATGTCTTTACTAGGATTTGAACCTTAGAACTCTCGACTTCGAAATCAGTTGATTTGCGATGACGACCATCATGATAAACAAACTCGGTTGGTATATTCGATAGTATCGTTTTTGTTTTTTTTTTTTTTACTATAACAAACGTTTTAGAGCGTCTACCTCTTCAATCTTCATTTTACTTGCCCCACACGTAGTCACATGTAACAAGGCAAGAATATAAAAACTGCACGAGGTAACCACATGCAACAGGTCACGCGAGCGTTTTATTGGTTAAAATTTTATAAAAAAAAAGTCAATAGTAGGTCGCAATAGGAGCGGAGGTAACTTCATGTTTTGCCTTGGCGATAGAAACTTTCCCACCACCGCTTCGCTAGGAGAGAATAATCCAGAAAAAGAAGAAAAAATGTAGCTAGCGATAGAAAATTCATGACTAAGTCATACATCGACGAAGTAGTACAATTTCCAAGAAAGAAAACTATTATGTCGCTTTCAAATCTTCAAATAAAATACACACGGTTATACACAGCAATCTAACTATAATGATAATATTAAAGAGCCAAGCTATTTCTACTATACCTTTTTACTGTATTTCAAGCTTTTCTTATTAAAATTTATACATTAAAAAATATCCAAGAAACTAAACATCTACAATCTGGTAGATAAAAAATAGAGGCACTTAATCAAGCGATATGAGGAAGGGTTAATTAATAGTTGGTGCTCATCCCAACAGCTGTAATAGCTGCCATTTTTAAATTACAAAATTTGTTGTGGGCAACACATGACTTCCTTGTACGCCTATTAAATTACACGTACAAATTTTTTGCTGGACTTCATTTAAACTTATTTCATTTGAAAGTGAGATACGATCCTCCAACTCTTTAATAAAGTGAATAGTTACACAATTGCATTATGGTGGACACCACATTGTCACATTTTTTGTGGTGTCCGTATCAACATTTTATATTAGTTTTGTTTCACGTGTAATTACGTAGTGTAATTGAGAACGTGTCGGATCCGTAACAAAGTACACATCGGTTCGGATCCGACTTCATACATTTTTTTTTAAACTTTTTTTTTAATTTAAATATATTGATTTTTTAATAATTATTAACCTCTGTAAAAAATGTTTAATTAAAATGAAAAGTACATAAAATTTTATTTCACTAATAACTTCTGTTTTTTTTTTTTTCATATATTTCATTGGTTCCAGAGTTATAGCCAAATAAAACTTTAATTAATGAAATATTTTAATCTTAGAAGGAGAAGGCACATCGGTTGGAATCAGTCTAATCTCCTTTTCTTTTTTAATTTAAATATATGATTAATTAATAATTATTAACCTCTGACAATAAACAAATTTTTACGATAAATAATAATTCAATAATATAAAATATATATATATATATATGAAAAAATATCAGAAGTTATTAATGAAATAAAATTTTACCAACTTTTCATTTAAAAAAAAAACATGTATATGTAATTTAATAGGCGTACAAGTATGTCATGAAGTGCCCACATCAGATTTTTTTAAATATTTATCTCTAATTACAAACTAAACTTTTCTTTTTTACTTCCTTTTACAAAATACAAGGAAGTATTGTATAGCGAAAAATGTCTTTCATTTTGGCTATCTCTGAAAACATTTTGACTAGTTTCGGCGTGACGTCTGCACCTGCGTATGTATCTCCCATAACTCAAAAATGATTAGTCGTTGAACGTTGAAATTTTGGATTTAGGACTGTTGTAACATCTAGTTGTGCACCTCCCCTTTTGATTGCAATCGACTGGACCAAAAAAAGTATCAAAAAAAGCCCAAAATCCAAAAACTTTGGATTTTGGATTTTTTCCTAACTGCAGTAATAAGCCCTCATTGAGAGCTTTTCAACGATGTACATTAAGTGGTACTTATTTTCACTGGTTCTAGAGTTACAGCCCAATAAAAGTTTAATTAATGAAATATTTGGATCTTATAAGGGGAAGGCACATCGGCGAGAATCCGACTTTCCTTTTCTTTTTTTCGTAAATTTAAATATATTGATTTATTAATAATTATTAACCTGTGATTGTAAAAAAAAAGGTTTTACAATAAATAATAATTCAATAATAAATTTTTTTTTTAAATATTTTTTTTAATATATAGTAAAAAATATAAGTAATTTAATAGGCGTACAAGGAAATCATGTAGTGCCAGGTCAGATTTTTTTTAAGATACAACTGTAATATTTTTAACACACCTGTCACTTTTAATAGCGCAAATTATTACATTAAATCTACGCAGGATTGTTTCCAATTAATAGTAATCTTACTATATTATTACCTTGTATACGTGAAAAAATTATAAAAATTTATCTTTTAATTAAAAAAAGTGTGAACTTATTTTTTTAAAGTTCGCACACCTTTAAAAAAATAAATAACAAAAACGGAAAATTTATTTTTAAAGATATTGTCAAATTAGACTTTTGTATTAATAGGATTATTTCTGAAATAAATAATTTACGAACTAGTAACAACAGTTGCAAAATTTTCTCAACATTAAGTCCACGATTGATTCGAGTGTTATCTTTTGCTCTTCCTAGCAGTTCTAACATTCGCAGTTGACGCGTTTCGGAGTACCCTCATTCTAAAAACTACTTTTACCACTTATCATTCTCAAAATTACTTCTAGTACTCATTAATTTTAAAATTCAAGTTTCATTTCTTCTTTTCTTTATTAAAAAAAAACTTCAAATTTTATTAAAAGGAGGATTTTAAGTTTTATTAATGGAGGCTTTTATTAATTAAGACTTTTAAATTTTAAAATAAAAATGTTCACTTTTTTCTTACTCTTAATAATTGAATTGGTCTAATGCCTCATTTTTAGTCTGTCTAGTTCCATCCTCCAAAGACTCAACTATATACACATATATATATATATATATATATATATATATATATATATATATATATATGATATTTAACTGATTGAACCAGCGAATAATAAAATATTTAGAATAATTAAACCTAACCGAGATATTGAACCAACGCCGCATATTACTCGACAATGAGTGCTAAAAGTTAGTTTTGAGAATGGAGGTACTCCTAAAAGCGTCAGCTATGAATATTAGAGTGACATTGCTAGGAAGGGCAGAGAACAACACTCGAATCAATTATGATAGTCCTAGAAGAAATATAAAATATTTTGAAAATTTTAAATTCATGATCTTTTTGTATGTTTTTTTAACTTTATTTTAAATTACCTTCTAAAATAATTTTATTTATATAAATACAATCGGAATTTTTTATCTCCTCAAAATGTGTATATATTTTTAGATTTTAGAAAAACTTGGTCCTTTGACAAATGAATATGTAGGTATAAATAAAAAAAGCTCTTTCAAATGTACACCAAACTTTAGCAACTTTTTGTAATAAAGTATTGGATATTTTTAAAGGAGAGTGGTATTAAAATATAAACTTATAAAATTTATAATAGAACCCTTTTTTTCTATTATTTTTATCAGTGAAAATGTTTAAATCAATTTAGTAGCTACGCTCATCAGATATTCCAGAATATTCGAAACGTATGCTGTATTATATATACCGCGTGGCTGAAAAGTAATTTACCAGCCCCTCTTAACTTTTTTTATAATTTAGATAACTGGATGCGGATTGCGTCATTCTTCTTTGTACCGAGGGACTACTTTTATGAATGTGTTACATTCTTTTTGATTTTTGGGTGGTAGAGAAATGGGGAAAACTAAAAATTTCAAATAAGACCAATGGTAATTTGATATATCATTTTAAAAAGCTTGATGTGACGAGAAAAATGATTCAATAACATTAAATTCTGATCGTCCAATACAAAATGGAGGCCAACAATGTGTTTGTTTCAGGTAACTAGAAATACGGTTGTATGTTCCTTTTAATTTTTTTCTAATTTGAGGTAGCCAGATTCTTTATTTGGAAATCTTCTTCCATAAGAAAGGTTAACTCAATAAGCTCCAATTTAGAGTATTCAGCCTTCAGAAGAACGGGGGGGGTAGGAACAGCTCAAAATGTTTAAATGGAACATGTGGGTCAGTTCAAAAGTTTTACATATACATTTATATATATATTTCATTTTCTTATTGACACGATAACGACCGTAATTTTGCGCCAATCACTTTCAAATTGATGCATAAAATATAACGACCCAAGATCTCGTTTGAGTTGGTTAATGGGCAAAATCGGATCATGTGGGTGGAAAATATCGCAATAACTTTCTTATTAAGTAAAATATCGAATTCGTTTAAAGTTCCTACTATTCTTCGAATAAGGGCCTAAAACTTAGCTAAGTAAAGTTTTTTGATTTCACCAACCATTGGCCCAGGAGATGGAAAAAATGGGGTTTCAAAGACAAAAATATCATACCTCCTTAATAGGTACAGTATGAATCGGTTTAAAGTGGTTATTAATCCTCTAAACATTACCTAAAACTTTTCCCTGAAACAACTTTTGATATAACGAACCCTTACGGCAAGGAATGACCAAAATGTTGCTGGAATTGTAAGATAGGGCTTATATTCTAAACATGTATTGAGTAAATTTGAGGTTTTTCTTAATTTTAAGGTGAAAATCTTTTTTATTCCCTACTTAGCATTGGTGAAATCTACCTCCGCTTCGGGCGAGCCGAAAGGGATTTTATTTTTTAAGTGAATAAGTAAAATTAATAACAAAAAATAATGTGAGAATGAGATAAAAAAGAAATTAGATAAACAGTTACAAAAAACAAACGAAAAGAAAACAAAAACAGGCGAATGAGTTGAATGGAAGAGCTTCTGTTGCATTGTTATTATTATTGCAGGTACTGTATTACTTATGAGGTGGGGGTTGAAATAAAAACAGTTTCTCTGGTTAGTCGACTGTCACAGGCTATACTAGCTGTCTAGTCAGATTGTAGCCAGTACTTGTTTTCTAGTAATAATCCGAACGTAGTAGAATTCAATAAAAACGAAGAATTACAGGCTAGTTGTTTTTATTATTATTATATATTTTAATATAGGAACTGGTTACCAGAATTCAAGTGTTTATTAAATCTACCAGTTATCGTCATTTAATTTCAGTTCGGTTGCTCATTCCGTGTTTCACTTTCGACTCGTGCACGCGTGTTCTCTTGGAGTTCCTTCCAATAACGTCTTTTAGAATTGGACTGCTACATATCTGGAATTAGTTTACATATACATATACTTTCAAAATATTTTTTTTTATTTTTCATCATTTATTCTAATTGAAACAGGTAATTAAAAATATTTTTTATTTATTTATTTAAAAATATACGTATAATATTTAATATAATAATTATTATTAATATAATTATTATTTAATAATTTCTTTTTTGTTTACGTTTTTATAAATAAATTATAATAATATTTTTATAGGCTTAAATTGTTAAAAACTTTTATAAGTCACGCATTTTTTTTAAATGAATTAATACAAACTTTGATTAGATGTACCTTTGCATATTTTTATTTTAATGATAAATTTTTCAATTAAGTTTAACCCCTAAATTCAGAAAAATTAAAGAATTAATTTTTTTTATTATAAAACAAGTTAATAAAATGTGTAATGAACCTATTTTACAGTACGAATTCGACACCTTCACGATATTTTTTCCATAATTATTGTTGTAAACAATCCCGATCGGTGAACAATTTCTAAAAAAAATAAGAATATTTAAATGAATTAACTAAAATAAATTTTATTTTATTTGTTATTAGTATTAATATTAGTGAAATAGGCACTCATAAAATATTACGTATATTATTTTACACGTCTCTGTGTTTTTTTTCTCCAAGTAATACATAAATGACATTGAATAATTATTGTATTTTTATGGAATAAACACTTCTGAGAACTTTTATTGATATATAATACTTGCATTAAATAGTATTAAAATATTTTTTTAATATTATCACTTGGCAATAATAATATTTGATAAAACGTTATATATATAATAATTACAATATTGCATTTTTTTTGTCTTCAGTCATTTGACTGGTTTGATGTAGCTCTCCAAGATTCCTTATCTAGTGCTAGTCGTTTCATTTCGGTATACCCCCTACATCCTACACCCCTAACAATTTGTTTTACATATGAATAAATAAATTTTATTGTTAAAATGTTAAATAGAAACAGTTTAATAATAATAATAATAATAAAAATTACTTATAAAGAGATATAATTTTAATATAAAATTAATTAATATTATATTATATCTTAAATTTGATATAAATTTAAGGGTTTGTTTCTTTTTTTAATATTATTCATTTTTTATATCATACTTTTTCATATATACATATATATAATTAAATATTGTTAAAAATGGTAGTAATTTTTAGATATAAATAATATTAAAAGCATCTTGATAAGATTATCAAACAAATATATTATAAAATAAATTTATTACAACAAATATTTAAATTATTTAAAAAATCAGATTTAATTCTTCTGATAAAATAATTTATTATTTTAAACGTAGAAAAAAAATTTCACATAATATTAATATAAAATGATTTTTAGTTTCCCATTTGGATAGCGCTATAGCTGTAGAATGGAAAGTATTGTAATCGTTCCAATTTTGACAAACGCAGTTTTAACCGGATCTTGATGCTTTGAAACCTAAGGAACCCCAAATAACCGGATGGAAATTTTCCAAATGTTAATTTTCGTATATACGTATGTATATTCGGTATTATCCTTTATATCACCTTATATTTCCAGAACTACTGAACCGATTTTGACAAAACTTTGTCAGATTACTTCAATATATCAGGCATTAATTCCGTTAAATTTTTAACTTTAAAAATCAAGGGGATGTAAAGCAAGGTCATCCTCATTATCTCGAGATTTCACCTAAGATCATATTTTTCTTAGACACATTTGTTAACGATTAAAAAATAACTATATTTGCAACAAAAAAATGTTGGTAAAATCGCACACCCACCATAAAAAATTTTGTTGTAGTCATCTGTTATGTTGTGACATTATTGGTGAACGGTATAATTAAATAAATTAACAATATTTAAAGTATAAAAAAGTAACTCAGGTCTGGCCGGGTCTCGAATTCGATCGCCTGGTCGACTCGGTACCTGGTGCGTTATGCCTCGCGGCTACACCAGTCTGCCGATGGTACAGGCAAAATTTGTTGTATGTAGGTTGTAAAAATTACATTAGTTTAATTAGTGCCGACCGTCACGCACGCGCGAATTAAATACGGTATGCGCGCACGCTTTAGTTGCAATCATTGTATTAAATAAACGAAAAAATATTATATTTAAATAAAATGGTAAATATGTTAAGTTATCCTTTTAAGAAGGTCCTACGTATTTGCTTAGGCAAACAATATTATAGCTCCTTCTTTTACTGAATTCTCTATTTGTCTATACAATGTTTTAATTTCTGTTCCGCTACTCGTGACGGAGTAGCATCTCTATCTTTCATCTGGAGGTTATGAATTCGAGTACTGGTCAGGGGTAGCGCCCACCGGGTTGGTCTAGTTGTGAACGCGTCTTCCCAAATCAGCTGATTTGGAAGTCGAGAGTTCCAGCGTTCAAGTCCTAGTAAAGCCAGTTATTTTTACACGGATTTGAATACTAGATCGTGGATACCGGTGTTCTTTGGTGGTTGGGTTTCAATTAACCACACATCTCAGGAATGGTCGAACTGAGAATGTACAAGACTACATTTCATTTACACTCATACATATCATCCTCATTCATCCTCTGAAGAATTATCTAAACGGTAGTTACCGGAGGCTAAAACAGGAAAAAGAGAGAGGTCAGGGGTAGCAGTTTTAATTTTTAAAAAAAATCACCAATCTGTCGGCAGTTGTTGCAGGTGACACTTAGCCATAATAAACGGAATATAGAGGAGTTAATAGCTGTTGGTCTTTCTCCTTGAATCAATTGTAACCATTCAACATATCTATTCACTGATCCGAAGGAAGAGATTATAAATATAGTCGCGTATTCGCGTCCCAGTCAGGAAATTGAGAAACTGACAATTGAAAATGTTTATATAATTACAATATATTGGTTTAAAAGCATAAATCGAACAAGAGAAATCATTAATAGTGAAAATAGTAAACAACAATCATAAAACAAATAAATTAAAAAAATATCGGTAATCACAACCACAATAATAATCAGAGTAGTAGTAATAATTATAACAGACAATAAAAAAATATCTCTCAATGATATTTAGAATAATAAATGTCAACAGTAAACAATAATAACATTAAATGTCAATAACACAAATGTCAATAACAATAGTAAACAGAGATTACATACAAAACAGAATTCAAAATAATCGTCAGGATTTAGTTAACAGGTAGATTAATAATGTAAACCAGAATTCAGTCCCATTAACAAAAGACATTAGCTTGACCACTAGTCTTTAACATTTTTCACCACTAGTCCCGTATTAACAACAATAGTACAATATACAAAAGACAAGTATAAAGTTCTTCCACCGCAAATACCGTTGCTGTTCATAAATAAAACTACCCTAACCAGTTTATGAATGAAATTTAGTACATTATTTCACTTGTAGCCTTACAGTAACTCATCGAACCATTACTTGTGACGCCATCTTAGTTCACTTTGAATTTCGCTCCTTCAATAACCTCCTCGCAGAATACTCTCGCGGACTGATTCGCAGAACTCGCATCGCCGCAGACTCTCCTCGCGGAACTGACATCATAACGTCTCGCATAGACTCATTTCACAGTAGTGATCTTTGACTTGTCTTCTCGGCAGTATTTTTAATACTCCTATTCTCTTTAGCTGCCGGATCAGACCCCAGTTGACCGTTGAACGATCAACCGAGCCCTTTCGTTCCCATGCATTCCTAACCTTTTCTTTTTCCTGTTTATCTTTTAGTAATTACCTTTCAGATAATACTTCAGAAGATGAATGAGGATGATATGTATGAGTGTAAATGAAGTGTAGTCTTGTACAGTCTCAGTTCGACCATTCCTGAGATGTATGGTTAATTGAAATCCAACCACCAAAGAACACCGGTATCCACGATCTAGTATTCAAATCCGTGTAAAAATAATTGACTTTACTAGGACTTGAACGCTGGAGTTCTCAAATTCCAAGGAGTCTTCAAATCAGCTGATTTGGGAAGAACCGTTCACCACTAGACCAACCCGCTGGGTTATGCATTCCTAACCTAGGTCCCGTAACTCTTTTCACGGAACAACATTTGTTTAGCGGGCAGTATTACAAAAGACGATTGTTAAACGGACCTGATACCTTTACTAAAAGGGTTCCTTTTAGCCCGTTTCTGTGTTTCTCTCATTTTTATATTGTCTACTACTTTCACTTAATTGGCAGGAATCCGTTACTCAGGTCCGTTATACCGGTCTTGTTACAATATTGTGTTAAAAAAGGAACAAGTTCTGTCAATTATTTTATATTTATTCTGAACTCCAAAAAAATATTTTTATTACTTCAAATTAATTTCCGATGCTTCCTATTTTAGACTGAAGGGGCCAAAGATATAGAAATCTGGTGGCATGATCCTAATAATTTGTAAGTTATTTCATTTGCATAGAATTATAAATCAATCAAATCTAAAAAAAAACCTTAACATTAAATCTTTTTATGTATTCGGCTTAATGTTTGTTTTTTTATTACTTTTGCATTCTGAGAATAAATAATGAAGCAAAAATGTCTAATAAAATGGAGTACAAAGAATAAAATATTTGTAACCTAAATAGTTTTAATGACATTTAAAAATAATTTCAGTAGGTATAAAAGAATTTAAATCAAGGTTTTCCTTTTTAAAATATTACTTTGAGAATTTTCAGATAATTTACATTTTTATTATATTTTTTAATTACTAATAAATATTTATATTTATAGCCTCCTAACTCCTGTTACTCAATGCATCATAATTTTAATATGTCATTTCTATTCTTTTTTTTTAAAATGTTATTCAATCTTTTTATAATTAACAAAACCTCTGTCTCTTTTTCGGTTTAGCCTCTGAAACCACCGTTAAGGTAAAAATAAGGATGATATGTATGAACGTAAATGAAATATAGTCTTGTACAGTCTCAGGTCGACCATTCCTGAGATGTGTGGATAATTGAACCGCAGCCACCAAAGACCACCGGTACCAACTATCTAGTATTAAAATCCAAATAAAAATAAATGCCTTTACTAGGATTGATACTTAGAACTCTCGACTTCGAAATCAATTGATTTGCGATGACGAGTTCACCACTAGAACAACCCGGTGGGTTAACTAACAAACCTGTAAAATAATTAGTAGAAGCCTATTTTTTAAGCAATTAGAGCAGTTAAATAATAAATTCAGTAAAATAAGAACCAAGAACAATATTTGTCTAGACATAAAAAATTTGCCTGTGATATAATCCATACAAAATTTCGTGGAAGAAAATCAAAATTTATTTCCCATTATTTTTAATACCACCACAATATTCTTAGTCAGTTATTTTATTTAAAAAAAAATTATAATGGAATTTTTTATATTATTTCTAAATAACCTTGAAAAATTAAATTATGGGACATTAGAATTTATCTGTTACTCTAAAAGAAAAATATTTATTCATATTTTTCCTTGCGATGTAATAATTGCTATTTTTGTATTCTTAAGTTTTACTTAAATGTATTTTAAACTTATTCATTCCAAACTTTTAACTTCAAGGTCATCGTTCCTTTAATCTAATTAGAAGGTCGTTTATCTAGACTAATTAGCTTTTTGAACTAATAATAGCTGGTTTTTGGACATAAAATATAATTGTAATATAATATTTGAATTTATTTAGGTTATAAAAATTATTATTATTTTAATGATTATATGATGTTAAGTTATCATCATATTACGTTTAACATATCCATGTTTATCCACAGTATGTTTTAGTAAATAATAACAACAGATCTACACAATATGATTGACGTTCTAAATTAACGAACAGAAATATTTATTATCTGTTTACAGTTTACTAACTTTCTCTACTAACAAGCAAAGCAGCTGATACAGAATTTCAAGTAAGATTTTATTTAAAAAAGAGCTTGTTTCTTCAATGTCATCAACTAATAACAATATTGCATAAATTAAATTACTCTATAAGGAATAACACGTAATTGTACAATCTGATCTTTCTTTTCGCAATTTAAAAAAAAAATTAAATAAATTTATAAAAATATTGCTTTATGACAAAACAACTTCCTCGTTTCGTATTTTTAATAGAAAATAAATTAATTTTTTATAACGTAAAAATTTTCGTGTATACAAAATTATATAAACGTGTCATACTTAAGACTTAAAATGATTTTATGAAACTTGAAAAAACTGGTTACTAACCTTGAATTAAAATTTTATTTGCCTTAAAATATTTATGAGGGTGGAAGCGTCTTCTCTGGATAAAATAAAATACATATTGTCTACTTTTTATTTCCTTACGATAGATTCTTTTGCCGCAGTTTTTAATTTACGGTCGGTTCAAATTTACAAGAACCACAGGTAAATTTGAATATAAAAAAATTACATGTAAAAGTGTACATTGAAATTCCCCAAATTTATATACATATTTGCATGAAAAATAATTGCAGGTAATTCCGTTATTTTTACTTTAGAATATCTCTGTACAGCTGTTAAGGTCGGTAGTTATGTTGAAATCACTTTTCACGAACGAATGAAAGAGGTGGAGAAATATTGAGTTTTGGTGGTCGATCTAATTGTCCATTTGATTTCAGATTCTTATCCTTTTTATGCAGAATACAAATATTTTTTTAAAGACACTCTAAGGTAGCTAGCTGATTCACGTCCAACAATCTTGGAGAATTTACAGATCTAATATATCCAGTCGCTTTAACGACTGCCAAACATCCTCGCTGTATCCAGGAGGTTAACCGCGACACCTGTTTGTTCAGTTTCATTTTTATTTTGTACTGAATCGCCGTATCTCGTCTCGAACGGTTGGTGAATCCAGACAATCATGTATTTCTGTGTTTTTTTGCAAACTAAGGTGCTTCTGTTATATTTCTCAATAGTTTGTTCAGAAATCGTTGTATAACTTTGATGTTCTCTAGCTTTTTTGAAAAATCATTTTTGTTAAAAGAAATCAAGGAATAAAATTGAAAAGTAAATGATAGTAGAAAATATTTTTTAAATTTCAAATAGAGACTTCACATCTCCTAAATGATTTTTTTTATGACTTAAACATTCAGAATGTATTTTACATAAGCATTTAAACGGGAAAAATAATTATAAAAAAATATTTAATAATGTTTCTAATGAAAAACAAAAAATATAATAATGATAAAGAAAGAAATTGTAAAGATATTGGCACTGCAACTAAGTTGAAGTGATTGGTTCGAATTGTTTCAGCTCAAAAAATCCCAAATTAAATTACATGAGACATTAAAAAATCTAAGTCATAAATTATAACATTAGGGTAGCATACTCGTACGTAGATTTTTACAAGGGGGCCAATAACTAACATCCCCGCCGTATAAATTTGTAACCATAATGTTACATCTAATTTAATTCGTATAACTTTTAATATTAATATTAGTAAGAATTAAAAACAGACGCGACTTCTCTGGCAGTGTATGTGACCTGAGGGAAATAAATCTATTATAGTTTTAATATTAAACGTTTTAAACATAAATTTGGATCTTACAGAATTGCTACTAGCTGTTTATAAGATCAAATGGCAGACTATCACAATTAACTAAAGCCTAAAACAACCAGATAATAGAGGCAGATTTACACAATTAAATCTGTTTCAATTTAAACTAAAGAGAAATTTATTTTCTATTTAAAAATAGGTGTAACTGACAAATTTAATTACGTATAAGCTAATAATTTGAGCTGAATTTATATAATGGCAAAGAAAATAAATAGCTGATAATAAAATAATATACTGTTATAAAATATGATAACCTCTAAATAACTGTTCAACCATTCGACACAGAAAAATAAAATCAGCAAATCCTCCTACTTTGATGCTATATTTTTTCTGTATGATCTAACCATCCAAGGGGCTTCAACGGGGGAGGTGAACCCAAAAATCTTAAATGAAAATAGATGTGATACACCATTTTAAACGGCGCTGAAAAATTAAAAATTTATCTAAAAGATATCGGACACTAACCAAAAATTGGGTTCTTTAATATTTTTTAGTTTCATAAGTGACTAACCGAAAAATAGATTATTTAGGGGTAGAAACGTTTGACAAAATTTATTTTTTTAATGTTTCATGTTAAGAAGCTATTTAAAAGATCTTGAAGAATTTTATGTGAAAAGTTTGTTTTTCAATGCACTTGAAAAACCACATCCTTTCCAGTTAAAATTTTAGATTTGCCCCTTCCTATGTACTCTTTGGTATTGTAGTCTCATATTGAAAAAAAATTAGTTTTCAAATTTGTTAAATTTAATTTTTCGATGTTTAACGGATAAAAAGTTATTTAAGAGTTACCACACTTTATAATCACCCTATCTATATATACCTATATATATTATTATTATTATACTTTTACGGCCAACATGGGACCACTTAAGTATATTTTAGTTGGATCTCTTCTGAGAAAAGCGTGTTATTTTACTCTTCCGAGCTGCCCAGTATTTCTTCATTCGTTCAGATCTTGCTTTCTTTTCTTCATCCGTAAACACCCTCTTAGTTGTATTTTGTCGTTTGTCTGTCTTTTTTTTAAATCTAATGGTTTTGTCTTTTAGCTTTGTAATTTTTCCAGTTTTATTCTGTAGGTCAGTCAGGAAAATTCCCAATTCTTTCATATTTTCTCTAATTTCTTTGATCCATCCTACTTCTAGCTTTTGGAACCAGACCTTTTCAATGATATTTCTTGACAGTCTTGTTTCCGGTAGTTATATATATATATATATATAAATATATAAATCTACGTATACAGATTTAAAGAGTATAAAATTGTAAAATATGTATATATAATATGATAAACAAACAAACAAGCATAAATTAAAATAAATAAGTGTAAATTAATTAATAAATTAAATGTAAAAATAAAAAAAAATTATAAATTTATTCAATAAAAAAATTATTATTGCACGTTCAGGTCATTTGTAATATTCTAGTTCAACTTTTAACTGTTAATTTGACCTTAACGAATAAATTATTAAAGTATCATGTAGTGTTATGCGTTCGTGAGGAAATACGGAAGACCAGTAAGGACTAGATACGTATCAAAGCGAGACAAGCTCATCTGGCACTGAATATACTTGATAATGGTGAGCAAGTAAAATGGTTGAGGAGGCTGCATGTAATGGTCCTCGCTGATCATTAAGGGCGTGAATGATCATTGGACTGCGTGACCCGTGAGATGACACAGTGGTTATTATGAAAAATAGCTTAAACTTTAAGAATCTATACTGGAATTTGACTATGTTGAAATTCGAGATATACATCTCGATATATATCGAGAATCTATATTGACTCGAGTCGGCGGTCTGATTCTCTGCTGAGAATTCGGTGTCTTTGTTGTTTAGTAAATTTATTATTTATTTACCTTTATCTGACATTATTATCTCTTATCTTTGTTTTTGTTAACGTTTTGCTTCGTTTGTGTAATGCAAGGTGATGCATATTATTAATATTGTATTTGAGGTTGTCTATCTTTGTTTGGCCTCCTAACACGTTCTCTTAGCCCAAAATTTTACTTATGGTCGCAGTTCTTTTGACGACCGATTGCAAAAATAAACTGCTTAAAAAAATGTAAAAAGTCGTCAAATTTAATTTTTAAAAAATAAAAAAGGGTTAAAAGGTTTTAAATAATATATTATCCGTTTTAAAAAGCTTAAATAATATAAAATTGTAAAATAAGTAATGGAAAATATGTACAAATTCATCTAAACTTTAAATTTTAAACCATTCATTCAAACCACTGTAAATTATATAATAAAACAAAAATGAAATTAAATTACATTATAAAACCAATTTAATAGACGAAATAAATAATAATAACAAAAAAATGTAATTCTTATTAAATTATGAAAAAAAAAACAGCGTAATGAAAGAGCTAATAGTACAATGATTCTACCGTAATATGTCTATAATTGAATATTCACACAAGTAAATTTAAAACAGATTTAGTTTTCTTTAGCAATAACAAGCACAGTATTTTAAATAACACACTACATAAACTCTTAAATGGAGCCTAAAAAAAAACAAATAATATTTTTAACAATATTTCGCGGTACTTTGTATCGCACTGCCACTTTTTTAAGCAAATTCCTCAGATTTCATTAGAAAATGATTAAGAACCTTTATTTAAGGTGGAAAAGTACATTTGTTTTTAATGAAAAATAAGAATTTACAAAATACATTAGGTTATGTTGACTCCGTGTACCGAAGAATCGCAATGTATATCAAGATAACGTACGCTCTCTTCGCTCGCTAACCTCGTCTATACCAATAAATAGCGTATAATATGTATATTTAGCGTTAATTAGATGAAGTTAGCGAGTGTAGGTTATGATTGGTTAGATTATGTGGATATACGTACGATTCGTCAGTACATGGAGTTAAACATATTCTAAAACAACCTACACTTGCTTACAGATATATATTTTTTTAATACGTTGTTTTTTGACAAAGAAGTTGCATAAAAAAAAAGTGAAAAAAGGTGGCGGTGCAATAACAAACTACCTATTTCGCTTCAAACACAAACCTCAAAAATTATCCTCAAGAAATCATTGAGGCTCAAGTATGAAAAAATAGTTACAGTCCAATTTAGATACTTAAAGACAGATGAAGCAGATTTGGAATCCGGAGATCCAAATTATAAAAATTAAGTTTCCTAACCAAAGAAAAACTCTTAAGAATTTACGATCTCAGAAAAATAATAGAACTGAAATTACTGCTCAAATAAGGAAATTTGATTTTTAAACATCAATTAAAAAAGAAGTTTTAAAATTCCTCGGATAAATGACGAGAAGGAATCTAAAAAGAGTAAGTAAAACAATTTTTTTTTTAAATGTCATTTGTTTTTAAGTGTCAGGCAAGATACAAATCGTAGATAAAAGAGGAACATCAAAACTTAAGATAATAGAAGCGGACTGTTTGGATAGATTAAAGTGTACAGAAATAAGTTATAATGCAAAGGTGTTTGTGGCAGAAAGAAGAAAAAGCATCAAAAGAAAATAGAAGAGAAGAAAAACAGATACACAGAGAAAATGGGGAAAATATAAAAAAAAAAGAAATGACATTGTATTGGTTCCTAGTAGGGTAGCCACGTAAAAAAAATTAAAAAAAAATCTATTAATCAAATTAAAATAATTAATTTTAAAAAAATTGACTTAATTAATTTTAAAAAATTAAACTTTAATAGATTTAAATTAGGAGTAATTATTTAAATATAGATACATCCATTATATTAAACTGTACAATTTTCTGTTCGACTCAACAAGGACAATTTTAAGGGTAAAAAATCTTTTAAAAAAAAATCCCAGTAAAAAAATATCTTTTATAAATTATCAATCTAAAAATAAAAAATCTGATATGGACATCTTATGACTTCCTTGTACGCCTATTAAATTACATGTACACAATTTTTTTTAAATTAAAAGTACGTAAAATTTTATTTCACTAATAACTTCTGGATTTTTTCATATTTTTCTTTTTTATCTTTATTATTGGATTATTTATTTTAAATTTTTTTTCTACAATCACAGGTTAATAATTATTATTAAATCAATGTATTTAAATAAAAAAATAAAGTCGGATTCGAACCGATGAGCCATCACCTTGTAAGATCAAAATATTTCATTAATTAAAATTTTGACTATAACTCTTGAGTTATATGAAAATAATTCCAGAGTTGTATGAAAATAAGGCCAATATAGTTGAAAAGTTCTCAATGAGGGCTTTTTACTGCAGTTAAGAAAAAGTTAAGAATCCAATTTTTATTTTTATTTTGGGCTTTTTTGCACATTTTTATTCAAGTTGATTGAAATCAAAAGGGGAGGTGCACAACTGTCTGTTACAACACTCCTAAATTAAAAATTTCAACATTGTACGGCTAATCGGTTTTTAGTTATGCGAGATACATACGTACGTACAGACGTCATGCTGAAACTAGTCAAAATGGATTCAGGGATGATCAAAATTGAAATTTCCGTTGAAATCTGAAAACCGAAATTTTTTGCGATTACAATACTTCCTTTACTTTGTACAAGGAAGTAAAATTGAAATAAAATCTGGATATCTTCCAAGTATTTAGATATATCTTTATATCTGAATTTATTTATAGAATTTTACCTTATTATTTAATTACGTAGTAAAAAAACACGAGAATATTCTTAAAATAATTTGTATATGTATAAATCAGTAGGAAAACCCATCGAGTCAAATGATGTGCTCGTCTATAAGCACTGAAGAGAAAGTTAACGTTCTTTGTAACACGTACAGAAAAGTAAACACTTGTACTGTTTTATTCCTATCGTAATATCTTACCAGATAACCTTAAAAATATATTCTGAAAGTTTTAGATCGGGTAATAAATTTAAAACTGGAACCTACATACTTAAAAAACACTTGTTAATAAAACTGATTATCATAGCCGACATTAATTTAGTAAACAGTTTATCTTCTAATTTATTTAATAACAAAATGTTTTATTAATTTAACGACGGCTCTGGCTATGGAATTTATAATAATTATAACGGTTGAACAAAAATTAAAAAAAATATATATTTTAATCATATTCTATTATTTTAATAATATTATTATTATACTTTTACGGCCAACATGGGACCACTTAAGTCAATTTTAGTTGGATCTTTTCTGAAAAAAGCGTGTTATTTTACTCTTCCGAGCTGCCCAGTATGTCTTCATCAGATCTTGCTTTCGTTTCTTCATCTGTAAACACCCTCTTCGTTGTATTTTGTCGTTTGTCTTTTGTTTAAATCTAATGTTTTTGTCTTTTAGCTTTGTAATTTTTCCAGTTTTATTCTGTAGGTCAGTCAGGGAAATTCCCAATTCTTTCATATATTCTCTAATTTCTTTGATCCATCCTACTTCTAACTTTTGGAACCAGAGCTTTTCAATGATATTTCTTGACGGTCTTGTTTCCGGTGTCCTTATGAGATGACCAAAGAAAGATATTCTTTTTTTCCGCATAGTATCAGTAACAGGCTCTATTTCTCGATACAGCACCTCATTTGGCACAATCCACCATCGGCCTTCTTTTTGGTGTTTTTTATTGATGCACATTCTGACAATTCTCCTCTCTATTTTCAGAATTTTATCAATTCGGTTTTTCTGAGTGATTTTGAAAAGGGTCTTGCTTCCGTAGGTGACTTCTGGCTGGACTACAGTTTTATAATGTTTAAGTTTTGTTTTAGTCGAAAGGCATTTTTTGTTATATGTTGACCAAGTTAATTTTTGGGATTTAATTATTTTATTTGTTCTGTTTTGCCATGTCACTTTTTCATTTAAATTATAAATTATTATTTCCCCTAGATATTTAAATTGTTTTACTATTTTAATTTTCTGATTGTTTACCGTAATGTGCTCTATTACCAGAGGATCTATGGCCATTAGTTCAGTTTTTCAAACGAGATATGAAGCCCTATCTTTTGTGCTAGGTTTTGAAGACTCATGATTTGTGTTTTGGCTTCTTGAATACTATTTGCTAAAAGAGCGAGGTCATCTGCAAATCCCAGGCAATTTAGTGTGATGGAGTTTTTCTTAGTACCCATTTTTATATTTTTGGGATTTATTTCATACCATTTTCTCATGACAAATTCGAGGGCGCAGTTAAAAAGGAGTGGTGAGAGGCCGTCTCCTTGCCTCAATCCAGTTTTTATGGAGAAGGGTCGAGAGAGTTCACCTCTGAATTTCAGTCTGGACTGGGTATTGGTTAAAGTTAATTTTATCATGTTTACGAGTTTAGGGTGAAGGCCCAGGTTTCTCAGAATACTCAGCATGGATGATCGGTGTATACAATCATAGGCCCTTTTAAAGTCGACGAAGGTGATTATTAGTTGCTTTTTCCGTCTTTTGTATAAGTACATCATAAGTTTTAGGGAAAAAATTTGCTCCGGGCAACTTTTCCATGGCCTAAATCCCCCTTGGCATTCCCCAAGTTCCAGTTCAGGTTGATCTTTGCATCGGTTGTATATGATTCTCGACAGGATTTTGTATGTGCGATCCAGGAGAGATATGCCTCTCTAGTTATTTTTATATATATATATATATATATATATTTATAAAATTACATAATATTATTTTATTTTTCCTAATGTGTACGTTGTAATCTGTTAAACTAGTGAAAAATAAGCAACCCTCCTCACGGCCTAATGAGAAGGGGATGATATCTATAACATGTAAATGAAATGTATTCTTGTACGGAGTCACGCCGACCACTCCTGAGACATGTGGTTACTTGAACCCCTACTACCAAAGCACCCTGATATCCGTAGCAACTAACGTTTACTTGGATTTGAACTTTAAAATTCTCGCCTTCGAAATCAGCTGATTTGCGAAGACGAGTTAACCACTAGACCAGCCCAAGCCCGGTGGGCTGAATGTAGAGTGTATCACGAAGTTCTTCCAGGACTTTATAAACTGTTCTACTCGCATAAAATATTAATATGTCCTAAAATGCTTCGTTTGCGTGTTATGGGTAGCGAAAGATTTCGCTTGGATTTCAGCTATCCCGGTGAAATGAGGTCGTACTGAAATTTTTAGGACGTTAATTAAGAGGTAGAATAATTAATGATTTCTTATGATTTTGAAAATAAAATAGATCCCTGAACCATATCTGCAGTAGTTTTTGAGAAATCTGAGGAGTAAAAACCAATAAACTGGGGTAAAAACCCTGTTGTTTGTGTTTGACGTTCCGTAACTTTGTTAAATAGAAAATAAACACTTTAAACAAAACTTATAGAGAATTTAATTTTGAACAAAATGGTGTAAGATAGGTTGAATAAAATAAAGAAAAGTTAAGAAAAATTCAAATTCTATTTAAGAACAGTACACTAGACCAAAGTGCATTATACGTACCAGTTTATAATTAATGTTAAAAAAAAATAAGTCCGCCATTTTCAACACATTTCTTGGCACGCTTCTGTGCTGCTTTTGTTGCCCTTTTTAGTTCTTCAGGAAGGACAATTAATTCCTCACGAGAATGTATTTTTGTTTGGTATACGATATTTTTCGTCGCAAAAATCTAAAGGTGTTAGGATCAGGTGATCTTTGTGGCCAGAAATGTGGACCTCCACGATCGATCCATTTCTCAGGGAAACGATTTAAATGAGTGGAAACGACACAACAGAAGTGAGAAGACGCGCCATCTTACTGGAAGTATACTTTCCGTCTCGGTTCTAGAGGAAGTACTTAAACCAGCTTCAGCAAATCTTCTTGAACGAAGTGCGAGTAGAACTCAACATTTAAGTAGACTCAACATACTTTGACGGTTTTAAGTCGGTGATGGAAACTACCTACCACCGTTTCATGAGGATTTACTTCTGCTCGTGAATGCTCATTACGTAAGTTACTGACGGCATCTCTAGTGAAATTTGCCTTTCCGGTAAACAAAAAATACTTGTAGTAGAGTTGTCGATTTGTATTCCACCAGTTGCATAACTCCAAGCAAAGCAGACCGTCTCGTGGTGTAGATGTTGAACAGGCTGTTTATAAAAAGGATAAAACTTGTTTTAAGTATTTTCTAAACCATCGAATGCGAAACTCCGACCGCTTAGAGAGACGTAGTGTAATGACGCCTGTTCTGTCCTGAATTGCATCGACAATAATTTCATTAATAACAGCGTCGTGTTGGACCGGTCATTTGTAGCCGGTACGAATACTACGTAATGAAGCAATTTCCGGAACACTGAGAAAAGTCGCGCTAATTGCTTCGGGATATGAAATCCTGCGATTCGGAAAACATATTTTATATTCTACTGCAGTATTACCATCATATCCAAAATGGATACCATATCAGCGTATTCCTCTGATGTAAATAAGTACGGCATTACATCAATGGCAAATCGATCACGTTCAAACTATAATTCACAGAAAACTTTCGCTAACGACAGCACAGTTCAGAGTACTCGATATACTTAATCTACCATAAAGAATGATTTAAACACTAATACAGTATTGCACATTGTTGATCAGCTGTTTTTATTTTATTGGCAACTTTGAATAATAATTTTTCAAATAATTTATTGTATTTCTATCGTTAATAAAAAAAAATATTATCTAAATAAATTTTATTTATTTTTATTTTATAATTCGGTAATTCCCAGTTTTTTTTTATTTTATTAACAGCAGTTTTTAACAGTAAATTTTGTTTTTACAAATTTCTCAAATCGCCAAAAAGGACAGTTTTTTTTTTGTTTAGATTAAATCAGTACTTTTTTAAGAAATGTAGTACGGTACTGTTTCTAAATAAAATTGTTATTTTTTACTTCGATTTATTCGGAATTAATTTTACCAATTTGTTCAGAATTAAATTCTGTACAAGTATTTTTTTTTTTTAATTTTATGTTTATTACCTATTTAACAAAGTTATTTTACATCAAACATTAAAAACAGGACCTTTTACCCCTATTTTTTGGTTTTCAATCCATATTTTTCAAAAACTACCACAAATACTGTTCTATGACCTACTTTATTCGGGTTTTCAGCTCAAAAACTATAACAAATCTAAATCTGCTCCTTAATTAACGTCCTAAAAATTTCAGTACGACCTCATTTCACCGGGGTAGCTGAAATCTTTCAGTATCTGAAACTCGCGGAGGACATAGGACATATGTTTATATGAACTTTTTCCATTATTTTCACGAGTAGAATAGGTTATGAAAGTCCCGGGAGAACTTTTAGATACATTATATATAATATATATATATATATATATATATATATATATATATATATATATATATATATATACGAGGGTAATTCAATTATTATCAACAATTTTGTTATATTTTTATGTTGATAGTACTGTCGTGTTGCGTAGATGACGCATGCGTAGTTTAATTGTTACGTCTGTGCAGGTTTTATGCTGCTAGGTTAGTTCCATTATCGCTGCCCTGCCCTTAACCACGGCTGCTCCGCTTTCTGTTTGCACCAAAGGAGAGCAACGGTCAATGATCCGTTTTTCGTGGTCTGAAGATGTAAAAAGGGCCGAAATTCATCGAAGACTTTCGTTAATGTATGGGAACAGTGTGTTGCCGCAACGGAATGTCTACGAATGGATTGAAAAATTCAAAAATGATCGCACAAGTGTTACGCACGACGAAGGAGCCGGACGACCGTTTACCGCCACAAATCAGGAAAACATTGAGCGTGGACGCGACACGGCTTTCTTAGATAGACGAGTAACTATCGATGAAGTGGCACATCATCTGCAAATTAGTCGCGGTTTTGCGTACGAAATCATCCACAACAGACTTGGGTTTCATAAAATCTGTGCAAGATGGGTCCCAAAACAACTCACACAGTCGCATAAACAAACGCGCTTGGACATCTGCCAAAAACATCTGGATCTCTACGGTAACCAACGGGACATCTTCTTAGACAGTATCATCGCTGGTGACGAAACATGGATCCATCATTACGAGCCGAAGAGTAAACGGCAGAGTATGGAATGGAAACATCCAAATTCGGCCTGCAAAAAAAAGTTCAAGACCCAACCGTCCGCAGGAAAACTGATGCTTACGGTTTTTTGGGGGATTCATAAGGTCCAGTACTGGAACATTATGAGGAAAGGGGCACGACAATAGTTTGTGTTACAGCGAGATGCTTACTGCCAAGCTGAAGCCTGCAATTCAAAGCAAACGCCGAGGACTGCTCTCGAAAGGTGTTGTGTTGTTGCACGACAATGCCCGTCCACATATTGCTACCCACACTACTGAAACGCAACAGAAACTCAACTTTGAAGTACTGGCTAAACCTCCGTATAGTCCTGATCTTGCTCATTCTGACTACCACTCAAAGAGGCATTAAGGGGCCGTCGATTTACCTCGGACGAAACAGTGAAAGAAGCGGTGCATTCCTGGCTCGCAGCTCAACCGAAAACCTTCTTTTATGAGGGCATCAGGAAGCTTGTGCAACGATGGACCAAGTGCGTTGAAATACAAGGGGACTATGTTGAAAAATGATGTACATGTAAGTTTCCTATTTGTATTGCAATAAAATTTACAACTACATCGCGGATAATAATTGACTTACCCTCGTGTGTGTATATATATATATAAAAGATTTATATATTAATTAATTCTATACGCTTTCTTGATAAATATCTATATAAAGACGTAGGAACGAAATCAACTTAATAAACCTCTGTTGTCTTGAAACAATGTTAGAACAATGATCAGTTAATTATATAACCTTTTGTAGTAATGAAAACCATACAATACAATTTTAGCCTATATCGTAACAATAAAGTATGTTGATAGTAAATATTGCGTAAAAATATTTCTTTAGGCAAGTTGTTTTAAACGTAACAAAACCGCAAACATGGTTAAATATTATGTTATCTAATAATATATAATCTCTATAAATGTTTTCTGATATTTCTATGAACTCGGATAAGGAAAAAGAACATAAATAATTATAAATGTATTATCACGTTATTTAACAGAGTAGGTGTGTCAAAGATTAGGTTTCAAAAAACAAGTTATTGAATTATTAAATTACGTTGCTCATTAATTGAATAAAATTTTGGAATATATTTCTACAGATTTAAATAAATTTCCATTGGATGTACTTCTTAAAATTATTAACAATTAGTGCGGGTAATAATAG
Organism: Lycorma delicatula; assembly: GCF_047948215.1. NCBI lineage: Eukaryota > Metazoa > Arthropoda > Insecta > Hemiptera > Fulgoridae > Lycorma > Lycorma delicatula. The sequence continues at coordinate 89,711,099 of NC_134463.1, read as the reverse complement.
GAAGGACAGTGTTTTTTGTAATTATTTTTTTTAAAAAACCATGGAAAATTCAGTAAGGATGTATGTATGTTTACCTACATTTTGATAAATATCTCCAGACTGCCTAAACATTAAAATTTAAAATCTGACCAAAATATATCTTAAATGAGGGCACTAATACTATTAGAATTTGAACTAATTCAGAAAAGGGAATGGGGTATTTACCACCGTTTTAAAATTTCAACTTTCTTTGTAAGCATTTTAGAAACTTTAAATTCGGTACAGTAGTAGTAATAACTACATGAATTTTTTTACAAGAATTAGGGAAGGGAATCTAGTTAACCTAACTTTTCTATAGTTGTTTTATATTCCCAAAAGGATTACTAAAATATTATGAAACTTTGAAAAAATATTCGTCTACATATATTCAAACATGTTAAATTTATACATATGTTAAATATGTACACACGTTAAATTTTGGCTCCTCCAGGAAAAGAGTAAGACCGTCCTCGAAATAATATTTTTTTTACATTTTGCTTAATTAAATTTTTGTTACAACAAAACCACTCGGCAGTAAATTAAGACAAAGTAATTTGTGTAAACATCTTAACTGTAATAAAATTTAGGCCCCCAAAAGTGTGTAACGTTATAAAAAATTTCATATTTTACTAGTTTTTAATTCCTTGTATAAAGGAAAGGAAGTATTGTGATCCCGAAAAATTTCAGTTTTCAGATTTCAACGGAAATATTCATTTTGACCGACCCAGAATCCATTTTTACTAGTTTCGGCGTGACACCTGTACGTACGTATATATCTCGCATAACTCAAAAACGCAGGAGGATTAGCTGCAGGATGTTAATATTTTGCATTTAGGACAGTTGTAACATCTAGTTGTGCACCTCTACTTTTGACTGCAATCGACTGGACCAAAAGTGTCCAAATAGCCCAAATTCCGAAATAATTGGATTTTGGACTTTCTCTTAACGCAGTAATAAGCCCTCATTGAGAGCTTTTCAATATATCATAAGTGGTATTATTTTCATTGGTTCCAGCGTTATAACCAAATAAAATTTTAATTAATGAAATATTAGGATCTTTGGGGAGCACATCGATTCGAATCTCCTTTTTTACCTTTTTTTTTTTTTAATCAAATATATCGATTTATTAATAATTATTAACCTCCGATTGTAAAAAAGGTTTTACGATAAATAATAATTCAATAATAACAAACAAAAAAAAAATTAAAAAATATCAAAAGTTTTTAATAAAATAAAATTTTTGTATTTTTCATTTAAAAAAATGTGTATATGTAATTTAATAGGGGTACAAGGAAATCATGTGATTTCAACACATTTTATATTAAAGTGAGAAATTTTAATTTAATTAAAATGTTCCCTTACAAGAAAATTATACAAAGAGATTTTAAGTTTTGCATGAGATAAATATCCCTACATCGGCGCCCAATACCACTTAATGCGCAATACTTCCAGAACCTATAGTAGAAACATCCTGTAAAAATCTATTACTAAAATCGTTTACTAAATTTTTATCTAAAAATTGATTTCCTAAATCGTTTTTATTTTTTTTATTTTTAATCGATTTGATAAATTTCAAATAATATTTTTGGTGATGATCTCCTCTCGTCCCTTATAACCATCCGTCGCCTCATGAAGATACCTAATCTACAAACAGGAAAGCGGGGAAGACCTAGCTAAGAACAAGTAAAAGTACATCAAAATAGTAGGGTGAAAACGTTAATGTGCTGCACTATTCCGTCGAGAGTTTGAGAACTTAGAGAAATATTTAGCAAACGTTATCATCAAATAAAAATAAGCCTACACAAATTGCACGCAATCAAATCACACTTTAAGTTGTATTATGAATCTAGGCATCAGAGGTCAGCGCCTTTTCTTAGCTCTAAATATGTAATTACCTCCTGTTCTTATTGTTGCTTTGTGTTATTACCCCCTTGCCGGCCTTCTCTCGTTAAATACTGCTTTAATGCTTACTTTAAGTAGAAGAACCCAACTCCGGTTATGTTTCGAGAAGAATTTTATATTATAAATAGCGTGAATACTGATACTATAATTTATACGGACGGCTCTAAAAAGCGTTAATTCTGTTGGTTGTGGTTTTGTGGTTAGCAACAAAACATACATGTTTGGCCTTCCCAGCATCAACAGTATTTTCGTTGCCGAAGTGAATGCTATTAATAAGGCCTTAAATTTAATTAGGCCGACGTTTCCACACGTATTTTTTTAATCGTATTCCATAGTGCCTTACAGGCGATTAGTGACGTACTCCAGATACTCAGCTGTACGTGAGATTCAGTGTGTTTTTTAAATCACGTAACATAATACAACTGTGAGCTTTTGCTGGATCCCCAACCATACTTGAATTTCAGATAATGAGCACGCTGATAGTGGGGAAAAATGAGGCTTGTTTCCAGCTTCCGTTCACCAATCGCGTTGTCTCGAACGATCTTATCTGTTTTCTGAAGAGGGTGGTTCATGTTGAGTGGCAAAATGAATGGAATGCTACTATCAACAAGAAAGAGCTCCTCATGCAGAAATAACCGTCGAGAGGAAGTTATTATATGCCGACTGCGAATAGGGCACATTAGGCTTACTCATGGACATCTGATGACACAAACAGATGCACCCGTTTGTGCTCGCTGCCAACTAACTGTGCACCACATTCTTATGGACTGTATCTGTTACATTGTGTTATTGTTGCGACATAGCGTCGCAAGTTTTAACTAGGGGCTAACACAAGAAATATGTTGGGGAACAATAAAACAATGTTACCTAATCTTTTCGATTTCTCAAGGCCGTCCATTTATAATCAAATATTTCGGTATTCAGGAGTAGCTCTCAGCTACTAGCGTACAGCAGATGGTAATTTTAGTGTTTTAATTTACATTATTGGTGTAGTGAAATAAAAACACAATGAAATACTACAATACTTTTATGGTTTTTAGTCTTTAATTTTTTATTTTTTTAATATTTATTTACCCACTATATAAATATATCGTACCCGAACGCTAATAATGACACTTAGTTGAGCGCCCCGAAAAAAAATCTGATGTGAACACATGACTTTCCTTGTATGCATATTAAATTACATTTACACTTTTTTTTTCAATGAATAGTACATAGAATTTTATTTCATTTAAAGCATCTGAAATTTTTTCATTATTTTTTTTTTTATTATTATTGAATTATTAATCATCGTAAATTTTTTTTGCAATGAGAGGTTAATAATTATTAATAAATCAATATATTTAAATTAAAAAAAGGAGATGAAGTCTGATTCCAACAGATTTGCCTTCCCCTTGTAAAATCAAACGATTTTATTAAATAAAATTTTATTTGGCTATAACACTGGAACCAATGAAAGTAATTACCATTTATAAAAATATCGTTGCAAAGCTCTCAATGAGAGCTTATACTCGTAACTACAGTTAAGAAAAAGTCCAAAATCCAATTTTTTCGGATTTTGGGCTATTTTGATACTTTTGGTTCAGTCGATTGCAATCAAAAGGGGAGATGCTCAACTGGATGTTACAACAGTTCTAAATCCAAAATTTCAACATAATACGTTTAATCGTTTTTGAGTTATGGGAGCTACACACGTACGTACGTACAGACGTCACGCCGAAACTAGTCAAAATGGATTCAGGGATAGTCAAAATGGATAATTCCGTAGAAATCTAAAAACCGAAATTTTTCTCGATCACATTACTTCGTACAAGTGAGTAAAATGGCAAAAAAAAGCGTCCCTTTTTCCCGACGTATGAGTGAGGTGTAGTCTTGTAGACTCAGACCGACCATACCTGAAACATGTAATTAATTGAAACTCAACCACCAAAGAACACCGGTATCCACGATCTAGTTTTCAAATCCCAATAAAAGAAACTGCCTTAATTAGGATTCGAATCTGAAAACTCTCAACTTCGAAATCAACTGATTTACAATGGCGAGTAACAGTACATAAAAAATGTACTAAATTAAATATGCATCAAAAGAGTACAGTAAAGGTATACCTAGTCGAACCTAATCATAAACTACTATTGCGTAAAATAAATAGTAATGTCAAGTGTGAAAGAAAACAAATTAACAATATTATTAATTATACGAGTAATAGCTAAACGCTCATTAAATTAAATAATGTCAAGTCACTATAAGCAGATAAATATAGGTGATTATGAAGATTTAATATACTGGCAACCATTATCCAAAAATATTTTACTAATTTCCTCTTTTTAAAGGAAATTAGATTTTCATAAAACACATCTACTCTGGTAACATTAACCAATTTTAAGCTTTCAATAAATCTAATCATTGGCGATAATAAAATATATTTTTTAATATTTAAAAAATTCTATGTCATAATTGTAATAAAAATCAAAGCCGGAAATGAAATAAAATTACATGCTTGTTTTATTTTTAAAAAACTTTCATTTTTCTTCTTTAAAATTACGTATCAGTTGAAAAATAAATGGTTTTGTTTATGTTGATGAGATTTCATTTTGTTGGAATGTATTAATTATATTAATATATTTATAAATTTATTATGAAACCATTCGTAATATGTTCTATAATATATACTTAATGAATTGTGGCGGGGGGAAATGGTGTGTAATATTTAAAATGTTATTACTGATTAAGATAAATATTATTTAATTTAAGTTATAACGGATTAAAATATTTTTGTTTACCTGTTAACAGTCTTCTATTCCATAAGTTATTAAATAGATTAAGGAGGCTCAAAACCTTTAAAAATGTAAGAAATTTTGCAAATTAGAACTTTTATAGAAATAAACTCATAATTTCAATTAAACCCCGTAAAGTAGTAATTTTTTTTCAAAGAAATAGTTTAAAACCATTCATTATTTGAGAATTTTATTTTAAAAAAAATAATAACGTAAAACACATAAAATCTAAGTAAATTCCAAGAAAATAACAGACATATAAATTAAGCCTACCACATATTTTCATATTAGAAGAACAAAAATTTCACATTTTCAAATTAAAAAACGTGAAATTACAAAGATTATCACATATTTATCGAAAAATCACATATATTCATTAAGAACATCATTTCTGCGATGATATGTAGCTTTATTTCATCAAAACAATTTGTTTTTATTTTTTAAAAATTTGAAATGTTGATTTGCGAGTTGGTCAGAGTAAATAAGTCTTAGGTGTTTCCGCCGTCGGAATTTATATTTATGTCTTCAAAAAGACACTGTCCGAATCAAAAAGTACAGATATGTATGAAAGGCGAGATAATAATTGTTATATATTTTTCCTACTTCATTTTCTCAAACACAAAGATATACACCGTTAAATATTTTATTCCTATATATTGATTATTAGATATTAACAAATATTAAATATTTTATTCCTCTACTAATATTGTAACTAAATTATGGAACTCTTTTAATACAAAATAAATATGAAATCGTCGAGAAATAATCGGAGATAAACAATTTTTTTGTATACTGTATATATACTTAACACAAATCATATAATAAAAAATTCGTCAATTTTTTTCAAATGTGTTAATTGAAAATGTAAAAACTCTTGCCGGCCCGATTTCATACTTTTAAGAACGAATTTGAATGAAACTTCAATATTTTACGCTTAACATTATTATTTATTGTTCTACGCAAATGCATAACGATCTCTAAAATAAGTTCAACTTTTTCGGTTACGGCGAAAAAATTCTATAATGAACTATAATCAATTTCTGATTTCAATAAAAAGATCACTTAATGAACAGATCAAGTGTTCATCAAAGATCAATAGTTTGTTAAAAACTCACACAATATTAATCATATGTAACTTTACCTTTAATAAAATGTTTTCTTGATATTTTGAAAATTCAAAGTGACGAAATCATTTCTAATGTTACCTTCACTCTAAGTATCATACTACCATTTACTGTCTCTAATTATGCATTAATAGCTTGGAAAAAATTAACTTAGTGAATAAAAAAATTATTATAACATATTTCAATTTTGTGAACGAAAATTATGTTTTGTTTTGCCATTTTGAAATTATACAACATTTTTTTCTAGAATAGAATTAATTTTTGAAACAAAGAAAATTATGAGCCGTTAATATATTTTCAGCTAATTAATCAATTAGTTTCAATTATTGAATCGTTTAATACTGACATGAATAGAATTAATTTTTAAAACAAAGAAAATTATGAACCGTTAATATATTTTCAGCTAATTAATCAATTAGTTTCAATTATTGAATCGTTTAATACTGACATGAATAGAATTAATTTTTAAAACAAAGTAAATTATGAGCCGTTAATATATTTTCAGCTAATTAGTTAATTAGTTTCAATGATTGAATCATTTCATACTGACATGAATTAAAAATAGTAGATCAAATTTTTTTTCATTAACTTTAAACATTGTCAAAAATTCAAAGATAAAAAATTAAGTATATTTTCAAGAAAAATTCGAAAATAATTGTTTAAATTAAGATGTACATTAGTTTGCACGATACTCCCGAATTGCATCAAATTATTTTATACCATAGAAGTTCTTATAAACGACTAATTAGGATTTGGAACTAGACAATGATCACTCATATGATTTGCATCGGGAATTATCGTCTTTCAAAAGCAAGTAAAGAAGTAGAACACTCACTTATGGATCATGAATTATTAGGATTTATGATGTTCTTTAAAGTCTGAAATCGGGCCGGCAAGAGTTTTTGCATTTTCAATTAACATATTTGAGAAAATTTGACGAATTTTTTATTATATGATTTGTGTTATTAAGTATATATACAAGTATGCAAAATATTTGTTTTGTATTAAAAAAAATTCTACCATTTAGTTACAATATTAGTAGAAGAATAAAATATTTAATATTTATTAATATTTAATGTTCAATATATAGGAATACGATATTAAACGGTGTATATGTTGTGTTTGAGAAAATGAAGTAGGAAAAATATATAACAATTATTATCTCGCCTTTCAAACATATCTGTACTTTTTTGATTCGGACGTCTTTTTGAAGAACTATAAATAAATAAATTGTTGAATTTTGATTTCCGATTTTTGATGTATTCAATTGACGGCAAACTCTTGCCGAAACCTTAACAATTTTATTGTTTTGGGAGATCGGATTCATATTATACAAAGAAGAAACAAGATTTTTTAGGCTAATAGTTTACAGATAACAATTAACGAGAAACGACATTGAATGTGTTTGCTTTCACTTTTAAAAATTAACGAACAATAAATTAACAACCAATTATTATAAATTAAAATAGAACCGGAAGGGGAATGAAACATTTTTGTTTTATTATCATCATCATAATCAGTGTTGTAGGTTATCACAAGCATTTCCTTGGTCTAAGTAATTTATTTAATTATTTTTTACAAATCAACTTTTCGGTCTTCTCTATTCTTCTACTTTCCCGTCTAGACAGCACTTAGCCGAGCGATAGCTCTAAAAGGGAAAATATGGTAATCGGTTCAATTTGGGCATATGCGGTTTTCACCGGATCTTGACGTTCTGACACCTAAGGAACCCAAAAAACCGGATGGAAATTTCCCGGATTTAATGTTCGTATGTAGTAAGTTTGTGTGTTCGGTGTCAACATCTAAATCATCTTATATTTCCAGAACTACTGGACCGATTTTATTAACGAAACTTGCTCAGATTTCTTCTGTATATGGGACATCGATACCACTAAATTTCCAACTTAAAAGGTCAACGGGGTGAGACTGTACAGCAAGGTCACCTTTATTATCTCGAGATTTCACCTAATTAAGGTCATATTTTTCTTAGGCGCATTTTTTAACGATTAAAAAATAACAATATTTACAACAAAAGATTTTGCAAAATCGCATCCCTATCCCAAAAAAAACTTTGAAGTTTTGTTGTGATCCCTATGGTAGTTGTTTTTTATTGTGTTTTCTTTTATTATCATCTAATTACGCGTATAAATTAATCAAATTAATCTTTACAAAACCGGGAACCCCAAACTCCACCAAGCAGCCGTATACGACCAAAAGTCATGCATATTTTAATATTCTTCTTTTTCCCTTTCTTATTGTAATCAAGACTGCTTGAAAAAAAAGATTTTTTATAAGAAAGCTTCGACTCCCGCTTTGATATTCGTGCAAAAAGTTACATCATGGTCTTGTGAGGTATCAATTTATACATTTTCAAGGACGCTGAAAACGATTTTAATATTTAAAATTGTTGAAATCGAAGTTTTTTTTAAATAATACCATATTTGAAATTTGCGGATGTAATCAAGCTAATAATATTATCTTGTAAATATAACGTGGTTTTTTTTCAATATGTCATTAATATATTAATTATATTTTATTTATAAATGACTGCGTGACAGGAAAGTCCTACAATTATGTTGTCAGTTTTTTTTTTAGGTAACATTATCTAAACAGCATTTAAACAAAATACTTCTGATTTGAGTAAAAATATATGATAATATATTATGCCTTCTTTCAGTGATATAGCTAAAGTATTTTAACTGAAAATAACAGCAATCAAAGTTGATTTCTCTGAGAGTAATGATGATATTTATTATACCGGATATACAAGAAAGAAAATCGTGTTTTAATTTTTTATATCTCTTGGATGAGATGTGCAATATTGATTTCATGCTAGCTGCATCCATAGCCGTAGATTGATTTCACATTTTTTCCCTTGAAGCTCCACTTGCAAAGAAGGAGGCTCCTAAATAAAAAGTTTTACATGTTTTGCAATTTGATATCCTAAAAGATCTGTTAGGTAGGCCGGCCACGAATTAGCAATGCTGGTGATGACAGTATCGAATGTTTTAAGGAAACAATTTCATATCCGTCCATACTGTTAATGGCTGTTACAGGCTTTGAAATTTAACGACTACGCTGTGCATGCCGACTTTATAATCGAAATGTTGCAGCAAGAAGATGATTACTTTGCACACTCTGAACAATAGTGAATAAAATTAAGTTGCTCCCTTGGTTAATATAATAATAATTTCAGTGACTGACTTATTAAAGAAAGCAATACCCGAATTTACTCCTCATTTTCCGTAGTAAATTTTGTGGACTGTCTGTTAATCTTCAGAATGACTATGCTATTTTCGTGACTGACTTTTGTCTGGATATCAGGTAGCCTACAAACAAAAAGTTACGATATCTAACAGTCGATAGGCTAAGTATTTAAGGAAGAAAGGGATTATTGACAAATGTACACAAAAGTAATCATCGGTTCTGCTTTTCGTTACTTAGGTTTTAGAAATAAATCGGAAGCAGTGTTATCACTTTAACAATTGGAATTTTTTTACGTGTACCACCAGGATACGGCTTCAGCTGCGAACCACTGAGTTCTAGGATTATGACATAACTATATTCTAGATTTTCAATCTCTGCGTCTATATTTTCTTTCTTTATATATATATATATATATATATATATACTCTAATAATCTAGTATCCATACGAAAAACTTAGTGTAATTACTTATGCTTCCAATGAAATAAAGAGTAAAGACAAAAATTTTGTTAGGAATTAAATTCAAATAAATAATACTTATTTGAATAAACCTGAAAATATAATTTTTACATACAAAAACCAATTAAATAAATAAATTAAAATATTATAAAAAGAAAGCAGATAATTAATTTTAAGAAAATACTAAACCGCTAGTCCATTATACTAAAACCGCATTATATTAAATAAAATTAATGTAGACAATTATCCTACCTAAACATTTTTAAATTTGTATGTCGTATATGCATCTGATGTTTAACATCGATGTCTGTAAACAATATTTATTCACTCTTTTTCCTTATATTAAATTCAAAAAAAAAAATTTAATTTAATGAAACTCAAATAAAAGATAACAGTAATAATTACTTCATCTATGTCATTTTTCCTTTAACTGAAAATAAAAATGAAATACAACATATGAACAATTTCCAATTATTTTAACAAAGAAATTAAGCTTTAGTAATAAATTAGAATAAAGATAACAAAAAAATAATAAACAAAATAACCAGGGATTACGTTTAAAGTAAAAAATCATGATGTATACAAAAAGTTCATTACTAAATTATAAAACAATGTAAAATCTCAGGTTATAAAATAAAGGAAAACCCATTTATATAGGAAAAAAGTTGACAACACAGTTGTAGGACTTTCCCGTCACTTTGTTGAAGCCGCGTTCTATGAAAGTCCTACAAGTGTGTTTTTTTTTCGGATGCACCGCTTACACACGCAGATACATACTACTTAATTTAAAATATTTATCATTTTATTTAAATATAATATTTTTTTCGTTTATTTAAGTCAATGATTCTAAATAAAGCGCGCGCGTATACTGTATTTAATTCGCGCGGGTGTAGCGGCGACGGTCAGCACTAACTAAATTAATGTAATTTCACATTTTACATAGAACAAACTTCACTTGTACGGTCGACAGACTGGTGTAGCCGCGAGGCTTAACCCACTAGGTACCAAGTCAAGCGGACGATTGAGTTTGAGACCCAGCCAGACCGAGTTATATTTTTACACTTTTGATATTATTCATTAATTTAATTCTACCGCTCTCCTGTGACGTCACAACGTAGCAGTAGATAACAGAATTTTTTATGATAGTGGGCAAATTTTTTTTTTTACAAATATTGTTATTTTTTAATTGTTAACAAACGTGCCTAAGGAAAATATGGCCTTAATTAGGTGAAATCTCGAGAAACTGAGGGTGAACTTGCTCTACAGCCCTCACCTCTTGACGTTTTAAGTTGAAAATGTAATGGCATCAAAGCCTCATACACAGAAGTAATCTGACCAAGTTTGGTCAAAATCGGTCCAGTAGGTCTAGAGATATAAGGGAACCATGAATCAAAAAATTGAAAAATGTTGCGATTTTTATTTATTCTAAAATGTGGTTTAAAATTTCCTCTTTGCAATGCCGTTTGAATCGCTTATCAGTATTGTATATAAAAGTTTTTATGATTTTTTTTTTGTCAACAAGTGTTTTTCATTTTATCACAAAATGTTGACTTTAAGCTGTTTTTGTTTATTTTATTATTATATTTCCTCCTAATTATTTTTATGTTTTAATACTGAATTTGTTTTTAAAGTTAGTAGCATTGCTTCTCATTAGTTTATAACAAAAATAAGCAAAACAGAAAAGGAATTGATGGTGGTGAAGAATCGGCTGACATGGTAAATTTGTAGTCTTGAACAAACTCAGGTCGACTACTCCTGAGACGTGTGGTTAATTGATTGAAACCCAATCACCAAAGAACACCGGTATCCACGATTCAAGTAATTCAAATCCGAATAAAACTAAATTACCTTAATTAGGATTTGAACCTGAGAACTTCGACTACAAAATCAGCTGATTTACGACGACGAGTCTACCACTAGACCAACCCGGTGGTTTTTGCATACTTTTTTCTTTTGTTGAATAAAAAAAATGCATACTTATTTTTTGTTGAATAAAAACAAACAAAAATCTTACACATAAAAAAACCAAGCCAATATAAATTTGTTTATAAATATTATTTTATAGAGAAGAAAGATTACTAATCGTATTGATTAAAAAACTGAAATTTCAATTTATTTTAAATTAAACTATAAGTTAATGCTTCAATTTATTTTAAGCGAGATTTTTTTATTATGTTTTTATATTGTGTTATTATTATTTAATTCTTTATAAAATATTACTAATTGTATTGTTTAACGTACGTAGAACGCTTAGAAACTGCATCACAAAAAAATAAAACAGGTGAAAAAACTTGAAATTTAGAAGTTTTATTTTGAAAGGTCAAAATTACTTCACAAAACAAGATTAATATTTTATAGTATATTATTTTAGGATTTTTTTATTATTGTTCATGCAAAATGTCTGCTGAATCGAATGATAAATAAAATACCTACAACAAATAAAAGTCATAAATTTCTTCATATCAGAATTCAATGGTCTAATTGATGCCTGAAAATAAAATTATGTAATCATGTTTTTATCTTGTAATTTTAACATTCAATTAACCTTTATATACAAACTTTTAATTCCAGTATATTATTACTGTTTTTTTAATTATTACTTTTAATGAGAGAAAGCTTACATTATATTATTAAAAAAACATTGTAAAAAATTACAAGCTGGTATCCCTATTAAAAAAAACAAATTAATTAAAATAAACTCTAAAATAAATAAATTTAAGGTTTTTTTAAAATATATATTATATCAAATTACTGATATAATTATAGATTTCATATTTAAAAATATATGTGCTTTAAACACCGGGTGATTCAAAAAGGACTTCACAATATTAAAAACATATAAGTTTATTTTGATAACTTACAGATTCGGTTGTGATCTCATTTCGTAGCAAACCACATCAAGTTTTGACTTGCATAGCTCATTAGTACCGAATATGGCCACCAGCGCTGTCACTAGTGTTGTTAAAAATGGATACATTTACTGCTACGGAACATGTTCGCTGTGTGTTTTGGTTTTACGATTTATAATCACCAAATAAAGTGCAACATAATTGTCGTAGAGAGTACGGTAGGAAACCTTCTAGTAAGTATATAATTTAACCCACCGGATTGGTCTAGTAGTGAACGCGTCTTCGCAAATCAGCTGATTTCGAAGTCGAGAATTCTAAAGTTCAAATCCTACTAAAGGCAGTTACTTTTATACGGATTTGAATACTAGATCGCAGATACCAGTGTTCTTTGGTGGCTTCTTCTTTTTTCCTGTTTTAGCCTCCGGTAACTACCGTTCAGATAATACTTCAGAGGATGAAATGTATGAGTGTAAATGAAGTGTAGTCTTGTACAGTCTCAGTTCGACCATTCCTGAGATGTGTGGTTAATTGAAACCCAACCACCAAAGAACACCGGCATCCACGATCTATTATTCAAATCCGTGTAAAACTAGCTGACTTTACTAGGACTTGAACGCTGGAACTCTCTACTTCTAAATCAACTGATTTGGGTAGACGCGTTCACCACTAGACCAACCCGGAGGGTGTTCTTTGGTGGCTGGGTTTCAATTAACTACACATCTCAGAAATGGTCGACCTGAGACTGTACAAAACTACACTTCACCTACACTCATACAAATCATCTTCATTCATCCTCTGAAGTTATACCTGACGGTGATTCCCGGAGGCTAAACAAGAAAAAGAAGCTGTATACAATTTACTATTGGCACCAAACTTTCGTTGAATCAAGTTGGTCTTTCTGACAGAACAGTCCGTTCTTGTTAGAGGAGGCACGCTTCAAAATTTTCTAATTCCTCAGTTAAACGATGATGACCAAGATGGTGTTACTATCAGAAAGACGGAGCACCACCTCACTACGAGATTTTTCATTACTCAGAGATTTTCTTGATACGCAATTCCCTGGTCGGTAGATCGGTCATGAAGGTCCAATTGCATCCCCACCAAACCACCTCGCTCCCCAGATTTGACTCCGCTGGATTTTTTCTTGTTGGGTTTATGTGTACCACCTTTACCTGCCGATCTTGTTGAGCTAGGACTTAGAATTAAAGCCGCACCTGCAGAGATACCCACAGTCTGGAATTAAATCGAGTTCAGGTGGGATGTATGTCTCATTACAAACAATATCCAACCAAAGTGAATCCAACAAAAATATCGATCCTTTTCTATGAAATTAGACCTCAATCGAATCTGTAAGTTATATCAGTAAATGTTATTTGCTTTTTAAATTGTGAAGTCATTTTTGAATCGCCCGGTATAAACGTACGAAAAATTCTCTTTATTGAACAAAACATCGATTTTTTAACAAAAATAATTTTGTTTTAATAGAAAATGTAATTCCATTAAAGTGTAAACACACTTGTTCAACGTAATCCCCAATGGTCTCCCGAGTAAATAAATTTTTACTCCTCTTTTACATTCCAATTTTTTTTTCCTTAATAAAAATGTATATAGTATACTTTAACTGATGACATGCCAACAGATTATTGGTTTCTAACCGATTGAATTTATGTAGCGACATCGATATTATAAGGTTTATAATAAAATAATACCAGTAAACACATTTTTATAGAAAGAGGAATAAAGAATTAAAGCCTCCTCATTAACTTTATGCAAATCAAAATGTATAATTAGTTGTACAGTATTTTAAATGTAATACAGAATAGAATGGTAAACTTATGTAAATTAGTCATCTAAACAATAAAAAGTTAAAATAATTTAGGATAGTTAAATTAAATCTAAAAAGGTAATTTCAATAAAATAAATTAAATTAGAACAAAATATACATAAACACGTAATTTTAGTAAAAAAAAGGAAGAAAAACAAAATGAAATTAGTGACTAACCAGATGATTACACTGTTGAACATAAATTCTTAAACAAAAAAAATTAATAAATTTAAGCAAAGTTAACATAATACAATTTATGTTAAAAAATTAGATTTCGTAAGAAGACACAAGGGGATGATGATTGCGGACTTGCTTACTACAATGCTTCACAATCCCTTAAAAATGTAATGGTAAACTTATTTAGTGACCTTCAAATTATCTAATAACCATCGACCTAAAACCGGTCCGGACAGAATTAAACTAGCAAACCTTGTTCAGAGAACCGGCGCTCTGTTAACATTACATAAATGTTGACCTGACCTCTCCTCTACCATTCCATTTAGTATAATTTTAATTGTTAATTTTATTAATACAAATAAAACAAAATAAAATAGTCAATATTATTATTTTTTTTCTATCTTTCTTTGTTTATTGGAAAAAGGCCGAAATAATATTAAATCAGTCCTATTTACATGGTTTCCTTAAAATATTTTTGAAGATTTTAAGAGTATTTCTGTCCTATCAGAAAATGTCTGATGGGTACACCACATGACTTCCTTGTAAGCCTATTAAATTACTTATAATTTTTTTTTTAACGAAAAGTACATAAAATGTTACTTCATTTATAACTTCTGATATTATTTCTTTTTTTTTTATTACTGGATTATTATTTATTGTAAAAATTATTTTACAATCACAGATTAATAATTATTAATAAATCATAGGATTTAAATTTTTAAAAGTAGTTAAAAAAAGAAGATGAAGGCGGATTCGAATCGATGTGCTTTCCTCTTGTAAGATCCAAATATTTCATTAATTAAAATTTTATTTGGCTGTAACTCTGGTACCAGTGAAAATAAGTACTTATGATATTATCGTCGAAAAGCTCTCAATGAGAGCTTATTACTGCAGTTAAGAAAAAGTTCAAAAATCGAATTTTTTAGGATTTTGGGCTTTTTTTACACTTTTGGTCTAGTCGAATGCAATCAAAATCCTTTACTTCGTACAAGGAAATAAAAATTTGGCCAGGTTACTTGGTCACCGGGTTGATCTAGTGGTTAACATGTCGTCGCAAATCAGTTGTTTAATAGCTGATTTTCGAAGTCGGAGGTTCTGAGGTTCAAATCCTAAAAAGGTTAGTTACGTTTAAATGTATTTAAATACTAGACAACGGATACCAGTCTAATTTGGCAGTTGAAGTTCAATTAACCTCACAACTCAGGAATGGTCGGACTGAGTCTGTACAAGACTTAGACCTCATTTATACATCATCGTCATCTCAGTGGACCATGGCAAGGGTTGCTTATTGTTCACTATTTTAACAGATTACAACGTACACATTAGGAAAAAAGTAATAAATAAAAAATTAACCTTGGAAATATTAAATTTAGTTGCAAGTTTCTTACATTTGTATTTAGATTATGACTTCTTTATTCCCACCATTTTACTCAGAATCAAATTATCTACAAGTATTGTTTAAAAGTTTTTTTACCCATTTAACAAAACTATTTTACACCAATGATAAATTATATATGTGCAGATGTTAAGATCCATTTATATATATATGCTTTTTATTTTTATTCTTTACTTTAAGGATATTTAGTTATTGTAAGTGTTATAAGGTAACGTACAATAAAATTACAAGCAATAAAGGTTTAATATATAAACCTATTAGGTTTTATATATAATATATAATTTTTTTTTAATTTCACTTAGTTAAAAATAGTTTACGTGAAAAATAAAAAATTTGTATAAGTCAAGCAAAATTGCTAAGATTTAATTTAATTTTTTATTAGTTAATTGAAAAAAAAATTAATTATTACTCAAATTCAAAATAGTACAGGCAATTTGTCATCAAAATAGGCTGTATTTGAAAATCCTTACCTACCGATTGATCTTTTGTCCATGCGTTAGGGGTGATGAGGGAAGCTTAACTCCAGATTTTTAACATCCCCCCATAGATTTTTGAAAAACTCAAGAAGTTTTTGAAATGCGTTTTTCTCTGAATCTATGCATTTTAGAGAAAGGTTTTTCAAACAAAAAATGTAGAGGACATTCTTTTCTACAATTAAGGTCTTTGAAGTTATGCCGTATAATTTGAAATTGAAATACTAGGTGGCGCTGAAGTTGTAAAAAAACGTGTTTTTTCGGTTTTTTCACCGGAAAAAATTGTTTTTCGTCTGTATTTCATTTGGAAAAGTTGTTAATTTCAAAAAAACAGACAATTTTTATTTAAACAAGGTTCTTATATGACTTAGCATTCCAGAGTTATAGCGGTACAATGGCAACGCAACGGTCCTATTGTTACTGTAGCGGGGGAGATCGGTATTGTTCAGTGACTAGACCGGTTTCGAACACGTGCCCAATTCACAACATTTTCACACTTTCACAAGCTACAGCTCCAAAACGGTAATCCAGACGAAAACCAATTTTTCCGGTGAAAAAACCGAAAAAACACGTTTTTTACAACTTCAGCGCCACCGAATATTTCAATTTCAAATTATACGGTATAACTTCAAAGACATTAATTGTAGAGGAGAATGACCTCTACATTTTTTGTTTGTAAAACTTTTCTCTAAAATGAATAGATTCAGAGAAAAACGCATTTCAAAAACTTTTTGAGTTTTTAAAAAATCTATGGGAGGGGGATGTTAAAAATCTGGAGTTAAGCTTCCCTCATCACCCCTAACATATGGAAAAAACATCAATCGGTAGGTAAGGATTTTCAAATAAAAATACAAATTGACTGTACTAAAAGTAATATACATACAGAGTGACTCACGAATGATGTAATAAACTTTCAGGACATGTTCTTCTGGTGAAAATAAAGAAGAAAGCACATATAAGTATAGGTTAGGTAATCCTTCGTTAGCGAGTATCGGCTGACAAAGGATATCGCCCTTATTTCGGCGCCTTTGATAAAATTAAGCTGGACTGTAATTCTTAAGATCCAAATTAAGGGATAAATTTAATGGTTTTTTTATAAAATTCAATTGGTTTTTTGAAAAATTAAAAAAAATATAGATCCCAGAATTATATTTTTAATAGTTTTCGAAAAATCTGGGGTAAAAGACAACCGAAAAAATAAACTTAATTATTATGTTGCTAACTGGCTACACAAAAACTATCTTAAAATTGTTAATAATATTGAATTGCTATTTAAATGTTCACTTTTGTTATGAATAAAAAAAGGTAATTTAAGTAATTATTTAAGAAAAAATTATAAAAATAAAAATGCATATTCTTGAACAATAAAATTTACTAGAAGAAAAGTAAGATTTTCAGAAAGATCTTGGGCCCAAAAAGAGATAAAAAAAATACGGATTAATATCTACCGAAGAGCTATACCATAGAATAGAAAAAACTCAAAACCATTTTTTAGGAAGATTATGTTTGTATGGTTACATCAAGAGAATTCCCTCAGAGAGACCAGCTGAAAAAATATTAAGAATTCATGGATAATAGAAAGACACAAGTAAATTGGAACAAGGAAATATTAAAAAACAAGGAAACGAAAAACACAATAAACAACCAGATATAATCAACATCTGACAAGAATAAAAAAGAATTGTCTAGAGTATCAAGAAATTCCAAGACTACAAAAAGAGAATGAAAAACAGAGCCGAGGATCTGGTCAAAAGAACAACGAAAAAGTCCAATCCGAGAGGAAGAGGAAGAACTAGGGAAAAAACCGATGTTAGCGTGGTCCATAACAAGCCGTAACGAACAAAAAAATAAAAATTATTTCACACAAGAAAATTTACATGGAACTAAAATTTTCACTTGAAAGATTCAAAAATAGCAAAAAAAAAATATATATATATATATATACACACAATAGTACGAGAAAACCCCAAAATATTACAATTTTGTTATTATTATTATTATTATTAATATTATAATTGTATAATTATATAAAGAAAAAATGATATTACTAATTTTGGTTCGGTAAAATAATATATGTTTAATAGGAAAACTTTCAAATATATGGAAATAACTTCATTAATTTCGAGTAAAAGCAATAAAAAAGCAATATTAATCATACGAAATCTAAATATGTTTAAAAAAATTTTTGAATCGTATGAAAAATTATAACAAGAATACTAAATAAAATAAAACAATAATTACTGAAAATAAATAATATTTCACGTGGAAAAAATAATAATTCTAAAAATAATTTCATGAATAAGAGAGAGACGCTTCTTAAGGATAATGAAAGTAGCGTTCATCGGTTTATGATGTAATATCCGAGTGAAAGAATAGATATAAGAAAGAAATGAATAGAGGTTTAAGAAATAAATAAAGAAAGTGAAATGCAACATTTTCTTACACGTTCATTTTTTAATGGTTATGATGTGTGTAGTGTTTTGAATAGTGAGCGTTCAATAATTCTATACATGTATTTAAGAATAATTATAGACGATATTAAGTTAACGTAGATGAAAGCGCCTACTGTGTGTGTGTGTGTCTGTGTCTGTGTGTGTGTGTGAGTGTGTGTGTGTTGTGTTTGTGCGCGAGCGCGCGTGTGAAAATTTCTTTTATTTCCTGTCCGGCAGGAATTATCAAATAGTAAACCCATATTTTAGCTCATACAAATATTAAATATTAGAAAGCAGTTGTAGAATTCGTTATGCTTTCTTGTAATAATTTTATTACACCTGTTTAAAACGAAGTAACATTAATTAGATAATTTGTAATTATCTTGTTTGTATTTCTTCCGGATTTATATTTTTATAATATAAAATGAAATTAATTTTTTTTAAAGGAACAATTAATATTTAAAAAAAAGCTGCCATACAATTGTAAGACTTTCCCATCACGCGGCTAAAGCCGCGTTCCGGGAAAGTCATACAATTATTGGTTGTTTCTGATGCACGGCTTACACGCAATTTAAAATATTGGTACTTTATTGTTTCTACCCCACTCAACGTTTGCAAGTTTTACTCCTGGAAATAACTCAAAATAGCAGGAAATATAGATATTAACAATAATAACCAGGTTGGAGAAATAGCCCGATAACACACTAACGTGCTCTTTTATACCGGTCATTTTAAACATTCTCCATATTAACATATTTCACATATTAAAAACTAACCAAACTTAACCTAAAATCGCTTCGCTCGCTAACCTTGACTAACTAACAGTAATGTTTTATTTAAATAATAAATAATTTCAGTAATTACTGAATTTATTATTTGAACACCCAAAACCTAACCCGTAACCCCCATAACCAAAACCTAACTCGTTTTACCACATAAAACTTAACCCTTCAAAAGAATGAACATTTGTAAATTAATTTTGAAATAAAATAAGTGCAATTAATGTAGGGTAAACTAGAAGAAAGATTGAAACGAGAATAAAGGAGCATTAGACTTATTACATATAAATAAAGACGAAATCAAAATCAGCTGTACCCCAGCATTAAATAAATAGATCTTTTATTCTGAGGTACATAATAATACTCGTATATTATATAGATCACGTCTTTATAAAATAAATTATAGATATAAAAACGAATTGTAAGATAAAAATAGATGCGATTAAAACCAATATTAATTATTTAGAATATAAATACAGAAAATATTGTTAAGGTAAATACATTAAATATACAAAATTACAACAAAATAGTTCAAAACTCACAAGCCTCTATTGAAAATTACTTGTGCTCGTTTTATGTACATGTTGACCAGGATGCAGAAAAATCTGGTTTTTTTTTTTGTTTTTTTTTTAATTAATAATTTATCGACAAAGTGATATTATTTCTATTAAAAAAAAAAATATATTTAATTAGATATTAAATAAATAAATGGGAAAATTTTTTCAAGTTGTATGATAATAATTTATTAAAAATGACAACGGAAAGATAATAAGGCCGTTCTTCGTTAGTCTAAGTATTATACTGGTTTTCACAAAAACAATTCTGTTTTCTAGTTTAATAGAAATGGTTACAGTTATTTTTTAAGTGATTATTCCTTTCAGTAAAGACTGTACATTCACTTTACATTACTTTTTAAGTTAGAACGAGACAAGAGATCTTTTTTTAATGTCACTTTTTATATAATTACGTGGTTAAACGTAAGCTTAATAAGTATTTAATAATAATGCTTAGCGTTTTGTTAAGGCGTTTAAAAACAAAACAAGACTGTTCGATTTTGTTACAAACAAAATAAATTTTATCATCCCACGAGAACTTGGCTTAATAAAACACTAACAAATTTTAAGGTCAACAGAAATACTATCCTTATATAAATGAAAATTCTATTCATACGATCAGCAATTTTATGTCTACTTGGAAACCCAATGCAACGGTTTTATTCATATTTAAATTTAACGAGTAAACTTTTGAAATGATCCATATTACATACAATTCATCCATTTAATAATATTTTTGAACTACTCTCATATTATTTTTATTGCCTATTAAGGGGGAGAGTGTACTTTTATACTCCCTCCTAAATATAATATTGATTAAATTTTGTTAAATATAAGTCTTATGGTTACAATTTTTTGTTATACGTAAGTTTACAACAGTTATGAGTAATGTGAAGCATAATTTTCAACCCCAATATTTACTTACAATCCCTGACATAGGGGTTGAAGTGGCAAAAACATGATTTGCTAGAGAAATCATAATTTCATTAGGATTGAGCCTAATTTTAAGGGATTAGGATTGAACCCCTAAGTTTAAGGGCCTAATTTGTGTTTATGATCTGTAAGAACAGATTAAAAATATACTGTTTTCAAGCAACTATTTATTTTTTTGATGAAAACTAAAGTTCATTAATGTAACTATTTCTTTTTAAAAAATGTCTTATACCAGAAACACTATATATGGTTCTATAAGAACATAAATCAAGAAAATCTGAACACTTGGGGAAAAAAATTATATTTATACCTAATGTAGAACCAAAAATATGATTGATCTAACAACTGAAAATATAGAAAAAATAAATTTGCAGAAAATAACAAAATAAAATTAACTAAATACACAGTAATTAAACGCTAAAACTCATTCTGAATCATAAGTGCCCTGCTCCATATGTTTCACCTTTTTCTGCACTTCTTTTTCTTCATCATTAAAAATTCTTTAAACGTAACTTCTTTCTTTCTTTCTTTCTTTCTTGGTATGTGCTTGACTCCATGTTTCCGGTAATTAGTTTGCTTGGCATTTCTCTCGTCACCACCTCATTCGGTCGCCTTAAAGCATAAGGCCAAATGTCTGTGCCACAACGGCTACTGAGCCTTCAAACAGTTAAGCGACCAGTGTATTAAATATCTTCTAGAGCTCACCTAACAACCCACCGGGTTGGTCTAGTGGTGAACGCGTCTTCCCAAATCAGCAGATTTGGAAGTCGAGAGTTCCAGCGTTCTGGAAAGTCCTAGTAAAGCCAGCTATTTTTACACGGACTTGAATACTAGATCGTGGATACCGGTGTTCTTTGGTGGTTGGGTTTCAATTAACCACACATCTCAGGTATGGTCGAACTGAGAATGTATAAGACTACACTTCATTCACACTCATACATATCATCCTCATTCATCCTCTGAAGTATTATCTAAACGGTAGTTACCGGAGGCTAAACAGGAAAAAGAAAGAAAAAAAGAAAGAGCTCACCTAACAGCGTGAGCGGACTATGCGCGGTGCCATACACCACCGGCTTACGTGTCCCAAACGGTCATTTGTCATATATTTAGTAAAATGGGTAGGCGTACCTCGTCAACTACTAAAAATATATATGACGTTCATAAATTAAAATTTACTTCGTCGAGACAGCAATTCGCTGCCACGCCAAGGTCTCTGAATGTCAGCAAGTACCTGTCCACCATATTAAAGCGCTTGGAGCTTTAATAGAAACTAACTTTTTTTTTTTTTTTATTATTAAATACTTAATTTATCAACGTTACACTAAAATCACAATAATGACATAAAAATCAAAAGAGACAGATGTTGCAACCAGAAAATTTATAAAACAATTTTTCTTAAAATTGTCTGATAAATAAACAGACCAGATAACTTACAAAATGTATTCGATAAGATATTCATAATTATAAATATAACCAACTTTACATGTAGAGTATTATTATTTTTTTTTTTTTTCACCAAACAGATTAATTTATAACTACTAAAACGTAAGCCGACCTTACAATATTAAAAAATAATAATTAAATCGTACCGGTTACACAAGTTCCATCATAGTCTACAACATATTAAACTAATAACTTAGAAACAAATCTTACTTATTCTTTTTTCCTGTAACTAATATCACGAAATTTTTACTTACTTTTGCACGAGTATTGTAAACTGCATGTGTATATACAGCGTCATCGAAAACGTTTGCAGCCATTTAAAAAATTGTATCTCAGTAACTACTAGAGATAATAAAACGAGTATTTTTTTTTTAATTCACTAATTCAAAAAGTTTTTTTACATACCTTACAATGTTTCAATATGAGCTCCGTTGGATTGCTCTACAAACATTCAGCCGATAATCGACTTCTGTCCAGGTCCGATGGATCATGGAAGGCGAAACTGTGGCGGTGGTGATCCGTTGTATTAAATGTACATCCCTAATTTTTTTCACTGTAGACAATGTTTTTAACGTATCCCCATAGAAAAAACTCTGAGGATGTCAAATCTGGGTCTCTCGGAAGCAGTTGCGGCTCTTGTATAGGCACTGTGCAACTGCAGCACCCCCTAAAAATGTATTTCCCCTTGATATTATCGATAACATTTAATATAATGAGTCCTTTTTTCTTTCATTCTTTCTTTATACTTGTACAATAAAAAATCCTTAAGCTTAATGTCAGTAGCCGTCCTCGAGTTTATGAAAAAGATACAAACGTTTTTGTATGGAACTGTGCGCTTCACAGTTCCAGCGGCGTGGTGTTTGAATGTTGTGCGCAAGTGCACATAGGAAGTTATACGCGAGGCTGCGAGGGAAGGAGAGAACTGTCGCTCCCGCAATGTCGACCCTCGCGTGCTTGTAGAAGGTAGTTGTTTTTTTTACTTCGCGTGTGTATGGAACGTTTCTTGTTCGTTCCCTTTTCTAGTTTAGTCGGTGGAAGTAATATGAAAGCGGTTTTAATTGTTTTTACAGCGGTGATCAGAAGATGCCAAAAAGCAAGGGCTCTTTGATTGCCAAATCTATCCAAAAACACGCTGGAAGGACGAAAGAGAAGGTAATTAGTAAAAACGAATTATGTATTTGTTTCTGTGCACATAGAAATTTAAATTAAGCATCATTGCAGTATAGTGTTTTTAGGCGGACATTTTATTAGGTTATTATCTAATAATAATAAAAAATATTATCTGTATTGACATTTTATTATTTATTCGGTTAAACCGAATACGGATTTTAAGCACAATATG
Organism: Lycorma delicatula; assembly: GCF_047948215.1. Lineage (NCBI taxonomy): Eukaryota > Metazoa > Arthropoda > Insecta > Hemiptera > Fulgoridae > Lycorma > Lycorma delicatula. The sequence continues at coordinate 89,687,413 of NC_134463.1, read as the reverse complement.
CTAAAAAACCGTGTACCATATTCTTGAATGTGATAAAGTGTGGAATTAGATTATTATCTTATTATTAGATTATTTTTCCAGCTATTCTATTTGATTCATTTTTTTCGGTTCTTTTATTTTACAGTAAACGTTAACCATGGCCTTGAAAAGGCCCAAAAAACTTTTCTGGAGCAGCATCCCCACTATTTTTAGCTACAGCCGCCACTGCTCGGGGGCCAAGCACAGTACCGGTTCTACCGATCCAGCGATTAAAGAATCTTTCATCCCGTCGACCGCCTAGGCTAAAATGTGGGAGGCGAAAATCTTGTTAAGACATTACAGAAACGTTACTTTCTTGCTCAATTTGGTCAAATTGCGGGAAAACGTACAGTTTTAGAATGTCTAAATAAATATTCCCTATGATAGTAGGCTAATCTTTGGACTGGTAGGCCCGATCCTGTTCTTTGGCCTCCGAGAAGCCCAGATTCGACACCGCTAGACTTTTTTCTATGGTAATACCTTAAAAACATTGTTTACAGTGAAAAAAATTAGGGATTAGGGAATTAGGGATTTAAGACAACGAATCACCACTGATATTGCCACGGTTACGCTGACGATCATCCAGCGAACCTTGCAAAGTCGATTATAAACTGGATGTTTGTAAGACGACCAACAGAGCTCGTATTGAAACATTTTAAGGTGTGTAAAAAAACTTTTCGAGTTAGTGAATTTTAAAAAAATACTCGTTTGATTATTATTTCTAGTAGTTTCTGAGGTACGATTTCTTTAAATTGCTGCAAACGTTTTCGATGACGCTGTATATACACATGCATTTTACAATACTCGTGCAAAAGTAAGTAAAAATTTCGTGATATTAGTTACAGGAAAAAAGAATAAGTAAGATTTGTTTCTAAGTTATTAATTTAATATGTTGTAGACCATGGTGAAACTTGTGTAACCGGTACGATTTAATTATTATTTTTTAATATTTTAAGGTCGGCTTACGTTTTAGTAGTTATAAATTTTTTTTAATAACTCTGTATTACATATTATATACGTGTAAATGAACATGAACAATTATTCATATACTATGTTAAGTGCTTATCCCTTATTAATAAATCAATAAAAATGTTTATTAAACTGAAGACAAAACGAAAATTTACAATCTTTACAAGCTGAAATATTTTAAGTCGATTACTTAATTATTTATTTACTAAGTCTGTAAGATTTATACATTATAGCACGATCTATGTATAAAAAAGATGTTAAGTTACAACAAATTATTAAAGGCCAACTATTACATTTAATAAATCAATTCTCTTCATTTTGAAAATTAAAAGAGTTTCTAAATTTTTTTTTAAATCGTAAATTAAAAATTTTTTTATAGAAGTAATTAACGATCCGTATTTAGTAGTAAATAATCATACTAACTCACAACACAAAATTAAAAAAAATACTGTAAAAAATCAAAAATAAATAAAATGGAAGGTCTTTAAAGCTTACTTATTGTATCTTAAAGTAACTCTAAGGTCACTTTACTTATAAGATTGATGTGATATACATTCCTTTTCATTATTGTACGTTAACGAGGATCGTAATACATGAAATATGCTAATACACCTCTTAATTATGTATGTTTAGCTATTATATGTGTTTTCTCTTTCGTTTAACCAATCTAAATTTCGTGACCTTGAAATTTAAATATGTACCTTGACTTCAAAACCTAACCGTTTTGTAAGATTTTTGATTTTAACATCGTTTTAAAAATATTGCTATAGATTTACAAACTTATAGATTAATTTCTTTTTTCAGTATTTTCAAAATTATTTTAAAAAATTACACAGAATAGTTTTAAAACTTCTTCAAAAAAAAATTAATTAATGGAATTTGCGGTTATTGAAATAAATTAGTAAAGAAGATTACGCTCCAAAAACCGTTCCCCAAACATTTTACTTTTAATAAAATCACTTCGAATGATTAACAACCTTATCAGTAAAAAAATATAGTATACGTAAAAATATGTGAAAAAAGTAACTAAAATAAAAAATACATAACAAAAACATAAATAAATAAATAAAAACATTTTTACATTTTTATGTTACATACTTTTTAAAACCCATTTCTTAATTAGAATTTGTTTGTTATTAAGTGCAGAACTATTTGCAGAGTTAATAATTAAATTAATATATTAGTTGAAATTCCACGTTTCCCTCTGCCCTTAATTCTTACATTATGGTTTTGTTTTTTAAAAAAACAAAACATAACAGAGTAAATACCAGGCTTTAATATTCCAGCGAAGCCGATAATTATGCAGCTCTTTGCGGCTGTTTTTAATACATATGCTTTTTCCGTAGTGTATATTTACGGTGATGTTTTTAACAATCAAAACTGCCATCCAAGTTTAGACTTTATGTAAAATTTTAATACATTTATTAATTAATAAAACGATACAGCTCATGACGATACTCTTAGGTGGAGAGCTGATTAATAGAGACTGTATGTCACATGAAGAGGACGAAAAAACTGCTAGAGCAATAAGTGATTTAGAAATCCAAATTAATTTATCGATCGCATAGTCTTATAATCTACGTCCGTCTCAATAACTAGTTTCACACATAAATTATATTGAAACATTGATCTGTAGATCAGGAAAAGAAAGTAGCTACTCTCGAAATTTTCCAAAAGCCTTGAAAGTAGCTGGAAAATCAGATCAAAGAAGAGTGCCAATGAAAATTAAATATTAATCACGTACAAGGTGCCCTCATTGATTAATTGTGATAGAAAACAATACGAACAATCTCCCTCAAGATAATAAATATCCTATAATCGAAAAGAGTGACAAGTAACTTAACTCAGAAGAAGAAAATTAATACGCAGACCCTATTCATAATACCGTAAGAATAAATGATGAAAATGCGTAATTATAAGAAGTACATAAAAAAACAAAAAGGAATGCTTACTGTAGAATAAATTCTAAAACTCTGGATCACATATTTCGAAATGTGAAAATAACTAGTTAAATTTAAGTCTATCTAGTGTCACAATAATATTACCCCAAAGGTTTTTATAATCATAACCTGGACTGTTGGTTTCCAACGATATATACGCGGTCGTCTTTGACATACAAGGGCAAACAGAACGACAGATAACGTTAATTAACTAGATATTATGTTAAGTGACCGTTGATGTGGCTGTTTCCGAAAAGTACGAATATGAAAATAAAATTGTGTAAAACAACTGGAATATTAAGATTTTAAAATTAAAATAAGTCAAATGTGGATTACGAAAGATGAAATTGTCAAGATTAATAACATTAAGACCAGTTCCAAATAATTACAGAGAATAAGAGATCTATTCTGAAATATACAAAACCCCATTGGTATAATACTATCAAAAATCCAAGATATAGTGTTCAATCGCAAAATGCACGTAATCAGAAGAGCACAAGTTTGAGAAAAGAATTTCAAATGATTGTAGAAAAAGCTAACAACACCCGTCACGCAATTAAAGCCGCGTTTCAGGAAAGTCCTACAACTGTGGTATGTTTCTGATGCACGGTTACACACACTTGCGCATAGACACACACACACACACACACACACACACACACACACACACACACACACACACACACACACACACACACACACACACACACACACACACACACACACACACACACACACACACACACACACACACACACACACACACACAACTTAATTAAAAATATTTATCATTTTATTTAAATATAATATTTTCTCATTTATTTAATTCATAAATTCTAACTAAAGCGCGCGCGGCTTGTCGTATTTAATTCACATGGTTATGGCAGTACTAGCGGCGACGGTCAGCATTCATTGCTGACCGTCCTGATCAGCATTTACAGATCTGGTTACAGACCTAATGTAACACCAGATCGGCAGACTGGTGTAGCCACGAGGCTTAACACCGGGATGACCAGGCGATCGAGTTAGAAACCCGGCCAGACCGAGTTACTTTTTTAAACTTTAGATATTATTAATTTATTTAAATCTACCGCTCACCTGTGACATCACAACATAGCAGTAGTTTAGAGCATTTTTTTGGGGTTGGGGTGCGATTTTACAATTTTTTTCTGCAAATATTGTTATTTTTTAATCAACAAATGACTGAGAAAAATGTGACCTTAATTAGAGGAATCTCGGGATACTGAAAGTGACTTTGCCCTAAAGCCTCACCTTAACCTTTTAAGTTAACAATGTAATGACATCAATGCCCCAATATATAGAAGTAATCTGACCAAATTTTGTCAAAATTGGTCCAGCAATTCTGGAGATATAAGATGATTTAGAGACCAACATCGAACACACGAGCACTAATTATCGAAAAATTACCATCCGGTTTTTTGTGTTCGTCAGTGTCAAAATTTCAAGATCCGATGAAAACCGTATTTGCCCAAACTGGACCGATTACAATACGTTCTCTCCTAGAGTTATAGCTCAGCTAGACGGGAAAGTAAAAATTACTGGAGAAGGATTAATAAGAGGGAATAAGCGAAGGTAAACAAAGAAGATTCGGATAAGATAAAAAGAAAACATAAACATAAAAAAAGTAAAAAAACGTTTTTCATCATAGCGTGCGGGTATCGTGCTGGAAAAAGACAAAATTAAGCCAGATGCATCCATATATTACTGGTCAAATAACCGTGAAATAAAAAAAAACATATGTTACTATCTTATTATAAAAAATATTAATTCATTTAAAACAGGTTTAAACAAATTTAAATCCATATATTAACGAAGGTTAATTTCATATCTCTTTAATAACCTCCGGGGAAAAAAACTAAATTTGCATTCGTGAATTCGTAAGATTAACCTAATATTCGATGATTTTAAATTTTTCAATCATGATTATTTTCAACAAAAGCATTCAACCTTTAAATAAATAGGTTGTTAATGATTCAGCAGTTCTATAAGGCTAAACTTTCTTTTGTGAAATGTGTTGACTATAGTTTTCTCACAGTCACCTTCAGTCCTTGAGTACTTGAGTAGTATTTTTTTTCTTTTTTATTATAAAAGAATAAATAGTACAATTTTTTAAAATAATTAACTAATTCTTACGTTAATTGTTGCATTTAAAATATATTAACTATAAATATAATTAATATGATTAGGTACACATATGTGTTTTTGAATGGTAGTTATACTCTTTAGAATTAAAAATTAATTACATAATTCATATTACACTTACTTAATATATGACTTCCTTAATAAAAGAAAAAAAAACCTATTTATTTTTTAGATATCCAATTAAACCCAATTCATTTATTTATTATAATTATTATTGTTATTATCTTTATTATTATTATTATTATTATTAATTTTTCTAATACCGTATTTGCTCGAATATATGGCGGCCCCGAATACAGGACAACCCCCATTTTTTAATTTAACTTTCAGGAAAAAAGTTGATAGAAATTTTTTTCCACCAAATAAAATTTTACCACCAATAAGCAATTAATTTCGAAATTTATTATACATAATTACATAGTACTACACAAATATTTTATTACATTAAGTATATTATTGTAATATTTTACATGTTTAATGTTTAACCAACTATTACCTGAAGGGGTCTTTCGTTTATACCTGTGTGGACGAAGAAGAGCTGTAGACCCCATCTGCCCCTACTGTCAGGAGTTAGACACGCCGAAACACGTGATATTCCAGTGCCCGCGGTGGAACGAGGAACGCCGCGACTGTACTGCCGTAACTGGGCATCTTGAGGTGGGAACCATCGTTGGAATGATATTACGCAGTTCGGTGGACTTCAACACTGTGACGTGTTTTGTTTCACGAATACTGCAAATGAAATATCGGCAAGCGAGGAGGTGAGGAACAGATCCGTACGGAGCTGCCGTGCTTGCACGGGTGGGCGGTGTTAATGAAGCGCGGGGACTCTCGAGCCCCTGAGCTAAAAGACTGTGTCCAGGCGGGGCCGTTCCTTCAGGAGTGTCCCCGTTAGAGGCGAAGCACAAAGGACCAAGTCCCGGTTGCTCGGTGATGGAAGCCGGGAACGGTATATCCGGGCCTGGCGTTTCCCTCATCTGGCGGCTAGGGGCAAAGACACCTCCCGGAACCGTGTTCATGCTTAATTGGGGGTCTGGTTCTGGGAGGCAGGGTTAAAAAAATTAAAAATTAAAAAAAAGGAACCGACATCAGAATGCACTAAAAAGTAAGAAATAATTTCATCTAAATACTTAATTCCTTGGACATTTTTTTGAATCAGGGCCTGCTTCTACATAATTAATTTCTACATCTAATATAAATTTGTTCTATAATAATATATACTTCATAAAAACTGTTGCGTTCCTAACGCATTTACTGCTTCCCACCTATACACATGTGTTTGCCGTTGCTAGGGGCCGTTGTTTTGACAACGATAGGCTACGAGACAAATTCAGTCTAGATTCAATAGTTTTTGTAGTCGGTTCATTAATTTGCAGTAGAAACAATAAATTCAGCAATGCGATACAATTTCATTGTGTTTATTCAAATAAAATGGGACTTGGGACATTTTGGTCCTCCGGGCCGGATTTCAGATAAATTTGAAATTCAATTTAAATTGTGGATTTGAAAACATTAACCTTCAGACGAGGGCTTATAAAATCCAAATCAACTAGGTTTAAGAACTGTCTTAGTTCATGTATACCTAATGAAACACAAAATATCGCTCAGTTGCAATTACGATTAGGTAAATTCAAGGAAACGTGAGAAGAATTCAATAAAAATCAGTATGAAATCGAGATTTTATACTCACTCCGGAGCTTGAAACAAAAATCTTTGATGAACGCTTGGAATTCGAAAACGCATTTTTTGAGACCGTCGCCTGAACGGAACAGTTACTCAGTTCAATTCAATACAGTAATTCTCTTACTACCATTAAACAAAAAACAGCTTCGGTCAGAATCCCCCCATTCTGTTAGGGTTAAACTCCCTCAGATAGACGCTCCCAACTTCTTTGGAAAATACGAAGACTGGATCAGCTTTAAAGTATTATTTACAGCTGTTATTGACAAAAACCTAGCGTTTCGTTCCACGTCGAGCCTTCCGGTGCTGCGATCTAGTGGGTGCTAGCGCTCACCGGAAAGTTAAGCCGTACTAGAATTTCTACGTTAAATAACATGTTTAACGAGCAATAAACTAAGTACTACTGCAAACGTCATGTGATCAATACGCATCACAATGGGGTCTAGATTTGTTATTGTTTATATTAATGGTGCTACACCATAAATATTAACAGCCTACGGTAATTAATACAACCATGGTAATTATGGTATACCATGGTTTGTTGTGGTAGTCGATAGAACTTTTTCAACTATACTACTTTTTATAGATTTTAATTTTGATGTGCGCGACTTTTGGATCTTTCTGCACATTAAATTTTTTTATGACTCTGTTGATATAGGAAAAATTTAGTACTTGCTTATAGATCCAAATTTTAAACATTATATGACTATTTTCGTTATGTCTGTGGTTAACATAACTTAACTTTTTTTTAACATTTATTAAATCTATTTTATATTACGTATTTTTAGTACTGATATTTAATTTTTACAATAATCTAATATATTTTCCGGCTCTAGCACTCAATTAAAAATAATTATAATTTTAATTATTTGTTTATTTGGAATATTTTGCTTGAATCTATTATTATTTTTATTATTATTATTACTGTAGAATTATAATTAACATCATGAAGAGGTGTAAAATAATTCTTTGTGGTTTTACAATCGTTTATTACTAAATTCAATTTTCTGTTTTATGTTTAACGCAAGAGCATTTTCCATGAAGTTCTCTCTGTAACTTCCGGTAAAAATTGCCTTCAACAAAGTAAATCTCTAAACAATATTATAAAGAAATACAGGACAAAATATTATTTAAATTAAGGTTTATAATGAAATAGTGATAAATGAAATGACGTAATGAATATATAGAGATCAAAGTTATATTGAAGGGATTAATGTATCCCCTCTTTTAATAGCCTTCACGTCATTAATCGTTACGAAATAACCTTGTATAAGTTAAGATTTAAAACAATTTTTTTTTTTAAATTGCCAGTTTTCTAAATTGTGAAGAATGAATTCACGAAATAGAGAACAAGAAAATTTTAAAACAGGTTTTAAAACATAACCTGTTTGAAGAAGACAAGTGTAAAATAGTGGTGATAAAGTTGAAACAGAAAATTAACTTATCTTATGTATTCCTCTTAATTAAACTTATTAAGTGAATATACTAATAATATTATTTGTAAATTCCCGTAACTTATAATGCAGGATTTTAGATATAGAATATCCATTTTTAGAAACATTTATTTTAATTTTATCTGATTATTAAAAAAATATTGATGGGCAAACTAGAGTAATTACAGGAAAACTAAAAAAAAAATAGTTTTTCTGTAATTCCTCAGTAATTAATTTAGTTATTAATTAGATTCCAGAATTCGCTGGGATCTTAAAACACTCATTACAACATCATTTCTGGCGAAGCCGGAAAGATTTTGCAATGAAAAAAGCTGTCCAATACTTTTCTGAATTTTAGGTCTGGAGACAATAACTTTTTTAAAAATTGTACACATTTCTTGATAGCTCTAAATATTAAGTATAAAACTTTTAAATGTTGTTTGAAAAATGTATAAACCGAAATATGCCGAAAATAAGAAACTGCTGTAAATCATTAAAAGACAATATATCATTAACATCTAACGAACACATGAGATCTTTTAAAAATTAAATAAATGATTCTAATTATGCAACACATTTAATAAAAGAAGGACATACCCCGATAAAAATGGAAGAATCATTGAAATTAATTGATAAATGTATTAAAGGAAGAAGAATGAACATTTTAAACACTCCAGAAATCTTTAAATTAAAACGTAACAGTAAAACTATAATAAATGAACAGATCGATAATCAAGCGGTGTCCTTTTTAAAAACATCAAGTTAATGGAAGCAGGAAATAGATAAATTAAAATTAAAAGATAAAATTAATAACAAATAAACAAAAAGAAGACCAGATAAGTCATGACGTCAAATATAGGGAAGGCGTTGACTAAACGCTATATAAAGATTAATAGAAATTTAAAGTATCATACTAAGTTTTGACAATGGAGTAATTCCAAAACGTGTCAACAAGAGATAAAATAATAAAGCTAAGAAACGTAAGCAATACTAAACATAGAAAAGATAATGTAGTTTTAGCAGTAGAGAAATTTGTTTGCTTACTCACCACCTAAAGAAAAGTTAGTAAATTTGTCGAACTTCATGGCAGAGTGGCACTTTACCTTTCATCTGGAAGATTCTATTTCAAATTCCGGTCAGGGTTGGATTTTCTTTTTATAAGTTATAAAATTCATTTTTTACAATTAAAGAAAGCAAAAGTTAGGGGTAAAAAACGAGGAATAAATTTATAGTTACCGGAGAGAATAAAAATTTTTCAGTCGAATCTAGAAGTTTTCTATTTCGTTTTCTGAAGTTTTCCAAAAAGCATCGCACAATACCATTATAATCAGACTAACAAGCGGATGGAATAAGCAACAATGAAAAAAGAAGTCTGTGGAAAATTATTTTCAGAGATTTGCTTTAATAAAATTTTCTTTAAAATAACTCTGAAGAAACATGAAATTGTTTTTTTCGTGATTTACCGAACAAAATAAAATATTCATTTATACATATAATTTGTTTTTTTTTTTTTGTTTTTTTTTTTTAAATAAAAACTAATTTTTAGTTATACAATTATACAGTTATACAATTTTTACATAATTATTTAATTATCCGCTTTTAACTATTACCGTCATTCTAACATTTTACTTTCAAAGAAATCGGAAGAATTTTTTTATATTCTATGTAAATGATTTTTTACTAAATCCATTTAATTAAATCTAATTGAGTTATTAACCTGATACACAAACGCAAAAAGCATATTAAACAAATAAAAAACATCTATAATTAACTAGTTTTAAAAAATAAATAAAACCAAAATTAAAACGTTTTACTTTATAATTATTATGATTATTTAAAATCACAGTAACGAATTATAGTTTAAAAATATAATATCGGAGTTTCTGTACTGCTAAATAATGAGAACTGTGAAGTACATAATTATAATGTAAATATGTCACAATTTAAAAAAGATTATTGTAATTATATTTAATGATAAATAACTATTATGTAAATTATTTAGAAGTAAAAGAGCAGAGTAGATAGGCACATTTTATATTTTAATGATTTAATAATTGAAGGTGCTTTTTTTTTTACTCGTACACAGAAAAATAATTTAAAAATATCACAATTGTTTTATTTTTAAAATTGTTTAATTTGTAATTTTATTAAAAAAACCTTCAAGAATAGTACAATTCCGTTTGGTGGCGTACGAGCTGCTCGAACTCTTAGTTGTCTCGATTCAGTAACAGAGAGAGTTTTTTGTCTGCAGACAGAAATACAGAGAGCAAACCTTCATCTACAATCGTAGTTAAGAACACTCGGCTCCAAATTTCGCCTTCGCCAAAGTTTCTATATCCCCAAAATATTACACTTCAGTAGCTAATCAATCATAAATCTACTTCAGTAAAACAGTTTGTCTTTGATCGTATCTTAACTATGCGTAGTTTTATAGTTCTATATTTTCCGTGGATAGTGTTAATTTATGATTTCTTTTATTTGTAAGAATCATTAAGACACTGTACTAAATCAAATATATTAAACAAAACGTACGATATAAATCATCTCATAAATCTTAGCTCATTTGATGACGATAGAATCAAATTTATCAGCGAAATAATACTAATAAAAAAAATCATTACAAAATATTATCATCATGCTGCTAATAATAATGTAAAAAATTAACATCTTACCGTAATTACAGAATTAATCGTACTATAATATTACACAATTGTCATATTTATTTCATAAATTATTTTTACTTCACTCACAAAATTAACACATTACCTAACACAAAATATTTAATTTCTTTACAAGTTACACATTTCTTCAACTCCGCTTAGTATATCCATCTCTTCATCACTGCCGTTCATGGAACTATCGAAACTGAAATCAGTTTAATGTAGTTTTACAATAAAACGCTCTGAAATGTCGTCTAACATCGGTTCAATTTTTCAGTAAATCGTCTACAATTTACCATTTTACTAACTACCTTCCAAACGTCTGCATTTATTTCTCTAAATTTTTTTTTCATCAGTTTTGTTGTGTCTTCTAAAGTAAATGATACGTTCTTCTGGGCAATATAAATTTTAATATATGCCCAGACATTCTCAATAGCATTTAAGTCAGGATGATAAAGTAGTATCATCTCGACTTAACATGGATAATCCCGACTTAAGGATGTACATAAAGATGTACAACAGCATGACCTTATTCAGCAAACAATTTATTGTAAATTTTAATTCGCTGTTTATATAGTTTTATCAGAATATACAATTCAGGTTTGAATTTTTCATGTGAAAATGTTATCTTGTTTTTACTTCCTTGTACGAAGAAAGTATTGTGTTCGCCAAAAATTTCGGTTTTCAGATTTCAACGGAAATATCCATTTTCATCATCCCTGAATCCATTTTGACTAGTTTCGGCGTGACATCTGTACCTACGTACGAATATATATCGCATAATTCACAAACGATTAGCCGTACGATGTTGAAATTTTGCATTTAGAACATCTAGTTGTTACAACAGCAATTGTAAATTCTAGTTGAAATCGACCTGACCAAAAATGTCCAAAAAAGCCCAAAATTTAAAACATTTGGATTTTGGACTATCTCTTAACTGTACTAAGCCCTCATTGGGAGATTTTCAACTATATATCATAAGTGGTACTTATTGGTTCTAGATTTATAGTAAAAAATGTTAATTAATGAAATATTTTTTGATCTTACAAGGGAAAGGCACATCAGTTCGAATTGACTTAATTCCCTTTTTTTATTTTAAATATATATTGATTTATTAATAATTATTAACCTATAATTTTTTTAACCTCCGGGACCACCGGAAGCAATACCAGAACGTATTGCTTCAGAGGATGCGAATAATTATTAACGTGTGGCTGTAAAAAGGTTTTACAATAAATAATAACTTTACAATAAGTTATTAGTGAAATAAAATTTTATATACTTTGTAGTACGGTGTGTTTTTCTTTATGATTATTTCAGGTCTCGGTGACAGATTCAGTAGCAATTGAAACATATTCATTTTTGAAAATTATTAAAATTCATATCGTCATGGTAATCGCCCGTTTTTTGACCCTACTAAAATATTAGGAGAGAATTATCGATAAAACCGACTTCTATCCCCGCATTAACTATTATTGCTCGACTCCCTTTAGAAACGGGAACTTTCAGTCCTTCTGAAGAACCATCGGTCCATGCTTGGCCCTTTGTTGGGAAGAACGTATATAGGGTTCATCTACGTATATAATTACACGATTTTTTTTCTCTGTACCGCGTTATGGAGCGCAGATAACACAGTCTTTTTTCTCGTATATCATCATTCATGATAAAAATCTTTGTGTTTTCTTAAATACTAAACATTTTTTTAAAGCCTAAATTTTTCATTGCTACAGAAGAGCCCAAAAGCTCCCTTCAAACGTTATTTGTTCTTTTACTAATAAAAAAAATTTCCTCAGGGTATTCTCCACTCCATAAATGAAACTCATTCACCGTTCTACCAATAACACCTTTGTTGAACTTTTTTCTTGACCGTTTTTACAAGGAATACTAAATTCATTCCCACTAGTTTCGTATTGTTCTTGTTGCTTTAAAATGCGCTGTAGGGATCTGACGGATACACCGATCGCTTTAGAATCCCGATTCAGAATTGTTTTAAATATTTTGCTTATCATTCTTCGGCTTCTTTCTTCAGAAAATTATAAATATTGAGACTAACTGCTCGAGTTTGACTTTGATAATCCTCTTCCCTCCCTCCTTAATTTTACTGGTTTTTTACGACGTTACGAATTTATGTTTACACTACAATAAATTAAATTTACGAATAATTCAAATAAAATTAACCAAAAAATAACATTTCTTTAACGACACTAACACTATTAATAAACTATTGACAAAAAAACATCTGCGATTAAAGATCGATTATCTAAGTATTAAATCCAGTCTGGTGAAACGTATACAATGTTTTCAGAAAAGTACGTAAATACGATGTTCTACGCTCGGAGATCTGATCTCAAAGTGACAAATCGTTTACCCCCCACCATAAACTATTGCTGCGATGCTACGCCACATCCAATTTCTAGTTACGACATAGTGTTTATCCCGCTTGTAATCTACGTTTATTTGACATTGGAATTTAATGATAACTGCAGAAACGAAAACAAAAAGTGTTAAATCGTTTAATAGTATTAGTTTAACTTATAAATAATTATATGACGAAACAAAATAATTTACTTAATTGCATATTGTATGTATGTAATTAAGGCTGACATTATATCTTAATGATAAAAATACTTTTGACAAACCTTCATATCATGTACAGGAACGTACATAAAAGTAAATAGTCATACTCATGGAAACGAATTAAGAATCCTTCATTACACAAAAGCAAAATCGGTGCAAAAGAAAATCCGATAAACCGCTCAATTTCTCTAGTCATGTAGTGACGTAATTAATCACTACGTTTCTAATATATTCCGGGCAGTAGTTAATGTACAAGAAAAGATAAAATGTTTTTCTTTTCAAAAAATATAGACTACATTTTATATTAATTCTTTATATGTGTGAAAAACTTTTAGCGGTTATTTATACAACTATAATAATACTATATGAATATTTTACCATATCAGGTTCTGATAAATAGCAACGTTTCGAACGAATGCCTGGAGTAAAATTGACGGCGGAGAGTCATAAAAACTATAGATAATTATCGCCAACATTTATACACTGGATGTATTTTTACACCCGAGAGAAATCGTGAATATCAATTTTCGTTAATAGCTGTCAGACACGTGTACACTGTAACTTAACTATAGAGTTGCGATTATTAAATATAGTTAAATTATTATTATTTTTTTTTTTTAAATTAATAAACACTTTACAATTTAACACTAAAATATATATTTAAAAAAATTATATATATATATTTTTTTTAAAATGGAACCGATATCAAGACCACGTAATGTGATGCACTTATATAGAATTATAAGATTTCCATTGTCTTTATTGATGCTGTATATTATACATTGGATTTGAAATGTTTAAGACGAGATATCTCGATTTTTGATGATTTTATTAACGTTGCTACATATCTTGTGCAGAAACTCACATTACCTGCCCTACAGAAGACCATATAACACCATCTAACGTGACGCACACATATTGAATATCAGGATTCTCACTGCCCCTACCTACCCACCGAACGGCGAAAAACATTTTTATGTCAATTTTCAGATCGATTTTATGTCATCTTCATGGTACCACCGTGAAAAACAGCTGCGTAGACGGCAACTAAATTTATTTCAATCGGATTAATAAAAGAAACGTTTTGCACGAACAGAAATTTAAAAAATATACGGTTGGAATACATAATCGCCTTTTTTGAAGTCTGTTAAAAAAAAGGGTGACAACAAAGTTGTAATAACAGACTGGCGTCGGTTATTAATTTTTATATAAGTTTATTATGTTAAGAGGAAGAAACTAAAAAAATCTACCAAAAAGGTACAATCAAAAAAAAATTATCAAAGATTTTTTTTTGTAGGGGTGGGGATGAATTTTATTGTAATATTATAATTAAAAGTTTATTATTTAAATTTTTAATAACATTAAAAGTTCAAATAAATCAAATAAACTTTTTAACAAAAATCGATATTTTTAAATTTTAATCGGCCTCCATCCACAATATCACCTCCAAAGTATTTTTATTTGGGACGCTTTCACTACTACTATGCCTAGAAATAAATAAAAATTATTCGGTTAAATATGTGCAATAAATAAAAAAAATTCATTTTTCAATTTTTAAGGAAGGAGGAATTTTTGGGCAACATTTTTTAAAAAAATGGTAGATGTACACATGTTTTGAGCGTAATATAAAGTTGGGCTATGTTTGCAAAATTTTGAGAAAATTGATCCATACCGAAAAACTATCTACACCTTGAAGATATTGATTCCAAAACTGTATCAACAAATTGCCTCATACACACGAGTCTCTGTACAAAATTTCATAAAAATTGGTTTATCTATTCAAAAGTTATTAAGCTTTTAAACACGTACATATATACGAAAATTACCCCCATTTTATTACGGGGGTCCCTGGTTCATGAAATGTCGAGAACTTGAATAAAAAACTATAACCCGTTTTTTGACCGATTACCATAGTTTATTTCTTGCAGCATAGCTCTAGAACTGCCAGGAAAGTAATTTATTTTTACTACTTTCTTAGCATTTCGTCTGCGCTACTCAAAAAAAAGATGGGGTTTAACTGGCAGTGCACTTCTATCGACGTTATTTCTTTAACTACCATTAAAGCGTGTTTATTTGTGTGTGGACGAAGAAGAGAATTATAATAATTAAAGAATATTATAATGTAAAACTTTTAAAAGAATAAAGTGTTGGGTAAAATCATGACTAACAGTGAGTAAACCAGTTGACTGTTCGGCAGTAATTAACGATCTACTGGTAGAAGATACTTAACAATCTTGAAATATTTTATAAGCCCAATTACAAATCTGAATTTATAATAATTCAGCTCGTTAGCAAGTAGTTTACAATTAATTAACAATTTTCTTTGAATCTCTTCTGAAATGTATTAGAAAATGTACCAATTCAACCATTAATCTGTTTTTTCACTACTCCAACAACCTTCGTAGTTATTTTGCTACAGCACTTGCTTTTTCCGTACTTTGGTATTAACAGTGAAATTTTATCATCGTTCAAACTTTTTTTTATTTTAATAAAAAAGAGAAACAAACCAGAAAAATAATAATGGCGACTGCGAGTAACAAAAATGTGTACACCGTTGCTACTTGCATGCGGATTGAAGGAAGTGAGAGAGAATCCAGTACAACTAAATGTACGAAATAGAACGTAACCCTGAGAGTTACTATTTGATAATCAGGTTTGGTTGTTTGTAAATGAAACTTTTTTACTCTTAGCGAACTTTTACAAATCGACAAACAATATCTAAAGTGCGTAAACTAGAAATTAACTCTCTATCATTCTCAGCTCTTAAGTGTATATAACCCCGCCAGTTAACTACGATATAATTATCCTAATTGATGTGTATATTACCATGAAAGACCGAAATTAGAGAATGTTAATATTCTCCGGTGAATGTTGACACATACCGAATACGTCGGTGAAAGGACAAAATATTTGCTTATATTATTATACATTCGGACCACCGCCGGTATACGTATGTCGATAAGGCAGATAAGCTCTGATGGGGATCGAATCGATAACTAGAAATTAAAAAAAGAATCACTCCATACCAATCTCTAAGGTAAATAGGTTACGAAAAACTCTCTCAAAAAAAAAATGAAGTTTAAATTTAAGCCAAACGTAACTTACGCTCGCTAACTTCGTCTAATTAACATCAAATATACAAATTACGTATGTTATTCTCCAACATTGGAGACGATTAATCAAATTCACCGCATTTAGCATGCACTATTGGTGAAAGTTGAATAAAAATATTTTTATAAAAAACCGGACGAATTTCAAACTATGTGATCATTATTTTTATCGTTATCGTTCATGGCATGCAGTTAACGTATTCTGTATATCCTGATTGACCCTTTCAATTTATAAAATGCTAAAAATTTGATTAAATTTTTTTATAAATGCGGTTGTGTTGTTAATTATTAGTTATTGTTTGTTATTATCAATATTATAACACCGTTTAAAGTTCTTTATTGTAAGCGTTATGAATATAAAATGCAATAAAATTCTTCATGCAGCGCGTTTTACCTAGTTTTATTGTTAACACGGTTTTTCCATCATTGTAACTTTGAATGCTTATAACTCAATAACGAAGACGTTAACAGAAAAACGAGTTCACCGTTGTTTTTCTTGTAAAATTTTAAATCGAAATCATGCGTCATATGTCCACCTTCCGAATTTAAAATGAATTAAGTTTGATTCAAAACGGTGGATCCAAGATGGGGTGAGAAATTAAAAAAAACACCATAATGTAATTTTTTTTTAACTATGTAGAACCCCATTTCTTTCTGTTTCCAATACCTCTCAAATATATAGTAGAAAGCTAATTCCATACTTAAATATCATTCTGTATATATTAATATTGTAATCATCGACAATATAAATTCTTATTAACAGATGTATATTTTATTAAAATTTCTCTTACAAAAATATTAATTACCTTTTCTTTTCGAGAATATAATTAATTAAGTTAAAAAATAGATTAAATAAAATAGATTTAAAATAAATGACCTTTATTAACAAGTGAATACTTCTTATAAATACAAAATAAAAAAGTACTTTCAAGGATATATTTATTAATAAAATAAATATCGAACCGGAACTGATCTTGCATTTATAAAGATGAAGAAAATATTGTACCAATTATAGTACTTAGAAAATAAAACGTAAACTGGAAAAATAACAACTTATATATCATTAAATTTTTAAATTCGCGAATGTATTATTATGAGTAATTTGTAACACCAAATTATTATTTTTATTGTTAACAATTATAAAATCTACCAATTCTATTAGCTATAATAATACACATTTATTATAGAATCAACTAAATTATCTATTAACCGTAATTATAACGTTATATTTATCAAAAGTTAATTATACGTATGTAGATTAAAAAACCCTTTAAAATTTTTTTTTTTAAATCTGATGACACCATATAACTTCCTGGCACACCTATTAAATTACATCTACACATTTTTTTATTACATAAAATTAATAGTACATAATTATAAATACATATTCACATAATTATAAATTATTAATAGGTAAAATTTTATTTCATTAATGACTTAAGATATTTTTCTTTTCTTTTTTTTGTTATTATTGAATTATTATTTACTGTAAAACTTTTTTTACGCTCAGAGATTAATAATTTTAATAAATCAATATATTTAAATTAACAAAAAAAGTTTTAAAAAAATTCGGGTTTGGACCGACGTGCTTTCTTCTTGTTAGATTACAAATATTACATTAATTAAAATTTATTTGGCTGTAACTCTGAAACCAATAAAAATTAGTACCATTTACGATATATCGTTGAAAAGTTCTCAATGAGGGCTTATCACTGCAGTTAAAAATTATTCCAAAATCCAAATTTTTTGGATTTTGGGCGTTTCTGGACACTTTAGATTCAGTCCATTGCAATCAAAAGGGAAGGTGCACAACCAAATATTACAAGTCCTACACCCAAAATTTCAACATTCTACTACTAGCATCTACTATTACATTACTACTAGCGTAATCTAATAGTTTTTGAGTTATGCGAGATAGATACGTACGTACAGACATCACGCCGAAACTAGTCAAAATGGATTCAGGGATGGTTAAAACGGATATTTCAGTTGATATCTGAAAACCGAAATTTTTCGCGATCACAATACTTCCTTTACTTCGTACAAGGAAGTAATATGTTTCATTCAATTTTACCAACAAAACGAATTTAAATATTAAATCACTATATTAATTAAAACAATCTAACCTAATTCAATAATATCAAAATAAAAAAGAATTCAATAAAAAAAAGTTAACAAAACAGGTATAGGACTTTCCTGCCTCGCGGCTAAAGCCCGCGTTCCGGGAAAGTCCTACAACTATGGATTCTTTCTAATGCACGGCTTACACACAGAAGTTAATTAAAAATATTTATTATATTATTTAAATATAATACTCTTTCGTGTATTTAATTCAATGATTTTAACCAAAGCGCGCGCGCATACCGTATTTAATTCGCGCGGGTGTAACGATACTAGTGGCGACAGTCGGCACTAACTAAACTAATTTCACAACTTGAAGGAATTCACAACCTGAGGGAAAAGAGAATTTCCCTCAGGGAAAGAAGGAAATTCCAAGATGGTGGACTGCGACACTAGCGCTCCTTGTAGTGACAAGGGGTACTATTGGCGCATATACCCATTTAGCCACTAGGTTAGAGAATTTTTTTTTAGATGGGAGTGCGATTTTATAAAATATTTTTGCATATAATGTTAATTTTTAGTTGTCAACAAAGGTGCCTAAGAAAAATATGACCTTAATTAGGTGAAATCTTGAGATACTGAGGGTGACCTTACTCAACAGCCTCACCTCCTTGACCTTTTAAGTTGAAAATTTAATGACATTAATGTTTCATTTACATAAGTAGTCTGACCAAGTTTGGTCAAAATCGGGTTGGTAGTTCTGGAGATATAAGGAGATTTGGAGGCCGACACCGAATACACAAATGTACGACCGAACATTAACATCCGAGAAATTTCCATCCGGTTTTTTTAAGTTCCTTAGGTGTCAGTACGTCAAGATCCAATGAAAACCGCATCTGCCCAAATTGGATCGTTTACATACTTTCTCTTTAAGAAATGTAGCACTTCTATAGCGCTATCTAGAAGGGAAAGTAAAAATTAATTTCAATATTGAGAGCTACATTTACTTGGCTTTGAATATTAATTAAGGTTAAATTGATAACATTTTTTTTCGGAATGATCCATTTTAATAAAACAACAAAAGTTTTAATAAAATATTTCGTTTTATAATATATATATATATATATATATATATGTATATATAAATTATTCTATGTAGACAGTTTCTTGCCAATTAAATTAGGACAAATTTTAATAGAGTCTACAAGTTTGAGTACCATAGTTCTTTCAACAAATTTCCTGTCAACATTGGCTAATACTAGTGTAACCACTTATTAAAATTGACACCAAATAACATTATTACACCTTCCCATCGTTATACTAGCGTAACTCTAATAATGAACACCTATACTAAATAATAATTTTGTAATTACTTAAACTGACAGTAACAAAAGAACTTTGTCGTATAGATTGGGTTATAGCATTTTGCCGGAGAGGTGCTCAGATTGACATTACGAGAAAGAACTTGTTTAGTAAGAGACAGACGAGGTAATACACTTGAACTTGGTTCATTAAAATTCCAGTCGTTCAATATTCCAAGTCTACAGAATTTTCACGTATTATTTACGCATTAGTACGATAAATATTTAATTCAGAATTTTAATAAATATTCTAAAGTTGCTCTCTCTGATAACAATGATGTTCATTATAAAGTTGTTACCTGTGATGAAAACAAACTGAATACCTAACTTGTAGGAAAGAATTTCAGGTGGTTTGGTATCTAAGTTTTTGACAGCATGTTTGATTCACTAAAGAAACTAACGTAAACCACTTCATTCCTCAATTTTCTCAGAAGTCTGATATAGTCCTTGAATGGCCCATGTGTGCCTCAGTTCGTTCCACCGGTGACCAATTCAAGAACGACTTGTTTCTAAGGTTAGGTCATTTACAATCATTTTGTTTTGGCTTTTTACATTAATTACATAGAATATCTCAAGAAGAAGTGAAAAGAATCTCAGAACATGCTCCGAAAGTAGAAATAGTTAAAAAAGTATATATAATTATGCGTTCGGAAACGTTTCGTTTTCTAGTTACAATTTGCGAAAAATGTCGCCTCGATTGCTGCTCAAAGAGTAAAAATAAAACCACACTGAAATTCTTGGAACTTAAATTTTATCATTTTATATGGTTTTTGATCTGAAAAGTTTAAAAACAATTTTTTGTCTGAAGTATTTCATTAAATTGCCAATAAATAAATAAAATTTTGCTACAATCCACCAATCTCCGTGGCGGAGTAGTACCGTCTCGGCCTTTCATACGGAGATCCTGGATTCAAATTCTGGCATTTTTTAAAAGCTATAAAATTTCATATTCCATATACAAGCTTCAGAGCTTCTGTAGAATTCATCAATAAAAAAATAAAAATAAAAAGTCTTTTTAGATAATCTTTTTCCCCAAATGTGTACGTTGCAATTTCTTCAACTAGCGAACAATTAACAATCCTTCTCATGGCTCAGTGTGATCAGGATGATATAAATGACATGTAAATGAGGTGTAGTCTTGCACAGACTTTTTTTTCCCATACCTAGGAGGGTGGACCAGCTAATGCATTGCACACCCTCATTTGTTGCCTTTGTCTCGAACCTACCGAGACCCCACCGGACCCGGTAATGCTGTTCCCCGCGGGGATCGTTGGTCTAGTAGTGAACGCGTCTTCCCAAATCAGCTGATTTCGAAGTCGAGAGTTCTAAGGTTCAAATCCTAGTAAAGGCAGTTACTTTTACACTGATTTCAATACTAGATCGTGGATACCGGTGTTCTTTGCTGGTTGGGTTTCAATTAACCACACATCTCAGAAATGGTCGAACTGAGACTGTAAAAGACTACACTTCATTTACACTCATGCATATCATCCTCATTCACCCTCTGAAGTAATACCTGAATGGTAATTCCCGGAGGCTAAACAGAAAAAAGAAAGAAAGTTGGCTTCTGCTGATTTAAGAATTTCCTTTTTAACATTCTTCCATTCTTCTTCTATATTTTTTACCTTATCTTTTTTACTCAGACCTCTTACAATGTCCTTCTCAAAA
This sequence comes from Lycorma delicatula, assembly GCF_047948215.1. Taxonomy (NCBI): domain Eukaryota; kingdom Metazoa; phylum Arthropoda; class Insecta; order Hemiptera; family Fulgoridae; genus Lycorma; species Lycorma delicatula. The sequence continues at coordinate 89,665,773 of NC_134463.1, read as the reverse complement.
ATCTTCTTTACTTCCTCTTCCTCAAGCTTCTCTAAATGCCACCGATTCATCTGACACCTTTTCTTTAGGTTTTTAAACGCCAATCTATATTTCATTATCACTAAATTATGGTATCTATTAATGTCTGCTCGTGGATATGCTTTGCAGTCGACAATTTGATTTCTAAATATTTGCTTAACCACGATATAATTTATCTGATACCTTGCAGTCCAGCATTTTCCGTGTGTATATTCTTAATATTACGAAATTAATTTCTCAAACATGGTTACCGCTGATATATTAATAAATTATTAAAAAGTGCAAATCCACCTGACCAACAATTAATTTTGACTTCTAGAGATCTTTTAGTCCTTAATCCATCATCAGGAAATTAAAATATCATTATAAAATAAAATTAAAGGATAAGATATTAAGCAGTAATGACTGATTGTTAATTAGTATACAGATAATTAGCAATCAATTATTACTGCTTAATATTTTAATTCTTTAACTTGATTTTATAATGATATTATAATCTCCTGACGCAAGGTGTAAGGACTGAAGTCAAAATTAATTGATGGTCAAGTGGATTTGCACTTTTTAATAACTACTAAATTATACTTCGTGCAAAACTCAATAGGCTCCTCTTTGTCTCCTCTTTCATTCGTTTTGCCCAACCCGTATTCACCCTCAATATTTCCTTCCTTGCCTTTTTCAATGCTTGCATTCCAACTTCCAACTCTTATTAGATTTTCATCCCCTTTTATGTGTTTAACTGCTCCGTCAATCTCTTCGTATTCACAATCTACCTCATCATCATCGTGGGCACTTGTAGGTATATAGACGTTAACAATCTTTGTCGGCTTAGGTTTTAATTTTATCCTGATTACAATGATTCTACCGCTAAGCTTTTTGAAATACTTTACGCTATTCCCTATTTTCTGGTTTATTACGAAAACTACTCCTGCCTGTCCTTTATTTGACGCTGAGTTAATTATGCTAAAATCACCTGACCAAATATTTTTTTCCTCTTCCCATCGAACGTCGTTAATTCCGACTACATCTGCATTTAACCTATCCATTTCTCTCTTTAAATTTTGTAACCTACCAACCCCTTTTAGACTTACAACATTCCACGCTCCGATTCGTAGAATGTTTTTTTTAAATTTTCTGTTGGCCCCTTCCTTAGTAGTCCCCACCCGGAGATCCAAACCGGGATTAGTTTACCTTCGGAATATTTTACCAAGGAACCTGGTAAAAAAGTGTAACAAAGTTGGAGGTGCACCTCCATCTTTCAGCTGCACAGTAATCAGAAGATTAAGTGATGTTGGCATGGACGTTTAAGTCCTCCTGACCTACGCCCTTAACAATTTACTAAAAGAGCTGCTACCCTCTTTCAGGAATCATTCCTTAATCTGGCTCTCAACAGATATTTCTCCGATACGGTTGCACCTTCGGTCCAGCAACTCTGTATCACTGAGCACTCAAGCCCCCTCACCATCCGCAAAGCCGCATGATTCATAGAAGGAGACCATCATTGTAAGCCTTACGTAGTCGACGTAGATTCGAAATTCAATTTGATATTAATATTTTCATAACGCCTCGGTCGGCGAAGTTACAGATGGGAAGAACTTTTAGGTCTGATAGAATTTATGATCGTACACAGCATGAATCTATGCCAGAATGCTCTCAAAGAGTTGAAGAGCCATTTATACGCTCAGATCAAGTTTACAATGGAGTTTATAATCAAGGAATACAATTTTTATCTAAACATTATATCTAATCCGGTTAAGTGTCAATAAACTTGTTAAGTGCTTCCAATTTTTTAACATCAGTACGTATATAGCCCAGACGAAACCGCGACGGAGGATGCCAGTTAGAATATAATATCCAAAAAAAATATATTTCCTATATTTAAATATAGGAAATATAAATATTAAAATATATTTAACTTTATTTCCTAAATACCAAAATTCTCTCACTTCTTATGTTTTTTGTTCCTTAATACCTAATTCGTAACTTTGCTTTTTTCATATTTCATTACCTCATTTCTATTTATTTATTTATTGTTGTTTTTTTTTGTTTTTTTTTACTAAAGCTTTCTCTTAGCAATAAATTCACGCCGTTCGGTATTTCCTCTAACTCATTTATTTATTTATTATATTTACAAACAGATTACTTTATGCTAATTGGCTAAATTATCTTTTATTTCGTTTAAAAACACACTGAGATGTAATTGTTGCACCACTGCATTGCAAAATTACAGATCCATTATACAATAGAAATCATTGTAACCAATTGTTAACTAACATTATATAACAATTAAATTATTAAACATCAGTTTAAGAGTTAAGATAAATCTATTCCTTAAAAAAACACACATATGTACAAGGACAACCCGGTTTACATTATTATTATATTTTATAACAAACATCAATGAATACTGTAAAAGATTAAATAGAGCCGTTTGATTAAGGGTAAGCGAAATACTTTGAACAATTAAAATATAATAACGTTTGATGACAAGTTATTAAATAGACAAGTAAATACGAAAGTTAAGGTAAAGGAGTACAAAAGTTATTAATACAAGTTATTAATACCATTTATAAAGTGTATCGCGAGGTTCTCCCGGGACTTTCATAAACTATTCTAATCGTGAAAATAATAGGAAGAGTTCATATAAACAAATGTCTTATAATGCTTCGTTCGCGAGTTACGGCTAGTGAAGAATTTCGCTCAGATTTCAGCTACCCCGGTGAAATGAGGTCTTACTGAAATTTTTAGGAGGTTAATTAAGGAGCAAAATTAGTGATTTCTTATGTTTTCGATCTGAAAGATCGAATAAAATAGCACCCAGAACCGTATCTCCAGTAGGTTTTGAGATATCTAGGGTGAAAACCAATAAACTGGGATAAAAAATACCCTGTTTTTACCTCTTTTTACGAAGTAAGTATTGTGATCGCGAAAAATTTCGGTTTTCAGATTTCAAGGGAAATACACATTTTGACCATCCCTGAATCCATTTTGACTAGTTTCAACGTGACGTCTGTACGTGCGTACATACACATGTATCTCGCATAACTCAAAAACGATTAGCCGTAGGATGTTGAAATTTTGTATTTAGGACTGTTGTAACATCTATTTTTGCACACTCCTTTTCATTGCAATCGACTGGACCAGACCAATGAAGCCCAAACTCCAAATAATTTGAATTTTGAACTTTTTCTTAACTACAGTAATATGATATATCATTGAAAAGCTCTCAATGAGAGCTTATCATAAGTGGTACTTATTTTCATTGGTTCCAGAGTTATAGCCAAATAAAATTTCAATTAATGAAATATGTAGATCTTACAAGGGGGATCTTACAAATCCGACTTCATCTCCTTTTTTTAATTTTTTTTTTTATTTAAATAAATTGATTTATTAATTAACTTCTTATTGTAAAAAAAATGTTTACAATAAATAATAATTCAATAATAATTTTTTTTTAAATATGAAAAATATCAGAAGTTATTAATGAAATTAAATTTTATGTACTTTTCATTTTAAAAAAATGTGTATATGTAATTTAATAGGCGTACAAGGAAGTCATGTGGTGTCTACATCAGATTTTTTATGTTTAACATACAATAATATTCTTAAATGGTTAATAAACACATAAAACATAAACAAAACATGTAGAGAATTTAATTCTGAACAAAATGGTGCAAGATAAAATAATGAAAAATTATAAAAATACGAATTTCATTTGGAAACAGTTCATTACAATATTTGTCAGAAAAGTAGTTATTACAAACAAAAACCGTAGTCTTTTTGGTCATGTGAAAAATTTGTAAAAACAAATTTTATTGTTAAAAATTGTTAAAAAATCTAAAAAGATTAGATATTACACAACAATTGTAAAATAAATATTACTTAGATAATAATTTTTTTATTAATGACAGAAATACAATAAATTATCTGAAACATTTTTATTTCAAATTTTGCAATAAAATAACAGCTAGTCAACAATATACATTACTGTATTAATGTTTAAATCATTCTGTAAGTACTGTGAACTGTGCTGTCGTTAGTGAAGGTTTTCCTGTGAATTTTAGTTTGAACATGATCGGTTTACCGTTAAGTAATACCATATTTATTTACAACAGAGGAATACGCTAATATGGTATTAATTTTCGGTGTGTGTGTAGTGGTAATGCTACAGCTGCTTCAATAGAATACGAAATACTTATTCGAATCGCAGATTCCAGATCCCAAAAACATTTAGCGCGACTTTTCAAAATTTTCGGGAAACAGATTCACCATCTAATATTCGTGCCACCTACAAACGATCTGTGCAACAGGACGCTGTTATGGATGAAATTATTATCGATGCAGTTAACGCGCAGTCCAGACATCAGTGCACGACGTCTTTCTAAGCGGATTGGAGTTTCACATTCGATGGTTTGGAGGACACTTAAAAAAAAGTTTTATCCTTATCATAAACACCCAGTTCAAAATCTTCACCCGGAAGACGGTCCTCCGTCAAACAACTCTACAAGTATGTTTTGTTTACCGATAAGGTAAATTTCACTCGAGATAGCGTCAACAACTTAACGCAATGAGCTTACATGGGCAGAAATAAATCCTCATGAAACGGTGGAAGGCAAATTTATCAATAGTTACACTATTTCGCGTCAATGTATGATGTGGCCTTCTTCACAATCGGCTATTTAGATTGTTCATATTCCCTTGCCGTTTAAATGTTGAGGTCTACTTGAACTTTCTTCAAGAAAAATTGCCACAGCTGCTTGAAGATGTTCCTTTAGCGTTCAAACGCAGATTATATTTATAGCACGATGGCTCACCTCCCCAATTGTCTTGTGCAGTTTCCACTCACTTAAATTATTATTTAAGTGAAAAATGGATTGTTCGTGGATGTCCACCATTCCTAGCCACTATGATCGTCCCTGAACGATCATAGTGGCTAGATCATTTTTTTTAGTTGTTTGTGTTGTCCGGATCGTAATATTATTCTTATTTCATCTTGTTTTATTTTTTTTCCGGGAATATTTATTAGCGTGTCGCTATAACACGCAAATTGAGCGGTATATTTCGAACACCAATTGAAATTTATCGGAAACTTAGGAATGTTCAATCTGATAGCGATTTGTATGCTGACAGTTCTAACAAGTTTAATTTTACAAATTTTACATCAATTTCTTGCCAAAAATCATGAAATTTTCAGATTTAACACAAACAAGGTAACAATTCTAAAACTTATGATTCCCGTAGTAAAATTATCTCTTGATTTTCAATTAAGTGAATTCAAACTCATTTTTTTGTTTTTTGTTTTTTTTTTATTTCTTTTTTTGGGTTCTTTAATCTTTAGAAAAATTCTCCTAGTGCATTGGTTTTCCTACAATTAAAAAAGAAATCTGATATGGACACCACATGACTTCCTTGTGCGTCTGTTAAATTATATATACACATTTTTAAAAGTACATAAAATTTATTTCACTAATAACTTATGATTTTTTTTATTTATTTTTATTTTTTTTATTGTAAAAAATATTTTTATTACTATCAGATATTTTTTTTTTACTATCAGAGGTTAATAATTATTTATAAATCAATACATTTAAATGAAAAAAAAGTTAAAAAAAAAAGGAGATGAAGTCGGATTCGAACCGATGTGCCTTCCCCTTGTAAGATCCAAATATTTCATTAATTAAAATTTTATTTGGCTGTAACTCTGGAACCAATGAAAATAAGTACCACTTATGATATATCTTCGAAAAGCTCTCAGTGAGGGTTTATTACTGCAGTTAAGAAAAAGTCCAAAATCCAATTTGGATTTTGGGTTTTTTTGGACTCTATTGGTTCAGTCGACTGCAATCAAAAGGGGAGATGCACAAACAGATATTACAATAGTCCTAATTTCAACATTATACGGATAATCGTTTTTGAGTTATGCGAGATACATACGTCACGCTGAAACTAGTGAAAATGGATTCAGGGATAGTCAATATGGATATTTCCGTTAAAATCCGAAAACTGAAATTTTTGACGATTACAATACTTCCTTTACTTCGTACAAGGAAGTAAAAACTGGTAAAAATATTGGTAATAAAAAATTTTATAATTTTTTTAGCACAAGGTTACAAATAGTCACCATAACAGGCAATTTAGAGGGGTTTTTTACCAATAATAAAATAAGCATGTGATTTTTCTTCTAAAAAGGTTTCCTTCTAAAAACTATCTCTAAAAAGATCTGGTTCTCAAAGGGTTAACAAAAGAAATGCAATGAAAAAAGAAAACACAGACATTTTATATATAGGGTCCAAAGAGTTATTACATGTATAACCTTAATGTACTGCATAATTTCTAAATTATACTTAATAGATTTGTTCTTCAATTAATATAGTAGTTCTCACTCTACGCTGTATCGATGTAAAAAGAGAATAAGTATTCCGCAAACAGTGAAAAATAATTAAAATTAAAATGAATCTGAGTATATTTAAACGTTGCAACAAGTTCAAACATGTTTAAAAATCAGACGGCCAAGGCAATCGACAGTTGCAAGTAAAGAAACGAGTACATCCATTTTTGACGTCATATAAAAGTATTCATTATTCAAGTTTTTTTTTCAAGAAATAAAAAGATACAATAAAATCTCTTAACAAAAGAGATAAAATTGTTGCTTTTGTGTATAATTACAATTCCAAATTTCTACGTTGAACACAATAATTTTAATTATACTTTTAAATTAGATGTAATTTTTTAATATAATTTTAGAACACTTGTCTGACTTTTAAATAACACTTTTGCAATATTTTCCATTATCTAGTAATAACAATTCTTGGATCCATTCATTGTAATAACAAAACCAGCAGATGTAAGCGTAAATAATTATAAAAAACTACTCGACGTTATTAGAGATTCTAATTTTTTTTCTTTAAATATAAGGAACTGTCTTTAAATGATTTCTGGATAAATTTAAGGAAATAGTACACAAACGGTGTCAAAACTTGCTGCTTTTATTTTATTTTAATTTCTTTTACTACTAAATACGAAAAACAAGATTTTCATAGTACTCTGCAACGCAGTTAAAGTCTGGGCTGTAAACTACACCTGATATAATATAGTTAAACTTTTTATATTGTCTGATATCAAACGATTTTTTTTTTTTAATTCAAAGGACCTAAGACATGGAAGAAATTAAGAACGGAATTTTACACTACATATATATGCCTATAAAGCATCTTGTCCTGATCCATGTACCGATTTAGTAACAAAAACTACTGAAGATAAATTCATGAAAACTTGTGTAAACGGTTTTTTTTTTTTAGCCGAAAGTATTACTTCAGAGGATGAATGGGAATGAATACAGTCTCAGGTCGACTATCCCTGAGAAGTGCGATTAATTAAAACCCAACCATCAAAGAATACCGGTATCCGCGATCTAGTATTCAAATCCATATAGAAGTAGTAATTGTCTTTAGTAGGATTTGAACCCTAGAACTCTGACTTCGAAATCAGCTGATTTGTGATGATGAGTTAACTCCTATACCAGGCCGGTGCGGATGTGTACACGTTCTACTTACAGTGTAAGTGCACACTAAAAAAGGATGTTTTGAAAGTGCAAGTTTAAAGAGTTAAAATAAAGTAAAAATGAAAGTTACTATTTTTTTTTAAATTGTCAGTAACAAATCGAACTTGTAAAGGTAGAAGAAAGGTAAAAAAATGGTTGCAAATTTTCCCCATTTTCGATTATACTAAACAAGACATTCAATCGATCTGGGTTTGCAAAAAATCTTCAATTAAATATCTAATAATCGTTTTCAAATATTTTTAATTTTAATATTTTAGGGAATAAAAACATAATTTTTTTTTACATTTTTGCCGTTTTATACTACCGTTATTTAATCAATCTTTAAAAGATTTGGTAACATCGTGATGGTAATTTAGGTTTGTTATTCTAATTATGAATTTCGCGAGCCGCAACATGAGATTTATAAACTAATTAGTGGATCCTGTATGCTAGAAAGAAGAGCGAGCAGAAGGAACGAGCCAAGCAGCCATCAGTCGAAGACCGAAGAATGAAGAAAGAAGAAACCTACACTTTCTCCCGTTCTGCCCCCCTTTCCGCCCTTTCAGGGCCACGGGACATTTTAAGGTTACTGACGTGTAATTCGATTACTGCCGGTTGACGGAAAGTGTAGGTCGAAGAAAGAAGAAGAACGAAGAACCACAACGCGACTCACCGCCACGGACTGGAGTCCTGTAGAAAAGCCCAGCAGAGAACCAGCATGAAGGGCAACCATAAAAGAAGAGGTTCTAAAACTCTCCTTACCAACTACCCACCTGCCTTAAAAACTTCAGTCAGCAAATACGACTCCCTCCGGAGAAGGGGACGCATAACTTCCTCCAAAACAACTAGAGCCCCGGTAGGCGTATTCCTGCTAGCCTGAAAGGCGCTAACACCGAAAGGACTTGAGCGGACAGACTTAAGGGGAATCACGCCGGGAGTACGAGGCTCAAAAAGCTTAGTCTCCCACGATCAGCTCCGATAAATAATTTTCACCCGGTCCATAGGATAGGAACGCAAATCACCAAATTTGTTCTTAAATAAAACATAAAAATTAATAACCGCCACTAAATAACCAATAACCCGCCTGATAAAAGAAAGACACAGCAGCAAGGGACTTTGTCTAGGCTCTGCGATCTGTAGGAAGAAATAATTAAACTCCCGCTACCCTTGCGTTCCGTTCCGTTCCTTTATACTAACCAGACTGTTCTGTTGAAGAAATTGCAATACACTGATAGTTTTTTTTAATTGAACAGGCTTTAATTTTTATTTATCACTATTATTATTCTGTATAAATTTATGTGGCAAAATTTTATAAGCGAGCTATTCAATAAAATTTTGAATGACTAAAAAAACTTTACACGAAAATACAATTACAGAAATAGTTAAAATACTCAAGCAATTAACACAGTGAGGTCTAGAAGGCAGAGCCCTCTGGCTAGACATCCTTATACTAAAAATTCCTGACCGCACCGATTCAGCATTGAAATCTACCGATACCTACCGATCAGCAATGAACTTTACCGATTGAAAATTATGAATGTTCAATGAAAATTGGGAGTAGATATTTCAGGAAATTTTAATGTGAACAAGGGTTTGAAGCAAGATTACTGTTTATTACCCGCACTGTATAAAATATCTATACAAGAAGCATTAAAGCATTAAATATACGGAGAAGAAAGTGCAGAAGGAATGTAATATAACATAGGAAACAATTGCCTATGTACACTGTTTTTTGTGGGCAATCAGATGGCGTTAGCTAATGATACTGAGGATATACATACATACTAAGGATATTAATAAAGGAATACCTTAAATGGGGCATGAAAACCTACCGATATGTAGGTGATGTTAATCGTTGTAACACTTTCCCACAGTTCAAGAGATTTGGATCATATTGAAAATCGTTACTCGTAAAGAAAGCTCCTGTGACTGATGATGGCTTTTGTACCTCATGCGCTTTCATCATATTATCGCAATAGTTAATTTATTTTGTACATTTCATTTGTTTAAACGCTGAAATCATTTAAAGAGGATAAAATATTTTAATGAAACTTTATAATTTAGAATTCATTTCCTTGAATAACGAAACTATATTCGTTCGGCTAAACGCTTTAAGAGTTTACCACCGTATAGGAAAGATTGTGTAAACTTAGTATATATTTCATGTTGTATGGGTTTTTCTCCTACTTCTATAGGAAAATTTAAAAGTTTTTATTTAAAAACACAGGAGGTTTTGTTTATCAAAAATATTGAAAAGTTTTTCCTGAAACTGGTTTCTTTTTATTATGATGTAAAAAAACGGTACAAATTAAAATTAATTTATTGAACATATTGAACACATCTAAGGTAAATTTTAACTATTTCTCTCTAATGTATTTTTCGCACAAAATGTTTTGTTATTCAAAATTTTATTGAATAGAACGTTTTTGAAAGTGACATTTTTGCAAAATAAATTCAAAAAAAATACGAATCTTGCAAATCTGTCCGATTTCGACGCCAATAAGAATTTTACAATATATGAATAGGTGCAACTTGCAACGAATTGCTTACTGTACAGTGTCGGAAATCAGTTTTACCTATCTGTGCAGTTCTTCGCAAGAAGACTTACATTTCGTTATTTTATTTTATTTCGTATAATATTTTTTTTCCTACGGCTGTATTATAACGTTTTAATTACGCGGCTGAAATCTGTATCATAGTGAGTCATTATGAAATATATTTTCCAAATTAAATCTATCTAACCAATCAAAGACCTTTTCAACCACTGGCCGGATACGAGTATTGTTTAATATATCAGCTGTGTTTTTACTTTGATTTTAATTCGATTTAGTAGTTAACAATCAGAGGTTAATTTGAAAGTACACAAGTAAGAAACTAGTCGAGAGTTCTAAGGTTCATATAATAGTAAAGACAATTTCTATCAGAATGGTATTATTATAGTATTGATAGATAACTCATATTCACTCAAAACTTCTACCAACATAAAATTATTATTTTTATTATTATTATTATTATTTTTCATCCAAGTGAAAAACTATTTCAATCGCATAAAGTATTTTAACAATTGTTGATTATGTGCTGGTTCATTTATTTAAATAGAAAGCCTTGAATTAATTATGAATAGAAATTATATTTATTATAGTTATGTAATTCACAAATATATGATAAGTGTAAAAAAGACAATATGAGTCTTCAAATGATGGACCGAGACTGCCAGATAGTAGTGCGGAACCGGCTTATACGTATAGTATGGATCGAGCTGAGTGAACCGCTAGAAGCTGTGTGAATTGTACAGAGCCGATTGAATCGTCAGGAGTTGTCTCAACAGTGTAATATCAATAGTAACACGATGAGATTTACCAATATTAAAAACTAAAAGAAAGGTACTATAGGAATTACCTACTGGCTGAACAGTTCACAACTCTTTGATGGACTCTGGATAGCCAGGCAAACCAAAATTGGACAATTACGAATTAGACCTCGTGTGAACTCGTCTTTATTTTTACGTCACAGATACCGAAAAAGGAATAGTATGTTAATGAAGTAGATTTTATATATTTTACTAAATATTGTCATATAAAAATTACTAACAGGTTTCTGTGTCTATGTGTGTGTTTATTGTGTTTACGCATTTACGCAAAGGTAAGGAAAACCAAACACATTAAGTATGAATATTTGAGGGAAAAACAGACTTGTCAAACCGGAATTAATTACAAACAAATAAAAAATATGATGCACAAACTACATAATTTGAACATAAAATTATCTGTAACAGAAGTTTTAAATTTTATTGCATATTTTGTAACAAAAATAATACCAAAAAACATAAACTTTTAAATTTATACAACACAATGAATAATATCTTTTACTACTAAATTCACCTATTAGACGTTTTGTAAATTTTATTTTAAAACAGGTTATACATTTTTTATACCATTTCCACTGACCTACCCAAGAAAAAAAAAAATAGTTTTTCCCTTTACTGAACATACAAGTTACATATTCAGCATTATACTTTCACTTTTTAACCACCTTAGTTTTTATAAATAAAAAAAAAGATTTTAATTAAAAAATAGTTATTCACTTTGTTTTTAATATTAATTATCAGTAATTTTTCGTTCTTAAAAAAATGAGAAATAATAATACGTAAAAACAGATTAAATAAAATACCACTATGTTCTCGGCACTTTTTTCAGTAACTGCATTACCACAGTTTTTTTTAAACGAATCTCTATTCATTATTAATTTATAGGCAACTGCGTCATATCAACTTACAAATTACATAAAATTCATTTATTGACTGTTTTATGGTGACTTCCAGCGGCTAAGTATCCCTTATTGCATCCAGTATTTTCTGGAAAGAGTGCTCATCCCCTATCACGCGACACCACCTGAATTTAGCGAAATTAGATTGCTCATGGTGCCTGGTAGTTGCCCTATGCTTTTTTTTATTCCGCCACCTTCATAAACGTTCACTGGTTTGAATAAGGCCAACACTGTGAGGATCAACAAAACGTTGTCGATGATTCACAGTATGATGGCGAAACCCTTTCGTTTCCAATGCATCGGTTTGGTACGTATACCAGGAATCCCCTAGTACGCGTACAACATACTCCCGTCATTAACATTATATTTGATAGCACCCATTTTTCAACATCATTTCTTGAACTAATCCTTTAAAATCGGCTTCTAAAAAAACATATAACTAGTTCTCATCAACTAATAATTCGGTATAGTTTTGTCGTAACAAAATTATCCATAAGAAAAAATTATAAAAGATTTTTAAAAATGCGATTTATTAGAACTATTATAATGTTCTTTAAAGGCGAGGCCAAACTCTAGGAAGTAATTCTAGTTAACATACTGAAAAAAAATTTCCATTGTTTTCTACTTAAAAAAACGATACTCTTCGTTGACAAATTTCAAAATGGCGGTCGTTTCAATTTTTCAATCTTAAATATCTTGGATTATTAGATTTATCAAATTGTGTCGTATCATAAAAATTATGAAGCATTTTTTTATAAACAAAACGACACCATAGTCGTAAAAATCCGACGACAAAGAACAGAGTTATTGGAAGAAATAGGCCTAAACCAATATGGCGGCCATCTTGTTTTTTTTATTATCGTGGTTTCTGATTAAAATTTCTAAAATTAGCAATTTAATCTGAAAAATTGATTTAGTTATAAAGTGAGTCATGATAATAAAAAAACTATGGCCGCCATATCGGTTTATGCCTATGTTTCGCAATAACTTTGCTGTTTATCGTCGGATTTTTACGACTGAGGTGTCGTTTTGTTCCCAAAAAATGCTTCATAATTTTTATAAAACAACATAATTTGAAAAATCTAATAAATCGTAAGATACCTAACATTGAAAAATTGAAACGACCGCCATTTTGAAATTTGTCAACGAGAGTATAGTTTTTTTTTCTTATTAGAAAATATTAAGTTTATAATAAAGTAAAAAATCTTATTGTGTTATCTCTGACTGTTCTTGAAAAATAATTTTTTTCTTAAAAAACACAAAATGGTGGATAGACAGAAAATATGCGTTTTCTGACCGATGTTCCCGCCACAATTTTTTTCTTCACTATGTTAGCTACATATTTACTCCCGAAACGACATGTTACATTGCTCAATTAAAGTTTCTTGATGTTATATGAATTTTATAACGCAAGAAAAAAATCTGATATACAAATTTTCTTAAAATGAAAAGTACATAAAATTATATTTCATTAATAATTTCTTTTTTTTTATTGTAAAAAAATCTGAAAAACGAAATTTTTTGCCATCACAATACTTCCTTTACAACGAAGTAAAAATTAAATGAGTGAGAGCCAAAAGCAAAAACAGAATATTACATTTGTTAAAGGTGGACATTAATTATTTTTTTAAATTTCATTTAAAATTAAAAAAATATTCATTCATAGGTTAAGCTTTAATTCGATTTTCTCTAAATCTAACACCCCATTTAATAAAAGGTAAAGAAGAACGTAAAAATTTTCAAAAAGTATTCTTTGTTTAAGGTCCAGAGTTTATAATTTTGGAAAATTGTAGACATTTTAAAACCGAAGGGAGATAGAGCAAAAAGACAAAAAATACCTATATTTATAATTCAGTTTTTCTTTCAATATAGCTATTTTAGCTAGCTATATTCTCCGGGAAAGTAATACCTACGCAAGAGAGTAGGTCAAAAAGTAAAGCAAAATTTTAAAAAAACCTTTTATTTTTATTTCCACTTAAAAAATTATGCTTATTTTTCAATATAATCCTCTCTCCTTCTATTCACTTCAGGTCTTGTTTTTCAACAAGCACTTAATTTCTTTCTTGGAGCCAAAGCAGGGTTGTACGACTGATAATTCGGCAGTTCAAAACTGAAATATTGAAGCCAAAAATATGTTATTGTGGGTGTATGAGGACAACCATTACCATGAAACAAAATCAGATCTTTTGAAAAGTTACACACCTTTTGGACTTGTTTTTTGTCCTCAGTGATAGCATTGAAACAGTAGTTTTCACTTTTCATGGTTTCACCTTTAGGCGTGAAGTAAATAAATACCGATCTTACATACCGCACAATATTGTTATAATTAATTTTCGAACTGATGACCTAACTATCAGTTGTTCATCGTACGTAAAAATTCTAATGTTTTTAACCAATCAGTCCATTCAAGGATCTTTGTTGTTGCATTCAAACAATTCTTAAATATCGTTAAAACTAATTTACCAATCCCTTCTGGTTTCATATCACAACCAAAAACAGCTAAAAACGAAACGATACTTCAAATCAACAGATTCTAAATTATAATATTCAATTAATATTAAAGAATCAGATGTTTCACCAAATCTGATGTGGACACCGTAGGACTTCCTTGTACGCCTATTAAATTACATATACACATTTTTAAAAGCACAGAAAATTTTATTTCACCAATAACTTAAGGTTTTTTCATATTTTTTTTTTATATTTTTGAATATTTTTTATTGTAAAACCTTTTTACAATCACGGATTAATAATAAATTATTAAATCAATATATTTAAATTAAAAATAAATAAATAAAAAGGTAAAAAAAACAACCGGAGATGGTCTGATTCGAACCGATATGCCTTCCCTTTAACATACAAATATTTCATTAATTAAAATTTTAATTTTGATTGCAATCAAAAAGGGAGGTGCACAACTAGACGTTACAGTAGTGCTAAATCCAAAATTTCAACATCCTACGGCTAATCGTTTTTGAGTTGTGCGAGATACATACCGTACGTACATAAATCACGTGCAGACGTCACGCTGAAACTAGTCAAAATGAATTCAGGGATGGTCAAAATGCATATTTCCGTTGAAATATGAAAACCGAAATGTTTCGCAATCACCATACTTCCTATACTTCCCTACGAGGAAGTAAAAAATAGTTTAAGAAAAGCAAATGAAATATGAAAACCGAAATTTTTCGCGAACTCAATACTTCCTTTACTTCGTACAAGGAAGTAAGAAAGATAAAACGTACTCTGGATTTTATTCCAGAATCTTCGGAATGATCACTTAATATTATATATATTTCAACCAGTTTTTCCAGCCAGATCTGAATGTGTGCATATATAGGCAAATGTGATTATTGCTATCGGCTTGCCAGACCTGTAGCTGCAAATGGAATGTAACTGAACAGGTAAACATGTAGTTGTAGTAAACATGACCTGAACAAACTCAGGTCGAACACTTCTGAGACATGTGGTTAATTGAAACCCAACCCTCTGAAGTAATATCTTACGTGGTTTCGGAGGCTAAAAATAAAAATTAAGTATTCAAATCCACATAAAAGCAACTGTCTTTACAAGGACTCGAACCTTAGAACTCTCGACTTCGAAAATCAGCTGATGCGAAGACGAGTTTAACCAGAAGACTAACCCGCCAGGTTAGATGTTAGATCATTTAATAAATCAATAAATTTGAATACATTATGTATATATATATATATATATATATATATATATATATATATATAAAATGTATATATAATATATAAGTAATATAATAGTAATAAAGTATAAGTATTATATATTATATTATAAAATAATATTAAGTAGTAAATAAAAGTATAATATAAGTATATTATATAAGTATTATATATATATAAACTTCTAAACACCGCTGTGTATAGCAAAAAACAAATAAATAAATAAATAAAAAATTGCAGACATAAAATGATGAAATAATTAAGAAAAAAGTTGAAATAGAATTTTTTTAAATCTTATTTTTTGAATAATTTTTTAATATTTATTTTAAATATTTTTTAGGTTTGTTTTAATTAAAATATAGGCCAGCGTACGAAAAATGATGCTCATGTTAAAAAAAAGTTAGAAATCAATACAAAAGTGAAATTCGAAAAAAGTTTTGAAAAAAAAAATTAGGATTATCTACAAATTATTAATTTTATTACTATCCAAGGGTACACTACAACGGTGAAAACTTTATCGGGTATAGGGAGAAAATTACGTTTTTTTATGAAACCTCCAGATTTTTTATTCTTTCTCGAGTCTTATAAAGAGACTCCAGAAAGAATAATCTTTAAAATTAGTGCAAGAAATTTTAAAACGGTTACTTGAGATTAGACCGGACAAACGAAATACGTATCTTAAAAACACTTCAAATAAAGTAAAATTTATTTGACATTTTATACTAAGAATAAATCGGTTCCTTTGAAACAGGAAAATATCATTAATTTTGTAAAAATAAAAAAATTCGATTGATAAACATTGTGATATTCTACTCAAAAAAGATATTCTACTCAAAAAAAAATCAAAAAAAAATATTTTCTACAGCAGATCCGTTTAAAATGTATTAAAAACATCATAGATGATTATAGTATTCTATATAATAACGAATAAATTTCATCGATAAAACGCAACTACCCTTTCTAAAAAATATATGGCAGACATAATTTACAAACAAATCGTCAACGATGTTAAATGTACCCTGACAAATGTTGTTTATTTTACTCAGAAATGTTTTCACGTTTAGTATATTTTGACTAATCGTTTTTACATTTTCATGGATATTTCTGGCTCAAAAAATACAAATTACAAAAATGGTTCTAATATTATCAAATAAAAAACAATTAAAATGTTATAAATTGAATAGCTAATTTTAATAGTAGCTTTAAATACTCACCCGATTTTATGACATCTGTTCGTAATGAATGATTACATATAATAGCAGAAAGTAAAGGTCTTTAGTACCAGAAAGTGAACAGAGTATAAATATAAACTTAACATTAAAATTAATATACTTAAATTAATATTAATCTAATATGAAATGTCTTACCTATTTACAAATGATACAAAATTCATTACTTTCCTACAAGCATTAAAATAAACAGTATTAATTAACCATAAAATTTTCCGTTACAAATATTTACTCAAGTAGCAACAAATAGACGCTGGATGTATCATTCCTGTTATAACATGTCCGTGAACACAGCGGACGATGCGCATCCAACGCTACGTAGCGGAAGATGCGCAATCGGAATGCTCCTAACTCCAGCGCTTGCATCAGCTCAGAGCTCTACCACCAAAATATTCAGTTTGTTATTTAAATACAAACATACGAGTACCAAGCTTAAAAATGTTGGATACTAGGTTTTAAAATAAATAAAAAATTAATACTCGACGTTTATATTTAATCCGTTCAAACCATTTATATTTTTGATAAATAAACTATAAAATTTTCAATACCATATTGATATGTGTACCATGTCTGAACGAAAAACAAAAAATAGGAGAAAATTATAAATGTTTGGGGAGTTTGTGATACTATCATCGCTTGTGCCATGACGTAAATTTTAATCTGTTGAAGCTGACAGATAATTAAATGCATAGAATAAAAATATTTTTTTTTACTTTGCCGTTTAGGTAGCTATAGCAGAGATATAGCTCTAGAAGGGAAAACATTGTAATCAATCCAATTTGGAAATTAGAAATTTTTCGAATGCTAATATGTTTGTGTGTATGTGTGTGTGTGTGTGTGTGTGTGTGTGTGTGTGTGTCGGCCTCTAAATTACCTTATATGTCCAGAACTACTGAACCGATTTTGACCAAACTTGGTCAGATTACTTCTACATGTGGAACATTGATGCCATTTAATTTTCAACTTAAAAAGATCAAGGAGATGAGGCTGCAGAACAAGGTCACCCTCAGTATCTCGAGATTTCACCTAATTAAGATCATATTTTTCTTAGGCACATTTAACAATTTAAAAGTAACAATATTTGAAAAAAAAAAACATTCTTCTAAATCGCATCCCCATCTTGACACCGAGACGAAGACGCCCACCATGTGACGGGTCCGACCATCACTCCACCCCCTCTGTACCTAGCTCTTAGGGGCTTTACCGGAGGTCATCTTCAATGGCCTCAAAACAAATATCTCATCTAGCCGCTGTCAAAATTCCACCGATGCGAATGCCACAAGCGATATTCACATCGGTGCACCACGCCTAGCTCGGAACCCACAATCATAAACAGTTTTACTAGGTTCCAAACAGGACCACTCGACTAAGATAATGCAACCACTATCCTACCCGGTGAAAGAGACGAGTTCAGCACATAACCCCCCAGGCATCCAACTTACCCACAAAATAATAAGCAATAAATTAAATAAACTGAACATATAAATAAAAACCAAACTATCCATAATATAAAACTGTAACTGAATAAACAACGATAAAAACCAAACCAAAGTAATGCCTCAAGAACACAACAAAAAAGAAAGAACTCTATAAACAAAAAATATAACAACTAATAATAAAAATGCACTGGAAAAACAAACCTATTAACACTAATAACCAAAGCCTAAACTCAAAACCTAATAAAATCACAAACGACAAACAAGAAATGTGGACAGTCATAAACATAAACTAAACAAATCGCATAACAACTAACAAAATACCTACAAATAACTAAAAACTTGCAATAAAATTACAATAAACTTATAACAAAACAATAAACGCAGAATTAAACTAACCAAAACCAGAATAAACAACCTAAGAAATCTCCACTAACTCTCATCATTAAAATCAGTTAATCATAAACTCTAAAACCTAAGCAAAACAAAATAAAAATAACAAATATCACAGAATAACCAAACCTATCGAAGTATAAATATAACATAATTCGTAAAACATAAAACTGAACAAAAAAAACACAAAGAATAAATCAACAAAACGAAACGAATACCCGGAAACCAGAAAAACCTTTAACACTACTACTAATCGCCTATATATCTCCTATTCTGCCGCTCATAAGTTTCCCTGCACGTTTGTACGCGGGACATTCCTTGGAACGGCAATCGTGATCGCCGA
The DNA here is from genome assembly GCF_047948215.1 of Lycorma delicatula. Taxonomy (NCBI): domain Eukaryota; kingdom Metazoa; phylum Arthropoda; class Insecta; order Hemiptera; family Fulgoridae; genus Lycorma; species Lycorma delicatula. Next base: position 89,646,859 of record NC_134463.1, on the reverse strand, counting down.
CTTGCGGGCTCAAGAGCAGTTAATGCAAGTAGCGGGAGCGCCGTCCTTTCTACCTGACAATCCTTCGCCAGACACCCGTCCTTGCCACAGAAGGTGCTAAGTTCCTTCTGCTTGCAAACCCTGGCTACATGGCCAAGGCCCTGACATCGAAAACATCGACTGACATTTAAATAATCTTTAATTTTACATGACTGATAGTCTATAAATAACCTACCGGTTTCAAGGAATTTTATTCGCAATTGCTTCTCGCATTCAACTACATAATACACCACATTAGAATCTCTGCGGCCAGCCCGGAATACTAGCTTAAAAAAAGCTCGCAAATTAACTTATCCGTATTTTGAACACTTATTGCAACAACAAACCTCTCCTCACCGATATCTTCTGGAACGTCGTATACAAATCATCTGTGGCCTCAAGTCCTTTGTGGTGACAGTCGTGATGGGATATTTATTTAATGTTTCATTGTTTCTGATTCCTTTCTCAGTTTCACAATCATTAGCCCACGATTCGTTCACTTTTCGGGTTATCCCGAATACTAACTATCCTCAGTCATTTTTTCCTAACTTCCAGGCTCTTCACCATCGCACCCTTAAAGGATGAGGAGGTATATCAGTCAATACCACCTTGGGTCTCTGAGCCTTCAAAACTTCTGCTGCCGTCCTCTTTGTTGGCCGTATAACCAAAAATACCCGCATTTAAACTAATATTTTATTTTTTTTATTTGGGAATCATTTTAGGGAAAGTTAAACTTATTTTTTTAAAGATTATAAAACTTATAAAAATAAGTAAATATTTTCACTAAATCCAACTTCAGTCGCGATATTACTCCTGCGAATTCTTCTTCAAATTTTAATAGTTTTAACATTCCACTCCTAGATGACATCATGCCAAATTTGAGATTATTGATTCAACCAATTCCGAATAATTAACTTAAATATATGCTAAAAATACGCACACATGAACAATCAGAATTAGCCGCCCTTTTGTTGTCATTTATCTTCATGTTTCATAACCCCTGACGCTAAAACATAAATACTAGTAAACAAAACCTTCGATACATGAACCGACCAAGACCTAGAGGACCATGAGACGTCAACATCCGAAAAAAATCGCTAACAAAAATCTGCCTACATTTATTTGATGGACTCTACTTCGATAGTTAACTCAGTAAGGGGGTTGATGTAAAGACTTAAAATTTTGTGGAATGATTTCTGTTGACTTATATGAGGCGTTGATGTCAATTTTTTTTTTTTTTAATTCATCCAATGAATGAGGAGTGGCAAAGATAGGTGCCGTATCTCGATAAAAATTCACTGAGTAACGTTTTCGGACCTTTTCCTCTGTAGAACTGCACGGCTTAAACGTTTTCCTTTTGGTTATGTTGATATAAGTTTGATTTGTCAGTACACGAAATCAACACAATCTAACCAAACATAACCTACGGCTCGCTAACCCCGTCTAATTAACGTTACATATACAAATTATATACAGCTTGTAATTACTATATAACAAAAATTAACTAAATCAAGAATTATTAACGGTACTTAAAAATAAAACAAAGTTCAGTAATTACTGTTTATAGTCGAGTTGTTATTTTAATAACTGACTTCTGTAGAAAAAGGTTTAAGCCTTATTTTCCTTTCTATAATGGAAAATGCCTTTTCCTTATTTATTTATTGCCTTTTCAATATAATTAGTATACGTGAATTCTTTTTTTTTTCAAAAAAATTATTTTTTTACCTGAAAAATTTAAAATGCACGAATTTCAATTAACTCTACCATTTACAAATTTTATTAGGAACGAAACGCAAGGATAGCGAAAGAATTTGTGTCTCCCTACTAATCGCAGAACCTGCTGTATCTTTTATTTATCGGGCGGATAATTATCTATTTAGTGGCGGTTATAATTATTTTGTTTTATTTACGGACGGAATTATTAGCTGCGTTTGGATCCTTTAGACCGGGAAGAATTTGTTTCACCGGGTTGGTCTAGTGGTTAACGGGTCTTCCCAAATCAGCTGATTTGGAAGTCAATAGTTACAGCGTTCAAGTCCTAGTAAAGCCAGTTATTTTTACACGGATTTGAATACTAGATTGTGGATACCGGTGTTCTTTGGTGGTTGGGTTTCAATTAACCACACATCTCAGGAATGGTCGAACTGAGAATGTACAAGACTACACTTCATTTACACTCATACATATAATCCTCATTCATCCTCTGAAGAATTATCTAAACGGTAGTTACCGGAGGCTAAACAGGAAAAAGAAGGGAAGAATTTGTTGACCGGCGCTGACCTTGGAAGACTGGCCACGTATGTGCTTCGTACTCCCGGCGTGATTCCACTTTCCCCTGAAGTCCTCTTCATGCTAGCTCTTTCCGGCCTAGCAGGAATGCTGAAATTTCGAGGGCCTTAGTGTCTGGAGGATGCAATGCACTCCCCCTTTCCGGAGGGAGTCCCATGTGCTAGCTGGGACACAATTGTAAGAATTAGGAAAGGTTGATGGGTGGTTAGTGAGTAAAGTTAGGGAACTCGAGAAATTCTATTATAATTTAATAGTTAATTAGTAGTGTAAAATATATTTTGAAAATGCCAAAGTGTTATTTTTACGTATATCTGAAAACAATTGGGATGTGTAACGAATTAAAATTATTGTTCATATCTCGGCGCTGTGACAACACAGAAATTTGAAATTTGGTAAGGAAACTTCTAAACATAAGACAATGATGCAGTTAAATTTCCAGATCATTCCACTGAGGAAATTAATTGGAGTTATGAATACTGGGCTTATTCTACCTACAAAAATAGCTGGCAGAAAACTTATGCAACCCGTCACTTTTTTTAATAAATCTATTTTTTCGTTCATTTTGGCCAACAATGGACCACATTTAACATTTCTCTTAGGTTCTCTTATCGTTCCTTTCCTGACAGTATTTAAAGCTCTCATTGACTTTTTTCCTGAATTTTTCTGTCGGCACACTTTTTTATTTTGGAGCTTTTCTTCATAGAAAACTCTTTTCCGAGACATCTTTTAATTTTGTGTTAACCTACTACCGATTTTGTAACTCCAGAAATTCCATTCCTGCTTTGTTAGGTCTTTCTTAACTTTATCTTAATATATGCTTTTAATTTTTCTTTCTAAATAAAAAATCTGATGTGGACATCACATGATTACCTTGTACGCCTATTAACTTTCATATATACATTTTTTTTTTTATGAAAACTACATAAAATTTTATTCCATTAATAACTTTTAATAGTTTTCGTATTTTTTTATTGTTATTATTGAATTATTATTTATCGTAAAACTTTTTTTACAATCAGAGGTTAATAATTATTAATGAATCAATATATTTAAATTAAAAAAAGGATATGAAGTCTGATTCGAAACGGATGTGCATCCTTGAATGACCTAATTATTTCATTAATTAAAATTTTATTTGGTTATAACTCTGAAAAAATGAAAATTATTACGATATATCGTTGAAAAGCTCTGAATGAGGGCTTATTGCTGATGTTAAGAAAAAGTCCAAAATCCAGGTTTGTTTGGATTTTGGGCTTTTTTGGACACTTTTGGTTCAGTCGATTGCAATAAAAAAGGGGAGGTGCACAACTAGATATTACAAAAATCCTAAATCCAAAATTTCAGCATCTTATGGCCAGTCGTTTTTGAGTTATGCGAGATACATATGTACGTACATACGTCACGCCGAAACTAATCAAAATGGATTTAGGAATTATCAAAATCGATATTTCCATTGAAATCTGGAAACTAAAATTTTTCGCGATCACAATACTTCTTTTACTTCGTACAAGGAAGTAAAAAGTAGAATTTTCTTGGGAATTCTTTTATATTATTATTAACTCATCCTTAAAATGCGGCTTATTAAAACCTCACATGCATTTTTTTTTCTGGCACAACATTTTCTAGACGAGTATATGTATATAAATTGTGTGGTCCTTTATAGGAGCAAATATATTCGTTAAAAAAATATCTTTTTTTTAATTTCTTTTAATATCCCGCTGAACATCGTCAAACATTTTGAAGCGTGCAATGCTTATGGACAAAATCATATTCAAATATCTTAATTTTATTAATAGATTTTTTGCTGTAAATGTTTTATGTTAGACGATAGGTCATCCATTTTGTTTACCCATTTCTTAAGGTATTTTTTTCTTTGCATTCCACTCTGTAGTTTCTCTGACTATTTAAACTGTATTATTTTTCTAATTTTTCGTAATTGATTTTAAAAAAATTGGAGCCTTTTTGATATCTGTTTTATATTGTTTTTTTTTTATATATTTGTATGGCTGTTTTTTCGTAGATGTTTTTATTAATGTAATATAAAAAAAGACACTCGCTGTTAATTTTATTAAACTTTATTATTAAGTTATTTGTGTTTAAAAAATAAATATATAACAAATTAGTAGAAGCATAATGTAAAAAAAATCCTTGAAGATGTTAACCATCTTAGTAGGCGATCCTGTTATTAATTATGAAGGTTGGTGGGGAAATACGTAAAAAACAGGAAGAATTAAGGTTAAGCCCGAATAATACTTTTATCATAGAAACCGTGGGTGTCTAGGAAGTATAACATTTTATTTCGAAACTCTGGTTAAATTAAATCTATAATAATTTTTGTTACTCATGGCCGGTTAAATTAATAAAAATTACTTAGTAATAACTACATTACTTAATTATATTAATTAACTTAATAACTATAATTATAATTTGTTAACTGCTGTCAACAGATTTTTACTTCCGTGTACTACTGTAATCGCGAAAAATTTCGGTTTTCAGATTTCAACTGAAATATTCATTTTGACCATCCCTGAATCGATTTTGACTAGTTTCGGCATAACATCTGTACGTACATACGTATCTCGCATAACTCAAAAACGATTAACCGTAGAATGTGAAATTTGGAATTTAGAACTGTCGTAATATCTAGTTGTGAACTTCCCCTTTTTACTGCAGTCGGCTAGACTAAAAGTGTCCAAAAATGCCCAACATCCAAATAATTTGGATTTTGGACTTTTTCTTAACTGCAGTAATAAGCCCTCATTAAGAGTTTTTCAACGATATATCATAAGTGGTACTTATTTTCATTGGTTCCAAAGTTATAGCCAAATACAATTTTAATTAATGAGCTATTTGGATCTTACAAGGGGACGAATCATTTGTACATCGGTTCGAATCAGACTTCATCTCCTTTTTGTTTTTTAATTTAAATATATTGATTTATTAATTATTAACCTCTGATTGTAAAAAACGTTTTACGTTAAATAATAATTCAATAATAACAATAAAAAAAAGTATGAAAAAATAACAAGTTATTAATGGAATAAAATTTTATGTACTTTTAAAAATATGTAAATGTAATTTAATAGGCATACAAGAAAGTCATGTAATGTCCATATCAGATTTTTTGGTTTTTAGTGTATCATTCATATTTTATTTTAAGATAAAAAGCAGTACAATTTTTTTTTCTTTTAAATATATCTTTAACCTATTTTCTTTAAGTACAAAATAGTTTAAATGAAGATAGCTGTAAGGGAAAACCTTGAAATATTTCGAGAAATCACTTCGTAATACAGCTGCATTTTCTAAATGCTGGAAAACTATTTTCAACAAAAAATTATTTGTAGGTCTGGACATGCATGCACGAATACGTAGTCTATAATATCTTAACATCTAATTTAAAAATTAAATTGTGACAATATTCTTCTAAAAACTAAACTTAAGGTCGAATTGAGAGAACGCTGGTAAAAATTATTATATATATTCAAAATAAAATAAAATTGAAATTTTTTATTTTATTGAACAATTATACACAATTATTTACACAATTATTTATTTTAAAGTAAAAAAAATTCTGAGTGTCGGGTGTGTATGTGTGTACGTACGCTCATTTATGTGTGTTTGTTAGATAAAACTAAGCTGTAAAAATAAATACATATCTAATAAAAGAAATCAAGCTAGAACAAAAAAAAAAGTCGTAGTGAAATATCAACAAGAAGAAAAAGATAATTTCATAATTTTTATACGTCTTAACTAGTTTATTATAAATCATCATTTCAGTTACATTTTTTTTTTTAAAAACCGGTTAAATTTTAATAAAATTGAGACATTTAGAAAACTTTTAGAAATAATATAAAACCTTTTAAATAATATCATATTTACTGTTTATGAAGTAAGACAGTATTACTACAAAAAGTGAATATTTCAAGGACTTTAAATTTAAAAGTCATTTAAAAGACATCATCAGCATAAACGTTCATTTTTATAATTCTAGTAGAAATTGGTAGAATTTTAAACATTAAAGACAAAATTATAGATTTACAAAAATATTAAAAATCTATTTTATTTGTTTTGTATATATATATACACACACGAAGAAGACAATCTACGTTTTGTGTGTGCCCTAATAACTCAAAAACTACTAATTAACCGATTTCGCTGAAAATTTTACAATTTATTATTATTTATCCCTCGAGTGTTTACATGTTATTGGTTTAAATATTTAAATAACAATGCGTCCAAAACGATAAAATATTGGTCACATAATAACGAAAATTATAAATAACTAACATAATACAGTGGTTTCGGAAGCTAAACAGTAAAATCTGATGTGGACACTACATGACTTCCTTTTAGGCACATTAAATTACACGTACACATTTTTAAAGGTACATAAAATTTTATTCCATTAATAACTTCTGATTTTATTTTATTGTCAGCTCAGTGAGAGCTTTTTAACGATATATCATAAGTAGTACTTATTTTTATTAGTTCCAGAGTTATAGCCAAATAAAATATTAATTAATAAAATATTTGGATCGTACAAGGGGAAGGTACATCGGCTCGAATCCGACTTCATATACATATTTTTTTTAACCTTTTTTTTATTTAAATATATTGATTTATTAATAATTAAGTTAATTTTTTTTACCTATGTAAAAAAAAAATTGAACGATAAATAATAATTCAATAATAGCAATACAAAGAAAAAAAGGATAAAAAGATCAACTTTATTAGTGAAATAAAATTTTATGTCCTTTTCATTTTAATTCAAAAAATTTTTACAATCAGAGTTTAATAAATCAATATATTTAAATTTTTAAAAAAGGTTTAAAAAAATTTATGTGTATGAAGTCGGATTCGAACCGATATGTGCATGGTCACGGATCTGATACGTTCTCACTTATACCACATATCTATTTGAGCGACGTGAAACAAAATTAATAAATAAATATAAAATGTTAAGGGAAACTAATACAAAAGAGTAATAAAGGGACTTTTATTCTATTTTAATATTTCAGGTAAGATTGTTGAATTAATAATTTTATAAATATTAGATGTTAATAAAAATTAATATTTTAGCAACTGTTTAACTGTCCACTTTATTAAAGAATTGGAGGATCGTACCTCGCTTTCAAATGAAATAAGTTTAAATGAAGTGCAGCAAAAAATGTATATATGTAATATAATAGGCGTATAAGGAAGTCATGTGGTTCCACATCAGATTTTTTTTTGATCAGATTCTGCATTCCTGAGCAAATTCAAACGTAAAACTTTTCTCTTCGGAGGAAATAATAACAGTAAGTTCCCATATTGAAGGTATTAAAAAATTCAAACTCTTTCGCCGAAATATAATTTTAATAACGTTTGAAGAAAATCATAGATTCAATAATTTTCTTGTAAATTATTTTGTAGATATTAACCCAAAAATGGGATTTACAAACTATAACAATAATTACATACATGAAATATACGAGACTAAAAATCACATAGCATAAAATTAAAATGCCCATGAAAATTGAACGTTTATACGCGTACGTGCGTATACACACTTACACCAACGCAAATGTCCTTCCAGGATAACCACATTGATCGTTTAAAGAAATCCCCACTATTTTAACTACAAAGAACTAAAGTACATTAATCCCTCTGATTCTAATTTACATTCAGTACACTTTATATGTACATTGTGAAAGGATCTAAAGCTTATAAAACCGGTTCGATTCGTTAACTAAATGATTGTACACTATTTATTAATAATGTTGTTTTGTGTCGTAATTTAATTAGTAAATATTTTATAAGATTTTATATTTAATAAGTGAAATAAATATAATGATTGACAAATTATTTAAGGAATTTTTTTTAAACAAATTGGTTAATAAAATAAAGGTACGTGAAATGTATATATATTTTTTTATTACATTAATTTATCATATTAACTTCATTTTAATAATATATTTATTACTTTTTTTTTATTTATAGATTATTAGGTACTTCAGGATTTGACATAAGTTGATTTTTTTTTCGAAAAATTCAATTAAATTCAAATATTAGATTTTTTTAAATTGAAAATTTAACAAAAAATTCAAAATTTAATTATTTTGTTTATTATTTTTACAGTAGAAATTTTAAGCAACCAATAAATTTTTCCCATTTTTGTAACACGTTCAACCCATCCTTTCCAGACATCTACCGTAATTAAATTAAACAATGTCCTGAACAGAATGATAATCCTGAACAATTCATAGAACCGACTGGAATCAACTGAATTTTAGTAGGCTTAACATAATGTATAACAGTTTATTCGGCTCAATAGAGAAATCAAAGGGGAACATTTCATTCCTCTCTTTCCTTTGCAAGCCTGATACAGAATAAGTAAGAATAACTTGCGCTTTACGGGTGTACCGTTTTCGTGAATTACTCACATCGATTACAATCGTCATGATTATACGGCAATAAATAAACAAAAAAATTCATCAAACTTTTATTTTTTATATAAGTTCAATTCCCGATCAGACCGAGTTACTTTTTTACACTTTAAATATTATTCATTAATTTAATTTACCGCTCACCTGTGACGTCACAACGTAGCAGTAGATTAGAGAATTTTTTAGGGTGGGGACTGCGATATTTAAAACATTTTTTTGCAGTTTTTTAATGGTTAGCGAAGGTATGAGAAAAACATGACCTTAATTAAGCGAAATCTCGAGATACTGAGAGTGACCTTGCTCTACAGCCTCATCCCCTTGACCTTTTAAGTTGAAAATTGAATCACATTAATATCCCATATATAGAAGTAATCTGACCAAGTTTCATCAAAATCGGTCCAGTATTTCTAGAGGTGATTTAGAGGAAAACACCGAACACACGTACATACGAATATCAGGAAAATTTCCATCCGGTTTTTTTGGTTCCTTTTTTGGACGTCAAGATCCGGTGAAAAAATGTCCAAATTGGACCGATTATACTTGTTTTACTTTCCCTTCTAGAGCTATAGCGCTATCTGGACGGGAAAGTAAAACAGAAAAGATACAAATTCTTTATTTGGATATTTGGAACAACGGATATTTCAGTTAGTAAATATATATATATATATATATATATATATATATATATATAATAGAAGCAGCAGAATGGAATCTCAATCTTTATCTAGAAGGATTCAAATCTGTCAGTCACAATATTTTTTCATTCCTTACAAAAGGTCCATTCCATATTCCCACATACAAGCTTCTAGCTTATGTGATTTTAATCATTAAAAAACAAATAATTATAATTAAATACTCATAAAAACATTTACCTCAAAATTTTCCTAAATCGTAGACTTTTAAAATTTAAATATTTTACAACCTAAAAAATAATAAATTAATCATTTAAAATAAAAGAACTTTTTTTAACTGAATCAAGCATTTAAATTATAACTTTTTTTAAAAATGTAATTAGTTATTTAATATTTTAAAAAGAGAGAACAGAAATGTGTGTTTAAATTTGTTAATTCAGGTCATTTCTATAACATAGTAATATATAATTATTACTATGATGTCTATATTCATTTTTTAAGGAAAGTCTGTTCTGTTTTAAACCGGTATGAATAAATATTTCTCCAGTCAGTATAGTTTTAGCTAACAGTACTGACATGCGATTTGTTTATGCCCAAGTGCTTAGTTTATGCTTAAAGTGAATACCCTTTAAGTGATCTATAATTAGCAAGTAATTAAATTAATTAATATGCGTATGTTTACAAATACTTTTGTGTAAATTAGATGTAGATAATAAATTATTATTAACATAAAAATCAGTACTTTCTTATTAAATTTAAGAAATAAGATTTTACTAAGTGATTTTATTACACATTTAAACTTGTTAAAAAAATTATCGCTACTAACAAATCGATTTGTTCAGTCGACACTATTTATATGCAATGCACAGTCGCTAAAAAATTCATTCTTCATCCCACGAAAAAAAAAAAAAGAAAGTAATTGCAGTTGGGTGTCAGTTTCTTGTTATCGAATGAGTAAATATTTATTTAAAAACCTTCTATTATATAAATCTTCAATTTATGTATACAAACTAATATTTTCCCGTTCTTCACACGGACAAATTTTGAATATTTATAACCCCTCTTTTATTATTTCCAATATTTTGTGTAGAAAAATTTCAAACGAACCTGAAGGAAATTTATAAATTACCATCAGTATTTTAGATTAAGACTTTTATACACAGAGAAATCAAAATTAATTTCTTCCATGAATACACAATAACTTTTAATCTTATTAAAATAAAAATTAAGACTCCAATTTTTATGTGTAGTTCAATAAAAAGTTTCAGCAGGTATAAAATTATCTAGCACATAGATGGCTTCTGTTAGTTGTCAATGTTCTAAAAAACATTTTAAAAATCTGAGAAATATTTTAACCTTGGTTTTATTTCTTAGGCACTCACTACTTATACAGGAAATTTTAATGTTTGTTAAGTTCTTTAAGAAGGAAGAATCAGAATTTGTTATTTTAAGATTGGAATCAATTTGACTGCCTACAACATTAAATGATTTAATATTGTTTTTTATTTATTGTATTTTTATTGGGGGGGGGGGGGGAGATTGTTAAAAATAATAATATAATTTTGGATAGGAACACTTATATTTATTATGTTAAGGAAAACATATTCTATTTTTTTACATTTAAGTCAACTTTTGTTTTCTTTCATATTATTTTTATTCATTTTAATATCTTCAGACAAAGCCTATACCACGTAATTAATGTTAATATATAATTTTTTACCCTCTTCGAAAAAATATAAAGCTAATTTGAGGGACTCGATTTATTTTTTTTTACATCTAATATTTCTTCCTCTAATTCTATATATGATTCTGTTTTAAGTTTTCATCCTGATCTTTTGCTATCTTGCCTTTTAATTTTATTGCTAGTGAAGTCTGTGTCATAGAAAGAAAGTGTATTTTTTATAAATAGGTGTTGTATATTTCTGTTTAGTAGCAATATTTTAGAGTACGATCATTTTTATTGTTACTAGAATAGATTAGTTGGGAGAACGATAAAATATTGTTTAATATTACTATCTTTTATGATCGCAATGGATCACTCTTGTCTGTCTACTATCCAAGTCTCTTCGATGGAACTGTTTGGGTCATGCAGTTCTCCCAGTACTTTTTCATATGTTCCAGTCTTTGTGCCCTTTCTAGTATTGAAAATCTTCAATTGTTGTGAGTTTTTTCTTGTGAGTGTAAAGCGAGTGTTTTTATTCTAGATTTTCTTGTTTAATTTTATTTTATCTGTGGTGTCTTCTGGTGTAAGGCCAATTTCCTTCAGATCCTCTCTTATTTCTCTGATCCATCTGCATCCTGTCTTGGTGTTTTACGAGTCAAGATTGTACTGTACTAGCTGTTTCAGAAGTTTTAAATTTTGCATCCTCATGATGTATCCAAAGAATCCTAGTCTCCTCTTACGCACAGTGTCAGCAAAGAGTTCTAACTCTTTTTTCACGACTTTGCCGAGCACCATCCACCACTGCCCGTCTTTCTGATACTTTTTATTGATGCAGTTTTTCCTATCTTCTTTCAATTTTCTGGAGTCTGTCGGTCTTTGATTATTTGTTCAGGTTGAAGACTTTTTCTGTTGCATAAGTGGCTTCTGGTTATCCTTAACTTGAATATTAGTATAGGAGGTGCTACCCAAAAGTTCGGGGAATTTGAATTTCGCGCGCGAAACATTGCTGGTACGACCTGCTGCCGCTAGATGTGGCTAACAGTACTCTTTGTGAATCAGTGTTCCAACAGCTGCATTATTGACTTTCGTGCGGTTGTGTAACGTTGTGTTTTACCGCTTCGGCGAAGTTCTAAATGGCAGATTTTAAAGATCAAAGAACCTGCATCAAATTTTGCTTCATGCTTAAAAAAACCGGTGCAGAAACCCATCGCTTGCTTATGGAAACATTTGATGACAATGCTATGAGTAAAAGTAAAACTTTTTGTGGTACAAACGATTCAAAGATGGACGAACGACAGTCGATGACGATGACCGTTCAGAAAGACCATCAACAAGCGCAACACCGGAAAACATCCAGAAAGTGCGAGAGGGTATTGTTGCAGATCGTAGGCAAACAATCCATGATCTTTGTGCGGTCGTACAAATGTCATATAGGTCCGTGCAACGCATCTTGTCCGACAATTTGAACATGAGACGCATTGCTGCAAAATTCGTACTGAGACTGTTGAACAGCGACCAGAAACAAAATCGGGTAGCTGTCTGTAGTGAATTGAAAAATTTACCAAGAGATGACCCTAACTTCATCTCCAACATCATAACCGATGATGAAACATGGGTGTACAGGTATGACCCTGAAACAAAGCAGCAGTCAGTCGCAGTGGAAGTCGCCAAATTCACCGCGGCCAAACAAAGCACACCAACTTCGCAGCAACGTGAAGTCCATGATGATTGTTTTTTTCGACATCAAAGGCATTATCTATAAAGAATTTGTTCCTCTTGGTCAAACTGTCAATGGGATGTTCTCTTGTGAAGTTTAGAAGCGGTTACGTGAAAACATTAGGCGCAAACGTTCAGATATGTGGGGTAACAACAGCTGGGTTCTGCACCATGACAACGCGCCCGCGCACACATCGCTAGCCGTTCGGAATTTCTTGGCTTCCAAAAAGACGGTAGTGATTCCCCACCCACCCTATTCGCCTGTCCTTGCCCCGTGCGACGTTTTTCTCTTTCCAAAAATAAAATTTCAATTGTAAGGCCGTCGTTTTAACACAATTGAGGAGGTTCAGGAAGAAACGCAGAACGTGCTTCGAACACTTACACCTGCAAACTTCCAGGGATGCATGGAATCATGGGAAAAACGCTGGGATCACTGTATTAATGCCCAAGGGGATTACTTTGAATGAGACAGTGGAAATTATAAGTTATGGTAAGCTATTTTATTTTTATGGTAAAATTCTCATAACTTTTGGGTAGCAGCTTGTATATCACTGATAGAATACAGTTATTAACATGATATCATAAGAATAGCTGTGCCTCAAAGCCAACCTCTAATTCATGTCTTGTATCATCCATTAAATATGTGGAAGAATAAATAAGATTTGCTAATTTATGTTTCTACACGTATCCTCATCAGTATTTTTTAAATTCAATAAAGAGTTGTACAACTTTCCTGGCAAAGTTACAGGACTCACGGTGATCATCCACTACCAATCGTAACTATGATTAAAGGGCATCAGAGACATTCAATGCATCATAAATTTTATATGACATCATATTCAGAAGTCATTGTACAAACGTTTTTAGAAATCAGTTAATTCAAACTGAAGATATTAAGTAAAACAATAACTGATGAAATAACCAAAAATGTTAGGTTTATTATCCTCCCCCTCTGAATGAAATTGTTTAGATATAAAACCAAAGAAATAGAATCATCTAATTAGTAAAAGAATATGACCTGAATCAAATGACATAAAAGAAAGGAGTGGGGCCTAAAATCTTCTTGATTTGAGAAAAATCATACACAATATTAGAAAAATCCTCTAAAGAGCATTTTCACATAAAATATGTGAAAATTTATCTGTCCTTTGAGTAAACTTTTAAAATACAGGATTCATGATGTGTGTATCCCCATGTCCCCTTGAATAATTCTGACCAAAATTGAATGGCATCAATTCTCATATATGGATATTACCTTTCCAATTTCATTCTTATCGGTCCATCCAGTCTGAATATATTAACCAAAAAATACAGGATAACATACTTCTTCTTGTTTAGTCTTCGGGACTACTGTTAGGTATTACTACAGAGGAGAAGATGAAATGGCAATTTTGTAGCACGTGAAAATACCATGCCTAACCGGGTTTCGAACCTGGGACCTCCAGATGAACGGCCGAGAAGTTACCATTCACACTACTGAAACCAGGCCAACATACTTAGAAACATCCTTCCTGAATTTTTCAATACTCAAATTGTATTTTTTGATTAGAGGAGAAGATCTACAAAAGTCCTGGCATGGAAAATTTGACTCTATATTACTTTCCCTTATAAAGTATACTATATAGCTTTACAGTATAAATACAAGTATATATCCTACAAAATAAAAATGATTCATTCACTATTATTCAAATAATCAAAACAGTCATAGAAATAATATACTCTCTATAAATAAATTGGAAATCTATAATAAATAGATATTACACAATATATCTATTATATATTTCTAATTATAGATATTATACAGACATATTTAGAATTTGTAATCTGTTAAAATACTATTCATTAAGCAAACAGCTGCTCATTAAAGATGTATGAACATGTATCTTTACATTAAATTTATATGTACCACAAGCTAATTTAATTATTTTTCAAATTAAATTCAGAGAACAGAAAAAACTACTACAATTTCCATTACAATCATAATTTGGAATTAAAAACAGAATATTGTTACTTTCTCTTTTTACTTAAAAGTGTATTCCTACAAGCATTAAAAAACCCTCATGTTGTTAACCTCATGTTATTGTTTAAAAACAATAATACTATACACAATAAACATTCTAACTATGTATTTAATTATGAACATTACTTTGCTGTTTTACATTACATTTTGCTATTTTTTTCTTATGGTTATGACATGTAAAGCATCAGTTATTAGTCAGAATTACTTTGTCTGAGAGTAATAATGTTCATTTCACTACCAGTACCGGAGGTGAATAAAATTAAGATGCCCCTTGTAGGGCTGAATATCATCTAAATTTTTATAGAATTGACATACTAATCTGTTGTAACCAGATATTTAGTTCGATAAAGAAGATAACAAGAAAGTATTACACTTCTCACTTCTCTAGTAAGCCTGACAATGGAATGATTGTTATTCTAAGGGATGGCTATAGCATTTTTTAGGAGTAATTTGGGACATGATAACTTCCCTAAAACTGTAATAGGGACTTCAAATATATATAATTATGACTAAATAACAAATAAAAAAACACCTAAGCAATAATCAACTATGCCATTTTAATTCTGCTTAAGGTTATTATAACAGGTAATAATCAGATTACTTAATATTAAAAACTCACTTTAATTATTCCTGATTTGTAATTAATTTCATTATACATAAACATGATCAATATAATATTGATTGAAGCAAAACTTTTATTAATTTATTAACTTTGGTATATGCTGCCAGTTGCAAAATTTACTGATGACAGTAACAAATAATTGTTAAATGGGATTTATAAGTTTAATAGTAAAATAAATAAAAAACGATAGGTCTGAGTATTGAATATAATAAGCTATTAGAACCTAGTAAATAAATAATAGTTAATAATTGCATGACATTATCACATTTATATCTATAACTTAAAAATTAATAACATAAAATAAAAATGTATACATATTATATCATTTAATTATAATGTCTTTATTAAATAATATACAAACGGTAAAATCTTAAGAAATTTATATCAAAAATTTTAATTGTGATAACATAAAACTAATTTAAAGCAGTCCACAACCACGCCATTAATGAACCAATGTCAACTGGAAGCATGAAATAATTAAGATAACAAATGAATGAAATGAAATTATTTTTAATATTTATAATTGATACAACCAGTTGATGAAAAAGATCTATAATAAAGAAGTAGGTCAATATCAAATGAAAGTCAGGAAAAAGTAAGGATTTCAACAAAAATAATAACAATTTCATTTGATATTAAATATAGGCTTGAGCAAAAGTGTAAATTTATATAAAAAATGTTAGCTTCTAGAAAATAAATTTTATATTTACTTAAGTAAGTAGTACTCGTATATATGATTTTTTTAGTTCTTTTCCTAATCTTTTATTTTTTTGTAATCTAATCAACTAGTGAAAGTAAGCAAACCCCCCTCCTCCCTCAAGATGACCCAATATGAGAATAATATGTTTGACATATAAATGAGATATAGTCTTGTACAGATTCGGGCCGACCATTCCTGAAACATGTGGTTAATTGAACCCCAACCACCAAAGTACACTGGTATCCACTGTCTAGTATTCAAATCCATATAAATGCAGATAACTTCTAAGAGGATTTGACCCTCAGAAACTTTGACTTCGAAAATCAACTGTCAAACAACTGATTTGCAATGATGAGTTAACCATTAGACCAGTCCAGCGGTCTATATATGTAAAATGTAATTTCAATTACACAATATGATAATTGTGCAATAAATCACAAAATGTAATTTAAATTTAATTTTAAATTTATTATTTAAATTTAAGTTATTATTTATTACAAGTTTGTTATTTGTATATTTGTAAATAATTTAATCCTATTTATCCAATACAATATTAATGGAATGCGCCCTCTAAAAAAACATTAAGACTACTGAAATGTTCTTCACACAGGAGGTTGGGCACTGATTAGTAATTTTACCTCTAAAAATCCTATTTCGTCATTTAATAAAATTCTTTATTCATTTTCATTTAATAAAATGACCCTCTTATATTTTGTATTTTTAATTATTCCTTACTGTTTATTAATAATTCTAACTCAATGTTCTTCACTTTGTACACTCTGCCCAATATACTTTTCAAAGATAATTTTTATTTGAGAAGTTTTCAAGATCATTTCATTTTCTTTATACAAATTTTATTTTACTCTGTGTGATAATGTAAAACGCAGATCCATGACTGTATATCACAGGATATTTATTTGTATGTCAGTATTTTTATAATAATTTTGGTACTGTTGTATTTCATTAAAGGTAGGACAATTTGAGAGAATTAAGATAAGTTAATCTTGTAAAACTACTCTTGAAATAAAATTTTAATCAGGTAATCACCAACCCATTATTATTTATTTTGATTAATCTGCTTAAATTTTTAAGTTTACATTTAAAACCATTATTTTGAACACAATCAAGTTTATTACAATTTTTTTTCAAAATGAATTTTTAAAATTTTTCTTACTAAATTTTAAATATGTTTCTGAAATATTCAAATACTATATTATATATATATTTGTATTTGTAAACCACCAGATACACACATGTAAAGCAAGTCAATCTAATAAGGGCCTTTTCAAATCCTATATATTCATCATCATTTACTATAATTATCATTAGCACTGAGCTAATTCATCAACCAAGTCTGACTGATTAAAATTATTGATCAGATGTTAAAATTCTATTTTACAGGCCTACCAATTTAAACAGATCATCTTGCTCAAAAATTACCTGGTGGTTTATTAAACTGAAATTTTTATATTTATAAATATACTTCTCCAAATGCTCCAGTTTGTTTTTAACGTTACAGATTTCTAATACTTTAAGATTATTTACTAAATCTGTAATTTTATATCCATTTGAAATCAAGTGATCTGCCATATTTGAAAAATTTTTATTTTTATTTTTAAATGTCTTAAATTTTTCAAGAATCTTGCTTTAAATTACCTATCAATTTTACCTATATATGTGGCAACACAGTCTCTGCATTTAATTTTATATATGCCATTTAAGTTACATTTGTCAAAAAATTAATTATTGTTATAACTGAAGAATTTTTTTGAAATATTATTTACAGGTTTATATGGAATTGTATATTGTTCTTTATTATAAACATTCACTATTTTATTTGTATAAAATATTATATTATATTAATATAATATAATATAATATTTTCTATCATAATTCTTAGAACCATTCACTGAAATAAGGGTAGTGTTTTTTGTTTATTTTGTTTTTGTTTATTTTTTGTATATTTCTTCTTTAAATATCCCCTGTAAATTTTATCAATACAAGATTTATTGGAGCCATATTTTCCATTTCATTATTTAATACACCTCATTGTTATTCGAATAAATAACAGCTCTATGTATCATACATATATGTGTATCTTATATGAAAATGGTTTATTTGAATTTTTATGAATGGTTATATTATTGTTGGTAGGTTTTTTATATATGCTTATTTAAATTTTCTTATTGTTATTAATCTTTATGTTTATATCTAAAAAACATTAATGGTCCTGTCATTGTCTGTTTCCATAGTAAATTTGAGTTTATTATTAAATAGATTTAGCTGGTTAATGTTATTTGATGTTCCAGTGTTATGTTAGAGTTAAATATTACAAGTGTCATCCATATATCTCACCCATAAAAGAATATTATGACAGTGTAATATACCATGTATAAAGATGCTCTCAAGATTCTGACATAATGATAAATCTCTGACATAGTGGAAGAAAGTGGCATACCCATAGGTAAATACTCCTCTTGTAAATAATATTTATTAAAGAACTCAAAATAGTTCTGTTGGCATATATTCCTAATAATGATTATTGTGTAAACAAAATCTTCTGTTTCATTTTCCAATAATTTATTTTTTATTATTTCTATAATTGATATGCTTGGATACATATTATTTATGTCATACGAGACAATCATAAAATTTTCATTAATATTCAGCCTGTGTAATTTTTCAATTAATTTATATTGTACTTATAAGGTACAATAGGTAAGTTAGATTAAGTTCTAAGTAAATTAGATTAAAATTAAATTTACAATATAAGTACAATATAAATAATGGATATGAATTAATTGAAAAATTATACGGGCGAATATTAATGAAAATAATATGAAGTTTCTTATGACATAACTAATATGTATCCAAGCACACCAATTAGAGAAACAACAGATATAATAAAAAATTAATTATTGGAAAATGAAATAGAATGTTTTGTTTGCACAATAATAATGATCATTAGGAATATATACCAACAGAACTAGTTTGAGTTCTATAATAAATATTATTTACAAGAGAATTGTTTATCTATGGGTATTTCTTCAATTATGTCAGAGATTTATCCACAGAATCTGGAGAGGTAAATTACACATGGTATATTACACATTCATAATATTCTTTTATGGGCGAGGTATGTGGATGACATATTGTAATATTTAACTCTAACATAACATTGGCTCTTCAAATAACAATAAACAAGCTACATTTATTTAAATTAATAACAATAACGAAATTGAAACAACTGTAAATAGAAAACTTACCAACAATAATATAACCTAGAATAATTTTATTTGGTATGGCCCGTTGGTATATATTATATATAAATATATAAATTACAATTCCGCTTACCAATCAATGAAACTAATTATTATGTTCTAGCACTTTCAGAAGTTATTTTTCCATCTTCAGGGCCATCTGATAAACTTGTATATAAGTATTGACTTCCAAAAATTAATTTGATGTAGATTAAAATAAAAATAAAATAAAATTACCACAAATATAACAATTGATTGGCTAGTTATAAAATAAGTCGTACATTTGTACGTCGTCGATAAAAACGTCTCAATTGTTATGTCTATGGTATAAACACAATTTGACCAACATATGAATCATTTATTATTGTTTAAAATTTGTTTGAATAAAACAATTTTTCATAACTGCTTTTATGCCATAGACATAACAATTGGGACGCTTTTATCGACTAGACGTACAAATGTATGACTTATTTTATAACTTGACGATCGATTGTTATATTTATGGAAATTTTATTTTATTTTAATCTACATCAAATTAATATGTGAAGTGAATACTTATGTACAAGTTTATCACATGTTCCTGAAGATGGAAAATAACTTCCGAAAGCACTAGAACATAATACGAGGGTAAGTCAATTATTATCCGCAATGTAGTTATAAATTTTATTGCAATACAAATAGGAAACTTATATGCATCATTTTTCAACACAGTACCCTTGCATTTCAACGCACTTGGTCCATCGTTGCACAAACTTCCTGATGCCCTCATAAAAGAAGGTTTTCGATTGAGCTGCGAGCCAGGAATGCACCGCTTCTTTCACTGTTTCGTCCGAGATAAATCGACGGCCCCTTAATGCCTCTTTGAGTGGACCAAACAAGTGGTAGTCAGAAGCGGCAAGATCAGGAATATACACGGAGGATGAGCCAGTACTTCAAAGTTGAGTTTCAGCTGTGTGGGCAGCACTATGTGAACGGGCATTGTCGTGCAACAACATAAAACATTTCGACAGCAGTCAACGGCGTTTGCTTCGAATTGCAGGCTTCAGCTTGGCAGTAAGCATCTCACTGTAACGCGTACTATTTATTGTCATGCTCCTTTCCTCATAATGTTCCAGTACTGGGCCTTGTTAGTCTCAAAGAATCGTAAGCATCAGTTTTCCTGCGGATGGTTGGGTCTTGAACTTTTTTTTCTGGACGAATTTGGATGTTTCCATTCCATACTCTGTCGTTTACTCTCCGGCTCGTAATGATGGAGCCATGTTTCGTTACCAGTGATGATTCTGTCTAAGAAGATGTCTCGTTCGTTACCATAGCGATTCAAATGTTTTTGGCAGATGTCCAAGCGCGTTTGTTTATAAAACTGTGCGAGTTGTTTTGGGACCTACCTTGCACAGACTTTATGAAACCAAATTCTGTTGTGGATGATTTCGTAGGCAAAACTGTGACTAATTTGCTGACGATATGCCACTTCATCAATAGTTACTCGTCTGTCTACGAAAATCATGTCACGTGCACGCTCAATGTTTTCTTAATTTGTGGCGGTAAACGGTGGTCCGGCTCCTTCGTCGTGCGTAACACTTGTGCGACCATTTTTTAATTTTTCAATCCATTCGTAGACACTCCGTTGCGGCAACACGCTGTTACCGTTTTGTACCGTAAGTCTTCGATGAATTTCGGCCCCTGATACACCTTCCGACCACAACAAACGGATCACTGAACGTTACTCATCTTTGGTGCAAACAGAAAGAGGAGCAGCCATGATTAACGGCAGGACAGCGATAATGGAACTAACCTTTTCTTTCTTTTCCTGTTTAGCCTCCGGTAACTACCGTTCAGATAATACTTCAGAGGATGATATGTATGAGTGTAAATGAAGTGTAGTCTTGTACATTCTCAGTTCGACCGTTCCTGAGATGCGTGGTTAATTGAAACCCAACCACCAGAGAACACCGGTATCCACTATCTAGTATTCAAATCCGTGTAAAAATAACCTTGCTGTACTAGGACTTGAACGCTGGAACTCTCGACTTCCAAATCAGTTGATTTGGGAAGACGCGTTCACCACTAGACCAACCCGGTGGTTTAATGGAACTAACCTAGCAGCATCAAACCTGCACAGACATAACAACAATTAAACCACGCAAGCGTTATCTACACAACACGACAGTACTATCAACATAAACAAAAACATAACTAAATTGCGGATAATAATTGACTTACCCTCGTAATTAATTACATTAGTTGGTAAGCAGAATTATAATTTATATATTTTTAAGTAATATACCCATTCATAGAAATTCAAATAACCCATTTTCACATAACAGAAACACTTACTATGCTATGATACATAGAGCTGTTATTTATTCACATAACAATGAGGTAGTATTAAATAATGAAATGAAAAATATTGCTCCAATAAATCTTATATTGATAACATTTACAGGGGATATTTAAAGAAGAAATATAATAACAAAAACACTACCCTTATTCCAGTAAATAGTTCTAAGATTTATGATAGAAACTGTATTTATACAATTATATAAACAAAAACACAAATAAAATAGTGAATGTTTATAATAAAGAACAATATGCAATTCCATATAAACCTGTAAATAATATTTCAAAAAAAAAAGTTCTTCAATTATAACATTAATTACATTTTTGACAAATTTAACTTGAAGTGACATACAAAAAATTAAATGCACAGACTGTGATGCCATTTATATAGGTAAAACTGATAGATCATTTAATGCAAGATTCTTGGAACATCTAAGAGCATTTAAAAATAAAAATAAAAATTTTTCAAATATGGTAGATCACTTGATTTCAAATGGAAAGAGAATTACAAATTTTGTAAATAATTTTAAAATATTAGAAATTTCTAATGTTAAAAACAAACTGGAGCATTGGGAAAATATTATATTTATAAATATAAAAATTTCAGTTTAATAAACCACTAGGTAATTTTTGAGCAATATGATCTGTTTAAATTGTTAGGCCTGTATAATAGAATTTTAACATCTGACTAATAATTTTAATCAGTCATGACTTGGTTGACAAAATAGCTCAATGCTAATGATAATTATGGTATATTAATAAATGATAATGAATCTGTAGGATTTCAAAAGGCCTTATAAGATTGACGGTAGCATCAATCTTGTTTTATATGTCTGTATCTGGTGGTAAATAAATAAATATTAATTATAATTCAACACACTGTACAACATGTTTAAAAAATTATATATATATAAGTTCTTTTGAGTAATATAAAAAGATGATAAGCTAAGGCAATTATTTAAGCAAAATTAATAAAATTATATTTCTTGATAAGATAATATTTGGATATTGAACTTCTAAAGAATTATTTATTGGCACATTGATGAACATGACTACAATTATACTTCACATGTTTTAAGAGATTTGGAATTAATACATATATATACACACACACACATATATGCATATATGTACATATGTAGTCCCCTGAATAATAACTCCCAGCAAGTTAATTCCTGGGTTGACTTTTATAATTCCCATTCTACTTCTTGATAATACATGAACTATGAATCTATCCTACTTTCAATTACAAGTGATTCATCAGGTATAGAATATATCCACTTTTTCTTTAAAACATGGCTGTAATAAACATACACAACCAATCAACATACAGCCTATTATACAGTATACACATCAGATTTAGATTTACCTGTATGTATTTTAGATACACACTTACAGTCATTTTCAAAAAGTGTACAACACAACAGAAAACATAAACAATGTTAACAAGGTACAGGAAATCCTTAGATCAATATAGCCTTACAAAAGCAATATAAACAAAAGGTCATTAAATACATAAATTAAAAATTTCTGTTTTAAAATTATTTTGATGTACATTCAACCAAATGGATTAGGTAACGGTAAAATGTTTATAGATTCATACAAATTTATTCAAAGAAACACAAAAAACAAAAAATATTTTTAGTGTTTATCAGAAAAACATTTCTAATAAATAATAAGGACAAATGATTCTCATTATCACAAGGTCTACGTGTGTAGATCAATATGTAGATTACCCGCATCATTTACAAAAAAACAATAACAAACAAGTTTTTTTTTCAAACAAAACAAAAAGAATAGAGTTTTCAATGAAAATAAGTAATTACTTTTCAAAGTAGGTATCTTGAAAAATGTTTACTTATATTAAGTTCTGAAATTGTGAAAAATAATTCAATTTAATATATATGTTTCAAAAATGCAAGTAACTACAATAATTTATTGTCAATACAATAATTTTACAATAATTTATTACTTAAATGTAATAATCAAAATTTATTTTTATTTATAAGTTTCTATCTGATAGAATGAATGGTATGGATTTAGTAACCCACACTAAATTCTAATAAATAAAATGTCAGTATTACCTGAATGTAAGTTAAAATTATCTAGATAAGTACAGATTTCAAGTAAATTATTATTTCACTTTAAAAATTATCTGTATAGACCAGATGACCAAAACTGTTTTGATAAATCAAACCTTATTTATTATAAATAGATAAATTAATAAAATAATTAAAAAGAATGAATTTCATAAAAAATAATTTGATTTTTAAATGTGTAGTACTTCAATATTTAATTTAAGTTAATTAACTCTTAACAATAATCATCCATAAAAAAATATTCTCAATCTCTTATACTTTATTACTACTGAACTTCAAAATCAAAAACAATCATTGTTACTTTTCTTTTTACAGATAGTACAACTGCATATCTAAAAATAGTTGCTTAATTTTTTTTTTTTTAAATTCTAAGTCAGCAGCTCAAATAATCATTCACTTGATGAATTATAGCTATTTAACATTAAAAATTGATAAAATCATTGCTAAGAACTTATAAAATAAAAATAACATCAACAATTTTACATACAATTTATACTATTAATGATGATATATATATTTCTGTTTGCCCAGAATGTCTTGTTATGATAATCTTTACTGAGTCAATCATATTGATTCCAACTAGAATAAAATCAATATTTACAAGCACTGAAGCATTTTAAAAAAAAACATTAAGTATGTCATCATGATTAGAACAATCTTACGCATAACATCTGAGATAGGCTATTTTGGAATGTCAAATAACAATGAGTTTTAATCTTCAAAAGAATTTGTTCCTAAAGAATGAAAAAAGAAGTTATTTTAAAATAAAAATGGGGAGTTCAATGGATTGTTTTTTGACACCTATAAATACAAACTATGTTACTGATGTTTAGTAAATTAAACTTTATAACTATTTCATACATTTATATTGATGAATATGACTACTTTACTACAACAATGTATATTGCTATAGAGTATGTAATATCTGAAGGTGAGTCCTTAGTGTGCTATGGCACTCTCTCCACTGCTTGAACATCACTCAGCAACTTCTCCTCACACCAGCAGCCAAAGTAATGTAATCCAAAAGTCACGTCAATTAATTTGCAATGACTTGCACCATATCTGATTATGACATCGCTATTATAGTAACAAAATATGTTCAACAAATAAATTTATTTATTCCTAATATTTTGTTCAAGATGTATCTGAAGTAATTTCATTATTTATTTCTTAAAAGTATTTTTATTTTTTTTTCAAGTATGTAAAGTAAGGTTTTGCTATAAATAAACAATAATAATGACATAATACTAAAGTATATGAAATGAATTGTTTATTTATTATATGCTTTAATGTTCTGATTTTCTTTGATGTGGCACAGCTATTTATGAAAATTATTTTTAAATAGTACACTTACTTTTGTAGCAAGCAGTAGCACGTATTCGACATGCCAGGTTATAGGAGTAGGGTAGAGGAGGAAAGTAGAGACAGCTTGTAGGGAGGACCTGCCTTTAGATTTTACATACACTACATCAAACTTGACATTACAACTATTTTCTAATACTTCACTATACGAACTACTTTATAAATAGGAGCAGCAGTACAAATAGGAGAGTAATTATGCTTTTATTGCAATTAAAAATGGCAATGAAAGCAAATTATGTTGATGAGTAAATAAACAGTATTTAAATAAGACAAACACCTGAACTTTGTACATCTTCTTTTATAGATAAAATCATATACAATTTTCATGAGTCCCTTCCAAATTATTTTGTTTATTTATTATGTTCATATAACTTTAACATACCTTCAAAACCTGAATTTTTTTTGTACATTACATTTTTACATTTAAGCTTTAACACCTTTCTTTATTTTTTTATTCCAATTTTGTATTTAATGCTGTTTTGTTCAAAATTGTTCTAAATTTTTCTTGTCCTTCCAGGTAAATACATGGAGCATTTTTTTTCATGGACGAGCTTAACCTTCCATTCCTGATATGAATTATTACAATGTATAAATAAATATTTAGTGGTCTGAATAAAATATTTTTATCTATTTTTAATTTAAACAAAATGAAAAAATACACCAATATATTCTATAAATAAATTATTGTACAAAAAAATAAAAGAAATATTTTTTTAATATTATTATTATTATATTAAATTGTTGTGTTAAACAACTTTAACAGATCACTTTTTAAAGATAAGTGCTTAAAACTGTTGAACAAAGTAAAATACTGATGTAATACATCAAATATTTACAAAACATAATGCACTTTATTTCATAGATTGTTAGTAATATTACAACCATAAAATAAGAGTCAATCCAGAACTAGTCAAGTTTATAATAAAAGAGCATTAATACATACAACTGTGATTAAAAGCTACTTATAGCAGGTACAATATAAATGTATGTTAAGTACAATATAACTTGCCAAACAAGTATACAGGTTATGCTAACTTATCTACTCCTTATCCAAGGGCACTCATGCATATACTAATACATTATATCACTTCTACTTCTTGCACTACCCACTTGCGTGTATGAACACAAACACACATACAAGTATACCAGCATGTATAAATATGTGATTAATATCACAAACAATGAGCCAAACTACTTCCTGAATCTTGTTTTTTCTTAACAATCCAGTTTAATTATTTATTTACAACAGTTTACATTAAATGTCCTACCCTTTTATTTTTATTTTAATAAGTTATTAAAAATATGACCAACTTTAATTATTGATTTTTTTTTTTTTTTTTTTTAATTTATTAAATGAATTGTTAATTTATTCCAAGCAAATATCCTGGATGTAATTTCCATTTTCGCTGAAGTATAAATTTTTCAATAATCATAAAAATTTCATCTAATTACTTTACATAAAAGTGAAAATTTATATAAAATCATTCATTAAAATAAAATTAAAAATATTATTGTAATAAAAAAAAAGCCAACCAAAGAAAAATTTCTAATTTGCAGTAAATAATATTAGCACATCTATTTTTTATCTTTAACTAAATGTATCCATTTCTGATGTGACCCATACATTATTATTATGTACCACTCGGATAAAATATTTATTTATTTATTTATCCTTCATAATTTTATTAACTAGATTTTTTTTAATGGTATATTGTGTCCCCTATCTTAAAATTTAATTCTTCATATCCTCCTTTCTGTCACATTTCAGTATTTTTATTTTTACTCTTCTTTATCTCCAGACTGAAGTTCTTTTGTAGTAATAAATCCATCCATTCTGTATTTCTTCTAACTCATCCTTGGTTTATGTTAAAACAACAATATAATCAGCAAATCATAAGGTACAAGTAAATATCCAAGGAAAAGTACAATTTCTTCTCCTTGGATACAT
This sequence comes from Lycorma delicatula, assembly GCF_047948215.1. Classification (NCBI taxonomy): domain Eukaryota; kingdom Metazoa; phylum Arthropoda; class Insecta; order Hemiptera; family Fulgoridae; genus Lycorma; species Lycorma delicatula. Next base: position 89,619,768 of record NC_134463.1, on the reverse strand, counting down.
ATATTTTTATTTTAACTATATACATTTATATTTTACTATATATATTTTTATTTTTTTCTGTTACAGTTGAAACTACATTAGAAAATGGTTTAAAAGAGAAAATAAATAGTGACTGTAGTTAGATTTTTAAAAAATAAATAAAATTAATTTCTTTAAAAAAAACACTACAATAAAACTATTCCAGTATGGATCTCCATCTAAAAGCATTGGAAAGAAGCCAGAGTCAGCTGTACAATAAAGTTGAAGTCTCTCAAGATATTGTCAATTCAAAGTATTTTTTGGATCCTTTAGAACTACTCGGAGAACGTAGTTTTAAAGAGCCAAAAGAGGTAAAAATATAATTTACTATTATTATAATTATAATTAGTTTAATTTTTAGATGTTACAATAGGCAACTACAAAAGCCAAAACATAAGAACAAGATCATTAGGGAAGAAATTAAGTACAATAACATTGTGATATATATATATATACACCACATATATATATATAATATATATATTAGGAATGATTAGATATGATTTTCCATGGCTAACAAAAAGAATGAGTACAGTGCTTCAGCTTTTACCCAAAAGAATAACAAAAATTGTAGGAATACATTGATCAGAGCGTTATTAAAACTAGTGAATAAAAAGAAAATCAGTTTAGTTCATTTTAATAGTAATTATATGAAATAATAGGCGTAATTATGTGAAAATAATAAGTAAAATCAGGGAAAGATAAAACACAATAATTCTGAATACAGTTAATTAAAAAATATTTTAGGACATATTACTGGAGGATGCAGAGAATTTAGGTTTGTTGTTTAACAATTCATTAACAGAACTAAATATATATTTAAATATATATTATATATATATTTATTATATTAATAATATATATATTATTTATATATTATATTATAAATATATAACTAAATAAATATATTTAATCATATGATTTGATTAAAGATCACTCTTATAAAAAAAATTGTAACTAAATTGCTAGTTTTCTGATTGTTTTTTTTTTATTAATTCCATTTTTTGCAAATTTTCCTAGGCTTAACCAACTCCTAGTTAAGCCCAAGTCACTCCAACTTTGTGGAATTTTAACAGTCAGTTGCCCTTTCTGAAACAAATTACTTGAAATAGTTGATATTATTATTTACCTTCAACTTATTTACAAATTAGTATAATGATATAGCTAAGGCTTGAGATAAATCTGATAAAGCGCAAACACATTTAGATTCCAATTTGATAATTTGTGCTTACTGTTGAATTAATTAATGCATTCTACTGGTTTTTTAAATAAAATGTCTACAGATTCAAGCAATAGCATTACAAGCCAAAGCAATATAGAATTGTCAAATCAAGAATGGATGTATGTGAAGTAAACGGAAAAAATGTAAGCATGACACATCTGCTGACATAAAATTACAAAAAGTATTATTCTCAAACATAATTTTGAGTTGAATGTTAAATAATTCACTAAAAGGTTGCATGACAGAATACAAATATCTCTTCAATTTATTTAATGAGAATAAAAACATCAGAACTTCTACCTATTATGTTATTAAATTATATTATATAAATAATTAGGATAATGATTATAATACTAATGATAAAGGTTGTGACTGATTTATTTAATAACTTTTTAACTTATTTATATGAAACACAAATTTCAAATTTAGAATATTCAAGGTATACAACAAAATTAAAGCAGAAACTTCACCTTTAATCACAACCAACAGGCTTTCCAGTAGTCATCTTTGTTTTATTCGTAAAAATGATTTTGAACATCTTTTTAAAGGCCTGCCCCAACTTCTTCCCTTTCAGTCTAAAATTCAATAGCTTTCTGGTGACATTCTGTTTTCTATTGGAATTATTAATTCAGATATTCAAAGAAGTCCAATTCTAAGGCGTGTCCAATTATCCTCATTTCAAATCCTCTCAAATTATCTACCTCTGATGGCTTGAAGAAACTGAAGTTCTGTTACCTGTAGTAAATATCACAATTAAGGTGTGACTTCCATATATCAACAAAGAAGAATAATCTCTCATAATACTTCAGCTCTCCTAAGAAAGTACTGTTAGTCTAGAAAAGCACAGAAATGCTGTTTTTACAGTAACATTTGTAAAAGCTGATAGTATTTTTATTTTTTGGAATCAGTAAAATGAATCTCTAACTAGGTATAAACCGTACATGAAGTTTCTGCTTATCTGTACTCTAAGTGAAAAAATTAAATGGGTTGTTTACTTTACCAAGTGTCTTGCTTTTAAAAACAAATACCTGTTTGTAAATAAATTACTGTAAATACAGATTATGATTCATATTCTCCAATTCAGCATATTTTCGTAGCATCAATTCCTTGAAGCTGACGGAGGAAATATTTTGTTCTAATACACTCATTCCTTTCACATTACCTACTGCGATTGCCGTTTATATTTGTAATATATATACATATTATTTAACAGCAGTTAGTGAGTATTTACACTGACAGTTCAATGATTAAGAAAGTGAAACAAAATATTTGACATATTTGTATCCTTACAACACTTTACTTAATAACCTTTCTATCAAAATGAATTCAGTGAATTCTTCTATCAAAAATTTTTTTGCCTCAGATAAAAACACTACACTAATAAAATTAATGAATGTATATACATTTGATCATTAGAATGAAAATTCATTAGATTTCTGTGCATCTACCAGTGTTTGATAACAAATGAAAATGTACGATACAGAACACAGAAGTTACTTTTTTCTTTTTCTTTTTGTTTAACCTCTGGGGCCAACATTAGGTATTGCTTCAGAGGATGAGATGAGTGATTTGTGTTTGTGAAAATGCTATGCCTGACCAGGATTCAAACCCAGGACCTCCAGACGAAGGGCCGAGACACTACTACTCACACCACGGAGGCCAGTATGATACAGAAGTTACTCTTGTAACATGTTTTGTTCTAAATGTTCTGTCAAATAAATTCAGCCAAAGAATTGTCAATTGATAATGCCAATAATCCTGGTCCTTAGAATCTGCTCCTACATTACTATATAATTGTATTCTAGGCTTCATTTAAACATTTTAGGCCTTACCTAATTATTTATTTATTCATACATAATGCAACAAGCTGATGCCAAGTAAGTCATGGATAAAATAATACTGTTAGATCAGAAATACTGTTAGATCATTCTAGCTGATTTACAAGTAGTTCTTGAATTTGATTCCTAGCATAGCTTGACATTTTTTCTTTAATAATTTTGCTTATAACTCATTAAGTTAGATTAAATCTTTAACTTTCAAAACTTAAAAATTACCTCTACCAAATAAAATAAATAAAATTAAAAAAAAACACTTATTTTTACTCACTTTTATTAATAAATTATTTAATTTACTCTAAATACCAAAATAACAAAGAAACTTTAACTCATTATAAGAAGGAAACAAACACTATTAAAAAGAGAATTTACAGAGAAAAAATTTTGTTTCAGATTCCTGAAGATGTACGGGGAACAGATATTCAAGAATTTTTCCATGGTAAAAATGTCCTTATTACAGGATCTACCGGTTTTATGGGTAAAGTTCTTACTGAAAAACTACTGCGTTCAATGCCACACATCAAGAAACTTTATTTACTAATTCGGACAAAAAAAGGAAAAGATGTTACAAGTCGTATGAATGAGATCTTTGAAGACAGAGTATGTTTTTTATAAGTACATATACATAAATATATATTTTAATTTTAACTATTAATTTATTTAAATTAACCTTTTTTGTAGTCTATAACTCCTCTGTATGTAAATTCTAGTTAATCATATAATATTTTTTCAGCCACTCCACAAAGTACAGAATTTAAAGAACATTCTTACCCTTACTTTTTTTTTTGCTCATTATAGAGCTTTCAGGTATAAGCCCATCTTCAGTAATGTTTTCTTCAAATTTTTTTCTCCTTTTTTACATTTACACATTAAAATATATTATATTAAAATCTGTAGAACAAATACTTGCTCTGTCAGTAATTTTTTTTTTAGCATATTATCTGTGTGTTAATACAGTGCTGAACTGATTATTTGATTTATTAATATTCTTATCAGTGTATACCAACTTAAATAATATTTATAAGAATGTTCCCATCAAATTCTGTTTGCAGATTCATGAGGCTGAATTTACATTTATATATATGAAATTTTTCTAAAATTTTTAATTTTGTATTATTATTTATGCATTCAATATTTACTTTCTAATTACTTCTAAATTATTTTTCAACTAGTTATATTATGTTTGTTAATTAATAAATGGTCTGCTTGAAAACCCTATTTTGTTATTTTTAGATGATTTGAAATGGTCATTAAATCTATTCTTAAAGGGCCTAAAGTTTTCCCAATATATATTTTACAACTATTGTATTTTATTTTATAAATACCAGAAGAATCATATTTATCTTTTACTATTTTATTATTATTATTATTATATTTTAAATGTTTTATTATATAATTATCAGGTTCATAAGCAGTCTCATAGTGATACTATTTCGTTAATCAATTTCAAAACCGCTCCCAGTTATATAATTACTAAAATTATCGATAAAATAATTACATTAGAAATTAATTTAGAATACAAGTGCAATATAAAAAATGGGTACGAGTTGATTGATAAAAAATTGAATAAGTTAAATATTAACAACAAAACAAAAATGATAAGTTTCAATATAACTAATATATACCCTAGTATTCCTACTGTTTATACAATTTCATTAATAAAAAACAAATTAATAAATACAGGTAAAGACCAAAAGTTTATAAACAATATTATAATAATAATTAGAAATATTTGTAACTAAAATTATTTTAAGTTTAATGGTACCTGTTATACACAAGAAAACATTTATAAAGTTTTCAGAATAGATTTTTTTTACAATGAAACCGTCTTTACTTTAGATATATATAACCTCTCGTAAAGTATGATGTCAAATTTGGTAAAAATTAAAATAAACAACCAGGAAAAAAAGCACCATGCAACTTGGCTAGCCAATGTTACAGTACTGTGTGGATTTGAATTAAACTGAATTATAAATTATCTACTGCAGCCTTTATAAGTGTGTCATCGTCATAATCTGTTTATAGGTTGATCAATTTGAATTTCCTTTTATATTTATATATATATAATATATATATTTATTTATTATATAGTTATTTATTTATTTATTTTAATTTTTACCAAATTTGACATCATATTTTACATATGTAGCTTTTAATTTTTTAATTTCTATAATTTGTATTTTTTTTTAATTTTTAAAATAAAAAAATTATATTTACCTTGATCAATTTGAATGTATTTGAGTGTAGTATGTAATTTGATATAAACAGTTTAAAATAAATAACAACTGAAGATCTGGGTTTCCACGAAAGTTTTTTTGTAAAGATATGAAAAAATAAGGTAAGTGTCACCTTATTAAATGTATACTTCTGTACTTGGGTGGATCAATTTGGTTTATATTTATTAGTACAGAGAAATATGGCTCGTGAAAACACTGACTATATATATATATATATATATATATTTAAATTCCATTAAATAAACCTTCTAGTACAGAATACTGAGGTAAGACATACCTTACCTTAATTTTTCATGAAATTAATTTTCATGGGATGCGAGATCCATAAAAAACTTTCCTGAAAAATTAAGATGAGGTTTGTCTTACCTCAATATTCTGTACTAAGTGGTTTATTTAATTGAATTTAAATGTAATTTAACAGTACAGAGGAATAATATGAATCTTAAAAAGATTAATCTCAATAAATTAATATATATTAATATATAAAATATTAGTATTTGAAATTTTTACTTTCCTATCTATATAGTTATAATGAACAGCTAAGCAGGACACTATGTAGAGAAAGTATACTAATCAGTTTAAATTTTTTATGTCAGGATTTTGCAGTTCTTGATGTTTCATGACAAAAAAAAACAAACAATTTTTGCTTTGAAAAATTCCAGAAGGATATTTGTATATATTTAGGCCTGATTTTTGTTTGATATCTCCATATCAGATGGACTAATATGGATTAAATTTGGCATGGTTATTGGACTATATAGATGGGGGACTGAAGCCATTTAATTTTGGTTACAATTTTGGCTAAGGGAGCAGAGAAATATATCCCTTATAGTTACAGTATCTCAAATTTTTCATAATTAGATTAAATATCCCTCGGGTAGCTAAAATATTTTCTAATGTTGTTTGGTCTCATTCAAACCCCCATAAAGGAGTGGGGGCAAAAACTTTTTTTCGTTTTGCTGTTTCTGGATTCAAAATCATGTTTTTGTGCTATGTTTTCTTCACATTACATTAGTATGTTTTGTTATGCATTTGGGTAATTTCATTCAGGGATATTTAAATGAGCCTAATTTTTTTTACTTTTTTCATCTCTTATTGTCTTGCTTGATATCTTCAGAGTAAATTAATAATTTTATGAAATTTTGTACAATGGCATTTGAATGTGGATTATTGATCCCATTCCCTCAAGCCAGGATTATTATTGCTTTCCCTCAAGCCAGAAAAGTTATACAATTCTGCCAACTTTTTTCTATACATTTTATAAAGAACTGTTTTGATGACCCTGAGATCTCTGCAAAAATACTAAATATATGAATAAATAGATAAAAAATAAAACAAAAGCAGTTATTGGAAAAAATTTGATTTACAAATATATATTTTTTTTAAATATCTATATAGATACATATATATATTTATTTATATATAGAACTCAGCAGGTGTTTCAGGAAATTCTGCCATACTTTATTTATGTATTCTTCTCATCAAAATAATGAAAAAAAAATCTTATAAATATAGGTCTGGAAATGCTTTCTTTTTGAGCTTGGTTAATGAAAGATTTCACCCAAATTTATGAATATAAATTACTTAACAAATTAGTGGTTATGTAAGCAATCTTACATGAATGTTAGAAAAAATATATGTCACAGAACTGTGTATCCAATAGTTTCCGACAAACTGTTATAAAACCCCCAAAAATTGGATTTGAAATGCTTTGTTTAGTTTGGCATAAATTTACTTTGTTAAAACACCAATAATCAAATAAAGTTTTAGTACAGAATTTGTAAAGAGTTTAATTCTGAGAAATTTTATGTAAAATCAATAAAAACTGAATAACATTTTTAAAGATCCATTTTTATTGTAGACTTAATACAACAAAAAAGTTATGAAAATCTTTCACCATAAATGATAAGTTAAGAAGTAGCCCTGCTTCTCCAAAATAATTTTTGTAACAAAGCTAAATTATTTCATATACCATTAAATTAACTTTCAAATAACTTTAACTTTTAACATTTAATTACTTAATAGTCAGTATCTTCAAATACAATTTAGTAGTTTGTTAATTAGGAACACCATACTATATTTTTAAATAATACTAAAATAGGTTAGCTAAGAGAAGAAAAGGAATATAACTACCTAGAATTACAGCAGATTATTCAGATTCATCCTATTTCTGGCCATTGTTGAGTACAGTTTAGGAATGAATTGATTTTTACAGTTATCTGTTTTAAGAAAAGACTGATCCTGTTATTGTACACAGCAAAAAAATATTGTATTTCTGAAAAACTAATAATTTATATAATTATAATATATAAATTTTTTCAGTTATTTAAGCGCTTGAAAGCTGAGAAACCAAATTACCAACAAAAAGTTAGTGTAGTAGCCGGTGACTGTTGCCTATCTGACCTTGGTTTAACTCCTTCAGATTACCAAATGTTACAAAAAGAAGTTAACATTTTATTTCATGGAGCTGCAACTGTAAGATTTGATGAAAAAATACGGCTAGCCGTTGATATAAATGTTTATGGCGCAAAAGAAGTTTTAAATTTTGCAAAAGGATGCAAAAATCTCCAGGTAAATTAATTGTTACACAATTTCATAAATTTTTTTAATTAGTTTTAGTTATAAACATTTTTAAAACTTGAATTGTCTTTATGTAAATAAATAAATACATTTTTATTCTGACCAGAACATAATAATACTCTGTATAGTTCACAAAGTTATAAGATAAATTATAAATATAAAAACAAATTATAAGAAAAGAATAGATGTATTTAAACTTCACATTAATTACTTAAATACAAACATGAAATAATAAAGGCTAATTGCATTAAATATAAAATTACTACAAAAATAATTCATAATTCAGCAGCTATTGAAACTTATTTTGAGCTCATTTCTGTACGTTGAACGGAATGCACAGATAAATCGTGATTTTATTTGCTATTTGTTGTAAATATTAAGTCGTATTAATTGAATTGAATTACTCTAGATCTTCAGTTTTGAGGAAGCTTAAAACAGCACAAAATTAAATAAAAGTAAAAATATAAAAGTCAGTGTCAAAATTCTTTTTTTAAGTGTCAATAAAAAAAATGTTTCAGTCAAATAAAAACAAAAATATTTAACCAATATTTATAAACAGCTTTAAATAGAAATTCTCATAGGTTGAAGAAACTATTACAGATTATTAAAAATGAAATGTTTAAAAACTATCTTTAGAATCTTTCTCCTACAAGTAAGGATGATTATTCATTACAGAAAGCCACAAAAATATTTCAGTGGTCATCACTTTCATTTTCACCTTTGAGGGCTTCACATGGAGTGTAGCTAGAAGTGACAACCAATAGGATGACTTATTTTCCAAGCATCTAAATAACGTCTTTTAGCCACAGAACATCAAAGGGGGTGATTAGTAAGAGATACTTTAATATTTAGATAGTCCAATCCCTCTGTCCCTTCCTATAAATCTTTTCCATCACTATAAATTTTTCTTGAAAATAACAACTTAGATTTTAAAAAGGCACCAGATTATGATTTAGTTACAGCTAAAATGCTAATTATTTTAACATTTAAAGCAACCTTGTACATAATGTACCTTTTTAATGGCATCCTTCTCCCAATTAATTTTCCATCTGAATGGAAGGTATCACAGTTAATAAAGATTCCAAAACAGCGTAAACCAATGCACAAGATGGCTGTATGAAGCCATCTTGTGCATTATAAGCTATTATAAGGCTTATAAGCTATTACCTGTTCTTTCTAATGTCTTTGAGAAACTTTTTCTTCAAAGGTTGAAGCCTGTTTTAGCGGAGGAAAATATTATTCCTATGACCACATTACAAAACAAGCCCACAGAATTGTTAATGTCATCACCAGGTGCTTAGACAGAAGAAAATATTATTCAGTGGCATTTTTGAAAGTCCAGCAAGCCTTCAACAAGGTCTGGTTGTCTGATTTACTTTATAAACTGAAATTGGAACTGCCTCAACCTTTCTGTGCAATTTTGTATAACTACCTGTGTGGGGTCCCTTTTTCCGAGTTAAACATAAACAAGAGTCATCTGGGTTTTTTGACATTCAGTATGGTGTTTCACAAATCAGTTCTGGGACCAATTCTATATTCAATCTGCACAGTGGATCTTCCATTTTCCAATGATGTTACTGTTGCAATATTTGTTAATGACACGGCAATCTTAGCATTGACGATGACCCATACTAGCTTAAGATAAATTACAGTCTGAATATGAATTAAATAAAAGATGGTTAGCCAAGTGGAAAACTAGAGTTAATCTAGCAAAGTCTAGTCATGCAGCATTTACAATGAGGAAGGAAAACTGCCCATCAGTCCTCCTGGATGACATTTTTATTCCCCATACTGATCATATATAAGTTTAAATCTTGACTGTCATTTAACATAGAAACATCATGTAAAAGAAAAAAGGAACCAGCTGTACATTAAGTTGAAATAAATGTAATTGTTATTAGGAAAAGGGTCTCGATTATTGTTATTGAACAAGTTCTACAATTGTACAAAGTAATTCTGAAACCAGTGTGGCCATGTGACCCAGCTCTGGGGGACGACTAGTAAAAACAACACTGGAATTATCCAGCAGTTACAGAATAAAATACTTAGGAGCATAGTAGAAGCACCATGGTTTATTAGAAGGAACAGCAAGGTCCTTGCTTATCTGTAAGGGGTTGCCTTATGTTCATGAAGAGATTCACCACTTTAGTTCAAGATATAAACTATGACTGAAAAGCCATGAAAACCTTCTTGCTGTGTATTTGTTGGATAATATTGAAGACATAGCCGATTGAAATGTCTCCACATCCTATGCTTTCAGATTTGTTTGTGTTCTTTTATAGATTACTATTTTTTATTTATTTTCTCAATATTTGATATGCTTTTCATGCATGTATTATACATTTTTAGACACATAGTTTTATTTTAGAAAAGTTTCACTGGAAACTATATTAATCAAAGTCATTTTGTTTTCACCTAATTTACTTATACGTTTTCTTTCTGTACAAGAAACTGATCATAAATAAAACTTTGAAAAAAAAAAAACAAAAAAAATTAATAAGGAAATAATAATAATTTTGTTTTTTACTAATAATACAACAAAACTCTTTCTCTTTTTACAAACAATAGTTAACATGATTCCTTATCATGCATACATAACAATAGCAGTTTTGTTGGATAACTCATCTTCAAATTTAAGTTAAAGTAAGATTACAAGCAAAAAATAAATTTGAATGCCTTTGTTACAAACATTCTGTAGTCTAGTTATGACATTGTCACTGAACTAAGATAAATAAATGAAAGCATGATTCTCTTGTGTACATATCAATTCTCATTTGAAAAAAACTGCTAGCATAACAAACTACAAACAACAAAAACTATAATATAATAGTAATTTTAAATAAAAGCCATAAGGATCATTTTAATAAAGAACAACATTATATTAGGAACAATGAGGATCATTCTAAAAAATATTTTGAAATAAAATCATTAACAAACATTAATGCAAAGCCACCTGCCTTTATTCTTTTAGGTGGTTCTTTTATGTCTGGTGTATGTATTTATGTCTGGAGGTGTATTCTATTATGTCTGCCTACAGTTGACACATGAGTGCAATTTTGCTAAGATAAATCATTATATTTAGTTGCTGTTATGTACAATCAATCTGTATTTATCTGTATTTTCATGTTTTCCAGTCAATGGTTCATGTTTCAACAGCTTTTGCAAACTGTAATAAGTTATACATCGAAGAAAAGTTTTATGAAGCACCAATCAGATATGAAAATCTTCTTCGTTTAACAAAAACAAAAGATGATGATGAACTTGACAAAATGACACCTGAGTAAGTAAATTTAAATGAAATTTGTGAACAATAAAGAATTAAATTTTTTCCTTAAATGTATGAAGAAGTTTTACCTAAAGATAATAGTAAGACATCTTCATCTTCAGTGATGACAGATAAGGTAATATGTATGCTCCTATGATTAACTGTTAATAAGACATAAAAAAATATTTATTAAATAATTGTATAGAACAGTAGCACAATCAAAAAATGATATTTTTTTAATGTTAAAAGTAATTTAAAATTGATGTATTTTATTATAACGCATTATTTAATTCTATTACCTCAATTATTAATAGCAATTCTATTTTTAATGTAACAGAAATTTACCGATAAATTGTTTTTTCATTACTGTTTTAAGAAAAAAAACTAAAGTGACTATAATCAAACACTGTAATTCCAGTTAGTTAACTTTTTTTAAGCAATTAAAATTTTATAAATACTCAAAATAAAATTTAAAGATGGGCTGTACAGATGAATTCTTGAAATTTTTGCATGGATAGAGTAATGAATACAGAGGCTTTAAACAACCTCTTACACATTTTTGTCTCATTCTGTCAGTCATTAAAATAAAAGATTACTGTATGAATTAATTTGATAAAGACAAATTCTGCCTTACTGATATAACAAATCATTCATACAAACCAAAACACAGTAGAAATTTATTTTATAAAGCTTTCAGAATATCAAATGTGGCTTTCAGGATAATGAAGATGAACTGGAAATCACATTACATTTGATTTTGATTTTTGGAAAGAAATTTAAGCACTGGAAGCACAAAATAAAAAATCCAGAGAGAATAGTTATATGATCTGCCAATCTAGAACATAGCTATATTATCTTAATACCTGGCTTTTTCCTAATACATAAAATATAAACAAATAAAAGGAAGTATTGAATACACAAATATATAAAAGATTTCTTTATTGAATTTTTTTTAACAGATTAATTGCTGACTGGCCTAACACATATACTTTCACAAAAGCTCTTGGTGAACAAGTTGTAAATACAGAAGGAGGTGGTCTTCCTATTTCAGTATTTAGACCTGCAGTTGGTAAGTTTCAAAACTTAAAAAAAAAGATTGTTATACATAATTACTAGTTCCTTCATCTTTTATTTTCCATTCCCTGATAGTTCAAAACTATACATCTATTAACATTTAGTTGAAATTTAGTACACGGTTTATCACAAGCAGGTGTAGTGAAATGCCATTGTTGCAGAAATTGAAATTTTTCAAATGGAGTATTTCTAAAAATCAAAATTCCTTAGTTTCACAAAAAATTTTATATTTTTCTTATAAATATTTATTTATATCTCAAATCGAATAACAAACCCAAATTGAGAGTTTATAAGAAGCTGAAATGAATTTTCAAAACCAAAAACAAAATGTAAAATTTAACATAATTTAAAGGAATCGTCAGTTTTTATGTTCTACTACATCTCAGTTCTGTGGTAAAAAATAATGTTAATTAGAATAATTGAAGACAATACGGAACAATGCTTTCTTATTGACACTACTTTAGAAGCTGAAATTACTATGGGTACCATAGTTACCACCGATGGATACCACCGTTGATTGATTACACCATCAACGATGAGGTGAAGGAAAGTGTGGTCATTTGGATTCAAGAAAGACTGCCAGAATTTTTGGGAAAAGTCTATCAGTGTAAACGGAGATTATATTGATAAATAAATACTGCACTTTGTAGCTAAGGTATTGTACTTTTATTCATTTTTTATTTCATTCCAATATCTCTTTTGATTCTCATGCGTCATGCTACGCATATATGTGCAACATTTATCAGCCGAGCCTCATATAATATTTTCATAAGAACTAAAACTATAAATGTAATGAAGTCTGTAAAACGGAGTAAAATAAAAAGCTCTATAAAAAAATTAAAAATTCGTAAAAGGTAAAAGAAAAATTGTAATCTTAAATCTATGTATTGATACCCTAACAAAAAAAGTGTGTAATAAAGCAGGTATAATTCAATAACTGTGAAAAAAATCATCAGTATAAGTCTATTTACTGTTATTGTAATTATCCATGAATTGTCCAAGTAGGCTATTAGTTTCCATTGCAACATGTTGCAAGAAAATTGATAAGAAGTAGTGGATTCTGGAAATAACAAAACACAAAATGAAACTCTACAACCTAATTCAGATTAATAACTTAAAACCTCATTAATTACCTTAATATTGCTAACTATGAATCAAATACAAATTTAGTTTTCTTTTTCAGTTATATCTAGTTACAAAGAACCAGTAAGAGGATGGATTGACAATGTATATGGTCCAACAGGATTATTAGTAGGTGCAGGAACTGGAGTACTTCACACTTATCTTGGTGATCAAACACATATAACAGATATGGTTCCTGTTGACCTTGCTACTAACGCACTCATTGCTGCAGCATATAAAACTGGAAAATCAGGAGTAGTTGAAAAGTCAGTATTTATATAATTTAAAAAAGTTCTCATAGCCTACATGCTTGAATAATAGGATTACTAAATAGTTAAGATTCTTGGAGAACATGGTAGTTTGGAGTGTAATTAATTGTGAGAATTGCTTTTACTTTATACATTGAATAAAAAGAGTGAGCTTTAAGTAATAATTATTAAATAGAACATTCAACAACCATTTAAAACATCTATAATCTAAAAAAAAGACAATGCACATTTCAATTGTTGAACCATCATCTTCAGTAGATACAGGAGAACTAGCAAAATTAAATATAAAAACAAAATGAAATAAATATTAAGAATAGAATAAAAAATAAATAAAAACACATTTATAAAACATCTCAAAAAGAAGTATTTCTAGTTGTGGTTACAGAAAACAAATTAAGTAAAAACAGCAGTAAAGTAAACAGAAACACAATATCACTTTAGACAGTCCAAGTAAAAGTGAAACGTTTTGACTTGATATCACTACTCTTACACTTGGATAAGGTAGGTTAGGTAAAGGTTTATCTGAAGAAATGTGACATGTACAATTGACATAGAAATATTCTCTATTAATCAGATTTTATACTAGAAAAATTTAATGTAATCAATAAAACAAATTCTAGCAACTTTCACAAAAAAAAAAAAAATTTATAATTGTTAAAATTCTACAAGGTTGTTTAACAATAACAGCAATTTAGCATATGTAGGGCAGCTAAAAGAAATATTGAAACTGTTGTAAAAAAGTAACGTTAGCAACATTAAAATTAACATTTTAAAAGTGCCTGTAACAAATAAGAATTAATTAGTGAGGGAATTTATTTTACTAAAAATAGCAGAGAAGATTAAACACTGAATAATGATAGTGGAATAATACCCGACAACCTTTTAAAATTTGAAATTTATAAAAAAAATGTATAAGTTTTTACATCATAACATTAATTATCTTGTTTATGCTTTTGCGTTTTTTTTAAGATAAACTTTCAACTTATTGTACCTAATATAAAGGTTAAGGTTCAAGTGGAAAGCTAAAGTGGTTTAAACTGCACTTAAGATAACTTTTGTTTTTCAGATTGGACCGAATCATACTTTTTATTAATAAACGTTTTCATTTTTTTTATAAATAAGATAAGGAACTCATTGTGTAGTATTCCACAACTACTGTGTTATTGTTATTCTTGTATTGTCATTAAAGTAGTACATTAATTTAACAAGTAAGGTTACGTACCAGCAGGGCCGGCCCTAGCAACCCACCAGGTTGGTCTAGCGGTAAACGCGTCTTCCCAAATCAGCTGATTTGGAAGTCGAGAGTTCCAGCGTTCAAGTCCTAGTAAAGCCAGTTATTTTTACACGGACTTGAATACTAGATCGTGGATACCGGTGTTCTTTGGTGGTTGGGTTTCAATTAACCACACATCTCAGCAATGGTCGAACTGAGAATGTACAAGACTACACTTCATTTACACTCGACATATCATCCTCTGAAGAATTATCTAAACGGTAGTTACCGGAGGCTAAACAGGAAAAAGAAAGAAAAAAGGGCCGGCCCTAGCGTTTTTGCCACCATCAGCAAAGCCAAAAAAGGCCACCCCAAACTTCAAAAAACTTAAAATTAAAAAATAAAACAGAATTATAAAAGAACCATGTTAACCAGAAAAATGACATAATTGACTAAAGAAAATAATACTAATACAGATTTACAGAAAACTGTTTTATTGAAAAACAAGATTTACTTTTTTAACAAACTAACGACAACGAACTTGCAAACTAAAGTTAGTACCTATTATTTTCAGAAATAATTTAAATATACTTTTAGAACAATAAAAAAAACTAGTACAATAATTTTATTATACAAATAAATAGTAAATAATATTATTTTCTACATTTAAGAAACAGAGATATATTTTTGTGAGTTGTGATTATTTTTTTGCGCTGCAGTTCATGTGGTTTTGCCACTGTAGTTGCCTACCTTGCCTACCAACTGGGACTGGTCCTGCGTACCTATAAAATCCTATAAATGAAAGCTGTTTAAATTAAGGCATTAGTGACCCAAAATTCAGGGTCAGGTTTTCGTTAAAAGAATTGCCCATTCATTGTTTTATAAAAATATACTTTTAACTGACTTAACTCAAAATTTGTAAGTAGTATGTATAATAAAACTTAAGAAATTAATATAATTTTTTATCACACATTAAAAAGCAGAGAAGTATTCACGTTAAAATTATTGTTTTGAAATTAAAACTGTGACTATTGTTTGTTTTGTGAAATATTCTTTCTTTATTATATGATACCAAAGCAATTTCTATATCTTTCAACATTTTTGGGAGCAATTATTCCTCAGATCTTCACTTGTAATGATTTCAGTGATTTCCTCACCATTTTGAAAACTATCTCTAATGTTGGTAAAGACTTTATTTTAGATAAAATAGAGTTGTTTCATTTAACCATTTTCAGTTCTTATTCTCCTTCTGTCAATTCTAATATTTCCTCATCATCAACTTCAAACCACCTACTCTCTCTTTTTCCTTGTCTAGTAAATCATAAAACCTGCTCTCAGCAACTGATCTATATTAGTTATTCCATGGTTTTATTGTAGATAGTTTCTCATCTTTTAATCTCTTATTGCCAGAATTCTTTTTTCAATTGAGATGTAATATTTTGGATTGCAATTGATCTATTGATTGTTCTTGTCCACAATGATATCAAGAATTGAAAAATTCTCTAAAAAATTATTTAATGTTAATTTTTTGTCATTTTCTATACTGTCAAACAATTTATACAAACAGAAAAGTTAAATAAGAAGGGCAGTTGAAGTGTAATTCACACTGGATAGTACAGTAGAACAAAATTTGTGCAAGTGAAAGGTGCTGCCATCTTGTAGTTTCATTCCTCTACTACTAACATTCTAAAACTCATTGACCCATGCCCTCTCATTTTCTGTCAGTCACTACTGTTACGGAGTCAAGTACACTTGCTACTACTAATATGTCTAACTGTAACAAGGGAGATGACTTCCTTTTCAGAACTGTGAAGGGAAACAAAACTTGGATGCATCATTATAACCCAGAAGAAATACAGCAGAGCATGGCATAACAGCACTATGTATCCCCATAATAAAAAAAAAAAATTCTCTTGAATTTCATACAGATTTATGAAATTCATACAGATAGAGATGACTGAACCTGGAAGCTGGGTGGACTATGAATTCTGTATGATACATAGAAATGTTAAAAAACTTAGATGTATGTGGCTTATTCAACTATCCACAGGGCCAATAATTCTGCAACATGATAACCCTCCATACTTAACCAGGTTTGGTGCCCTGTGATTTTCATTTCTTTCTGCAATTAAGGAACAATATTAAGGATGTTTATTTAACCACAAATAATAAATTGAAGGACACAGTGAGATCATGGATCAAGAAAAAACCACCATCATTTTAAATTTATCAAATTCATATTTTACAAATTTATGTGAAAATATTTGCTTCTGCAGAAGCACCTATATCCCATGATAAATAGCAATTATTATTTTACCGCAAAGTTCATTTGGGCTAGTAATATATTACTGTAGATTAAGGTATTGAATGAGCAATACATTTCGGCTACTTTTGAATTAGTCTGTTCTTCATAGATCTCTTCCATTATACAGAACTATCTGTGATAACATTACTACATTTACATTAAACAGCACAGTAAAATTCATTTAATAAAAAAATACAGTTTGCATGAATGAATTTTATTTTTATATTATAATAAACATATTTTCTATATTATTTTTCATATGTTTTTATGTTCACATGCTTCTTTACAAAACTAAGAAATAAGTTAGAGTATTTATTGCTTAGGTGGGCCTTCCCTTTGTGGCTGTAAACTACTACAAACAGACCATTTTTTCAAGTTGTACTTCTTTGAAATTTAATTATTACAATTAAAGAGCGTAATATGTTTGATAAACAAGCCATTACACCAAAGGAATTACTTTCATAATAATTTAAACTTGATTTAATTGCTTTAACCAAAGTGGCTGGAGAGGTAATGATCAGAAAGCTAATATTTTAATTTAGTTGATACATTTGATATGTGGATACATTGGCTATCAAAAACTGATTTGAACTGTACTTTTCCCAGACTATTCTCACCATATTTTACAATGTATCTACAACAGTTTTTTGAAAGCTCACATAAATCATGTATTCCATAACTGTAAGATAAGATTTCTTTCTCAAAACCCAGCTCATTTGAAATGCTAATACTTATGACCATGAGTAAATAGCACGTTGTTGAATGTAGTAATATTTTTGACAAACTAAGGTTTCTCAGGAAACCTGACTATGTCCAAATGCCTGTTACACTGGTGCTGGAATGTTGTTCCGATACTGCTTTTTGGGAGAAATAAAAAATGTTCCTTTCAAATAAAATCTGTTTTAACTTGTATGGTCTACGTTTTATTTTAACATTAAGTATTCAAGTATTTACGATAAAATAAGTCGCTAAAAATTTAATTCACAAAAAAGTTAAACATTTGACATGAAAAATATAAGTTTTGCTTCTTATCAATATAAAGACTGAATGAATGTGCATTTTTCATAACACTGTCACATTTTGAAAAATACCACCTGTCACTATGAATATAATACAGAATCAAACGTTCTGGTATTGGAAGATTTACAAGTGCACCCTGCCAACTGCAATAATCAATTGTTAAATTTAATTTTTTAATCCCTTTTGGTTAATTCAAACAATTACCTGTTATCTATTCTCTATCCAAAATAGTCCTAATAAAATCGGATGAAAAACCCACACAAATTAAATTTTGATACCAATGATAACTTTTAAATTTTGAGTGTCATCAAGAATTAAACTTTTTTCCATTTATGACAAATATATTCATAAAATAAGTTTGTAAAAACACAAGATTTATAATTAAAAACATTAATATTGATAATTTTATTTTACAGGGGTGATGATATTCCAATATATAACTATGTAAGTTCAGTTCAAAATCCTATCTCATGGAAAGAATTTATAAAATTAAATTATAAACATGGTATACATTGGCCGACAATAAGAGCAGTCTGGTATTATTCTTTCACACCTATTGAAAACCCATACTTTTTCGTAATGGTAAATTTCTTATTACACACACTTCCTGGTTATATATTGGACTTTTTAGCAATCATTTGTGGTGAACCTCCAATGTAAGTATACTATAATTAATATATTTAGTAGCTATTTAACTAACTATATATATTAAGATAGATTAGAAAATCTTTGTGAAAAAAGTATAATATAGATATACTTCAAAATAAGCATTTTTTTAATAAAAAACTTATTTAATTAGAAATTCTAGGAGAATTCTATTCATTGAAACTATCCCATTTAATAATTTAAAAATATATATATTTTTCTTGTTCTAATTTATTAATAATTTTTTTGTCATTATTGGTAACAAACCATAAGTGTATCAGTATTATTTTCTAAAAAATGAAAATGAAAATGTACTAATAAACTAGAAAACTTTGAATATCCACTATGCTCTGGGACACACAGCAATTTATTTAAATGATATAATCTATTACGGATTCAAATCATGAAATATTGTTTATTCTGCTTAGATTATGTTTATTTTTATATTTCTTTTTTATTATTAGAATATTTATTAATCTTTTATTTGGTTTGCGTATTATATTTTATATTTACTTGTCGCATAATGTCACAATAGTTACAGTTATCTCACATTTTAAAGCCTAAATTTGAAAACACAAATTTCAGTATACTTGGTCTATGATCAGCTGAAACAAAATTTTAGTTATTTACCTTTAACATTAAATACAGTTTTTAGTATATAATGATAGAATAATTGTTTTAAATAAATAATATTATTCTATTTTTTTCATGTAAATTATAATTAAAAATCAAGACTTATTATGGTTTAAGGACGGACGTATGGGTTTCTAGTGGTAAATTCAGTTAAATTAATCTGCTCAGGCAAATCATTTATTAATATATCTGGGTCCTAAAAGCAACTTAAGAAAGAAAAAAAAATTGATATCGGTTTGTGAACAGATTACAATATTTTGTTTTTATTACATACAGTTACTAATATTCTAAAACCCACAGAATCTTGATCAAGATTTCCACAATTCAATTAAGTACAATTTTCACAATGTTGTTTTTTACCACACAATTCCAGAGCACAAACTTTTGTTGTATAAATTGTCAAGATCTACTTCAATAATTCTCCTTAAAGTTTCCAAATTTCTGGCCTTTTGTAAGAAAACATTATTTTTAATGACTCCCCAAAGTGAAAAGTTGTATGGTGTGAAATCACATGACCTTGAGGTCCAATC
Organism: Lycorma delicatula; assembly: GCF_047948215.1. Lineage (NCBI taxonomy): Eukaryota > Metazoa > Arthropoda > Insecta > Hemiptera > Fulgoridae > Lycorma > Lycorma delicatula. The sequence goes on along the minus strand of NC_134463.1, from coordinate 89,599,800 downwards.
TGTTGTACACTGATCCATTCAGTAGAATTGTTGTTGAGGACATCCAGACCTGTAAACTATAACAATGAGTAGTTCCACCTTATTGTCAAATTAAATTTATGTTCTCAAGCAATGAGCTATTTTGTAACTCAGGTAACACTACATCTTGCAATATTTCATGGTATGAATCTCCAGGGTTCTCTTACAGGGTTTGGTTGTCCATGATGCTGGCCTTCCAAATACCATCTCATACATTTACAGCAAGAACATTTAATTCTTGTTACATAACATCATGAGGATTTGAGTCAGTCCAGAAGGTAACGTTATAGCAATTAACATAACCATTTAGTTTGAAGGAAGCTTCACTGTCCAAAGAATACAAGTTTGAAAATCTGGCTGTATCTCACAACTATTTGAAACCATTCAGAAAATCCCACACATCTGTTGAAGTCATTTTCTATTAAACTTTAAAACAGATGTGGTCAATAAAATTTCAAATTTAATGATTTTAGAATCCAATATAGATTGGTGCATAAAATATCAGCTGATCTTTTTCATGTAGATCTCTTAGGAATTAGAATAACAGTTATGTTTTGGTCAGATACCTATTTTAGTCTCCCACTTAATGGTAAATCATGTACACTTCCAGTGATCTCAGATCATTTATGTAATTGTAGACAGCATGTCTGGTGGCGCTGGAGTATCTGAAAACGTTTCATTAAATAACTCCATCACCTCTTCACTATTTTTTTAATTTCTACAAATACTCTAAGATAATTGTATGGTGTGGCATAATTGGGGACCAGTTAAAACCATTTATTTTTCAAAATCGTCTTTCTGGTTTTGTGTATAAAGATTTTTAAAAAAATCAATGGCCAGTTCTGCTAGAAGGCAACAAACCTCTGCATAAAGGCACCTCTTGCAGGTGCCTTTATGCCACCTCTTGCATAAAGGCAACAAATATTATTCCAACATGACAGTACATCACCTCATTATTCACAAGACATTAGACAGCGTTTAAAATTAAGTTTTCCAGGCCGATGGATTGGTCAAGGTGGACCAATTAATTGGTCTCCTAGATACCCTGATTTAAATCACTTGGACTGTTACCTTTGAGATCATTAAAAAGTACATGATTATGCAGTAAATTCCAAAGAAGAATTATTAAACAAGATTACGCTTTTGAGTATCTGAAGTACAACTGTGATACTATTAGAAAGGCTTTCATTGATGTTATATGTCACACTAGATTTTACTTGCACTACCAAGGAGTTCATTTTGAACAGTAACTGTAAGGTATAAAAATTAAATTTCATAAAATAAAACAAAATTAAATACTGTCAATTTTTTCTAATATACTGAAAAATAAGTCATTTCCAGCATGTAAATCATTTTATTTATTTTTTGTTCTGTTTCACTTTCACTTTTAGTAAAATTTGATTTTTAATACATTTGATTTTTTTTTGGACTTAATTTTCATCAAACTTTACTTATGTACATAATTTTTGGACTTATTTTTAGAATTTAATTCTCTATAACTTTTGGTAATAAATTTTACACATTTACTAGTTATTTAACAACGTTATACAGTTCTTGAACCTATTTTATTAAATTTTTCAGGTCAAAAACCATACGAAACCAATAATTTCACCCCTCAATTAACATCCTAAAATTTTCAGTATGGGCTCATTTCACTAGGAGAGCTTAATTCCAAGTAAAATCTTTCCCTAGCCATAACTCGCTAACGAAGCGTTCCCAGACTTTGTTTATGAGAACTTTTTTCATTATTTTGATGAGTACTGTGAAGTATGTTGTATGTTAGTTTCCTCGTGGGACACTTTGTGTGTGTGAAAATTGAAAAAGCATATACAAAAACCTACTAACAATAATATAACCATTCATAAAAATTCAAATAACTCATTTTCACGTAAGAGAAACACTTACTATGGTATGATACATAAAGCTGTTATTTATTCACATAACAATGAGGTGGTATTAAATAATGAACTGGAATATATAAGAAATATTGCTTCACAAAATGGCTACAATAAATGTTATATTGATAACATTTACAGGGGATATTTAAAGAAGAAATATAATAACAAAAACACTACCCTTATTCCAATGAATGGTTCTAAAAATTATGATAGAAATATATTTTATACAATTATATAAACAAAAATAAAAATAAAATAGTGAATGTTTATAATAAAGAACAATATAAAATTACATATAAACCTGCAAATAATATTTTGAAAAAATTCTTCAATTATAACACTAATTATATTTTTGACAAATTTAACTTAAGTGACATATATGAAATTAAATGCACAGACTGTGATGCCATATATATATATATATATATATATATATATATATATAGGTAAAGCTGATAGAGATCATTAAAGTATGATTCTCGGAACATCTAAGAGCATTTAAAAATAACAACTTTTTCAAATATGGCAGATCACTTATTTCAAATGGACATAAAATTACACATTTAGCAAATAATCTTAAAATATTAGAAATTTGTAACGTTAAAAAAAAACTGAAGCATATGGAAAAATGTTTTTAAATATCTATAAATATAAGAATTTCTATTTAATAAACCACCAAGTAAATTTTGAAAGGATGATCTGTTTAAATTGGTAAGCCTGTATAATAGAATCTTAACATCTGATTAATAATTTTAATCAGTCATGACATGGTTGATGAAGTATCTCAATGCTGATGTTAATTATAGTATTTTAATAAATTTTTAATAAATATTTATTTTAATATTGTTTTATATATCTATCCTGGTGATTTATAAATACTAATTATAATTCAACACGCAGGACAACATGCTTAAGAAATTAATACATGTACAATTCCTCAGTTTTTTTCACTCAGACTGGAAAATGACTATTGACTACTAACAATTATAATTTACCTACCGGGTAGCAAGAACTGCAAAAATAAAGCCATTAGTTCTGCCTGAGTAAAGAAAAAGATGAATTCTGGTGTTTCTTGTTTACATTCTTTACTAAGATTAAAACTGGTTACCTTTTAAAATAATTCAACATTTTCCGCTAATTATTGTTTAAAGAGAGAGAAAGAGGAAATTATTATTTGTACTTCTGATTTACATTAACAGAGACAAAATTATTTGTAAACAATGATGCTGTTACATACTTAAAAATAACCATTTAAAAATTTAAGAAATATTTTCATAATTGATTTGAGTGTTATTTTCTGCTCTTCTTAGCACTGTTAGTCTAACATTCGTAATTGACATGTTTCAGAATACCTTCATTCTGAAAATTCCTTTAGCACTGACTCTTCCTGAGTTGGAAACATCAAACAAATAGCAATGCATCCTCCCATTCCTTGTCCCTACTGCCAAGGCCTCTTCTGCTTTGTCCCTCTCAAAATATACTCCAGCATACCCTATTCAAGCATAGAGTATTGTATGCTCATCTTATAGTACATAAAATAAAATATTGTAGAAAAAACTACTTTCATGTTTAATCTGTTGTTAAATATACTGGATTAGTTAATGAGAACAGTTTGAAACTTATGACAATATTTAGGTAAAACTGTTAATTGTTTTAACTGATTTGTAAACTATATAATTCTTCAATAAAGTAATACAAGTTTTGAGAAGTTCATGTTCAAACTACATTACACATTGCACATACTACCATTCACAATTATTTTAGTGACATAAGCCAGACATAATATGGATAGACTGCAGCAAAGTAGATTGTACAGACTTCTGAAGTTCAATACTATTTCAAAATGCATTGACCAATTTTACAATAATAGTAAGATCTATTAGGCTAGATTTTGTTCTTTATAAATTACATTAATTAAAAGTAAGTTCATTGTTGAATTTGTCTTAAATAACAATTTCTAATTGTTGTGTAATTTTTTATTAGAAACTATTCTAAATATTTCATTTGATAAAAAGGAAGAGAAATAAGAAACCAAGCATTTCCAGACATATATCTATGTACTTTTTTCTTACACTGTTATCAGAGGTTCAAAGTATTAAACACCAGGTTTCAGGTTCTTGTATACACCCATTATAATAAATTAATTTATAACATAAATAAATAGCATTTAATCTATTTCCAGGTTAACAAAAATCTATAAAAAATTAGGAAAATTTGCCGACACCATGACATATTTTTCTACAAGAGTATGGACATTCCGGAATGACAGGGTTCAAGATTTATGGGCATCATTAAGTCCCGAAGATCAAGAAGAATTTTTCTTTGATTTAGGCCAAATGAACTGGGAATATCATGCGCAAGCAAATTGCCTTGGTCTTAGAGTCTATTTGGTTAAAGATGACATCCATACACTTCCAGCAGCAAGAAGAAAATGGCAAAGGTATAAAAATGATAATGGCAATAAAAATATTAATTATATTAATAAAATTTTTTTTTTAAATCAACAGAAAAAGTTTTTATAAGTTTTATCTTAAATTGAATTGTACTATAATTAGTACACTAAAAACAGTTTTATATCTTTTGATCACAGTAACAGCTTTAAAATAATGTAGATAGTTTAATAATACATCATGAACAATGTAACCCACTCTCGTAAAATGCTACACTGAAATGAAATAGGTATTTTATACAATGAAAACAGTTGTACTAATGATTCTACAAATCAGGTTTCTTGCTTGATGTTTAACAGAAATAGTTGTTTGCTCTAAATTTGCTTGACTATTATGTAAGAGGTTGCAGGTATACTTGTAAATATAGTTATATAAGTGGTACAGAGAGTAGATTTAATTTGTGTTTGTCCATTCAGAAATTTTTTTTTAATCTGTCTATATATTTTAAGTTGTTCAATGTGTCAGGTTTCTGTTCTTTGTTATATATAAAATTTTCATAATGTAAAAATAAACAATACGTGCACAAATATCAAAGATAAGAAATTCTTAAACAACAAAGGATGCATATATAAAAACATAAATGAGCAAACATGATATGTAACATCTGATAGAACCCCAATACAATACTGAATGCTTCCAGTGGATTTCTTATAGAAAATGTAATTTTTTTTGTCTTTATGACTATAGAGGATAACTTTAGTCAGTCTACTATCCAAGTCTCTTCGAAGGTACTGTTCAGGCCTTGCAGTCTGAAAAAAGAGTATTATAAAAAATGTAAAACATTTTTTTTAATTTTAAAAAGTAACTTTGACTGTGATTTGAAGCTAGACCTTAACAGTTAAAAGGTAGAGATGCTACCACTTTGGCTTTGAGGTTGTCAGATAACCGATATCTAAATGAAACAAGTTTACAAATAATGGTAGGGTTTGCTACCCTAAATGAATATTAGTTTATTATTTGCTTGTATAAATTTATTTTTATCATCTATTAATTAAAAACCACTTTTAACTAGTTTATGTACTTTTAGTCTTTCTATGAATACTACGCTACTCTTCAGTTACAGTAAAACCTGAACAACTACCTGTTAATTGCATGAAAGTTGCCTAGCATGTTCACAATAAAACTTTTTATGGATATAGAACTTCAAACTTAAATTCACATAGCTGTAAACATGATTTGTGCTTCAAAAGATCTTCTGTTAATTTTATGTAAATGAAAGCAGTACAGAGCATATCTGTAATGCTGAACTTTTTGAGCTCTTCTTTCATATGTTTAACGACCTTGGTATTTCACAGTTTATTGTGTTTGTTTAGCCTTGATTGGTTCACTCAGATCATGTGCCTATAGAATTTTGGTCATCGATTTCTTATTGTTAATTCTGTTAATTCCAGTTCTTCATTTTATCACATATTTCTTTATTTTATCTCAGTTTGTGGTCTTCTTGGGCCATAAATCCTTCTTTCTATCTTGAATAATTTTCTATTCCAATTATACTTGCAGTTTCCATGCTGTATAAGGTGACTGGTCTTACAACTGTGACATAATGCCCTAATTTTGCAATTTTAGATAGGTTCTTTTTATTGTACATATTTTTTGTGAATATTATTAAAAAAATTTTTTTTTTTTTAATTTACTAGTAAATGTTTTAAGCATTCAATTAATAAATAATACATTTATTAATGTATTTTTATTTTTAAAAGTATATGTTTTTATTTTTAAATTCAGTTTTTCATTTACTTATTCGATTTCTTCTTTTTTCCAGATTGTATTACGCTCATTGTGCTCTTCGTATAGTATGTGCAATAATAATAGCCAAATTGTCATGGATGGTTTTAAATTTTTTTTTCAAAAATTTATTGTAGTACATAACCATTTTTTTATTTTTAATTGTGGCAAATCTTTAAATTTTTTGTAATAAAAAATTTACATGTATTATAATTGATTAAAAATAATATTTGTCAGGCTAAAGTAATCATTAATTCTGCACATATGTAAAAACCCATATAGATTTATAATTATAATATTTTAACCATAATCATAGTGTTGTCGATTAAATTAAAATAGTTTGATATAAAAAAATGTGATAAACTGTAAAAAAAAATTAATAATGTTAAAATAAATGTAAAAAGTTGGAAACCAGTTTTTATACTAGTAGTAATGGTTTTGTTACAGTTCCAACAATAAAAAAATATAATTATCCATTATTTTAATATTTTTTTGTAATATATTTATATGTATTAAAATACTTTTTTTTTAATATTATTTCGTACAATAATGTAGTTAATAGAGAAATATTATTATAAGCAATTATTCATTCATTTATCATGATTGACAGTAGATTATCTTTAAATTTTACATTTCACTAAAGCTTAAGTTTATAAAACTTTGTAAATTATTGGTAATTGTAATTATTATTTTAAAGGCTCAACAATATGAAAAAAAAAACATTTACACAGATTAAAGAAAATTTTTGTAATAAAAGATCCACACATAATTCATTTAATAGGGTGTTTTTGTTGATATATTGCAATTACATGAAGAGTAACAATCTTTTTTGTAAAATTAACTTTACTTTTTCATATCAAAAGTGTTATCACATTTTCTTCTAAATACTTGAAGATAATAGATTTTTACTTTCATTGAAATATTTTGTCGCTTATTTAAAATTTTCCTACTTAAAATATACTGAACACTTTATGTAATTTTCTCTTACCGAACTACCTCTCAAACTGACTCCAATAGAATACAAGGATGCATAATGCTGAATTCATGATCTTTTATTATATTTAAAATACTTTTTTTTAATATCCTCTATAATTTCATTAACAAATACACTGAAAAACACTAAATATTGTAAAATTAGTTGTTTCTATGGAATAAGTAAGATTTTATTACTCTGATTTATTGGGTTGTAAAAGTTACTAAAATCATGCTTTCCTAATGCTAAGGCCATTTTCAGATTCTTTGGAGTTTTTTTTTACACAGTCTGATATACATATATACACCAGCACATTCAGTATATATATATATGTATGTGTAACATGGGTATCTGAACACACCCAATATGTTTTTCTTATTAGTTATGCGAGATTGTATAACCTCACAGTAATAGCGACACTTTTACACGAGGGGTATGATAACCCCTCATAGCAGAAATGGTACTAACATAACGTTACGTCATGGCTTTTTTTGAATTCAATGATAAAAAAATTATTACAAACAGTAATTTTTTGGGTTTTCTTCTACATTTACAATAAATATTTTTTTTTAATTTTACTAATTTACCCCCTAGCCGGTTTAACTACTTAAGGAAGTTTATATATTGTATGTTTTATTATTTTTGAAAATTAAAAATGATAGTAATAGATTGGTTAATAAATAAATCAAGTGAATTTATTAATATTATTTTATATTATATCAAAATTTAATGTAAAGTAAAAATTTAATTTAATTTTTTACTTATTAATTTTATCAAATTTTTATAGATCTGATAATATAAATTTCTATATATAAATTGATATTCTATTATTGTTATTTAAATATAAAAAATAAATGAAATAACAATCCAGGTAAAAATAAATATAAAAATAAACCCATCTGAAAAGATACATATTAGTAATTTTTAATTGTATTTTTACAAAATGTTCTATTTACTCTTCAGAGGAAAAACTGATATTGCTCAATAAAGTATTAAGCAAAATAAAACCTAAAGCAGATAAGAACGCCAAAAATTATTCTAAAATAACAAAGCCAAATCAATTCTGTATTTATTCACTCATGCAAATGTGTCTTCAATTTTTGTTTATCCAGTAGACATGAAAAAATTTTAATAATGTGAATACATGACACATTTGAACATATTCAGATGGTATTAACACATATGAACAACTTTTTATCACTGACTTCTAACAGCATCTTCTTAACTAATCATAAGTAAGAAAATTTATCCAACCACAAAATGAAAGGAGCTGACTAATTAGGTTATACTAATTCCAACCAATCCCAATTTCTCATTTTGTGACCATTCATAAGAATGAAAAATTCTGACCAATCGGAATGCATAAAATTTTGACCAATTGTGGTAAAAAGGAAGAACTTACCACATTAAAGTTTCTGATGAAGATAAATAAAAATGTTAATATGCCCAAAAATACATCAATTTAAAACCAATTACCATTTCTTATAGAGTACAACTTAATTTAGTACATGACAAAATTAACTCAATGTATTCAGAACTTATAAGCAAGAAGATAATTTATTACAGATGATAAGTTAACATATTAAGCGCTGAATTTTTATTTATAGTTTTCTAATTTTTAGTAAAACCAGTTTCATTTAATTATATATATATATATATATATATATATATATATATATATTTTCTTTTCCTACTCAATGACAGTTGTTAATATACCTTTTCCTCTTAATGCATGACCAATCCAGTAGCCCTTCCTCCCTTTAATTGTTTCCAACAATGTACTTCCTTCCTTTACCCTTCACAATAATCCTCATTACTAGCTGTTTCTACCCACTTAATCTTCTCCATTCTCCTTCACATCCAGAATTCTATAGCTTGGATCTTATCCTTCTCTCTCTTATCCAAAGAGTGTGCTCACACATGCTTTGCATTCATGAAATAGCACACCCCATATGTAACACTTGGCCAGATTTTTTTTTAGATCAAAGTTTAGTTTGCTACAAAGCAGTTTATTCTTGGTATTAAGGCCTCCTTTTACATGGTTATTTTTGACTTAATTTCTGTATCACTTCAATTATCATTTAACATGCTTATCAAATATCAGTATTTCTCAACTTGTTTTGCTTTCCCTTCCTTTGTTTGCCCTTTCATATTCTCATAGTTATTAACTCTCATAACTTTTGTTTTCCCTAGATTAATTTTCATGCCATACTCCTTCAGCATGTCTTCTAACTTAAATATTAACTTCTTCAGCATTTTAGTAACATCTGCCAGTAATTCCATATCATCCGCACACCTTACACAAGTAATTTTCTGACCTCCAATACTTACTTACTTTTCTACCCCACTCTACATTCTTAAATATGTCTTCTATATAAAGATTAAAAAGAGTGGGAGACAAACAGCATCCTTGTCTTACTCCTCTATCCAGTCTGTAAGCTATCATTTACTTTTATAGCTGCTTCTTGTTTTAACTATAATTCCTTGATGAGCCTTCTGTCCTTCCAATTTACTCTTTTCTCTGTTAGAATCTCAATGAGCTTGACCTATTTAACCCTATAACAGGCTTTATAGGGTTATAAAATATATAGCTATATATATATATATATATATATATATATAAATCTTTATATCTATAAAATATAAATTAATACCTTTCCCCAAACCTTTTTTCAAGCTATTTCATTCCCACTACATCCTCCCTTAGTTTCATCCCACATTATACAGAATGAAGTCGATCATTGGAATTATAAATTTTAAAATTAAACATCTATAACTTCCTGCAGTAGAAAATTTTGGTGTTTGTTAACAATGCAGTCTTAGTAAACATTTTTGTAAATCAGCTGTCAATACTTTTACTGTTTGGCTACTCATTGCATGTATCTTTACTTTATTGTTCATACCACTTCTGTGATTCCTTTAGGTGCAATTCATAATTACTTTGAATAGATTTTTTACCATCCGAATCACAGGTATCTGTTTGTGTTACTTAAATGACTTGAATGAATTTTTTATTGAATATAAATAAACCCACTCTTTTCTTACTTTTTCTTTACATATTTTATTTTCAGCACAGAATTCTTGATACAATGAACAAATTTCTCTAAATTTAAATCGGAACTTAAAAACTGTTTCTTAGTTTTCAAGCATGAATAGTACTACTCACATACTTTGGGATAACATTTATGTGTTTAACATTTTGAAAATTTCTTTAGGTGTTTTTGTGACAGATGTATGCCATCCTCTGTTGTCTATTTCTACAATCCCTCCAGGTTCTTGTTTTTTAATTGCATTAACTACAACTGTATTAGATTTAGCTAGTGTGTTTAAAAACATCCCTTTACACACCCTTATTTTTACATCATTTATGTTTAAACTAAATGTTTAAATTTTTTTCGGTTTTGTACCATCCATACCTCTTTCTTTTGGTTTTACTTCAATGCAGGATGCAAAGAACTGTCTTTTAAATTGTGAGCCTTTCTTGAATCCCAGTAAGCCTTAAAAATTTCATTCCATTGTAATTCAGTAATTTTTTGGAACACTTAATTTTACACATACATGAAAGAGCTTAACTTCTTAATAATGTATTTTAATAGAAAATGTTATGATGGAAGGATGATGATGATGAGCAAAGGAAATGGAAAAAGCAAATTTCAAAACTTCAAATTGCTCTACTGTAAAATTGTAAAAATGGAGATGGTATCCTTTATCTCCGGGCTACAGAATTGTTCTAGGAGGTATATAATGATATCTGCACTTAGTGTTGTTTGTACTTCTAGTCATTTTAAAAGCAGTTATTTATTATTCACAACTGGAGATAATGATGTATACCACTGGAAAGAGCTCAAAAAATACTATATGATTCACTCATAAACCCTTTTTCAACAAAAATGGAGATGGTGCCCTTTACCTTCAGGTTATAGATATGTACATGTATAGATAAAGCATGTTAATGTAAGTTCCATTTTGAAATAAAAACAAAACTGAAAAATATGAAAAAACTTTATTACTTAAGCAAAAAATTATATTTATTTAACTTTTACATAGCTGCCAACAACCTCAACACATTTTTCATAGCATTTCAGTAGCTTCTTCATTAATTTTTAAGATATTCTGCCATTAGTGACTTAAACCAAGCAGTAACACCATTTTTAAATTAGTTATCATCAAACCTTTATGATACAAGCTACTGTTACAGTGAAGAAAAAAATAATCACTGGAAACTAAATCATGGTTAAAAAAAATTTTGTCAACTGTCTCACTGTCGGATTTATTATGTGTGGCCAAGCATTATCATGCAAAAACAAATTCCTATGGGATAGCATCCCAAATCATTTGGTAACTCTTGTAAGATTTTTTAATGTCTTGCAATATATATCAACATCCATAGTTCTGCGATCACTCAATTCAACAAGCAAGACACCATTTTTGTTCCAAAAAACAGTTGCCATGAACTTCTTTATCAAACGTTCTAGTTTGAACTTCTTTGTTCTGCTTTGTCTTGATGTTTGAATAAGAAATCCAGGTTATCTCCAATAACAATAAGATCAAACAATTTGCCAACAAAATGAGAGAAATGATACTAAAGATTTTTTTTTAAAAAATGAAGCTATTAGAAAATTAAAGAAACAATTTGAATTAAAAAGCCTTTTTTTCTAAAACAAAAACAGATAACAAAATTTAATTGTTTCAAGGCATTTCAAGTAAGAATTTTATCAATAAAATATAAAAAGGAATAAACTATAAAGTTGAAAAGAAAAGCCACTCTTCAATTCAATAATAGCATAATTAAATTATTAATAATTTATTAAATTATTAATAATTATTAATAATTTTATTAATAGCATAATTAAATTAAATGCATTTATTCTACTCGATCCCCTTTTATCATTTATTAGCATTTAAAAAAATCATTAAGTATTTATAGGACATTAGAATTTGACATTTGGTTAGCTAATTTCTTTCTATCCCTCAGTTAGAATTTTATTTTTCTAACATTCAATTCATAATTAACAATTAAAAAATACACCTAGAAGGAATACTTTTTAGACTGTGAGCTTATGCAGAAAAAAATAAATTTTAACAGGAAAAATACATTTTTTCCTGTTAAAATCACACACTTTCTCAGATATGAACAGGATAATTAGCTCGGTAAAGTAAGTAATGGATAATTATTTCACACCTTACTTTCTTCAATAGTTTTGGCATAGATCTCTTGTTATTCTCAGAAATTGCTATGTGATTTTCAGGTAATTGGAACACATGTCAGGTCGCCTACAATATTTATGGTTACAGAACATAGCAACATATAAGTTATGAGGCACATTCATAAAGTAAGGGCCATTTGGTCATTAAAATAAATAACTCATGAGAAAAGCTTTTACTTACAGTTTTAGTTTACTACATATCTACTTCACTTTTCCACATAATTCAGTTCTAAGCACTTTTTGTAATACTGCACCAGTTTCTTATCCCCTCTGCATAGAAGTTCGCTGCCTGGGAATTGAACCAGTTGACGACACCAGTCTTGAGTTCCTCATTGTTTTCAAACCACTGTCCACCAAGCCACTTTTTGAAATGCAAGAAGAGGAAGTAGTGGCTAGATGCAAGGATGGGACTATATGGAGGATGGTCAAAAAATTCCTAACGAAAATCTTGTATCTTCTTGGTTAATGCAGCAGTGTGAGGACGCCATTGTCATAAAGGAGGATTAAGCTGGACTACAGTTCCCATGTCATCAATTTTGGATCACACATCTCAGTTTGGTGAGCATTTCGCAGTACACGTCAGCTGTAGTTGTTGAACCATGTTCCATGAAATCTATTAAGACTTAGGTTTCATTTCATGTTCTTTAAATTTTATTAAAAGGAAGAATTTTAAATTTTATTAATGAGGAACTTCAAATTTATTTTAAAGGACTTTTAAATTTTAAAAGTCCTTCAGACAGCTGCACACAGCTCTGAGTGGCTGCACTCGGCTCCCTCCATGCTACAAGCAAAGCTTTACTTTACACTGGCTCCCACTAGAATGGTCAGTCTAGTATCAGCCATCAGAGACCCAACATGTATTCAACAGTCATATATAATTCATTTATAACAATGTTACATATATGAACAATAAGTTTGAATATTATAATAAAAATAATTTGGAATATAATCAAAACAAAGACTTTTATTTATTTCAATGAACCAGCAAATAAAATAATACTTACAATAATTTTAACCCAACCAAGGTATTAAACCAGGATGGCAAATTATTCGCCAAAATTAACCAAACTGATGGCCCTTTTCATCCCAAAAAAATGGTAGCCAACAATTTTTGACTCTAGTATGGAGATTGCTTCCAACTTTTTCGGTTTTGGGGAACTTGAAGGTGCCACTGCATTGACTGATGTTTCAATTCTCCTTTGGTATAAGATATTCACGTCTCATCACCCGTAACAAATATGGGAAAACATATCATCTCCATCTTGTCGATAGTAGTCCAAAAACACTCATTCACTGCACATTCTTGGCTTTTTGTGTTGGCCAAGTACCCACCTTGCATACACACATCACATTTGTGATATCCAAGCTTTTCTGTGACAACTGTGCATTTAATGTTCAAAATATGGAAATTCATCAGCCAGAGCACTAACTGTCAATCGCCAATCACATCGCAGTTTTCGGTTCACTTGTTCAACAATTTCATCAGTCTGAATACTGGGCCTGCCACTCCACTCTTCATCATGCACAATTGTGCGTCCATTTTTAAAGTCTTGATACCATTGTGTAACTTTTCCTTCACTCATTACTGTTGTCCCTTACATTAGGCACAACTTCCAATGAACTTCAGCAGCTGAAGATCCTTTTGCATACAAAAATCGAATCACAGTGCGCACTTCACAACTGACAGGAGAAACGTTTGTCGCAGACATTGCAATCTGACCCATCGGGTTGGTCTAGTGGTTAACGCGTCTTCCCAAATCAGTTGATTTGGAAGGTCAAGAGTTACAGCGTTCAAGTCCTAGTAAAGCCAGTTATTTTTACACGAATTCGAATACTAGATCGTGGATACCGGTGTTCTTTGGTGGTTGGGTTTCAATTAACCACACATCTCAGGAATGGTCGAACTGAGAATGTACAAGATTACACTTCATTTACACTCATACATATCAGCCTCATTCAACCTCTGAAGAATTATCTAAATGGTAGTTACCGGAGGCTAAACAGGAAAAAGTAAGAGAGAGTTTATTATAAGAAGACACTGCAATCTGCATTCACCGGCAGGTAAACGGCTACTAAATCAAAACAATAACTGCAGTGGCTTCGTAAATAGCTGACAAATGGCCCTGCATGCGTGAAACTGTGTTCAAACCCGCTAATATTTAAATATAAGCCAGAGGCTCTTACTTTATAAACATGCCTAATACAATTTTTTGTATTAGAATTGTAAAAAAATAAAATAGAAGTAATGTCTCGCATACAGGAGATATGAAGAAGCTGATAACAGGTTAAGAAAGTAGTTAACAAAATTAAATAAATCCAAAGAATAAAAATTTATTCAATTTCCATGAAACAGCCAAACATACCAATAATATTATTATAGGATATAATAATATTAATAAATCATCTCATTTTTAAACATCACACATCAAAAGTTAGTAACAAATTCATTAACAACAATATTAACATATTTAAATTTATATAAATATAAATACTAAGTTAACAAATAATATTATTGTACATCATACATTTTATTTTATAGGCCTAAAGGTATAATATATATATATGTATAAATATAAAAATAAATTCACACTGCATTAAAATGAGTTTAATTTCCAAACAGATTATATTCAAACCATTCCAACTCAGTTAACCTGAAAATGATTAAAAATTTGAAACAGTAAAGATATATAACACAACATTATGAGTAATATAACTGCAATAAAATTTGTTATAAAACAATAATGTAAACAATTTTCATATAATGTGATTAATATATTCTGCTTCCTAATATAATATATCCACTGTAAGATTTGAAAGGTTTCAAAATAAGAATCTTTATATATTACATATTTTAAAAATATGAATCAGAGGACAGATGTTATAAGTAAGTACAAAGAGAAAGATATAACAGATGTAGAGGTATTGGTACTGTTCCTGTCCATTTGCCTTTGGACATAATAGCTAAATACTTAAAATGTCAGATAATTCCAACAAATAGGTGAACTTTATTCAACTATTTTCAAGATTAGTAGCTAAAATAATACACAAAACTGCATCTCATTTATCATTAACATCAGATTTATAATTCAATACAATAGTGGTACATACAATAACACTGATCAACAATGATTCTGTTAAATGAGAGTAAATAACTGATTCTTATAGGATTTTTCATTCTATGAAATCAGAATTCCTCTCATTAGGCTTAATTTTTTTTAACTCATTCTTATTTTCAGGTACTATGATGCAAGCATATCATGTATGATATCGTGCATGATCAACTAAATAGCTTTTGTTTACTTATTACAGTCCCTTAATTGTTGTCATATTGATTTGTTATACATTAGTCATCATTTTTATTATTTACACACTAATTAAAATGAACAAGAATGTGACTCATTCTTCCTATTTTCATCATATAGCAGGTGGCGTATAGCTGTGCACATTGCGTGCAAGAGATAGATTGATAGGATCAGTGAAACAGTTAAATAGTCATTCCTTTATGAAAATATCTCATATAGCTCTGTATACTTACATAGTACGCAGTACATTGTCAGAGTTGTCAGGTTAGTTAATGGCTGGCAGTAAGCCAGCCATTCAGACTATGTGCACAGTAATACGGTGCTTGCTATACTATAAAAATATGATCCACTCATTAGTTATTTCTGTTGTTTACTTATAAATTGTTATGCAGATTAGAGAAATATTATTAATTCTCATTCAAGTGAGAGTTATCTTGTGTGTAACATTCAGTTCTGTAGCTGGTTTTCGTATTTGCAAATTATATGTTGTTCAATAAACTGAATGTACGTTTATAAAGTTTATTTTTAAACAATATTAGTTGCTGTAATGTATTAACAATGCCACGCAGTTACATTAATCATCCACACAATTTCTGCTACATCTGTGGTGAGAAAATGTTGAAGTCTCGGAAAATAAATATAACTCCACTGATAAAAAAGTCAAATGAACTGTATTTTGGATGTAAATTAGGTGATCAGGACAAATCAAGGGCTCCTCATATTTGCTGTGCTTGTTGTGTAACATTGCTGACTGGTTGACTAAATGGATCTCATTACATGCCATTTGCAATTCCAATAGTTTGGGAAGAACCGAAGAATCACACCATACTGTTAGTTTTGTGTAATAAATATATCTGACATAACAGCTAAAACTAGAGGTATTGTTAAATAACCTGATATTTCCTCTGCCATGCAGCCAGTGCCACATAGCCAAGAGCTTCCAATTCCAGTATCATCAGAAACATGGAACTTGAAGATGGAGATATCAAATTTTGTATTGACTTTTCAGGCGATGAAGAAAGAGATCCAAAGTTTTAAGAAAGTAGATATACTGAACCCCATTTAATTAATCGGTCAGAATCAAACGATCTGATTTGTGATCTAAATTTATCAAAGAATCAAGCAGAAATATTGGTATCAAAACTGAAAGGATGGCATCTTTTACAACCACACACCAAAATAAGTGCTTTCCGTGACGGTCAGTCAGTATTTGAACATTTCTTCTCTTAGTACAAAAACCTAGTGTAATGATGTGGACACTTTGGGACAAATGCACCATTCTGACGAATGAAGACTTTTTATTGATTCGTCAAAGCTTAGTTTGCCATTCTATTTCACATTGGAAATAAAAAGCCATCAATACCATTAGCATATGCTGTTCACATGGAGTCTTATGAAAATAAAACATGTGTTGAGCAGGATTCACTATGAGAAATATTTATGGCATATTTGTGGACATATGAAAGTAATAGCGTTTTTACTTGGACTGCAACTTGGATACACTAACTTCTGTTACTCTTTGTGAGAGTGAGACAGCAGGAATAGGAAAAGCCATTACATAAAAGAGCAGTGAGAAGTACTGACTGTAGGAGAGAAGACGTTGTTGATCAGGCATTAGTAAAACCAGAAAAAGTATATCTTCTGACACTACACATTAAGCTAGGTTTATTCAAAAATTTTTGTTAAAGCAATGGATCGTAACAGTGTAGGGTTTCAGTTTCCAAGACATAAATTTCCTAATATAAGCGGTGCTAAAATAAAGGAAGGTATATTTGTTGGACCATAAATAAGAAAACTAATGAGGGGTCTGGCATTTGAAGAATATTTGAATGACTTGGAAGTTTCTGCCTGGAAATCATTTCAAAATGTGGTAAATAACTTGCTTGGAAACTGTAAGGCCTGTAACTACAGTGAATCTGTGAGTGAACTCCTTCAAAACTATAAAGAACTTGGGTATAACATGTCACTCAAAATCCATTTCTAACATTCACATTTGGATTTTTTCCCTAACAATCTTGGGGCTATGAGTGATGAACATGGAGAACGATTTTATCAGGAGATATCTACAATGGAAGCATGATACAAGGGAAAATGGAACCCAAAAATGTTAGCTGATTACTGCTCTAAAGAGGCAATTTTACTGATCTAAAGAGGGATCTACCTACAGCAAATAATCCAAACGAAATAGATTTTAGCTGAATACAAAGTGTATGTAATGTATTGTCATATTACGTTCACAATAAATTTTTTGTTTTAAAAGAAATTTAAATTAAAAAATACTGAGCTCTATAGAAAAAAATCTATTAACACATACAAAATCAGCATAAAAAATACTATAAAAATCAGCCATCCCTCTTATTTAACAGGCAAAAAGTTAAACTTTGTTGACCAGTGTAATTATTGATGAGTTTCAGCAAATGTTGTTCTGAAAGTACTTCAGAGCATACAACATAACAAAATATTGATTAAATTAAAAGATTAGATATATATATATATATATACATATAAATATATAGAAAAAAAAAAAATTGAAATCTAGAAAACATAAGTATAGAAATGTTCTAATTTATAATTATATATTAAAAATACACTCACAGTTCACCAAAATGATAATGACAAGTTTCTACATAATTTAAAATGTGTAAAAAATTATAATAAAGAGGAAATTTTGTTATTGGAATTAAAACAGACTGAAAAAATTGTATACAAAAATAAACAAACATGTTTATTACATCAACTACCCGTAATTTATTAACACACACGTACCCACGACCGATTGTTTAAATAGAAAGTTTATTAAGTATATTTCCAGAAATTTTATCAATAATACTAAACCATAACTCAATGAAGAAATTAAATTAATTTTCTTAAAGAAAAATTGACAGGTATGCGATTATGAATATAAAGGTAGGATTAGCCTTGAAGAAATTCTATGGAGAATTTCTACACACTACCCAGACCAAAGTGTGTTACTCTCAGCATTGAGTCCACTTGAAGAGGATGAGTTGATTCAAGCATCTTTCCTAAGAGAGTCCACTGAACTTTAACTGACATGTGGAAACACTATTAAATAACATCAAGTTATATGATTCATGTGAAGTTATAGCAAAGTCTATGACTTATCAGGGTAACAAGCAATATGCATTTTATCATGCGTAATACTGACAGAGAATTCAGATGATCACTCTGTGCAAGGCAAGTTTTAACTGATAGAACTACCAAAACCATACAGAAATTAAACTCATATATCCATGCGTGCTTTTAAGAAAAATATAATTTTTGCCTCCTTCTAAGAGGGAGTAAGGAGGGGACATTTCTACATAAAGAAATTAATTACAACTGAGAAAATTTATAAAAAGGTTAACAAACAAAATGAAAGACTAGAGTAGAATTAAAAAAAAAAAAAAATTACCAGTTTTTATAAACACAAAAACACATGCAAAAGATTGACTAATCACATATTTACCTGAATTTAGTTAACTATTTTCTTTCTCATTTTTTAATCTTTTAGTAAGTGCATTCTGTTTTTGTAGGACTGAAGTAAGACGGTGAAGTGATATTGTCGATTTATTAGCAGTCACTTCTAAAGCTGACATTGATTGTGATACATCATTCATCTAAAAATTTAAGCAATAAAATGTTTAATATAAATAACAATTAAAAAAAGATTATATTATTAATATGCTTACAGAACATCATAAAAACTGTAAATACAATGGTTGTTTAATAAGTCCTTAGAAAATTCAAGAGATGGCGCTCGTAGTATCAAAAATGGTTTGCTTTTAGTAAACATCATTTGTCACCAGAGAAAAATTAAAGTTTCAGCTGTATCCATCATGTGGTTTCATTGTCATAGTTGATTGAAGCAACAAGCTATTGTTTATTTTTAAAAATGGAAAAAAGTGAGTTTTGAGTAGTGATTTAACACTTATATTTAAAAGGCTTAACACTGAAAGAGATCTAAGCCGAGTTGGATGAAATTCATGGCACATCTGTGCCTGTGTTTGCAACTGTTTGCAATTGGGTAAATGAGTTTAAACATGGCCATACATCCACAAAAGATGAAAATCCTTCGGGACGTCCAGTGGAAGTAACAACTTCTGAAATGATTGACAAAATTCATGGTATGGTTTTGAGTAATTGACGAATCAAAGTGCATAAAGTAGTTGAGGCCGCAGGCCTGTCATAAGGTACAGTGTTTTCAATTTTGCACAAAAAATTGGGTGTGGAAAAAATTTCAGCAGGATGGGTGCCACATTTGCTCTCACTGGAGAATAAATGCAATCATGAGGTCGACTCTGAGGCTACTATGGTGCTCTTCCATCGCAATCCAGACGAGTTTCTGCATCAATATATAAATGTGAACATTTATGGCTACTACACTCCAGAGACAAAGGAACAGTCAAAACAGTGGGTTTTTGAAGGCGAATGTGCTCTGAAGACGGTGAAATCGGCCAGCAAGGTGATGGCCACGGTTTTTTGGGATGCATGCAGTATCATTTACACTGATTACTTGGAAAAAAGACAAATAATAACTGGAGAGTATTATGTGTTGTTATTTCATTGGCTGAGCGAATAAATCAAGAAAAAACATCCTCATTTGAAAAAGAAAAAGATCCTTTTCCATCAAGACAATGCACAGGTGTACACCTGCGCAGTTTCGATTGCCAAAATTATGGAATTAAAGTTTGAATTATTACAACCACCACATTCACCAGATTTGGCCCCCAGTGATTTTTTTTATTTCCAAACTTGAAAAATGGTTCGGCGGGCAACGGTTCAAGTCAAACGAGGAGGTCCCCAAACAGATTCTTATTTTGAGGACCATCTGAAATCCTACTTTTGGACAGCTTAAAAAGTTGGAGAAATAATTGGAAGAGTGTATAGAGTTAAATGAAGATTATGATGAAAAATAAAAAAAATCTACACAAAATAATTTGTTTTTCTACCTTTTTCTAAGGACTTATTGAACGACCCTCGTAAAAATTAAACCCAAAAAAGACAGTTAATAGTCAAACAAAAAAAAGCAAGGGAAACAAATTAAATAGTTTTTTCCTATATCGGCATATATGATATAATGTATAACAAAACACAAATAATTTAAATAACTTATAATAAATAAAAAATATGTAATTACTGAATTACTATATAGTAATTAAATAATAATTATTTATAGTAAAATTATTTTTTGGGAGATTTAATAAGTTTACAGCTTTATAATTTTTTTTTGGCCAAATAAATTTTAAGGCTTTTAAGAGGGTAATGACACACCTGATAATATAATAAATTTAAGAGGGTAATGACACACCTGATAATATAATAAATTTAATAACAAAACTTATAAACATAATCTATATTATAATTTAATTAATTATATCTATGACTATTACTTGCATCAATTTCTATGAGAACTACTAGATTTTGAAAAAGACTACTTGCATATATAAGTAGTATGTAGTTTGTATTTAAAATTATACATTATTTACAGCAAATTACCAAACAAATAATATCAGGGGTACAAAAAAGAATATTGGTGTTTTAATTTGTTATTATCTCTGAGGTGTACAGAATTGTTGATTTAAGGCTACAATCAAAGAGCAAAAAGAACAGATTAGTAGCATGCACAGTTGTAGATTGATTCCTTATCTTACTGCTAGGTAGCAACAATAGCAAAGGTGGCGATTCCTGAATAGAAAGCCTTCTGTGTTTTCCAGTTTGCTAAATGTGATCTGAAACCACAGTTCAACATGCATTTCCTAGAAAGTTTAATTATGATCCCCCAACTGACAGAGACATTCATCAATGGTATAATAATTCTGAAACGAAAAGATGTCTGTGTAAAAGAAACAGTATGAGATGACCGAACTAGCCCACTCCAAATGATAAGTCAGCCAAAAAGCAGTATCGAATTTTTTAAGGAAATGCTAGCATATACATCCATACTGTTTAGAGCTTTTATAGGCTTTAAAGCCTACAGATTACACTGTGCATACCGACTTCACGATTAAAATTTGCAGCTTGGAGATGTAAGACTTTCTTGACTGTATTGAGTTTGGCGATGAGTCACCGTTTCATCTTAATGGAAAAGTTAACAAACATAATATCCATATCTGGACTCCGAAAATTCTCATGAACTCTTACTATGTGAAAGAGACCTTTCGAAAATTAAATGTTTTCTGTGCAATATCCTGACAGCAAGATTGTGGGCCGTTCTTTTGAAAAAAGCCTAACAGGAGTTGATTACTTGGATATGCTGTGTATATGGTTCTTTCCTCAAATGAAAGATGGATCACAAAATTTTATTTGGCCAACAAGATGGTGCAACTCCTCACTGGTATAACTCTGTACAGGATCGGTTGAATGACATTTTCCCCAAGTGCTGGATTGGTCAGCATGAACCTGATGACAAAGCTTGTTTCTGGTGGCTTCCAGGGACACTCATCTGAACCTGTGAATGCGCCTCTGTTACCAACTGATCTATCCAATTTGAGGCACAGGATTAAAGCAGCTGTCATTTCCATTACTGTAGATGTGTTGTTTAACTATAGGACAAACTTTCCAATCAGTTGGATGAGTGTCATGTGATGAAAGGTGCTCACATTGAACATTTGTGGGGTAAAAGTATAAGTTACTAACTAATACATGTCATTCATGATTACTGTAGATTAAAGTTAAGAGAAATTAAATTGCTTTAAAATCCTGATATTCTTTTTTATATACTCTGTACTTTGATTATACAAAAAATTCAATATTATTACAAATAAACTTTGCTAAAATAAGAAATCTGCAATATTTATTATCTAAAATAATTAATTAATCGTTTATCAAACTTCTAACATTTTCCACCTGAAACCAAAAAGAAACAGTAAAGTAAGGATCAAAAGAACCCAACTCTTTTGTACTGTATTAGTAATATTTATGAATTATATATTTTAATTTTATTTAACAA
This sequence comes from Lycorma delicatula, assembly GCF_047948215.1. NCBI lineage: Eukaryota > Metazoa > Arthropoda > Insecta > Hemiptera > Fulgoridae > Lycorma > Lycorma delicatula. The sequence continues at coordinate 89,577,278 of NC_134463.1, read as the reverse complement.
GCACAACTTTCATTTTTAACACAGCTGAAGTCATTGACAAGGCAATTCATCAATCATGCGCACAACATATCTATATTAGGATTTAAGGCATAAAGTAAAATATAACAAAACAAAATTAAATCCCAGGCAATGAAAGATCAGTGATTTGGACTCTTAATGCCAGCATGAGAGAAGTAAAGTTTTACACATACAGCCAGTTTTTCTTAGCTGACAATATACCAATAGTTTTACCTTTAGCAAATGGCAAAGGCATAAACAAGTTATAAATAAAAATCATGATTTAGTAAGTACCTAAATTAAAAGAAATATCATTAGACACTACATTTGATAAATTAGATGTTACTTTTGTTAATGGCACTTTTCTTATAGTTAGGAAATCCATTTTAAAACTCAGTCAAATATTTATCTGATCAGTACTGTGTTGATTTGTTAATTATGTCGTTTTTGTCAAATCTAGTGAATTTGTAAATTTAATATGATCTGAAGGTGTTGAATTCATGACTACAAAAAAAAACTTCATTTTATTCATGTTGCATGTTGAGATTAATAATACTTTTTAACTTTAAAGAAGTATCAAGTCTTCATGAGAAGATTTGTGAAGATTAATACTCATGTTACAGATACTGTTGTATCTGTGTATAAATATCTATTAATTTTTTAGGCATTGCAGTTGTCACAATTTAATTTGTTTTACTCTTGGGTTACAATGATTATGAGTAGGTAATTTTATATTCTCAAATGAGCTGATTTGGAAGTTGAGAATTCCAGCATTAAAGTCCTAGTAAAGGCAGTTACTTTTATACAGATTTGAATACTAAATCATGGATACTGGGTTGTTCTTTGGTAGTTAAGTTTCAATTAAACACACATCTCAGGAATGATCGAAATGAGACTGTACAAGGCTACATTTCCTGGAGGCTAAACAGGAAAAAAAAGTTGTGTAATCTTATATAAATTCTGTTTTTTTTTAAAATAAAACTAAAACTTTTTCCTGAAACCACCATAATAGCAAAGCATTCATTGATAAACAATTTAACCAAGGAGTAAACAAACTGTGTTATAGTGAATAACCTTTGAATAACCTAACATCAGAATAACCTTTGCATATCACATCATACAAATGGGAAAACTATAAAGATATTACTACAAGATGCAAATTTTACATCTATGCATTTTACAAAAAGTATGTACTGAATGCATGTTACAAATACAATAATTCAAACTCAGTTCAACAAAAATAACATACTAAACAAAAACACTATTAAACCACATATTAAATGGATTTTCTAATTGCAAAATCAATAAGAAAGGGATAGAAAAAAATATTGTGTGACTATATATTCTGGCATTTGGATGATATATAATTTTTATTATTTTATAAAATAATATTTCCAATCTCCCTCTGCCTCAATCATATGCTTCAGAATTTTTATAAACATTATGTAAATATCAATATTGAAGATTTATATCTAACACTGAACTTTCATTTCCTATATACTGTTAAAGAATTAAATACTTACAAATTCGTTATAAGTTTGCATCCGGTAATATTTTTGATTTCTATCATATATATCTTTAACTTGTTTTGTCATGACAATAATGAAAAAAAGAATACCAGCAACAAGAGTCAACGGGGGAGTACTAAGGCATCTTCGTGAACAAAGCATCATTTAAATTTACCAACATCACGGACTACTGACCGCCTCCACTAAATTCCAACCAAAAATTCATTATGATATAAAACATCTGAAATAAATAAAATAAATAATTTAATTATACAAATACATAACATGTTCTCCTAACATCAGTACGTTGTATTTAACAAATGTGCTAATACACACTTGAGCTGATAAAAGGTAATATTTAAGATTAAAAAAGTATTGGAAAAACTGCTGATTAATAAGATGGAAGTGCAATTAAACATCTTTTCCAGTGTTACATGTAATTGTGTAGCAAACAGGTCATTCAAAATTAAATGAATAAATTTTCAGGAATTGTTAAATCACCATTTTTAATTTCATTAAATTTGTTTACCAACCACTTAGTCATAAACATTATTATATGATAAATGAATTATTCCTGGAAAATAGGCAATTTTCCTAACTTAATCAAAATAATCCCCCGTTCGGATCTCCGGGTGGGGACTACTACGGAAGGGGTCACCAGAAAATTAAAAAACAACATTCTATGAGTCGGAGTGTGGAATGTTAGAAGCTTAAAAAAGGTTGGTAGGCTAGAAAATTTAAAAAGGGAAATGGATAGGATAAATGTGGATGTAGTAGGAATTAGTGAGGTTCGGTGGGAAGAGGAAGTCAACTTTTGGTCAGGTGATTTTAGAGTAATTAACTCAGCTTCAAATAATAGGCAGGCAAAAGTAGATTTCATAATGAACAAGAAGATAGGGAAGAGAGTAGAGTATTTCAAAATGCATAGCGATAGAATCATTGTAATAAGGATAAAATCAAAACCTAAACCGACAACGATTGTTAACGTCTATATGCCTACAAGCGCCCATGATGATGATGAGGTAGAGTGTATATACGAAGAGATTGATGAAGCAATTAAACACGTAAAAGGAGATGAAAATTTAATAATAGTTAGAGATTGGAATGCAAGCATTGGAAAAGGCAAGGAAGGAAATATAGTGGGTGAATACGAGCTGGGCAAAAGGAATGAAAGAGGGGACCTCTTGCACGAAGTATAATTTAGTAATTGCCAACACCCAATTTAAAAATCATAATAGAAGAATATACACTTGGAAAAAGCCAGGCGATGCAGCAAGGTATCAGATAGATTATATCATGGTTAAGCAAAGATTTAGAAATAAACTCGTTGACTGCAAAACTTACCCTGGAGCAGACATTGATAGCGACCATAATTTGGTGATAATGAAATGTAGATTGTGATTTAAAAACCTGAAGAAAAGGTGTCAGATGAATCGGTGGAATTTAGAGAAGCTTAAGGAAGAGGAGGTAAAGAAGATTTTTGAGGGGGACATCGCAAGAGGTCTGAGTAAAAAAGATAAGGTAGAAAATGTAGAAGAATGGGAGAATGTTAAAAAGGAAATTCTTAAATCAGCAGAAGCAAACTTAGGCGGAATAGAGAGAACTGGTAGAAAACCTTGGGTTTCAGACAATATATTGCAGCTGATGGATGAATGTAGAAAATATAAGAATGCTAGTGATGAAGAAAGTAAAAGGAACTATCGGCAATTAAGAAATGCTATAAACAGGAAGTGCAAACTGGCGAAAGAAGAGTGGATTAAAGAAAAGTGTTCAGAAGTAGAAAGAGAAATGAACATTGGTAAAATAGACTGAGCATACAGGAAAGTTAAGGAAAATTTTGGGGTACATAAATTAAAATCTAATAATGTGTTAAACAAAGATGGTACACCAATATATAATACGAAAGGTAAAGTCGATAGATGGGTGGAATATATTGAAGAGTTATACGGAGGAAATGAATTAGAAAATGGTGTTATAGAGGAAAAAGAGGAAGTTGAGGAGGATGAAATGGGAGAAACAATACTGAGATCTGAATTTAAGAGAGCATTAAAAGATTTAAATGGCAGAAAGGCTCCTGGAATAGACGGAATACCTGTAGAATTACTGTGCAGTGCAGGTGAGGAAGCGATTGATAGATTATACAAACTGGTGTGTAATATTTATGAAAAAGGGAAATTTCCGTCAGACTTCAAAAAAATTGTTATGGTCATGATACCAAAGAAAGCAGGGGCAGATTAGTTTAACTAGTCATGCAGCAAAAATCTTAACTAGAATTCTATACAGAAGAATTGAGAGGAGAGTGGAAGAAGTGTTAGGAGAAGACCAATTTGGTTTCAGGAAAAGTATAGGGACAAGGGAAGCAATTTTAGGCCTCAGATTAATAGTAGAAGGAAGATTAAAGAAAAACAAACCAACATAATTGGTGTTTATAGACCTAGAAAAGGCATTCGATAACGTAGACTGGAATAAAATGTTCAGCATTTTAAAAAAATTAGGGTTCAAATACAGAGATAGAAGAACAATTGCTAACATGTACAGGAACCAAACAGCAACAGTAACAATTGAAGAACATAAGAAATTAAGTTAATTAAATTATAATTATATTTTTAAACAAACTTAAAAGATTTACAACTGATAGGAAGTTAAAAAAGAGTTTCTTAAAAATAATTTAAGCTATTCTGTATTTTGTTATCATTGTCTTTGTACCCTCCAAAATGATGCTTTTCTAAAACTATCCAATTTGGCAGAAATTTTTTTTACAAACATTGTATTATTTACAGTCAGAAATATAATTTATATAGTATAATTAAAACCATGAAATAAAAATTGTCAAATAAAAATATGTCAGCAATGACTCACCTTCCTACCACATCATTAATAAATTTTAAATAAAATACAAAATTTTAAACAAAATCAAAACTTAAATCTGATAGCGTTACATAAAAGAATTAAATGGAGATTTCGCATAATTACTCTGGCAAGGTTTCAAATTGTTCAGAATGTCTTTGAACATACTGAGAATAAAAAAAATAATAATTTAAATCATGTGAATAATGAAGTAAAGAAAATGCAAGATATACATACAGCTACGAAAGTCATTTCATGAGCGAATTAAAATTAATCGATTCTTATTAATAATAGCTATACCATCACTCTTCATAGATTTAATAATCAAAATATGATAGTAGCGTTTAAAAATAACCTAGAGATGTAGCAATTTAACAATTCTAAAAGTTAACATTTATTGCATGTTAATCAGTTGTACAGGAATTAAAAAATAGCTTTTCGAGAAATCTGTCACTAAAAAATAGTCAATATTAAGATTAGAAACGACATAAATACCAATCATAAAAAACATACGCAATATCATAATCACAGTAGCATATAACACTGCGCCATTCTTCCTTGTTAACATACAGCTGACAATTAACAATCAGCTGATTGAACTGTCTACCTAGCGTAGCTTACAATAGCATAAAATACAGTTTTAAACGTTCATAAACTCACATGTCTAAGTTTTTGAATATTTCAGTTTGCGTGGAGATTTACATTTATAATATTTGGTATGTAAGCATATTCTAGTTTATACAGCTATATAAGGTGTTAAATTTCTCTAATTCATAGTTGTTAAGATTGAACGGTTTTAATATTTACTAATTACATTAATAATAATAATTAATATTTAACATACTTTTAATTAAGAATTTTATTTTTGTATCCCGTCCCGTTTCGCTGTGGTTTCTTATGTTAACACCATATTTATTATATTTTGTTACGTTAACATAATAAACATAACCTATAATTTTTAGCTGTTAACGCCCATGAATCCTTTTGTTAGCAAAGAATAAAAATTCATACTAACAATTTTTAATTCTTCATACTTAAGAATTTTAAATTTATATCTGGTTAATATATCTAATTAAAATATTTCAAGCTGCACTCAATAAAAATTCTGAAGTTTTGCTCTCGGAATTTTTTGATTTCTCTTCCTTGTGACAAATATTTTAATGCAAGTTTATATCAATAGATTTTATTCACAACAACAGTACAAATAGGTTTATTGATTATTTATTAATTCAAATGGGGGAGTATAATTTTTGAGAAGAGACAGATACTATAACAATTTTTATTTTGCAATCTTTGTTAAGCATTTGATTTGATTCCAGGAATATGTTCAAATATGAACCAGTTATCAAAAAAGTCTAATAAGACTTTACTGAACTGTTATTTGTATTACTGCTCTCTTCAATATTAATCCATTTCTAAGAAAGTTATTATTTCTATCTTTTATTTAACAAAGATTATTGCATTATTTAAAATTTCCCTTAATACAAATAACTATTATTTGGTGGCCAATAAAACCAGTACTTACAAATTCTGTTAATCATAATTTATATTCTTATATGATGGTTCTTTTTCATTATCTCTTATAATTTAATAAGTTACATATTTTTCTAATTTAAAATTTAATCTTCAGGTGGTGCAAATGAGTTTGTTATGGTTTTAATAAATCTCTAATGGGGACCTACATATACTCAGTTAATACAATATATATTTATCTTGTGTTTTGACGGTTATATAGCATTTTATTTTAAATTAAAAATTAGTTTTTTGCCATTTTGGGGACCTAAATTAGATTTATGAAATTTAAATATATTTTATGCATTTTATTAAACCTTACAATAGTACGTTTAAACAGCTTGATAGATTACACTGTTATTGCATGATGATTATTACAATATTTTAATTTTGGTTGCCATTTTGAAGTGAACCCAACAGTCAGTCACAGCCTATTTGTATATCCTATTTTGTTATCCTCTAACAATGTTAATCCAAATCTGAAATCAAAACCCGAGGTAAGAAGTTTTCACACATATATCGTATTCAACTGTTTATGATTTATTGAAAATTGATAGTATTTAGCACATCTGTTCTGTGGAGAGGATACATACAGAACATGAATATAAAAGTACACTGCTTTGTGCCACTACGTTAGCTTATACTGATTTGGTAAAATTGTTCTCTGTATGATGAATCATTCCATTATTCTGTACAGAATTTGTATAAATTAAAATTTATAGAAAATTTTGTTTGAACAGTATACAGAAAGTATTGTGTGTCTGAATAGGATAATTATGAGCATATGTTTCAAGTATTTGTACACATTTTTGTATGTAGACCTGGTTAGATTAACCTAAATTTACACATGAACCAAACTGTTAATTGATTTTTCAGTATTAAAATTAATTATTATATAATATAATTAACTCTAAAAAAGTAGAAAGAACCCAAAAATAATGAAAGTAATATAAGAGGTTGACTGTTTATGATAAAGCTGTAACTAAATTTAATTGTACAGGCACCTTTGTATTAGTAGCAGGTTAAATAATTGCAGAAATTTTCATAAACTCTGCACCATTATTTTGAAGTTCATGCCATTATGTGTAAACTGAAACAATTTAAAAAATGTTTATAATATTTCTCATATAGTTTTACTTTCTTTAAATAGTAAGTTTGTTTTACATAACCTTGAATGACGATCAAATGTAGTTTGATAATACCTATTTTACAAAGCAATTAAATCACAAAAATGAACATAACTTTCTGTTAAAATTTGAGCAGTTCTTTTCTAGATAGGATAATTGCCTTGCAATGGGGAAAAAGGGTAGGTAACTGTTCTTTCTCAAAAAAAAAATTTAAGTGGTTTGGGTTGTTTCTTCTTTTTTAGCTTCTTGCTTCTTCTCTTCTTCTTGATGTAAGTTGTGTTCTGTTATGTTTCTGACAATCTCATTATTCTTAAATTTGTTAAAAATTACCTCATCTCTATACTAATTATAGTTTTTCAAGATCATTTTCTGTTAATATTCAAAACTTTAATTATTTAATACTATTCAATTTTGTCGTATTTGAATTGAATTCATAAGTAAATATCTGGATTTTAGATTTTTATGTAGTATGCATAAAATGTATTATTCTATATTGAAAGAAATGTCAGTATAATTGATTTCTCATTGATAGAAAGAAATTTCTCAGTAGATAGTTTACTTGATGAGTTAAGTTCATTTATTACATGATTTTTCCCCATAATATTGCAGACATTTATATGAATATCATTTTTCTTTTTTGTTTATTTATTTATTTTTTTGTGATGCTGCTCTGATAAAGGTTTTTTATATCAATGTATGCTATAGCTCCAAGTGATGTATTAACCATAATTATTACATTTGTGGCATCTGAGATACATGAAAGTTATGTATCTTTTTTAATTGGTTTTTAGGTATTCACTAAGATCTCTTCTACTTCTAATTTTTATTTTTATAATTATCATCATATTTTGTGATTTTTTTTTTTAAGTTTGATTTATTTTACTTTTTAATCATGTACATTATGTATTTGTACATACAGTGCATCATTTTACAATGAATATAATTTTTGTAGGTCCATAGGTTGTTGGATTTATGTAATTTATGTTATTTAATGTTGGTTTTTACAATAATAATAAACAAAATAATAAAGTTTAAAGACATACTGCTGCTGCAGGAATGCAGTGGAATTGTTTTCAGTGGTAAGTGATCTAATCATTATTTTTTATCTTGATAGATGATGAATTTACATTACAATTGATTTGAATGTTATTTTCTGTCTATCCTAGCATTTCTCTTAACATTTGTAGTTGACGTGTGTCCGAAGTATCTCCATTCTCAAAACTACTTTTACCATTCAAGATTTTTATGTAATCTGTGGAATGCTAAAAGTAGTTTTGAGAATGGAGGTATTCTGAAATGGGGTCAACTACAAATGTTAGTGACAATACTAGGAAAGGTAAAAAATAACTCAAATCAGTATGATAATCCTAGCAAAAATATAAAATATTGTAAAAAGAAAGTTTACACATTACAATTATATAATATAAACAATAGATTAAATATTAAAAAATAAATGTAATATATTGATCTTATGTATCTGTAGACGGAGATGGCTGCTGGAGAAACAAGAGATGAAGAAGGTTGGGAAATTGCTCGAAGAGGTATTCAGATGGTGTTAAACAATCACTATGCCGAAGCTCAGGAATTATTTCGTGACCATGAGGAATCAATTCAGTTAGCAGCTGGTCATTGTTTTGTCGTTTTTATGGTATGTATATTGTAATTAGACTACCTTTATAATGATTTCAAATAATTTGTTGGTTAAAATTTGTGTCATATATTCTAGTACTGATAATTTTAAGGATATGGCCGCACTACAACATCTTGTTTGAAAACTACAATATATGCTTGATGTGCTAAAAAGGGTCACAGTGATACTTACTATCAGGAGAAAGAAAAATGTGCCAACTATGGTAGATCACACTTAGCACTCATAAGATTGCCAACATTTAAAAAAGAGAAGGTGATTCTTAAAATTTATACCATGCAGAAACTCTTTTCCATCTATACAAAGAGAATATAAAAAGACCCTGAACTCCCAAAATCTGACTGAACCAGACGTCTCTTCTGCCACCACTACATCAAGGCAAGCCCTTGGAAATGCAGGTCAAACATGCAGATCCTACAGTTAGTTAAAACAGCTTGTTCAGATGTTATCTGATCAGTTGGTTCCTTTGCTCACAACCGCTGTTTCCATGCTAACTAAAAGTTCAGTCAAGAAGAAGGGTATTTTTGCTAGAGAGACAGACAGTGGTTTACTGAAAAACACTTCAGTTAGTGCACCACCAAATGAAATATGGCAGCAAACTACCAACATCCCTATGAACGAATTTATTAAAAATATAATCACTTGGTAAGATATATCTGGCTTTCCAGCCTTCCCCACCACCATCTCTAGGCCCTCTTTGAGGATATGGAAGCCGATGAAATGCTTTGCTAAAAGCACCAAAAATAATTAACACCAAAAAAAAAACCAGATAGTATTTGACAAATAATCTGCACGCAGAGTTTTTTTTTGTATAATAAAAAAAGAATACTTTTTATGGATATGAAGATTGTTATATATCATAGACTTCATCAACACCTATATTGCATATAGATGTTGATGTATATAGGTTGCTATATTTTTTTATTTGTAAAAGGCGTAAAGCATGGCTTGGAGGAGGAGAATCCTAAATAAATTGCATGAATGGAGTATACCAGGAAATTTCCTTGCATTTATCAGGGGATTTCTAAGTAATTATAATTATAATAAGTAGTTATAATTTTCTAAGTAATTATAATATAGTTATAGTATTACATAATAGTATAGTTATAACAAACTGTGCGCGGAAACCTGTTATGTGTTCTTTTTTCATAGATGATTTTTCAGTTTACATTCCTTGTAGAACATCAGCCACTGCTGAGAGGCTGCTTGAAAACACAATAATCTGTTTACAATGATGGTGTAAAATGACTGGATTCACATTTTCTCCAGAGAAAATGAAATGCATTTGATTTTCTCAGTTGAGGGAACATATTGATCCTCAACTGTTGTTACATGATAAACCAGTTGAACCATGCATGTGGGTTAGATTTTTTGGATTGTGGTTTGACCCACGACAAATGTGAATAATACATTTAAAGGTACTGAAAGTAAAATGTCTACAAATGCTAGAATGTTGAGAGCTCTATCTAATACTCTTTTAGGAGTTGATAGAGTATGCATGTTACACCTCTATCAAGCTCTGGTCCATTCACGCATAGACTATGGCTGCATGACTTATTCGTCCACACGACTACCTTTCTAAAGATGCTCGATGCAATCCATCATTCATTTATCTGTCTTGAAACAGGTGCGTTTCACTCAAGCCTCATGGTAAGTCTGCTAGTGAATAGTGGTGAGCCATCTCTTTGAATAGACGAAACCAAGTGATCTGCTACTATGTAGCTTCAATTAAAGCGCAACATAATCATCCTAACTTTGATGCAGTATTTTCCAACTTGCATATTACTCAATATGAGAAACAACCATAATCTATTCCTGTGCTAGCCATATTGTAAATAGCATGAATCTCGATGCTGTAGTTTATATAGATGGCTCTAGACACGATAATTCTGTTGGTTGTGCTTACATTTTTGGCCTTCCCAACAGCCAGTGTTTTCAGCTGTATGTAATTAACTGCCTTAAATATATATACATAACCCAACATTCCAGCACCTTGTCTGTTGAGATTCCTGAGTGCTTGCAGGCGGTTAGTGACATGTAATGCAGACACCCTAATGCTTGTGATATATAGTCTATCTCTGAAATGACTCGATGTAACACAATTGTGAGCTTCTGCTGGATCCCTAGTCATATTGGAATTTCAGGCAATGAGCGTGCTGATTGTGCGGCAAAAGGCCTGTTTGCAGCCACCTTTCACTAATCATGTTGTTTCAAATGATCATGTCTGTTTTCTGAAAATAGTGATTTGTGATGAGTGGCAAAGTAAATGGAATTTTACCATCAACAATAAACTTTATCCACTTAGAACACTGTGTCACCATGGAGCTCCTTGTGCAAGAATAACTCTTGAGAGAAAGTTATTACTTCCCATTTGCAAATTGGGCACACTAAACTTACAGATACCTATAAATCAGACTGATGCACCCGTCTGTGCTCGCTGCGACTGCTAACTAACAGTACACCACATCCTTGGGGACTGTGTCTGTTATGCAGCATTGTGTTGGAAGTTTAAACTAGGGGCTAACATTAGATATATCTTAGACAACAATGTATTTTAATTAATTTTTAATATTTATTTGTTTACTATATAAATATCATGTTATGGTGCTGATGACAACACTTCGTTGTGCACACAAGAAAAAAAATATGGTATCTATTTTCATTTAAAGCTTTTGGAACTCTTCAGAAAATTACTTGCTGGAGGTTGTTATCTCATCAAGATAAAATGAAAAAACAAACACACTTATAAACACATTTAACAACACATAAAACCACAGACAGACATATGGTGCGTGTACACAGTCATCCACATAAACTGACTGAAGAACTCATGCAGTACATCCACCATTTTTTTCTTAGACAATGGTGTGCACACATTGTATTTATGCATCATTTTGTGTTGATTGTATTATGACTTTGTGTTTTTATGTCTGTGTCTGTTTTTTCTTTTTATTTTGATGTGATGACAAACTCCAGTGAGTGATTTTCTGGAAATGAAGTAGAGTTCTAAAACATGTTAAAAGTAAGTAGATACCACATAGAAAGTTCACATTGATGGATATAATTAATTAAATTAATTATCAGTTGTGACCTGGATATATTAAGATAAATTAAATATGAAAATGTTGGATAAATATATAAATGAAGTCCAGCTGTTCATATAAAGAAATTTAGATTAATAATTAATTGATAACGAAGCATATTTAAATCCATCTAGGGTACATGTAGGTTTTCTTTGTTTTACTTGATATGGCAGTAAAGTTTGCAGACTAATATTATAAAAATCATTTATTGAAAAAACTAATATAATTACACATTGCATTTACTCTTTTACCACTGGAAGCACCTCTGATGCTGGCTCATTAATACCCTTCAGAGTCTGATAATGATGCCCTTTCAATTTTTGGAAATAAAAAAAGGTTACAAGGGACTAAATCTGGTGAGTGGGGGGTAGGTTGTTCAAGGAACATGGTGGCTGTTTGATTAAAAACTGCTTGACAATGATAACTATATGTTGCATCCACAACTGGTCTTGTCATAAATCAGGTTTCTTTCTGTGAACTTTTTTACATAAGCATTTTATTACTTACAGGTAGTAAGCCGAATTAACTGTCTGATCCTGGGGAACCCATTCTTGGAGCACAATACCATGCGAATCTAAAACGTAATCAGCATTGCCTTGATTTTTGTTTTTGACATCCTGGCTTTTTTTCATCTGTGGCTCATCTGGTTTTTCCCATTCCATGCTTAGCTTCTACCTCTCTGGGTCATAAATCCAAGTTTTTCTCCCATAACATGTTTTGAAGGATGAATGCATTCTCCAATCTTGACAAATACTCAAATGATTTTGTTTTTGTTCACCTGACAAATTTTCTGGAACAATCTTCGCACAATGCTTTGACATCCCCAACTCTTGTGCAAGGATGATAAGGTGCACAGTTTCTAGGTTGATTCTGGAGACCTCAGCAACATCTCTGACTGTGAGGCAACAGTTTGAGTTGATGGCTTGTTCATTTTTCTGCATAGAATCATCATTTCAATCAGTAGAGGGGTGCCTCAGATGTTCATAGTTTTCTGAACTTTATTACCACACACTTAAAGAACAAACATTTTTAAACAAGATTGTCTCTGTAAACAGGATTCATCATTTCAAAAAATTTCAGAGTTTGTTTTCGCCTGCTTTCACCAGGAATTTAATTACAACGTGCTGCTCTTCAAAATCACAATTGATTTCAGTCATCACAATAGCAAAATACATGTACAGAAACACAATGTTGCTGAGAGAACTGAAAACAATTGCATGATTACATGAGTAGTACGGAAGTGGGAGTACAGCGCCAGAAGTACTCTTTTCTACCGCAAGGAGCGCTAGTGTTGTCCGCCATGTTGGAAATTCCATTTTTCCCCGGAGATTCCCTATTCCCTTAGCGGTATGTTTGAAATTCCGCAGGATGCCAAATTGGTAAATAACTTCGTTTTTTAAATTAATTCAAAGGTTGGTACCGCTGACGAGCAGCTGTTGTGTAGCGGTTGGTTTGAATTAAATAAATAAATAATATTTAAATTGAAAAAAAAACCTGGTCGGATAGGATTCGACCGTATCATGACGGGACGCGGCTGACTGACGTCTTAGACCGTTCGGGCTACAGCGGCTCCCTGGTGTGTTGAGTGAAAAATGTTGTATATAAGTTGCGCGGGAGAAATATTAAATCTCATGTGTGTGTAATAAAAAATTAGACGTACCTCGAGGACGTTCTCAGTCGTCGTGGCGTTTGCACTGGGAGGCGTCACCCGCCACTCCAGGACCCCGACCTGGCTCGTTCACCAGGAGACAGTGCTCGACTGAAAAATCGACCTACCGCCTGTCACGAACGTGACGGGCGGTAGAATGATCCTGGTCATCAAGGATGATCCTGGTCGTCGTTGCGTTTGCACCAGGAGGCGACAATCGCGAACATTTTTTTTAAGATTCCCACCATTCTGTCAACCAGTCCGACTGCGTACGTTGGACGCGCACCCTAATCCAATCTGTAAAAGAAAAAAAACCGTTACATTTTACGCGCGAAAGCTACCACGTCCAAATAAATGCATTTATGTGTTAAACACTCCTCACCATTCGCCGGTGTAATTCGACAAAAGATGTGAATCTGACGTTTGATTACACCGCAGGTCTTGGAACCATCATCCAATAATGCCAATCGACTAAATATTTCTAAAAAAAAATAGTCTTACATTAGTGTATGGGGGTTTAGAATGTTGTTGCATTTTCACGCTACCCAAGAGGTAGCAACCGTGGCACGTTGAGATTTTTTTAGAGTGAAATCTCTCCTTAGTAGGCCTACAAAACACTCGTACAAAAGTAAATGATTTAAAATATAACCTAAAAATTAATTTCGATACTATAAAAATTACTCGTATTCTGTATATAAAAATGTACGTAAAGAAAAAAGTAAATGGTTGGATTTCCACACCACCCAGGAGGTAACCGCGGTGCGTTAAGATTTTTTAACGAGTGATATCTCTCCCCAGTAGGCCTACAAAACACTCGTTAATCTAGCTTCAACCAAAAAACCATCTTCATGATACTTCTTTACAAGACCGCGATGTGATAAACATGAAACACAGATGATGGATAATGTTAAACTTGCACAAAACGTCCATCTGAAAAACCCGTTAACTTTTATTTATGTATGAGAAACACTTGCACGTTTACCAGTATCCATCATGTACGTTTGATGTTTATCACATCATGGTTTTGTAAAGAAGTAGCATGAAGAAGAATATGTTTCACATACGTAAACTGTGTTACAAGTAAAAAAAAAAAGAAATTTCTTACAGGTCAAAAAGTCACATCGAATCTAAATAATCATAATCAGCTGAATAAGTCAATTCTTCATATCTTTTAACAGGGACAGCTGAGCCATCATCTCTAAACTACCAACAAGGAGCCATGTATCTAAGAAACCGCCAGTCGTCGTCTCGTACTTGTGTTACAACGCTTTGTAAAGCAACTCCACTGGTGTCGGGCATAACCGTAATCGACGATAGTCAATCACCGATTCCACCGTCCCGTTCTCACTCATATAACGGGCAAACAGGACAGAAATGTACAAAGTCTGCCCCTGTGAAGAATGAAGTTCTTCACAGGGGCATTCTTCCAGATGAGTCCGCGGGAGGAGGACTCATCTGGACCGTATACAACCCGTTTTCTTCCCTCATCGTATAATACAGTACGGGTTGCACCAATTCATGTACCGGCGACGTATCGTATATCGCGGAATAAACTCATCGTTTCCTCGGATAGAGGCTGCCGCACGGCGTCCTTTAAGATTTCTAATCACGATATCGCTGCTAGGCGTATAGGACAAGTCTTTATTACATACGTTAGTGGTGGTGGTGGTGGTGGTGGTGAAGTAGCGGAATCTGTGACTACTTGAGACGGTGTCGACATTTCAATATACATATATAGACAACCGATACGAACAAAAGTAAAGTAAGAAATAAATAAAATTTTCACCGCAGCAGCAGTATAAAGGAAGGGGAAGTGCATGTGATAGTGCAACCGACATCCTGTCGTCTACCCGACGCACACAGGTTTATCGTTTGTTAACAGCGTAATATTTAATTAGCAAGCCCGCGCGCACGCATGCGTTTAATGTATCACACCCGTTTAAAAAACCTAAACCCCTAAACATCAGTAAACATCGTTTATGTAAGTAATACCTAATAAAATGAAAAAAACACCACAAATCTAATCCGCGCTACTCCGTTAACTACATACGAAAACAAAAGTTTGCTAAATATTCCTCACCATTTGCAACATAATGCGATAGTAGATAAATCTATTATCAGATCATGTCGCGGGCCTTGGAACCACTGCATATATAATAATTGTATAAACTATCATTTTAAATAAAACAATAGTCTTGCATTACTGTATATGGGGATTTAAAGGGTTTTTGTTTTGTTTATGTGTGTAATTTTGCGTTGTTTGGGTAATTTTCGTGTGTTGTAGTCCTTAAAAGGACTTATTTAAACATCGTACAAATTAAACAATTCGAATCGATGGACGGGTTTTCTTCGTCTTCTTTTCGTTTCGTATTCTTGTATAGAATAAAATAAAGAGAAGCGATATGACGTCCTCTCATATATCGATTGGTTTTAACGTAATCGATTTCTGAATTTTCGTTTGTGTCGTATGTCACCAACAGCGGTTAGGTATCATCAACACCGTTGTTAGAACAATCTACCTCATCGCGTGTCCTGTCCTGTCCATTCACTACATACACGTTTACAGAGAGTACGTTATTTTTTCGATGAGACGTATTGAGATCTTTTAACACTGTCGCGTCCAAGTTCATATTCGACAAATGATTTAATTTGAACGCCTTTACGTTACCGTCGTTACCGTAGAACCCAGAAAACAGTATCTCTGCTGTCGATAAGAGCGATAACCTTTTCACCGCATTCAAATTCGCAATAATATGTTCGTACATATTCGAAATCATCATTGAAAACCAACTTTACGACCAGGTTATCACTGTTTTTATCGAAATCGTGTTCAGATAAATCGACAATATATACAAAACTGTGTTATAATTTAAAACACAGGCGTCAGACGTTGGTCACCGACACGCACGCGTACATTTTCTTCATTAAATCGATTCATGAATAAATTACTTCACTCGGTTACAGTATATTTATAAGCTCCTTCCCACCACCACAACTGCCATCCAATCAGAACGCCACAGTCATAACCGGTCTCCGACTCTATTATTTATTATCGACAGCATACGAATAAGACACCCGCGAGAAGTTTTGTTTAAAAAAAACAACGAAGTACTAATTCCGATTTTGTTAAACACACTCCTCACCATTTGTAGCACAATTGATAGTGGATAAATCCAATATCATATCGTGTCACGGGCCTTGGAACTACTGCATTCAATAAATGTAATAAATATTGTTTTTTTAAACAATAGTTACAATATTGTATGGGGGTTTAAAGTGTTTTTTGTTTTGTGCGAGTGTAATTTGTTGTTGTCATGAAAAGGACAGTTTAAATAGCTACCAGTCGTCAATCACCGTTACTGAAATGTTACATCAAACGTCTTTCTATGCATCCTTTAAAAATCAGTTTTACCTTCATGGATACCATTTCATTGAAGTCCTCTTCATTTAGTGTATCGCCGAACCGTCTTGGTAAATACCCATTAAATGCTGTCTTCTCCTCACCATCTTGTAATCGGCAGACGATGCTCTTACCGTATCTAGTGGTGATTTTCTGTATCCGCAAAATTTCATACGGTTTATTAACCGTAAATTCACCAACGGTTCTGGTTTCAAAATTGGTAGCGAGAAGTTTCTTGTTCACCTGATTAATAAAACCTTCTGTTACCGTCAGTCATGTTGTTGCTTATGAAAGAGTACGCGATAGAATGATGCTAGTACGGTTACGGACGGTTATTTATACCCACTCACATCTGGTCGACAACGAACATCCGGTAATGCGACAATCGATAAATAATATTTCTTTTCAACCGCAAACAAACTTGTTTCGAAAGTTAATTTCATCGAACGGTTTTTTTTCAACGGCCAATTCATCGTTGGTAAATCAATTTCTATACGACTTTGGTAATAAGGTTTGAAAGGCACCCAGTTCATCCGCTTCGCTGTCGTACAATATTACGCAAATACGGAACACCATATTAAGTAAATATTTTTCTCATTTCCAACATTACATAGCTCGCTCACACCGATATCAAGATCGGTCAACCTCTTGAACAGTATCTTTAGAAAATAATGTTCATCGTTGAAAATGTTAATAAATGCTATGACGACCATCTTCGCACTCGCAGCGCTCACACTCGAATGATTGTGTGTATGATTTGCCACCACCTTCGTACCCCCACCACCATCGGCAATCTGTAAAATAACCGGTGGAGTTGTTAACATCGATAACGGTACATGCGAACGGATTTTCTCATAACACTTCGTATTTATTTGTACGTACTAACGCATACAGTCTTTTCACGTTTTCAATAATCAATTCGCACGAACACAAGTATTCTGGTAGTCCACGTCCGCAGTAGTCGAACTTTTTACAGTTGATGGCATGTGTTTCATCATCACAGTGAACAGAGTGGGTGACAAGCATCATAAAACAATATTTACAAATATAAGACGCAATAAACCTCAATTCGTTAGCCGAATCGGTAAAAGACCTCTCCACCATCACTATAATTAATATGTCTACACCAACCGTCTACAGTATCAATTTTTAAACTGTCTAAATATTGTAATCCACTGTGAAGTTCAGCGTAGGTGGCGTCTTAGTTGAAAACCACTCTAACCGTATTGAAACGGTGTACGTCTGCGGTTATACTTGTTGCGTTTGGAAACACCGCGAATGTAAGTTTCATAAGATGTCGCAACGATCTTATGCAATGATTCGGAAAATATCTAATCATCCACACCGATGTGGCTATGTCAACATCCATCGCTAAACTGAGGATGGAATTACACATCGAAGGCTTTTTTACAAGCATTAAATAAGAATAATCTTTCGTTTCCACACCACCCACGCGAGGTAGCAACCGTGGCGCGTTGAGATTTTTTTTACATGAGTGAAATCTCTCCCCAATAGGCCTACCGTAAAACACTAATCTTTTTTTTAGATTATTTTCTTATTTATTTTTTTGTTTTTTTTCTTGCAAATGTTTGTAAGAGATTCAATGCGAGCATAAATAATATTCCCGACATTAAACCGAGATGGAAGGCTACAACTATAATTGAGATCTCTAACTAAAGATGTGAATTCATGAACATCTTATAGCAAACTGAGCTCTACAACGGTACTCGACGCGGAACATGTTCGAACAAAAGCGGAACGTTTTCCTTGATGCAGTTTTCACATCGCGTCGAGTGGTAAACCATCCTCGTAGGTGTGTACTTGCCATCGTCACCGTTTATCAACTGATCTCTTTTACAAACACATCGAAGCCTACTCGATACCGCCCGGCGTTGATGTCGCTCTCCTTATCAACAACCAAGAATTCGTGTCGTTTTTTCCAGGCTACGCCGCACAGACTTTTAAAACGATCGAATTTCATATCGGTATTTATGTGAACCTTGATGGATGTGAGTGACGTAAATTGAGATCGTCTTGTTTGAATATAAGGAGATTTGCGTTGTCCCGTACAAGGTGCTTTCCAGCACTGGAATATATTTCTGTGAGATAAAAGCTATCGATGTTGTTGTGTCGTCCCATCGAAAAGTACTTGCGAATATTATATTGCTTTTCGCAAGCTACATCGTCAAAAATCATTATCGAATTCGGTTCCGCTTCGTCGGGTGCCATCACATGATCGTTTTCAGAGTAGGAGAAATAACCGATCTCCGGTATACCGGTCATGAATCGCTCTAGAAATATATATTTCGGTTGGTACAGCGATTTAGAAAACACGTAAATGTTTCTGAATCTGAAGCCGTCAGGAGAAAACAAGTTTAATAGAGCATTTGTTTTTCCGCAAATAATAGATCTAATTGTATTCGGTAGAGAGGACCATGACGACGGGTTTTCCCTCTCCACACCCGGCTCCTGTATATTCGTCAAAATTTTGGAACGTAATATTACCGACCTGTTGACGTTCCAACTTCATGTTTATGACTGACCACTGTACCAAATCCGCCTTATTTATCCAACAGTTGTGTTTTCCGTCGAACCCTTGCCACTCTACAAATAATTTATCGCCTTTTCTTCATAAGACTTTCTCGACTAAATACACGTTATTTTTAACGTTAGTTTTAGTGAACTCTTCACAGTAAAATGTACCATTCACCACTTCACCATTAATATCAATCAGTGTGTAAGTACACGGTCGAGTATTATCGTGTACCGTATGTACGGCAAATATTTCGTCCAATCAATTCGGTAAATATCCTTTGCGAATGTCTTTAAATTTGCTTATTCGCCGACATACTATTTGCTTACTCGGTCGCCGACTTTGAATTTCGGTAAAGTAGGCTTTCGATAGAGTACCGTATTCAATCGCTGTAAAGCAACGGCTTGGTTTCGCTTATTTACATCTTTCGGTTTCATTCCGATTGTGCGATGATTGGTATTGTTGTATTTTGCGATCAATTTTGGTAGTAATTCTAACCACTTCTAAGTGTCCTGTTCAGTAAATTTTCTCCACATCATTGTTTTCATTGTTCGATTAAAACTATAGATGCTTTTTTATCGATTACTATCGATGATTTTTTATCCGAATGTGTAGAATAGTGATTTATATTGTACGAATTTAATAGTCGTTTAACCGACGGATTGTAAAACTCTTTTCCCCTATCGGTTTGAAAATGACGCATCTTGTGTTTATCCAATATAGGTTTGAGAGCTTTAGCGATCTCCATACCGGTTTTGTTTTTAACCGGTATGGCAAATGCTAGTTTAGAAAAACAATTTATCATCGTCAATATGTATCAATAACCTTTGTTCGATCTAGCATACGGTGCCATTTCTACACGATCAGCCTGGAAAAGGTCAGAAATATTCTTAAGTTGGACTCTTCTCGTAGGATAGTTTCGTCGAGCCTGTCGGTGGAGCTCTTTAGCTACTGATGCTTTGACGTTCATCGCTATAGTGACAGTATTTGATTTGATTTTGAATATACTAGCATTGATGAAGAAAAACAAGATGCACCTTATTAAGTTTTTTTTTCATCGGATAGGGATGTTAATTGGGTGACAGGTACAACTTGTATGATTGGTGGCTACGATTGTTTTATAATATATTTTATACGTTAGATGTTCGGTGATATGAATTTCTAGTCATTTTTTCAAAACCGCCTATTTGTGAACGACATTTAAATTCGGGTCCATCTTGACAACAACCCGAACTTTGTCACAACGGTGTAGTCACATACATCGGTCTCAACGTAAATCTTTGCGAATTTGTATCTTTTTAAAGATTAACGATCGGTATAGACCTTTGTTGTGGTATTTTACACAGGAACATTATCGATTCACGATATGTTACGGTGTCGTTGTAACAAACATAATATAATTCCAAAAATATATAAGTACACTCCTTTTCGTGAGTAGTACTCTTTAGATGTTGACGTTATGGTGTTCATTGTGATACTGAATGTATTTCATGTGTATGGAAAAGAATATAATAAGAGGATCTTTATTTCTTTATTATTTTTTTTAATCCCCCTCACCACTCTCATATCCCAGCCTTGGCACCGGCTGTATCTATAATATGGTAAATCATTAATCGATTTACTTACTATATAGTAAAGCGAATTATGATTTGATATAAATTATCGATACGGGGGGGTTTAGTGTGATCCCGATAAGGACCGTTTTATAGACGTGCTTTTTTAAAAGACTTACACGATACATTGTGTAATATATCGTAAACTAATGGGTCTGACATACTAATGCAGACGCCACAATCTACGCATATTACACACATACAATCACCCACATAAATAAAGCCTAAAGAGTCTAATGTTTTGGGGATTCAAGTGGTTTCTTAAGAAGGTATTTGCTCAATATATTTGGCCAATTTTATTAAATATTAATAAAATGAAGGAAATTTTTTTATCAAAGTTTTGTTTATATATATATATATATATATATATATATATATATATAAATATATAAATATAAAAATGTTAAGTTCGTTTGTGTACGGCTTCAAAAACTCAAAAATGTTCTGCACAGATTGAGCTCAAATTTTAGCATGATATATAACCCGCATCAAAGATTGTTTTCATCTATTTTTAATAAATCTATCTATCTATTTTTAATTTGTAGAGTTTTTTAATAAAAAGAGGCTAATAAATCAGATGGAAATGTAAACAAAGAAAAACCAATCAGATCAATGCAAGATGCCCGCTGTCAAACACAACGACCAATCACAAAGAGCTCGTATGGCCGTTGCCAATGTAAACAAAATCACAACTGTTTAAATAACAAATTTCTTTGAATTATATTTAACAGCTAAAACATCTGTATTTTATTAAAAAAAAAAAAAAAAAACAAAACACCAAAACAAAAAGAAAAGCCACCAAGAAGGATGACTTACAGTCAATAAATTAAAACACCCATCTTTCTTATAGCCCAGATAGACTTAAGACTATGCAAACAAAAAAAGTCGAAATAACCAAATACACAGAAAATAATATCCCTATATAATGACCAAAAAATCCTTTGTTAGGTTTTTTTTACATATATATATATATATATATATATATATATATATATATATATATGACCAAACAATCGTTATTACTTAGTCCGTTCCATACGGACTATAATTACTTTTAATACGCGAAACCCTTTGCAATGATTGAACATTAACTTAAACCTCTTCAAAAATTATTACTTTTGAACTAAGCCACATTTTGATATCATTGTTTTTCTATAACATGTCTGGAATTCTTTTCTTTTTTAATGATAAGAAGCGTTGTCGAAGACAATAACCGAATTCTCTTCCAAAGGACATAATACACCGCTAAACTATTTCTAAATAATTCAAATTCGTGTAATTTTTTTACGAATCAAGTTTTTATCAAAATCTCACCTTTTCTCAATTGACCTGTGGTGTTTTGTTTTCTTTGGAGACCGTAATTCATTAGTGGATTCATACTCGAGAATCACGTTGTACACTGAAGCAGCACAACTTCTACTTACGTTAGCAGTTTATTAACATCTGAAATCAACGCCGTTTGATTATTCTGTAATTTGTAAGCATTACTCTACTTTTGTAAGCATTTAAAATGTGTTTTTTCGCACGACTTAAGGGCTTTTTTCGCAGCCCACAAATCTTTATATATAAAAATGTTAAGTTCGTTTGTGTACGCTTCAAAAAGTCAAAATGTTCTGCACCGATTGAGCTCAAATTTTAGCACGATATATAACCCGCATCAAAGATTGTTTTTATCTATTTTTCGCATCAGTCACATACCCGCGACCGCGAGAAAACAGTTTTTTTAACGGTCAGCTGTGTACTAGTGACCGCGCCATCTGCCGGAAGCGAGGGTAACACTCATACTAGCTACCATACTACCATACTAGCTAACGACAACCGCAGTCACATGTGAAACAATACCTGCTCCCAATTACATTGTTTATTAACAAAAAAAAAAAATGTATCCACTTGCATCTGATTCAGATTATTATACAATCTGAATTAAATATTCACTTTAATTGAGGTACTTTTGTGTGATCGTGTCGTGATTAAGCTGCGCCTTTCACCAAGCTCTGAATTTATTAGAAAACGACCAACAGTGGGATATATGTATTAATGACGCGTGCAACACTGCACATCCAAACCAAATTCGCGCATTATTCGCAATTATATTGACCTCTTGCTTCTCTTCATCTCCCACAGAGTTATGGGAAAGATATCGATCGCATATGGCTGAGGATATTTTGCATAGAGTACGCTTAGAAAATACCAATATGACCGTGGAATTTACAGAAGGCATTTACAACGAAGCATTGATAAATATTGAAGATATTTATCAAGTGCTTAGCTATTGCAAATAAAGTTCTTAGTCAATTGGGAATGGCAGCACCCACCCGAGCTGCGATTGCTTCATTTGATGTGGATTTACGCCGTGACCAGAGTTACAACATTGGTGATCTTCAGTCATATGTCCAATCAAACATTCCCAAATTAACGCGTGAACAGAAAGGCATTTATGATCGCATAATGCAAATGATAAATGACGAAGTTGGGGGGGACCTTCTTCTTGGATGCGCCAGGAGGAACTGGGAAAACATTCCTCATTAGATTGATTCTAGCAATGGTTCGATCAAAAAATGACAATTATCCTGTTGCGGAATATTAATCAGCCAAAACTCTGCAACGGCACACTACTTGCAGTTAAGAAATTGATGAATAACGTAGTGGAAGCAACGATTTTAACGGGGCCTTTCAAAGGTGAAGATGTCCTCATTCCTCGAATACCCATAATCCCGACCGATACACCATTTTAATTTAAAATATTGCAATTCCCAATTCGATTGGCATTTGCAATCACAGTCAATAAAGCTCAAGGTCACTCTTTAGAATTGTGTGGTTTAGATTTAGTTGCGGATTGCTTCTCACATGGGCAACTGTATGTTGCGTGTTCCCGAGTCGGCAAACCAGATAGCCTTTATATCTACGCAGACAGTGAAAAAACAAAAAAATATTGTATATCCACAAGTATTACAAAATTAAACTTCTATGAAACGTATGCTTTGTTTTGTTTCTCATTTCTCATCCATGCAACCACAATGTGCCACAGCGAAGCGTGGTGGGTAGAGCTAGTTACCAATAAAAATATCCCTCTACCAGTTTACAACCTAACCAAAAAGAGACTACATTCCTTTCTTTAAATCTTTTAATTTATTTTAACTTTTACATTTGATGAAGCAGTGCATACCACAAAATCTTTAATATTAAATATTATAAAAACAAGCAGCAAGTGAATATTTTTTTCATTTTATTATTATTGATAATAATCTATTAATGATTATATATTTAATTAGTGCATTAAGTGAAAGTATATACAAATAATAAATAACAGAACATCCATTACAGGAATATTATATTAAAATATGCATTTTCTGTTTTTCCAAAAATTTATGAAATATTTAACATACAATATCTTTAATTAAGTAAAAGAAATTTCTGTTACAGAATGCTTTAATGACATTTGAAGATGATATGCTTGGAGAGGCAATGGCTGCATTAAGAGATATTGAACATCGTTGTGCTCAAGATATTGGTTGGATCAAAACTGTTCGAAATAAGGTTTTTGGAAGTCCAGAGGTAATACTTTTTAAACTCTGTTATTAATACAAAATTTCCTTTACTTTCACTCTTTTATTGTTAGATTATCTTTTGGTCTGTTGTTTGCTTTTGTAGGACTTATTGAGGTAAAGATGTCTATTGTAAACTTTGTTACATTTTAGATTTTTAACTCTTCGTATATCAAATCATAACAAATTTGGATGCTCTAAAAAATCAGGCTTTTCCATAATTTTTAAAAAATTGTAATTAATTTAGGATCTTTTTCTGATCTCTTTTATAACAAAGTATAAATTTCCCTGATCCCAATTATATATAAACGTCCATATGCATCACTGAAAAGGAACCAAATTAGAAATAAAAAGTTTAAAGTTTTTATTTTTAAAAACTCTTGATTTGTTTTTTCTTAAATGTTTATTTACCTTCTCTTATTTAGCAACTTATTAAGTTTCTGCATCAGTATAATAATATTAATAAAAATAATGCAGAATATTCTCAAATAAATGTAGTTAATTATACATCTATTCCCAAAAAAATATAAAACACTCTTTTAAATTTGTTTTTGATAAAGGAATATAATAACAGAATTAAGAAATACACTTCACACATTGTTTATAATTCTTCTAAAACTAACTGAATCGTTACAAGGCAAGTGGGTGTCTTCCCCTACGTGACTCAGGATGATTGTAGGTGTAGATAATTTAACTTAAATAAAAATAAATTTATAATGGCTCACATTTAAATACTTGGAAGTGTGATAAAAAAATATGTGTAATTATAATTAAATTTAAGTTAAAATTGTTATATTCATAATAGTCGATCGTCAAATAACTATTACACTATTATCTAGATAATAGTCATAAACATCATATGGACATGACATTACATTCTTATTGATATATAAATTATTTTATTATCTGATGATCAACTTCAAAAGAACTAGGACACATACAAGGTCTGTAAATAAAGTGATGAGACTAGATTTTTTTGGCAGCCAAAGTGACAACACTGTAAAGTTACTAGTAAACATATGGTTATGTGATCAACTGATTTATATTAGGTATTAATATTTTTAGTCTATTGTTGCCACATGAGAGGTAAACAAACTTTTCAAGAAACTAGTTTTTGTTGTGCTTTACAAAAATGAGTGATACTAATTATGAGCAACGTTGTGCAATCAAGTTTTGTGTTAAACTCTGTGAGAATGCTACTGAAACTTTTTCAGAATTGAAAAGGGCGTATGGAAATGACACTCTGTCATGAGCCCAAGTTTTTAGGTGGTTTAAAGCATTTTCATATGGCCAGGAATCAGTTGCGGATGATCCACGCTCTAGAAGACCATTAACATCAAAAAGTGACAACAATGTTGAGCAAATCGGAGATTTGAATACAGTATTTCAGAACAATTGAATTTGAGCTGTACCACAGTCCATTAAATTTTGACTAACAAATTGGACATGAAAAAAGTTTGTCCAAAATTGGTCCCAAAAAACCTCACTGCTGAACAGAAAAACAACAGGGTGGAATTGTGACGCGATCTTCTAGAGCGAATTGAAACCGATCCGGATTTTCTAAAAAATGTTATTACTGGTGATGAATCTTGGATATTTGAGTATGACCCAGAAACAAGAAAACAGAGCAAGGAGTAACACACTTCAAACTCACCACGTACCAAAAAAGCAAAAATGAGCAATTCAAAAATCAAAACCATGCTAATTTGTTTCTTCAATAGTAGTGGCATTGTCCATAAGGAGATTTATTTTGCCTGCAGGACAGACTGTAAATGAGTATGTTTACCGAGAAATTCTTGAAAGACTGTGGAAAAGAGTTGCCCATGTGAGACCAGCCATCAAAGACAATTGGATGCTGTATCATGGCAATGCATCTTGTCACATTGCACTCTCAATTAATGAGTTTTTGGCAAAGAAAAACATTCCTGTAGATCCTCCTCAACCACCTTATTCACCTGACTTGAGTTACTGCAACTTTTCTGTTCACAACTTTAAAAAAAACACCACAAAGGGGACCCCATTTATGAACAGTAGAAAACATTTAAAAAAAATTTAATCAACCATCTGAAGGATATTCCGGTTTCCGAGTTCCAACACTGCTAGAAAGAATGGGAAAACTGTTTGAAGTGTTGTAAGGCTACCCAAAGGAACTATTTCAAAGATGATAGGAGTCCATGATTAATTGAATTATAAATAAAACGTTTTTATGAACCAGTCTCATTACTTTTGTACCAGATCTCGTATATTAAAAATTGATGGTAATTAGAAACATTAATATATACAAATTGTATTAATACCAATGTTGCCAAATGTTTAGAAAATGAAATCTAATAAATTATTTCACTTCCTTTATCAAGTGAGCCATAAAATGAATAACCATTTTTTATGCATAAAAGGTTATCAAGGTATTTCAATTGAGATATATTCATGCACTTGTTGCAATGGATATTAGTAATATGGATGAAGTTTATGGTAATAAACATCAACAATAAATAGTAGGCCTATATCCTACAGATTATAATTATTTATTAATAGCTTAGTCGTTTTATATATATATATTCATAGAATAGCTAAGTAATTTTTTTACATTGTTGACTAATATTCAATGCTAATCTTTACATTTCATTTTCAATAAACTGGTTTAGTTCAATCTTTGGCGTGTTCCAGTGTGAATTTTGTAGTTGTTTCCTTCTGTAATATGTGGTGTATTGGTTAATGTTTTGTGTAATGTTTAATGTTTAAAATTAATTCCTGTTCTTCCCCCCCCCCCCCAGACAGTGGTTATTATTGACATTGCATCATACCACAATTCACTTGTAGAGAAGCCTCTGAGAATCTAAATGATAGGAAAAGTGGCATGGTTAATTGGTTATAAAAGAGCAATATTCCATTTAATGTTAAAACCACAACTGTATGACATAATTAAATTGCATTGAAATTCAAAAATAGAGTACCATTTTGATGACTATTAAAAAACATGGGCATCAGGTTCTGCAACTTCCACCTCACCATTCCAATTTATATCCAATTAAGATGGTATGGTTGGTTCTGGTAATAACACAACATTTTTAATGTCAGATATTAAAAAATTAGCTTAGGAAAAAATGAATGAAATGAATAAGGATGATTGAAAACATATTGCAAACATGTTAAAAATGCTGAAATTGAGAAAAAGATAGAAACCAATAATAATGATAATGATTATAATAATAATAATGATAGAAACTGCAAAAAGATAGAACTGCTAATCGACGAAATGACGGATAAATTTTTCATACATCTAAAGAATTGTAGTGAAACTGACTGTTTCCAGTGAAGACAGAGAAGATTGTGAACACAGGAACTAGACATATGATGCAATTTTTATATGATTTCAAATTTCAAGTAAGTGTTAATGTTAATAATAGTACAATCAACAATGAAAACAATGGTATAAAAAAATAATTTGAAATTTCTAGATAATAAAAAATAGTAAATATTGTACAATAAATAATTGTACATCTAATTTAGTGTAATTAGGAATATAATATAGGCTACACTCAAGCACTAGTTAAGATTTGTTTAGTTTAAAAATACACGTAAATTAAAATTCTTGTTTTTGCAATCCTTATTTATTGAATTATTAATTTAATTATGTAATAATGAATTAAAAGTAATAAAACTTGAAAACAGTAATAAATTAAACGTGCTTAAATAAACATATAATAAACTACTATTGTCCTATTAGAGGGTGTAAATGTTTTCAGGTTCAGTAGTAATACACTCTTAAACTTTTTTAAC
Organism: Lycorma delicatula; assembly: GCF_047948215.1. Classification (NCBI taxonomy): domain Eukaryota; kingdom Metazoa; phylum Arthropoda; class Insecta; order Hemiptera; family Fulgoridae; genus Lycorma; species Lycorma delicatula. The sequence goes on along the minus strand of NC_134463.1, from coordinate 89,549,037 downwards.
ACAAGCTTTTGTTTTCATTGTATTTCACTATGTTGCTAAATTAATAAAATATGTTACTATTCATGAAATTTATACATTCGATTTCATTTTACAATCAGTAATAAATTGAAATAATACAATGGAATATATTAATAAGTAATTTGTCAGATTATTTTATTAAATTTTTCATTCCTGATGTTATACAAGAATTTTTCTCTTATACTGCATGGTGTTGTATTTTAACCTTATAAAAATTAGATTAAGTGATTGTAGTTGGAGACAGATATTAGAAATTTTGTAGGTTATTATTTTTACTTATGGTTTTATTTGAATTTTATTAATCAGAAGGATGAAGCTGCAAGATTAGAAGAACAAATTATTTTAGCAGATTCCCAAGTATGCATCGCATTATTAACATTCCTACAACAGGATGTATCTGGTTATATGCGAGGTGGATGGGTATTAAGGAAAGCTTGGAAAGTTTATCAGCATACCTATCAACAAATACTTCAGTTGTATAGGAGAACATTTGGTTTCGATCAGAACGTTCCAGGTTAGTTTAATTTTTTTTTTTTTTTTACTTTAAATTTATTAATTTAATTTCTTCACTTATATCAGTTTAGAATTGATTTATAAATCAGTGATATTAAAGTTTTGGTAATTTGGGTATATCTAAAAGTAAAAGAAGATTCTCCTGAAGACTTCTTCTGTTTCCATCATACCAAATGAAGCAAAGAAGGAAAGATATTTGTTTTCTCATCTTTATACATAAATCTGAACATTCATTTGTTTATTTTTACTCATGTTCATTTAAAACTCAGAAACCACGGGGATAATTCAAACAATTCTATTATCATTATTTTAATTAAGCATTGAAGATGGTTTTTGGTATAAATTTATCCTGATAACTCTATTAGTTTATAAGCAATTAGGTTTAAACAGGCAGAATGTTTTATTTTACAGCATCTTTTATCATGTAACAATGTTTTGAGCTGATGTTTAGAAATTAGACTGAATTCTATTTTAGTATTTTATTTTTCAAAATTAGGTAAACCATTCTCAAGATATCACAACTTATTAGAGAATTTTATGTTTGCAGAATTATCATAGGTAGATGTGTAAAATAAATTTTTATAGCAAATGGTATTCATGTACTGTATACATGTATATATATATAAATATACATATATATGCATCTATATTTTACTTACAATCTTAGACATGCTTTGCATGTATTTTAACATAGATGAATGAAACAATACATGAATAAAAATCCCAAATCCTTAGCGGGAATCAAACCTGAGACCAACTAATGTAGAAGTCAGCATGGTAACCACACCATACCATTTGGGTGGCTATTATAAGTGTAATGTATAATAAATTGCTGTGATATGATTTATTTTAGTGTTATCTTTGTATTTGATAGACGACTGAAGCAAACACCCAATGTAATGATAGCTCGTTACCTCCATCTGTGTCTGTTTTTCTGTTTATCAGGGTTACTCATGGACAATACATGTAGGTTAATGGTTACACAATGAATTTATTTCAATCAGATATAGCAGATATAATAACTAGAGATAGTTTTAGTTGTTTTTTTAATTTACAGAACATAATTTAGTTCTATTTATAGATTGTTTAAATTATTTTATTTCTGCAATAAAAATATCCATGTAATTTTAGTTACATTATTTGACTTTTTTGTTAAATAAATCGCTAAATTTATCATTTCTTCCCTCCATCTAAATAACCAGGTTTTTTAAAACAATTTTTACATCAGTTTTTGTCTGTTCATTGGTTAATTTTGTTAGTAATTAAAAATTAACTTGGAAATCTTATTATGTCTTAAATTAGCATTAATTAATCTAATTATACTTTTAATTTAGTTAATATTATGGCATTATAATTGGTCAAGATGATGTATATCTGTACTCAGGTTCAGATTTTCCATTATGGCGTGTTGTAACAAGATCAACAGGTCGTACTCCTGTACAGTCTCCAAGCTGTGATTGGTCAGTGCCTAATTCCACCCATACAACTCCAAGCTGTGATGCAACATCTCCCACTTCACCCAATTCTGGGTATCCTTCCGTCCGCAGGCTTAATGGTTTTCGTAATCCTTTTTCAGCAATTTTTTCTGTATTCAGTCAAGAAACGCAGTATGTATTGATTACTATAAATTTTATTTATTACTTTGAATATTATATTATATTATATTATATTTATTACTATTAATATTATTTCTTACATGCTTGCAAAAGCATTTGATATTGAACTGTTAGTTTTATTTTTTCTAAACTTTTTGTTATCCAGTTACATGTATTCAGCCAGAATAGTGGTTTGAATATTAAAAGAACTGTTTTTTTTCCACCAATCAGTTGACTAGTTAAATGCTATTCTTCATTTGTTACTGTTCTTTGCTAATCTTTTATATTTGTCTTTATCTTCCCTATGTTTTTGCCTTCCACACATCCCTCTGTTGCCATATTAACTTAAAATTGTGATCAAAATCGATGTCTGCTGCTCCTAGATGACTTTTGCAGTCCATAATTTGATTTAGAAATCTATGCCTAATCGTTATTTGATATCTTCCTGTGTCACCTAGACTTACCCTTAAATATATTCTTTTATAAATTTTAAAATACAATATTCGTCATCTCTGGTTTGAATTTTGGGCGAAATCTAAAAATCTAGATCCTACTTTATTTCCTTAATCCTACTTATTCTTCAACTACCGATTCTTCCTTTTCCAATTATGAAACTCCAGTTTCATATTAAGAGACCGTCATATTTTTTTTACAAATTTGGCATTTATTTCTTTATTCATTTTTATCTCTTTGAATATATCCTTCATAAAATAATTAATTCACAGTTCTGCTTTTAGTAATATACTCCTTCCTACATATTTATTTATTATTATTTGCATACCTACATCTCTATTATTTTTTTTTTGTGTTAAATCCCTGACTCAGACATATTTTTCATCTTTCAATTTTACCTTGCTAATTCCTACTGACTCCAGCTTCAACTATCTTTATCTTGTTTTAATTTATCTAGCCAACCTCTTATTTAAACTTTTTACATTTTATGCCTCCTTTTCTTGCTTTTCTATTTATAAAAATTTGCCACATTTGTTCTTTTCCAATTTATCTTAAAAGCTTGTTATTTCATACTCCATCAGTTCATCTAATTTTCATCATTCTGTAACACCATACTTTAAAAACTCTGAACTTTGAATTTCTGGCTTCGATATTTTGCCATCATAAAGCCCTAAACTCCATAAAAATATTTTTCTAATTGTAAAATCTGTATTTTATATCAGCAGGTAACTTTGATATGCTTTTTTTTCTACATAAATTTTTCCCTGCTTGTTTAAGTCTGCTTTATTATTTTTTGCAATCTTTACAGTCTTACTACTTAAATAATGTAATTATACTATGATTTGAGGTACATTATTGTATTCTATTTTTTTTTTTTTGTCTTCAGTCATTTGACTGGTTTGATGCAGCTCTCCAAGATTCCCTATCTAGTGCTAGTCGTTTCATTTCAGTATACCCTCTACATCCTACATCCCTAACAATTTGTTTTACATATTCCAAACGTGGCCTGCCTACACAATTTTTCCCTTCTACCTGTCCTTCCAAAATTAAAGCGACTATTCCAGGTTAATATATTCTATATTAATATTTAATTCTCATTCTTTCTTTTCCATTTCTTTAACTTTAAATTTAATTATTCCACCCCGCAATCAATTTAAGCAGCTAAACTACCCACTTATTCCTTGTTTCAGCCAAAATAGCAAGATCATCAGTGAATTGTTTTTATCCCCCCCCCCCCCACTAGTTGTTATTCCAGTCTCTAAATTTTCTTTTAGTTTTACTTTCCCATCTAGTTAGCACTGTAGCTCTACAAGGAAAAGTATTGTAATTGGTCCAATTTGGGTCTATGTGGTTTTCACTGGATCTTGACATTTTCACACCTAAAGAACCCAAAAAATATATGTGTGTGTGCATGCATGCGCATGCAAATCACCTTATATCTTCAGAATTACTGGACCAATTTTGACCAAACTTGGGTCAGGTTATTTCTATATATGGGCCACTGATATCATTAAATTTTCAAGTTGAAAAGTCAAGGGGGTAGGTAAGGCTATAGATCAAGATAACCCTCAGTATCTCTACAATTAGAAAATAATATTTTCCAAAAACATTTTGTTTGCAAAATCACACCTTCACCTCAAAAAATGCTCTAAAGTAGTTGCTGTATTAAGTAGTTGCTGTTTGATTGTAACTGTATTACAGTTGTGTCTAATAGACACACAATCAAACCAAAAAAATGGAGAGAGGAGGATTAAAGAGGAATAGGAATAAGTATATATTTTCTTTTTATGGATTACTGACAATAACCATATCGCTAAAGGATTATAAGTATTCAACATAGACATGGAGTACGGAACCGGAAAATACCAGACCAAAGACCCCGGACATACCGGCACCAACATACCACCGAACGTCCACGTCCACGAACTTTAACCTATTAATCTCCCACTCCACAATCCAACAGTATAAATAGAGAACACAACGGTCAGGCCAACCAGTACAGAAGCGATGATCAACGGCGACGTTATAGACTGTATTATACACGAAGACTGTGAACACGGAGAACGCCTGTGTAATTGTATATATTGTGGCAATAAAGACGAGCAGTGTATAGGGTGGCTAAGAAAGGTATCAGAAGAAGACTATAAAAGAGATTATATAGAAAACTTCTGGAAATCAGGTGAAAATAGCGCATACGACGAACTCAACCACGACACCTATAAACGATACAACGAAGAACTGGAGGGACTGGACGGCAGAGGACTTCAAGAAGAAAATAGAACAAATACAACAGACAATGGACAGACTAACACAACTAAACAAACCATGGGCGTGGCCGAACCAAATAACGGAGAAACAACTATACCCGACAATACAGAACAAATGGGGATCATCAATCTACATTGCTCCGAGACGTTACGTGACACTACTCCAGAAACGGAAACACGAACCAACAATGACGACAGACCAACTAAACGACATAAAACAAGTCATAACGAACACACATACACACAAGTTTGCCCCGGATCCGCTGAAGGAGCTGGATTCCATTTTCCAGCTGTTGGAAGCAGAGAATGGGAGAGGTCTTTACTTGCTCTTGGTGAACACGAGTTCTCAGAGTATTCGAAAGACGATATGGTCAAGCATATTGACCATATTAGAACAAAACTACAAACCGACAATGACATGGACACAACACGGACACAAAGGAGCGGAGGTCATGTGCTTCCACACAAAAACAGAAGGCGAAACAATAACGGCAATAACGAAATCAAAAACAGAAACAATACAGACACTGGAGACGGACAATGTACCTCCTCCGTGGAGATTCATATACAAGACAATTTTCACACACATAATGACAGACAAAGAGGAGGCAGCCCCTCCGCCGGACCGTCAAATACTACAAAAAAAACGAGAACTAAACGAAAGGCAACGGACACTAATGACAAAACGACTAAAACTAAACATAAACGAACAAGGACAGACAAGAAACGAACAAACGACACAGATACAACAGACTCAAATGAACACGACAGACGACCAACTCCTGGACCAGATGATGACACAGAAGGAAAGGGAGTTGGAGACGATACTCAATGCGGATATACCTTCATCATCCACCACAACAACCAAAACCCAACATGGAGAGAATCAAGTAAACGTTTATACAGAAACGAACCCCAATTCTCAATCTACAACCACGGAGACCACAGCCACATCATATACTTCGGAGACAAAAAGGGGGGAAACAGTACAAGAACAAGAGAACGAATCTGACGATATCTACAACTTGACGCTGCAGGACTTAGAGAAATGTATGTCACAACGCAAAAGATTTACAATCTTAGGGCATTCATTCTGTATTGCATATATAATGACAGGCGAAGACAGTCTTCAGAGAGTGATAGAACTCGACGAAGAACACACGATAGACGACCAACACGACGAAATACATCAGGAAGAGGTAACTATAAACATTACTTACAATAACAAACCAAAACTAACTAACACACATTACATACAAAAAATAATAAATAATATGTTCAACAGGTACTGGAACTATTGAGACTAAAGAAACAACTACAAAATAAATGGCCGGAAAGGAGAATAAACCAAAAGCAAAAGCAGACAAATCAGACAACAGCCTAATAATTCCACCAGGAGGAGATGGAGCGGGAGGGGAAGGATATGGACACAGACTACCACTAAGGGTAAGCATACGTTATAATATAATCCATATAAAACAAAACAAATACTAAACAAAACACTAATTATATTCTTTTGTATGCTCAGGTCCTCAATATATGGAACAAAGGAGGAAACAGCTACTACAACATCGTAAAAAACAGCCGCTGCATGACATTAGATTTCACATCAGACCAAGGACCCATATCAATACGCGGGATTCTGGACATCTATGTGGTGTGATAAAGAAATTGCAAACAATCAAACAATTAATCTTTACAATGAACTAAACAAATTAGCGTGGGGTGTAACATGGGTAAAAGGGGAAATAAAAATAGAAATCTACAATGTATTTAGACAAAGACTGCTACAAGGAGGGTCTACAAACTACACAACATACGAATTTGAAGGATCACAAAACCTAGTCATAGGAACATACGACAGATGTCCACTAGAACTAACAACAACGAAAAAAGAAGACGTCGGTCCAACATATCATTTAAAATCAGAAGACAACAAACTATATTCAGAAACATTAGACATAATAACAAAAGAAGAAATAGAACAAAGAAAGGAATATAAAAAAACAATACACTTCCCAACTCTAACACATAATTACTGTTACAAACCGAATAAAATAGATAAATGGGACACATTAATACCAGGAGTAACAGGAACAACAATAAAAACACAAATAATAAAACCAGGGACAGAATTATTAAGTCATACTATAACGGGAACACAATACCTAGGATCAGGAAGCGTATTCCAAAACAGAGTTACATATCCAGGCATCACACTAGGACAACCGTATGTAGAAGATGAAACAGGAGTAATGAAATTCAAATATTTCATAAGAATATCAACAGAATTACATCTAATACATCACATGAAACCAGACTATAACAACGACAAAGTTAAAGAAGCGTTATACAGACAAACATTACCTCTACCAACAATTACACCAATAGGAAGTGAAAAAGACACTTTTAGTTTAGTATGTAGTCCATACGAAATAGATATAAATTAGTTTTAAGTAATTAATGTAACCGGACTATGTGGATCCGGACAATAACAAAATAATGTATAATAGATTACAATAAAATATATGTATGATACATCCAACAACTTTAGTCTGTTATTTTCCATTCCCCGTCATCCGACAATAATATCTTATAAGGTTACACGTGCCGCACATTATTAACACGTGATAATCCTATAAGATGTTGCTTGTTGTCAGTAGTCCGGTCGTGACACTGTTGGATGATGGCCAAGAGGATGGGTGATAGCAGATGGCCGCTTAAGGTCATCTGCTATCACTTCCATTTTTTTGGTTTGATTGTGTGTCTATTAGACACAACTGTAATACAGTTACAATTGTGGGCAAAGTGGGCATATTGTGTGCCCCCCCCCCCTATCACCACAAATGCTAATGTCATCTTGGAATTTCACTTTTTCCTCATCCTCTTGGACTGGAAAATTTTAAATTCCACAGGGTTGCCAACCAACTTATTTTTTACACTTTACATATTAATTGTTTATTTTATTTAACTTAGTTAAATTATTATATTTCAATGGCTGCTAGCACTGACATACAACTATTGTAGTTGTCTGCTGTGTTGTGATGTCACAGGTGAGCAGTAGAATTAAATAAATGAATAATATTTAAAGTGTAAAAAAGTAGCTCTGTCTGGCTGGGTCTTGAACTCGATCACCCTGTTGACTTGGTACCTGGTGCGTTAAACCTCGCAACTACATCAGTCTAAAGACCGTGCAAGCGAAGTTTGTTTTATATAAATTTAGAAATTACATTAGTTTAGTTATTGCTGAACATGTTCACTAGTACTACCACACCTGCACAAATTAAATACGGTATGTGTGCACGTTTTAGTTAGATTCATTAAATTAAATAAACAAAAAAAATATTGTATTTAAATAAAATGATAATATTTTTAATTAAGTTTGTGTGGGTGTGTGTATGTATGTGTGTGTGTGTGTGTGTGTGTGTGTGTGTGTGTGGGTATATGTGTATGTAAGCTGTGAATCAGAAGCAACCTGCCGTTGTAGGACTTTCCCAGAATGTAGGAAACACATGACATGAAAGTCTAAAACTCTTATCAGTTTCTAAAAGTAAATGCTGCCAAAACATAGTTATTTGACAGTTTTTCCAAAAAGCCATGTCTGAATATGTTTTAATTTTCTGTACAATATTATTCTTGTTTAATAATAAATTACCACAAATATTTTTATTACGTTTACTGTTTGTAAACTGTTGTGATATATTTTTTTAAATAAAATGTTTATAATATTTAGATAATTGTGTTTCTTTTTCTAGTTTTTATTGCAGTAAAAGTAATAGAATTATTGAAAACTTCAAATTTTAAATTACAAACTGAATCAAATTTATTTAAAATGTTATATTTTTATCACAGATATCAAGAAATACAGTCATAATTTTTAAACATTTTGTATCCCAGTGTATTACTGTATAACAAAATTCTATAAAAAAAAAATTATTTCTTAAGTTTTTTGTGAGACATTGGAAGTGTGTAGAAAAGTTTTCAGTTTATCACTTATACACAATAGAATTGTATTTTTCTTATTCACACCACAATATTTACTAAGAATTCTGAAAAAAGTCTAAATATTTTAAATACATTGTGTTATTCGTTAAAATTAACTTTAATAATGACATAATTGGACATTTGGAGATTTATTTGCAATCAAATTTGTTGATCATTGATTCTGCCACTCACTTTATATTAGGTAATGAAAAAGAATAACATTAAATGAATTTTTAAGTGTAAATATGTGCAGAATTGTTTATACTTCTTGATCCTAAGCTAAGTATTGAAATGAACTGATGAATTGAATAGACTGATGCTGCATGTGTGGTTGGTTGAGAATGCCTTATTTTAAGTTGTAAATAGAGATGTATTTAGAAATATATTTTTATCTATATTTTATATCTTTGTTACTAGAAAACTATTTCTAAGTTATTAGATATGACTTTTTATGTGTTCGTATGTATTGTGTGTGTATTGACAAGTTATAAATAAATCATTAAAAATAACATTTAACATATATATCTCATTTAGTGTAGCAGCAGTTAATGTGTGTTAAAAATTTGATTGTGTATTTGTAATATACATATATATATATATATGTATATATATATATATAAGACACAATTAAAAAAGATAAGAATGATTAGCAATTAATTTAAGAACAAAAAGCTACTGTGTAGCAGCATTGTTGCTATATACTGTAGCTGCCATGATGTGGGTGACTTAAAAGCTAAATAATAGCACCAAAAAGGTTAATGTATCTTAATGTAAAGTGGTGTTTTTGTATGCTGTTACAGAAATGAAGTACCACCTGAAGTTGTTTCTAGATTAATGGCTGCTGTCAGTTTCGGATATGGTGTATTTCAGTTATGTATATCATTACTACCACCATCGCTACTGAAATTAATACAGTTATTAGGATTTGGTGGGGATAGAGTTAGTGGACTTGAAGCTCTTATGTTTTCCAGACAGGGGCATGATATGCGTGCTCCATTAGCAACGTTAGTATACATTTGGACTTTTTTATTGCGATCAGTAATGGTATGGTTTTCTTTCAGTTTTTTTTATATATACCAGAACTTTTCGTTAACTGAGTTAACTTTATTTACCAATTAGAGATATACTGTGAACATTTTTAAATAGTTGATTAATGAAGTCTTATATTCATAATTTCCTTAGAATATAAAACTTTAGTATTCATGTTTAAGTAACAGTTTTTAAAAAGTATTTAATGTAGTAAAATTAAGTATAAATTCATGAAGTATATTTAAAATAAGAATGGTGAAAAAAGGAAGATTTACTAGGAAATGTGAAATGCAAAGATTTTGAAATTTTCCGGAAGTCGAATCATGGTACCCATTACAATAGGTAGGTAACTTTCTTATGAAATCTACCTAAAACATTAGATTGTCTAAAAATATAATAAAATAAGTATTTTGTAATTTGGGGAGTTTTACCCATTTACAACCCCTTAAAACTGGATAATTCATTCGGTTTGAAAAGCAGATAATTTTACATAAAAATAAAAATAATAATTTATTTTTAATTATTAAAGATCTTTTACTGCTTTTGAATAAAAGTCCATTTAAAACCATGACCTCATTTATATTAAGAGTAAACATCAGTAAACGTCGATTATTTTCAAATCATTTAAATATATAGTGATGCGTTAATATTAAAGAGTAAAGTTGCCCTATCCTATTCGTATTGTATTATAATATAATATAATATAATACATATAATAATTACGTATAATAATTGTTTTGCATATTATAATTTATTATAAGCGTGTCATTACACATGTACTATTCATATTTTTTTTATAAATTTTGTTTTTATAAGATAGGCATTTTTAATATTATTATGTTCTATTAAATGAAATGTTTCATATCTTTAATTTTTTAGTAGATAATTTAATTTTTAAATAGCAGATAAATAATATTTTTTATTACTTTAGACCAGAACACTTGTTTATAATTCTATTTTGTAATATGTCAACATTAGAAAATAAACAACAAATATGTGTGTATATGTAACCTTTTATTTCAGGGTTATTATCTTTTTTTCTGTTTAGCCTCCAGAACTACCATAAGGTATTACTTCAGAGGATGATATGTATGAATGTAAATGAAATGTACTCTTGTACAGTCTCAAGTTGGCCATTCCTGAAGTGTGTGGTTAATTGAATCCCAACCACCAAAGAACACTAGTATTCAAATCTGTAGAAAAGTTATTCTTGCCTTTTTTTGCTAGGATTTGAACCTTAAACCCACAGAGTTGGTCTAGTGGTAAAACGTGTCTTTCTAAATCAGCTGATTTGGAAGTCGTAAAGGCAGTTACTTTTATACGGATTTGAATACTACATCATGGATACCGGTGTTCTTTGGTGGTTGGGTTTCACTTAACCACACATCTCAGGAATGATCGAATTGAAACTGTACAAGACTACACTTAATTTATACTCATACATATTATCCTCATTCATCCTCTGAAGTAATACCTGAACAGTAATTCCCAGAGGCTAAACAGGAAAAAGAAAGGAAAGGATTTTAACCTTAGAACACTTGACTTCGAAATCAGCTGATTTCAGATAAGTTAACCACTAGACCAATCTGGTGGGTTTACCAATTAAGCCTGCTACTCTTCAAGATCTGTGAAAGAAAATTGTTACAGCAGTGAATTCAATAACCAAGGACCAGTTACCAATAAAAATAATTTGATACGAATTAAAATAATTAACTGTTATTTATAAATATAGATTTTTACATCCTTGTACAAAGTAAAGGAAGTATTGTGATGACGAAACAATTCAGTTTTCAAATTTCAACAGTAATTTCCTTTTGACCATCCCTGAATCCATTTTGACTATTTTCAGCATGACATCTGTACATAGATAAGTGTGTATGTATCTCACATAACTCAGAAACGATTAAGCGTAGAATGTTGAAATTTTGGATTTAGGACTGTTGTAACATCTAATTTTTCACCTCTCCTTCTGATTGCAATTGACTTGACCAAAAGTGTCCAAAAAAGCCCAAAATCCAAAATTTTCATCTTCAACTGGTTCTAACTGCAGTAATAACCCCTCGTTTAGAACTTTTTCAACAGTATAAGTGGTACTTATTTTTTTATTACTTCCAGAGCCAAATAAAATCTTAAGTAAAGAAATATTTGACTCTTACAAGGGGAAGTTATAGCGGTTCAAATCCAACTTCATTTCCTTTTTTTTTTTAAATGAAAAGTACACAAAATTTTATTTCACTAATAAAATAAATTCTGATTTTTTCGTATTTTTTTTTTTTATTGTTATTATTGATTATTATTTATTGTAAAATGTTTTTTTACAATCAGAGGTTAATAATTATTAATAAATCAATATAATTAAATTAAAAAAAGTTGAAAAAAAAGATTTCACCGGTGCTAAGGAGGGGATAAAAAAAATGTTCACCTTAAAGTTAAGTCTAATTTACTCAATACAACAATGGTTGCATGTGAAAAAGTTTCATATGTTTAGCGTATAACAAGCCCCACCTTACTATTCCAGCAACATTTTGGTCATCCCTTGTCATAAGGGTTGGTTATATCAAAAATTGTTTCAGAAAAAAGTTTTAGGTAATGTTTAGAGGACTAACAACCACTTTAAACCCATTCAATGTTGTGTCAATTAAGGTAGGTATGATTTTATTTTGTCTTCAAAACCCCATTTCCCCCCCCCCCCGGGCCAATGGTTGGTTATATCAAAAACCATTACTTAGATAAGGTGAAAGGCCTGGATGGCCTTTCACCACAAATAGCCAGGCAAACGCAGTGCATCGTCCAATTTTACTTCACTACTCATATTAAATAAATATAAACAACTAAATAAAGATGTACCAACGATAAGAAATGAAAATAAACCTAACAGCCCGTCCTAAAAAAGTAAAATAATTAGCCAATCAAAATGCCAATATGGCCACCATGTTTTTAGGCAGTTGCTATAATAAATAGAAAGATAACAGAATCAACTATAATAAAATGTATATTTGTAAAGCCCAAAAACTATAACAAAAGAAACTGTTAAACCACTACAAAACTATAAAACTACCTGAAGTAATATAACTAACAAAATCCAAAATAACCAAGACAGCCTAGGCCATCTTTGTAAGAACAAACAAAACTAAACTAAAAATAACACAAAACATAACAAAAAATAATAACCTACTAAACAAAAAAAAAACTAATTTGAACATCCAAAAACATGTCCACACTGGGCAGAGTTGCAAGTTGAAGTTTAGCAGGAATACAGTATACGTACATGCATGCACAAGCACCACTCCCATTAAGGTAGGTGACTGCACAACTTTCCCACCACAGTGGCACTGCGACCCCACCATACGCAGGCTCCTATGAAAGAGCGAACGGCAGATTGAATTTTCAATTTGTCTCCAACCACCGCCTGGAGAAGAAGCAGAAGAAAGAAGTCCCCTGGCCAGCTCAATGTGGGATCTCCCAGCGGATGTCAACATTCCTGCCAGAGCTGCTGGCTTGGTGTGGATATTACCTTCCTACCCCAGCTTGCTAGGACCCTTAAAGCGTCCTGGCCGGTGGGCCCTACAGCAGGAGCCAGCCCAGTGTGGGATTGCTTGGGGAGAACAATGTCAGCCATGCCGGTGGAAGACCATTGACACTGACCTGACACTGTGGGGCTCTAATAGCCACTACTGCTACACTATAGTGGGGACCCACTACATTACTGCCACTGAGGGGAAGCTTGGTGTAATTCCAATGGACAAGCCACAACTCCCCAACTATAATCGAGCCGACCGCCGGGGACCAGCTTTCAGACCCAACAGCCCTTCTCAGGACTACCTCACAAAACATATAAACAACCCTTTTCAAGGCCACCTTTCCAAAAACCCTAAACAGTTATTTTCAGAGCTACCACAGAGTTTTAAACCGCCATGTACTGTCAAAATCATTCAGCAGCAGTACATATGTACATACTTACATACATGCGTAGTATGTATGCATTGCACCTCCCAAAACAGCACCCCATTTGTTACCAGTTGATTGTAATGATTGGTCTAGCCTCGCACGAGGTGCTCACATCACCTCACCACTCTAGCCTCACACTTACTCCCCATGGGAAGCCCATTAAACAGAATTTTTTTTAATTTAATATTATTTTATTTAATGTAAATTTAATTCTATTATTCTTGTAATATTATTCATTCGATTGATTTACAAATCATTCAATTCAAACACAGCTTACACAGTGATAGAGGCTCACAGTTCATTAATTCAATTCATTATAGTTTATGCTTCAGCTGGCAAATCTCCACTACTACACATATATATGTGTGTGTGTAATATTTATATAGTCTTTGACATTCCCGATAACATAAGGATTGTATGTGGAATTATACATCTAAATCTGTTCAGCCATTGAACTGCTACAGTGGAACATAACCCATACATACATCCTAAATACATTACACCCCTTTTTGGGCAGTCGTGTTTGAAAGGATTGTTAACACATTTGCTCGAGAGAGAAAGAATATTTTCTACATAATATATGAATAGATTCTTTATTCAGATCAGAACATAGTTATACATTATGTAGATTTTGTTAGGAACAATAGATGTAATATTCCTAGCATAACAAAAGGAACTGATCCACCATTTATCTGAAAGTATCAAGGGAAATTATGAAAAACTTGATCAAAGCAACAGTAAATATGTACAGAATTAATAAATTAAAAAGAAATATTTTATAGTCAAATTTAATTAGAAAATAAGATAATGTGTGTAAAAATAATTATATGGATTAATTAATATTATTGTTACTCCATAAAACAATAAACGAATAAATTTTAAAAGAGTATGTGAAAGTACTTGTTTATCTTATTAGCATTATTTAAAAACAATTCATGTTCTGTAAAAGGGAAAATTTAGAATTTAATTTTAAATAATGTAGTTGAACCATGTTTTAGATTAAGTAATTTATTGAAAGAAACAAATGAAATATATTATTGTTCTTGTCCGTAAGCTAAAATATCTGCCATAAAGCCGGAAAACTTTATTTTTTATTTATTCATGAATAAGTTACTTTTTTAACAAAGGAAGCACGTTCAGTAATAAAAAGGTATTGAAATATTAAAACTTTTTATTTTACACTATCTACCACCAATAACCATTTATTTATTGATCACAAATTAATACCTGATGATCCATTTTTATATTCTGAAACTCATTCTAACTTTTAGTTCCATAATGTAATATTAGGACTTTTCAGGTGAGACATTTATAGAATAATAAAAATTTAATCATGACTAAAAGTTCAACAATTGATTAAGATGTTTTAGAATGAAATAATATGGTTTAAGCTTTGTGCTTACATTATCAATTTGTTATCCTTTATAATTTATCACTTTACATCTAAAATCTGATGCAAAACTTTTTCTGTAAGCTGTAGCTCTACCAGTGTTATCACTTCCTTGCCATATCATTAACATGATGTCTACATGAAAACCATCTGTTTTTTTCTTTTAGTTGACTTAACTGATCGCATGAGCTTGAAGTTTGTACATGGGAGTAAGGATTGAAACTTTTTTAACATAGAAAAAATGCCATGCATGTCTTGATTCAAACCCAGGATCTTTCACATGGAAAGATGAATGTACTACTCTGTCGTAGAGAACACCATTGCAAATGGTCTCATATTTTGAGTAAGATCACTTAGAAATATTAATAACTGTGAAGGACTGAAGTTCCTTAGGTGGGACTCTGTGTGTTCTATATTTTGAAGTGAGGACCAACATTTTTATTAAAGATCTTTTTAAAATATTAAATTTTAACTGTGTTTGTTTACGAGTCATTAAAGTATAACTTGAGCCATATGTAAGAAGCTCCTCTGATTCCATAATTAGTAGTTTTTTCATGATAAATGTGGAACTGAAGTGAATAGTTTACTAGATTTATGTTAGTAAATTCTAAAAACTGAAAAACCCTTCCCAAAATCATAAGATTAGTCTATATTTTAGTTTTTCAAGAAAATTAAAGATCTACTTTCCATATATATTTTTTTTAATGGTTTTTGAATAAAAGAAAAAGTGGCCTTTAATTATTTAAATAAAGTATTGAACCTTTCTTATGGAGGGAAATACAGCAAAAATGAATAGCCCGTAATTTCCTTCATCTACTATTGTATAAAAATAGTTGATAATATTATGTACTGCAAGTAGTTGTTTATTGGAAATAAAGTCAACGTTCGTAGACAGTAGTTCATTTATAATATTTTTATTTAAAAATTTACATAATGAGAATAATGTTAATTTCATATAAACTGTCTGTAACAGTTATTTTTAATATTTTTTTCTTAGTGTACATTATTTGATTTCATTTTTATCACATTTATTTCTTTTTTTTTTTAGGTTAGCTTTATTGTGGTACCATACCATTGTACGACCATTCTTTGCACTAGATGGTAATAATGTACAAGCTGGTGTTGAAGCCGCATCATGTTTAATTTCTGAATCGCATCAAGAATTTGGTGATTCTGCTTTATTCCTATTTTTTAAGGGCCGAATTCACAGGCTGCAGGTAAAATATGTTGTGTGTGTATAATATATATATACAGTACTGTATTTTTTTTATATTATTATGTTGGATGTATTACACTGCGGGACTATTTTTATACTGGTGAGTCTTCTTATTCATCTGATTGTTTTCTTTATAAACTTCATTTTAATCATATTTCTGTATTAGTTCTAGCTTCTTTTAGGTGGTCTTAATGCTTTTCGTAATCAGGATTTTCATTTATATTATTCTGTTTATTATGATTCTTTCATTTATACTTTTAAAATTTTTGTTGGATGTACCTTTTTTCAGCAAATAACTTAGTTCTTAAAGTGTTAGTCTTTTCAAGCCTGACTTTCAATCATGACTTCAATCCAGACTCCAATCATGACTTTACATCGATGGCATCCCAACCGAGGCCTGGCTGATGACTGTGAGATGCAATCAGTTAGAGGGTCTAAAGACGACCTCCTGTAAAGCCCCTCAGGGCTTGGAACGAAGGGGGTGGTGTGGCGACCGTAATTCACAAGATGGGTGTCTTCCCCCTATGGGGTTGGGATGGTCTCCGGCAAAGTCAGGATTGAAAAGACATGATTGAAGTCAGCATCAGTGTTATCTTTGTCACTATATAGTAAAACACAATAAACATTCTTAACAAGTTCTTGAAATTAATTGCGTGATACCCTACCATACATTTATTCAGAAAAGCCAGTCAAAATTCAGTTTATGTGAAAACCATCAAATTATTTACTTAGTATTTTCAAATTACCAAAGTTGTTTTTTTAAATAATTTTTTTTATTAGCTTTGTTTGCTCATATATGAGTTGCCTGACCGTCAATTGATTTAGATGATTCTGTGATAGAACAGTTTAATGGGCAAATTTTGTATTTTCATTTTTTAAATCGTCCAACCATTTAGTTATCTGAAAAAGTTAATCTTTATTATAGACAGATTATTTTTTGCCTATTCCATTTATTTCAACAACAGTAAAACTGATTTTGATAAATAAAACCTTTATATTAATCAAAACAACAGAAAAGTTTTTTTATAGGGTATTTTGAATGGGTTGGTAAGGGGTAAGGGGATGGTAAGCTTATCAGAATCAAGTTTTATATCTTTACCTTTTGTTTCGTTTGAAGTTAAAAAATTAATATTTCATGGTTGGCAACACCAACCATCTAACATAAAAGTATGTAATCAAAAAGAATTTAATTGACATGTGATTAGATTGTTGCCAAATGGTTTCAATGGCACGTTGTAATTTATAACCTTGTGGTAGCCCTGAAAAAGGCTGTTTTTATCTTTGATTGGCTTTGATGGCTAGTTTTAATTTATAACCTTTTGGTAACACTGAGAAGGGCTGTTCTTGAATGGCTTTGACAGCTCGTTGTAATTTATAACCTTATGGTAGCTCTGAAAAGGGCTGTTTTTTTTCATTAGCTCTGAGAAGAGCAATTGGGTCCAAAAGCTGGTCAAGTTTTCAACTAATAATAATCGCACCTCAGATGAACTTCATTGGTTACGATATCGCCACTGCCCAAAGGGGTATAAACCATGCGACCACAGGCATGGTTTCCCTGTGCCGGTGGCAGTCGTGATCGTGACTTGGTAATGCCACATGAGACACCATGATGGGACCGGGTGGGGTTTGTCCCTGGCTCCTGCATGAACCGGAATGAGGTTGCATTCCCCTTGTTAGGTGACTTAAATTGGTCGACTTAATTGGGTGTAGGTCTGAATCTCTATGTTGCATAAGACATAATTTTGATTGATATGTTGCTCTAATTTAACTCTAAACTCGTTCATTTTCTGAGGCATTCACAGTCACAAATGGGGTTGTCAAATCTGGAGTAGTCGCGGGGTTCACGCTTGTGCAGTTTTGGTCAGTTAGTTTGAGGGAATCATGTCAGGTTGAATGTGAAGATGTCCATTTGAGGCCTACGTGAAGGTGAAACTTGATTTGTATTTTACTGATGCAAATGTCTGTCAAGGCATTTACATCGATGGCATCCCAACCGAGGCCTGGCTGATGACTGTGAGATGCAATCAGTTAGAGGGTCTAAAGACGACCTCCTGTAAAGCCCCTCAGGGCTTGGAACGAAGGGGGTGGTGTGGCGACAGTAATGTCACAAGATGGGTGTCTTCCCCCTATGGGGTTGGGATGGTCTCCGGCAAAGTCAGGGAGTTGCAGCTCATCCATTGAAATCAGACTGGGCTTTCCCTCAGCAGGAGTTGGGTCCCTACTAGTCCCTACTACAGCATGACAGTGATCTTCCCCAGAGCCCATAAGTGTCGAGTCAGCATCAGTTGTCTTTTGCCAGCATGGCTGAGGAAGTTCTCCCTGAGCAATCCCATGCTGAGCCGGCTCCTGCTGCTGAGTCCAATGGTCAGGGCGATTGAAGCTCAACGAGCTGGAGCGGGTAGGTAGCATCTGCATCCAGCAGCTCCCTCAGCAGGCTGGCCAGGCCTGCTGCTCTGGCAGGGATGTTGGCGTTTACAACCTCAAACATAAAAAGAATCCCCAAAATTTAATTATTTACATTCAGTTTGATATATAATTCATCTTTTATTGTGAATGATTTGATAATGTTAATCAAATATTAAATATACTTAAATGAAAGAGCATTATTACTCTGTATTTTTCTTTTTTTTGTTTTAATAATAAATAAAATCATATATTGTTATTGACAAATTAAAGTGTTACAACAAAAATGTGTTACTACGGCAATCTCTGTGGTAGAGTGGTAGCATCTTTGCCTTTCACCCAAAGGTCCCAAGTTCAAATCGCGGTCAGGCATGGCATTTTTCATGCACTCCAAAATTCCATTTCCATATCCTATATACAAGTTTCAAGCTTTATGTGGTGATATCATCAAGCCCCCCCCCCCCCCACAATTGGCTAATAAAGATAAATTTTAAATCAGTTTATTAATTTATTCTGCTTTAAGGGTGCGTTTTAATTTAATACATATATATATATATATATATATATATATATATATTAATTTATTTAGGTTAAATTTTTATAGTCCATTTTTTCTTCATCTGCAAGAAAATATCTAGATATACAATATAATATTCTTTCAGCTTCCGCAAAGCACAGAATTAGAGAATCCATTAAAGCGCTTTTGGGCCTAAGCCCAGCCTCAGTAATGTTTTTTTATAATTCTTAAACTATACAATAAAATTTTTAGCATTTTACATTTTGTAAAAATTGTTTGTTTAAAATAAAATAAAAAATGTTAAAAACATTTAAAATAAATTTAGAACAAATACTTTTGTTCAGTCAAGAATGAAAAATAGCTTTTTAGAAAAAATAAAGAAAAAGTTTTTCATTAAAAAGCTAAAAATTTTATTGTGCAAATGTAAACAGTTGAAGAATTATAAAAACATCACTGAGAACGAGTTAGGCTCGAAAGCACTTTGAAGGAGTAAAAGATTAAAGGTAAGAGTGTTTCTCTAACTCTGTGCTTTTTTCGGAGGTTGAAAGAATATATATATATATATAAAATCATTATGATGTAAACCTGAAGAAATAAATAAATCTGAATTTCTGAAAATAATGAGTTAAAATTAGGGTCTTATTGGGCATATTTCTATCCATAACAATTGAATTCTATTTTCTGATTACATAATAAGTCAGACAAAGATGAAAAACTACCTTCTTACTAAGACAAAACATCTTTATTGCAAAAATTAATTATATTGAAATTTAGAATTTCAAGCATGTGTATCACAGTTTTCTCACTAGAATGGGCATCAATTGATTGTAGATAATGTAATTAATTATTGACAACCTTCAGGAGATTTTTGTGGAAAAAGCTGCTATAAATAAGGTGAAAGTAGGATTTATGATATAAAATTAAAATTGAATGGTTAAAGTACATGTATGAAAAACTTGTTAGTAACTTCAGTCATTTTTTTTTTTTAGTGTGATGTCAAGTCTGCTCTTGAAGTGTACCAATCAGGTGTTGAAAAATCACCACAAAGAGAGGTACAGTTGTTATGCCTACATGAAGTAGGTTGGTGTCATCTTATTCAGTTAGATTGGCCTCAAGCGTATCGCTCATTTCTATTTTTAAAACAGAGATCACGGTGGTCAAAAATATTCTACACATATTTAGCAGCAGGTAAACAAGCAGTTGTAATACGATCACATTTTATAAAGTACTTTATTATTTTATTTTTATTGCATGTAAGTGTATATAGCATCAAAGATGTTTTTAAACATGTTCATTATATTGCTACTTTTAGATAAATCTATTGTTTGTGTGCACACAATCATATATGTGCATATAATTGTACAATAGATAATTTTAAAATTGTATATATAAAATGGTAATTTTTATTACAGTAGACTCCTTTTTTTAACCCACACATGTAATTTTTAGCAGCTAAAAACTAGCTACAAAAAATGTGTTTTTGTTCCACGTCTGTAACACTTTTTTAATAACAGTTGTATTTCTATAACTATTTGATATGATTGTATACTTTTTCTTTCTTTTTTTTAAGAATTAAGCATGTCATTTTATTCATTATCAATTTGATGAATTCATAAACAAATTTACAGACATATAGATAAGTTCAGAAAAAAATTTCAAATGACAAAAGTTATGGTCACATAAAATTGTTGAAAAGATTATTACTGTAGTAGTACTATTTTACTAAAAAGAGCAATCCAATTTTACTTATATTCTTAAATTTCATCTAAGAATTTAAAAAATTAATTTCACAGCAGATTTTGTTAATCTCAAATGCAAATCTGTTTAAAAGCATATCAAAACTTGATGTGTTTTGCTACGAAATAAGACCTCAACTGAATCTGTAACTTATTCTAATAAATTTTTATATGCTTTTAAAGTTGTTTAGTCCCTTTTGAATCACCCAATGTAATACAAACTTTCTTTTAGTAATTTTTTACATAAATGGAGAAAGAATAAAAATAAACTATGAGATCCAAAATATAATGAAAAGCTTAACTAAAATGTAAATATTTACTTATGAAGAGGATGTAAAAGCTAATATTTTATAGAAAATGTTAATATAAACAAGTAAATTTCCCACTTTGAATATAATTGTAAAATATAATTTAATAAAAACATAATTAAACTGTAAATACAGATCAACTAAGATCAGAGAAAGATTTAATATAAATGTATGGTTGTAAAATAAATAACTATCTCAAAATAATTAATAAATCATGAATAATCATTTAAGGTGTAATTTTTTGAACTTAAGAACTTTTAAATCTACGAGAAATTACTTTTTAAAAATGTAAGTCTAATTTATTATTAATATTATTAATTTATCAGCTTTTTCCGTATTCTAGTACTGAATGAAAAAGGCTTTGCCATTGCCATGAAACACTCATTCAAGTCTTTTGTTCACCTTCCATTATCAAATCTCTAAAATAATAATAATTTATTATTATTTGCGATTACAATAATCAAATTTCTAATTAGCAAATCTAATGAAATTTGTCAAACACAGAATTTTTGTAATATTCCTCGTAATGATTAGTGGCTGCATTCACTCCTAGAACAGCAGCACAATCACTGTCTAGATAGTCATTGTGCTGCTGTTCTCACCTTGATTTTAATTATTAATGGTAGCCTTTATTCCTCTTTTTTTTTTTAGAATCGAGTCAAAAAGTGTATTTATATGTGTCATTTAGTTCATTTAAGAAGATTGTGAAATTTCTTGAACTTGAATTTCCATGTTAAGTATATCAAAGATGACTGAAAGTATTAAAACAAAATTTTTTAAATAAATATTTATTCTGATCAGAACATAAAAATACATTATTTCAAATCACATCAATATAAAATAAATTATAAATTTAAAAAGAAATATAAGATAACAATTAAATTTGTTTAAAGCCCTTATTAATTATGTAAATACACATGTGAAATAATGTTAACGTAAATATAAAAAAATACTACAAAATAACTCACAATTCAGAACCGCACTAGGAAATTATTTTCAGCAAATATGTACATGTTGAATGGTATGCAGATAAAACATGTTTTTTTTAACTTTATATTAGATAAATTTGGTGTGGTTAGCCATTTAAAAAAAAAAATAATAGTGCATTGATTTTTCCACCAGTCATTATCTACAAAATAATAGTAATTTTCCCTATTATTTTTTTTATTAAAAATCAAAATTTTGTTACCTGGGTAGTGTGAAATGTAATTCCTAGCTTCTGTTGTTGTATGTATGTATTATCATCCCTCTTGCTTTTCTGCTTTTATTGTTCTTATGTGTTTTTGTTTATGTGTTGAATTTTCATTTGCTAAAATAATTACAAAAATAAATCATTTTTAAAAGTCAGGTTATACACTTGTCAGAATGTTATTATTTTGTTAATCTGTTTGTAATATGTTATCTTTTAATGTTAAATCAAATATTTAAGTAATAACTTATAACATACTATGTATCCAATTGCATCTTGGCAGTTGATCATATTCAAACACAGGCTAAATAGTGTTAAACAATTATCCCAATTTTTTAATATATAAATACACCTGTAATCTCAAAAAGAGAATTAATTCTTTTTAATTTCATTTTTCTTATTTTATTTACTATAGTTGTTTATTTTTCTTTGTTTTTTTTTCTTTTAATAATATATTTTTATTAGATTCAGATTTATTTTATTATCTTTTTATCTGCTTACTTTTTACATCAATTTTCTCTTTTTTATCTGTTTTTTTTGTTATTGGTTTATTTATTTTACAGGTTTTACTTAATGGATTTGTAAAGTAGCAAACTTTGAAATTTGATTTATGGTGAGTTTAGTGTACTGTTGAATTCACAATATTAAAAAGGAAATAATAATTTAATTATGTACTTAAATTTTACTGTTGCTTAATGGTATTTTTTTATACACGTAACTGACTAAGAAACTTAATTCAATTTTAACAATTTGTTAGAAATGTTATGTTTTTTTTTCATTCAACACATTTATTAGTATCCCACTAGTATTATTACATTATTCCACCCTTGCTGAATTTTTTTTTCATGATTTGTAGTTCAGACAATCCTGCAATATTCACATATTTTATTTCATTAAAATTAATTCCCTTTTTATGAAAAAAGTTATTTTGATTGAGAAAATGCATGCTCATTACAAATACTAGAATGGTTTTTTTATAGTCCATGAAATTGTACATTCAAATTAACATTGCAGAAACTGTGATTACCATCAGGTAAGTCTCGAATGATGTCCTCTAGGCACCTGTGCAAATCCAGTTGTATTTGGCTCTGCAGGGGTGGTCCTATCTTTCTCCAGTACTCGTGGGACCAAAATTACTAGTCCTCATATAATACCTATGATAGTTGATGGTCCATCTGAAAACCCCACCAAACCCTGTCTTGTGAAAAGACCTCATTCAGTATTGTCTGATGAGGATTATTCAAAAAATATTCCATGACTGATGATAACAGTTGTAGGCTGGTGATGTAACCAGTCTACAATATAAAAATAAGCAGATTTGTAGTTCTTCAAAATAATAGTAAAGTAGTAGTAATAAGTTCAAGTGGTTTTCCAAAGAACATCAGGAAATTAAGAGACTGATCAGTACTGATTGAGACAAGCAGAAAAAAGCAAAGCCTTTTAGTTTCAAACAGAAATTAAGTGACAAGCAGAGCCGATCACTTTTATGTCTCGCTAGTAAGAGTGGTATAACTTTAAATGCCAAAAAATCTTTAATACCAGCGGAGGAGTAATTTTTTGCCAGGGCCTTTTGAAATCAACATTATTGAAATTGCCGATAAGCTTCATTCGCAATTTGTAGAGGTGAAACAAATAATGAAACATCAGAATGGGATGGAGGAACCTACTGTGTCCCTTATATTAACATTTAAACTTTACTTTCCACCGGAGAAAATAAAAGTAGTTCACATGTCAGTTCGAGTGGCCATTTTTCCCCAACCTGCGGTGATATTTCCAGTGTCAAGGGTATGGCCACACTACAACATCTTGGAAAAAACCGATATGTGCTCAGTGTGTTAAAGAAGGCACAGTGACACTGTGCCTGCTAGGAAAAAGAAAATATACTAACTGTGGTGGATCATATTCAGCTCATTCATGAGATTGCCCAACCTTTAAAGAAGAGAAAGCAATACTTAAAATATGTACTGAGCAAAAGCTCTCTTTTCTGGCCACATGTGTATAATATAAAAAGATGCTGAACTCCCAAACGTGATTAAACCAGACACCTCTTTTGCTGCTGTTACATCAGGGAAAGTCCCTGCAACTGCAGATAATCAACAGTGCAGATCTAGCCATGAGTTAAAAAAGCTTGTAAGTTATCTGATCATGTTTTGGTCACACCCATTATTTCAGAACTAACTAGGAAAAGCAAGAAGTTAGAAGCTGCAGCTAGGGAAATCAGTCATTTCAAATGTTCCTGCCCTCAAGGTTTTGCCTTTATGGGCAGGTGTCAGTACAGCTGGTAGTAAGCCATATAATAAGCTCTGTGTTAAGCCATACAAATACTCCCTCTGGGATGTCCTCTCCAGCATCCAATTTTTCAAAGTTTTCCCCTCCATCGCCTTGTATGCTGGAGGATATGGTTGAGGAACTATCCAACCCCATGGCATCTAAATTTATTAAAATTAAAAATTCCAAGAAGAAAAACTAGACTACCTGTAATAAATTTTATTCATATGGTTCAATCTGTATCATAAACACAAATTTAATTCAGTGGAATGTTTGTGGTCTCTAATCCTGCCTGGAAGATATATAGATTTTAGTAACAGATTTTGACCCATTAATAATGTGTTTCCAAAAAAATTCGCCTTCAATGTTGGGATGATTTTCATATCTGTGGTTACCAGATATTTTATTATGATTGTTCAGTGGAGGAGATTGAGTGGTCATGGTAAAGAAGCAGTTCTGTTAATGAAATGATACTAGCCAACCAAATTCCACTGGTAACCCACATTCCAAGTCGCAGTTACAGTCTCAGCTCCATTTAAAATATCTACAATTTCTACCTGCCCCCAACTCTGATTTTTCAGAAATAGATTTTTGTGATCTTTTAAGGTAAGTCCCCACTCCATCGCTTATTGTTTGTTGGTGAATTCAGCAGCTACCACGTGTCCTGGGCTTAAGTTCATGCTCTTCGAGGGGCATGATTGATAGAGTAAGGCAATCCTTCAGTTTTTGCCTCCTGAATGACGGATCCCTGATGTTCTCGTTATCTTTTGGCACGTGGTCCAACATTGATCTATCTCTCTGCTCTCCTGTTTCCCTCATCTTAAGTGGACGAAAACAATCAAACAATAATTTTATCAATGCCCACAAATCATTCTGCTCCCATGAGCAGAATAAATTTCTCATAGATGGATCATTAAGAAAGCTAACTTGAGTAAGTTCACGGGCTTGCTAAGTTGGCAGTTTATAGTTAGAAAAGATGTTACTGACGTGACCCAGCTTTACAGATGCAGCACTGGATGCTGGAAACGACTACATCCCATAAACATCTGGAAATCCTAAGAGACCTTCTGTCCTATGATGGAATGAGGAGTGCCTGAACATGTTGGATAACTGTTGTCATGTTCTATGCCGACTAGTAATCACCAGCTGACAACAGACCATCTATCAGCTGCCGAAGAGCAAGCTATATGTCAAAAGGTGTTCTTAATTTGAAACATGGTCAAGATATGTTGAAATGATAACCCGCACAACTCAGACTTCTACTATATGGAAAAAACTACAATCAGTTTGCAGCTCTACAAGTACCCAATCGATCATAGAAGTTCATCACCATGGAATTTATTACTTCTCCTGCTGAGATAGTGAATGCTCCTGGGAAACCTTTCAGTAAGGTCAGTCATACATCAACATATTGCTCCATTTTTCAGCAACACAAATTGAAGTCTGAAGCCTCCATATTCATCTTCTCTGACTCTTCCCCAGGGTGTGATGATGATATTCTGCATAGCATGCTGACTCATCTTCCTGATTATGCTTTAAGATATCTTCTGTCTATGTACAACAGAATATTTTGTAACCATGTTTTCTCAGCAAATTGGGCTGAAGTTTTGATAATCCCTGTGTTAAAACCTGTGAAAGAAAAACTTATCTTTCCAACTACCACCCTACTTTTTTAACCAGCTCAGTGTGCAAGTTATTGGGGAGAACGGTTAACAGAAGACTGTTCCTGGAGAGGAACTCTCTCAATGCTCCAGAACATTGCTGGTTTAGGCGGGGCATATCATCCACTGACCACCTCGTTACCCTTCAAGCAGAGATTCAGAACTCCTTTCTATGCTGTCATTGCCTTGTGGCTATGTTCTTTGACGTCAAGAAGACTATGGATACTGCCTAATGAAGGGGTATTCTGAACACACTGAAGGAGCGGGATCTGGGAGGACACATGCTGGCCTTCATTCATAATTTCCATAGCAAACAGTCCTGTGTACATGTAGGAAATAATCTGATAATTTCCCATAGGAAAATGGAATACCACAGGGTGTTTTGAGTGTTACTCTGTTCACTGTGGTTATAAATAGTATAATTCATTTTGTAAACAATCCTGTTAAATTTTCACTCTCCATTGACAATTTCTCAATATCAATTTCATTTACATCCACTACTACTGCAGAACGGCTTCTACAGAATACTCTATCCCAGTTGGAAGTGTGGTCTAACTCCACTGGCTTCTTATTATCCCTAGAGAAAACCATATGTGTGTCCTCTTGCTTAAGATAGGTTTACGCAGAGCTTTTCGTTTGCTGAAAGGCAAACAAGTTGCCAGTGAAGTGAAATTTTTAGGGATATATTTCATTAAGCAACTGACCTGGATTAAACGCCTAAAGAAACTATGTATGAGATGTCTGAAAGCATTTGTGTGTTGCTAACCAACACACAATGGGATGCAGACAGGATTTGTATGGTTTTATTCTCTACCACGTTTAGATTCAATCCTGATTAGACTATGACAGTGTGGTGTACTCTTGGGAAGAGTACACCCAGAAAAATGAGATGTGCTGGAAATAGTGGAAAAATGGATTGCAAAAATTACACAGTCTGACAATTTTTTGATTGTTTTCATTTCCTTCACTAACTGAATTAATAATAATTATTAATATTAGTAATAATAGAAAAGGATAAAATTGTCAGACTGCATAATTTTTACTATCCATTTTAACAGTTTCAGCTATATCTCAGCTGTTTTTCAACTAATTTGAACAAATTACATGTAATTTTGTTCATAATAAAAGACTTTACATTTTATCTAATAAAACATATATAATAAAAAAATAACATAATTATTCGATAAAGCTAATTTTTATAGAGCTATTTATGATTAAAAATTTAAATGGTAGACTTTTAGAATTTTCAAATGTATTTACTTTGTAGATGTTTGATATATGTACACTAAATTACATTAAAATATCTCATCCATTCTTAAGATAAAAATTTTTATTGAAAAAATACAAAATTTCAGATAGATGTAAAAGGAAGCGAGCAAGATTTGTTATATTTTTTTGTTTATTTTGATGTCCTGAATCAACCAGAAACCTGAATTCGTCAAGTTTGGCTAACTACTCCCAGGACACCCAGTATATACACACACACACACACACACACACACACACATACACACAGTGAAACTTCCCTTAATGGCCTCTTTTAGATTCCCCGGCAGTTTTATAGTGGTATTAATGGATAAAATATTTCTCATTAACGGACCTAAATAACGAACAGTGAACTTACCTATAAAAACGGTTCAATCTGTTATGAAAAACAGACAGCAGAATAATAATTGTAATTTTCCTTGTTTTATATTATACTCAGTGTGACTAATTTGTTTATCTGTGTGAATTACATCACTTTCCTCCTAGATGCTGATGTTATGATTCATCATCCAGCATGATTGGTTATCAGTTGCTGCGCAAGTGTATATTGAACATGCATAATATTTTTGTTATGCAAAAATATTATGCATGTTCAAAACATGTATGTTCATTACCTTTTCTACACATATAAAATTATGTGTAGAAAATGTACACATAATTTTATAAAATTATTACAACCATTGTTACCACAACTTAAAATGTGTCAAAAATATAAACACGACATTAAAAGAAAAAGTAGCAGTTATAAATGTCTATGAAAACTCAATATGCATGATATGGCAAAATGTTGTGATGTCGAGAAAACTTGGATAAGTGGTATCTTAAAAGGCAAACTTGATATCCTGTTGTCATAGACTGAAAATGACAGTCAGTTAAGCGAACATGCATTTCCTAAAATGACAGGCGTAGCAGTTAACAGTTTGACTTGAGTGTTTTTGCAGGGCTCATGCTAATAAAATTCCAGTCTCTGGAACTTTGATACATGAGAAAGATGAGAAAGCCCTAGAAATTTCTAAAGAACTTTGTTACAGTTACTTTAAAGCATCAGGGGTTTGGTTAGATAAATTCCGAATTAGACAATGTTTCATTCAAAACTGTTTGTGGTGAAGCTGGGGCTGTAGATGAGAATTTGATGTTTTAAACTGATTGTAACCAAGTTCTTAGCAATTTCTAGGGCTTTATGAGTGCAAGGAAAAGTTAAATGAAATATGTATGTTACAATAAAAGACACATTTTTAATTATGATGAGACAGGTCTTTTTTTTCTGGATTTTGCCCAGTCAAACGTGTTTGAAAGAAGAAAAATGTACAGGAGGAAGATATCAATAGAAAGACTGTCTGTTATGTTGACTGTTATGTTGAATTTGAAGAACCAATAATAATCGGCAAACCTTCAAAGCCATGATATTTTAAGGACATGAACATAAATTTATTAGAAATTGAATAGTATTCAGATCAAAAATCTTGGATGACTAAGGGACATAATGATGGACTGGTTGTTAAGTCTTGGGATTGCAGAATGTGAAGGCAAAGTAGGAAAGTCATACTATTGTTGTTCAATTCAAAATTCCACCCTAATGTTAGCTTAGAAGATGTAAAATTGATATTACTTCCCCCAAATACTACTGTAATATATCAACCAATATCAAAGGATCATTTCAAAACTTTATAATTCAGTGCAGAAAAAGATGTTAATGATACTTAATGTCGACAATGAATTAAGTTACAGATGCTGATGAGCTTTCTAAAAGCTATAGTGTGTTGGATGCAGTTTTACGGATTTATATGTCTATAAAGCAGGTTACTGTTGTAGTAACAGTGAAAGTAAAATTACAACAGTTTTGTAAAAGCTGGTATTAAACGTCCACAAACTAACATCAATTCAGACATTGAGAAGCTTATTGAACTAAATGAAAATTCTGTGGAAGAGAGTGAATTATAAGAATTTATTGAACCTTTTGAAACTACAAAAGAGTTCCTGAACATTGACGACATGCTCAACACAGAGGACATACCAACTGATATCCATGATCTTATTGCTGTGTCAGAGTTAACTACTTAACAAATGACAATGACTTTGACAATACTGAACTCGAAATTACCATCACAAGTAAGGAAGCAACAGAGAGATTATTTCTTACAAAAAGGATTACCAGAAGGCTACCAGGGAATACCAGAAAGATTACCAAAAGGATATTTTAATATCTGAAGTGCAATCATTTACTGAAAAAAAATTTGTACCAGGACTTAGTTTAAACTAGACAGCAATTTTAAACCATCTACATGTAAATAAATTATACATATCGTATTTGATTTTTACATTATTTTTTGTACATGTGTTTTGATTAATATTCTTGTATACTATAGCTTTTTTGATTAATATTTTTGTAGTTACATTATTTTTTATTCCATTTTTAGTATAGTACAGTAATTTTATTCTCTTATTTTGTTGGTCGATTACAGTATGAACATAGAGAACAGTGTTTTATTTTTAGAAAAACAGTAAAAAAGGCTTGAATTTTTGTAATTATTTTAATAAGTAACTATTTTTATTTTTTTTTTTTTTTTTTTTTTTAATTTTAATTTACATAAAATAAATATGCAGTACTGTTCTATTCAAAGCTTTTTTCGGTACAATAACTGAACATAATACTGTATTCACATTTTTCTGAATAACTGACGCATGTAAATAAGACAGATTGTTGTTCCCAAGCCGTATCCAATATTGGGAAGTTTTACTGATATATATATATATATACGTATATGTATAATAAATTAATATTCAAAAATTAAAAAAAAACTGCTTTATTACAATAAATATATGTTTAAAAAATTATTGTTGCTAACATTATTGCTTCAGTAAGTATTTTTTCTATGTAAAATAATAATATACTAATTAATATCAATAATAATATACTAATTTTCAGTAAATTCTGTTATTGTTTGAGTATGCACAATTTTTTTATTACTGTTTCTTTGACATTCTGTTACCAAAGAAATGTCCAATTATTTCTATTTCTAAAAATAATAAAAATTAAGCGGATAAGATAAAGAAAAGTAAAACGACAAGATCTTACATTGATCAAAATTACTTAACAAAAAAAATTGGTAAATAAATATTTTTTTGGTTAAGTGGTGAAGAAATTGTTATAGTCTCAATAATAATAGTAATCTTCCAAAATAATATTACCTTGATATAAAAATCAGAAAGATTTCTATTGAAAAATTCACTAATCATATTGAAGTAATTATTCCTTACTTAGCTTTCAATAATGTATATAAATAGAAAAGGATGACCTTGTTTTTTTTTTTTAATATTTTATAATCTAATTTTAAAAGTCTTTACATGTTATAGAGATAACAGATTATAAGTTGTATAAAAGACAAGTTACATCTATTTATGTCTTTACTACATCTATAACGATAAAAAAAATGGGGAGAAATCTATCAAATTCAAATAAATAGATATCACATTAAATTAATTTCCTAAATAATTTTAAACAATCATTTAATAGAGAAACCAACCTTCTTCTTAAAAATTAAAAAAAAATTTAGAAAAAACATTCTGTATCAAATTGGCAAACAAACTGCATTGAAATAAAAATTGGACTTTCTGGAGTGCCCTATTTAACACTCACATAAAGCTCCACTTATAACATTCTCTAGTCAGTGAGAAGTAACACAGACCACAAATTTTCTGGCATTGCCAGCAGATAGGAGCCATTTCACCCAATGAACAACAAGCATTGCAGCAACATAACTAACCAGACAGTTTGTTATAGCTTACTTGCTTCTAGATCAGACCAGTTCTCAGGTTCAAATCCCCTGCAAAAATTTATTTCATTTATCTCAACTTAATTAAAATAGCATATCTGACATCACAACAATAAGAATTTGTGAATGGTTTTATGAATTAAAACCTCTCTAATTATATTTTTTAATGTTGTTTATTTTTCACATTATAATTGTGTATTTGCTTTTACATTTAAACACGTGAAATCATAATTAAAGCAACGTACTACAACCTTTTTTATGTAAATATATTATGAATATGCATTTCTGATTTGTTGATTTATTTTCAAATTTTTTTATAAAAATTCTTTTTAATCTAATCTTTATTAATCTTTTTTTTTTAAATACTCTGTGGTAAGATAATAATTTACCATATAATTATGGTAAATTATTGTTTACACTATTTTAATTCTTAAAAATGTAGATCTTGTAAGTTAGGTATTTACACAATGTTCAATAAATTTCTTCATCTATGAATATGTATTATACTGTAACAAAGTCAGCTATATGAAAACAAGGTATAAAAATTTATCAACAAAAAATTATTTACAAAAGCCAAAAAAGTAATTATACCAAAAAATAATAAATACAAACAATTGGAACAAATTACTTAAAAATAAGTGTGATATACAAAATATATATTTTTTTTTATCTAGATTGGGAACAGTCTTCTGAAGTTTCTGAAATGACTCCAGTAAAGTTTGTGAGTTCAGCAGAATAATCTGATGATTTTGGAAGGACAATAATAAAATTGTATTTCATAGTATTACAAATTTTAATGTATCAAATTAAAATTTGTAATGTAACTCGTGGCAGTACTGCACTTTCATATTGAATGGTTTCCTTGAGTTATGCAATTGAATGCAATCAACCGCAGTAGACTTTATCTTTAAGATAACCCCAAAGGAAAAAGACTCAAACAGCCAGGTCAGGTGAACATGCTGGTCAGGGAATGTCACTGTGTCATGAAATCAAACATCCTGGAAAAGTTTCTTAAAGAAACAAGTAAGCTATATAGATGGTAGCACCATCTTTTTGGAACCAAATTCCATCACCAAGCTCTCATTCAGTTTCGGTAGCAAAAAGACGCATAACATTTTTACATGCTGATGAGCCATTATTGTTACTCTACGATTAAATCCTCAAAAAAATATGGTTCTATTATGCCAAATTTTGAAACTTCGTACCACACTGTAACATATTGAGTGTGGTTGCTGGTGAAGTCTTGTGGGTTATGGCAGCCCACTAATGGTAATTTTGTTTATTGACATATTCAGAGTGGTGAAAATGAGACGCAGAGATCAGTTTTTTAAATCATTTTTATGAATAAGAATTTCCTGTAATTTGTCGAAAACACAAAGTATGTTCAAAAAAGTAAGAATGTTAAATCTTCAAAACTTTAAGTTTTGTTTAAGAATGCTATTTCTGTATGTTGACTTGTTTTATAACAAACCAGAATCCTCAGCTTAATGAATAAGTTAAAATAATAGAAAGCCATATCTAAAGTCTGAAGTACTTGGAAAACCAGAGAAATGTCATGTTTAATTAAAAACGTACTAGACTAGGTGTAAGGAATGGGTGAGGGAAATATGACATGAATTATTTCCCAAGAGATTACCATGCAATTTGGAATCATCCTGTGTTGAAAGTATCCAACTTTTTTGTACGTAAAAAATGTGGACTATTTTCACTGATAACTCTAAAATAAACCATGCCTGTGTATCAACAGTAATATAGAGGTGGTCCCACTTTGCTTCTTGACTATAACTGCTTCTCAAAAGTAAAAATAAGGTCAAATACTTTATGTGAACAAATTTTAGAGGACTATAAAGTATTTTGTACAGTCATGATGCACTCTCATTTATGAAGTAGCAAAATTAAAAAGATTTTATGGTATCAGTATATTGTCATATTATTTAATTTGGCCTCATACATTAGTAATTTATTAATGTAGCAGGCCATTTATTAATGTAGCATTAATTTATTAATGTAAAGTTAAAACCATCAGGCCTGCTCTTCCAATTAACCATAACAACAAAAATCAAGTTACATGTAATGTAAATAGAAAAACAAACTGCAAAACAATATATAATATTTTTTATTAGATTATCATAAAACTACTTAAATGCATCTGCGAAAGAATGCTTGTTAGCAGCAAACTGTGATATGAGTTGTATGTTCATATAGAGTTTTCATAAAATTCTATCACCTGAAAAAATAATTTAAAAGCAGTACACAGTTTCAGATATTTAATTGGCTTTGAGAAAATGGCAAGAAATTCATTAATTTATTTAAAAGTTGCAGGAGAATAAACACAATTTCTGGTTAAAAAACATACATTCCTTCTTGTGAATGACCTCACAGGTAAAAGTTAATTAAGCGATGCAATGATGTACTAAAAAAGAGAGAACACATTCATACAACATAGACACACCGGAATGTGACATTTATCTGTAATATTATTACTAAATGGCGAGATGTTCCAAAATCTACAAGGATTTTCATAAAGTGATTTGTTATTTCCAAATTGTATAATCATAATTATTGTGGTCATTCTAAATAACCAATTTTGGTTGTGATAAATTCTAATAACCAATAATTAAAAACTATGCCTTTTATCCTTGTAGTTGAGATTTTAACTAAAATCAATTATTTTTGAAAAATAATTGGATGATTTATTCTTCATAGTGTTAAAAAAGTAGCCAAGTGTTTCATAATTGTAAGTTTATTCAATTTCATAAGTTTAAGCCTAGATATAGTAATTTGATCATCTTGTTTTAAAACTGTATAAAGTGTGTAAAATGTTATTGTGTCTCCTGCAATATCTCCATATTTATGGCAGATAGGAATTATAATGAAGTTTGTATCTATCTCAAAGTAATAGTTGTTCTTAAAAAAGAATATACACTGAGAACATTACAAAGTTAATTTCATATCAGTTTATCTATAAACAAGCAGGAGAATCCCACCTTAGAGGATTCAACCACATTACTGGCCATAATAGTAAAGTTGGTGAGTTGCCATATCTGTGTATAATGAATCTTTATGCAAACCTTATGTAAAAGAATTATTGACATGTTAAATTGTTAACTATTGCATTTATTAATGATTATATCATTTTAAATTAAAATTAATTATGTAATAAATTAAAAAAATAATTTAAACTGAGAGAATTGATATAATTAGAAGAAAAGGTTGTGATGACAATAAAATTTAAAAAAAAGAAATTAAGCTATGAGATTGTTCATACACTTTGTTAGAAGCAGATTAAAAAGACAAAAGAATAGCTAGTTTATTACTGAGAACTGTACAAAAGGGATTGCAGACCAAATTAAATTATTGTGATAGATTGTATTAAAGTAGGGAAAAGGCTATAATTTAATATTCTCAAAGCACATAATATCTAATCTGTTAACTGAATTAAATTGCTAATTTTCTTAATCATTAATTATTTGTACAAAGTGTTTTGGTTGTTAAAATTAATATTTGTCTGTCGGTCACTTTATGCTGCTTAATTGAAAAATAAATTTTTGCTGTATAAACGTAAGATATTTGTTTGTTTTCCTCACGCATTTGTAGTCAAAATC
This sequence comes from Lycorma delicatula, assembly GCF_047948215.1. Lineage (NCBI taxonomy): Eukaryota > Metazoa > Arthropoda > Insecta > Hemiptera > Fulgoridae > Lycorma > Lycorma delicatula. The sequence continues at coordinate 89,513,898 of NC_134463.1, read as the reverse complement.
TATTTTTATTTCAACTTATTACTTTATGATTAATTTACTGTAATTAAATGTTTAAAACCTCTTTCCAGTTTTAAATGTTTAATGTCCATGTTTTAATATGGTGGTGCCTATTTATGCTTCATTATTAACACATTATTACTAATGTGTTTGTCCATTTTTTTAATACTTGATAATGATTTTTTTATTACTTGATAATGATTTTTTTATTTTGTAAAACTTTTATTACCTTTTTCCTAAATTTTTGTTTGTTCTTTAAAAAATCTCATGACATTCTATTTTATTTTTTTTTAATTTGTCAATTAATTTTATTTCTTTTTTTGCATTTAGTTAGTGCTGGAGCTAATGAACAGACAAAAGAATCTATCCAATTAGCACAGGAAGTTAAAAACATATCTTCAGTTGATCATAATACATCTAATAATTCAAGATCAGGTGTAAATCAATTAGAAGATTTTATTTGTCGTAGAGCAAATATGATTACAGGACAGGAACCTGGATTTTGTCGTTTATTAGCATATGAAATGCTCTTCCTTTGGAATGCCTTACCTTCAGCTCAAAAAATTAATAATATTGCTCAAGGTAACTGGATTTTATTTTTTTAGTAACAAGTAATAATTTTTTTTTACTGCTTGTCAATTAGGATCATTTTCAGACTAACTGGAAACCATTAATTGATTCTTTTATTCTAGATATGACATGGCTCAGTTTTTCAAAATAAAAAAATCTCATTAGTATTAATGGTAGCAAAGCATACCAAATTACTTAGATATAAAAATGAACTGGCAAGGAAAAAGGAACCCCTCATTTGAAGTAGTTTTTATTGTGGAGAGATTATAAACAAACTAGGACTCACATGGAATACTTATACTAACATTGAAGCAGCTTTAGGTGAAATGAGTCTTTATTTCCACGAAAATAGTCAAGTTCTAGAAAGTCCTTGATATTTTTAATGTGTGGTTTTATTTTTTTAGATATGCCTGTGAGCGCCTAAATTATAGCTACAATAAATTCTCTGGTATCAAAGAAATAAATTATTCTGAGAAGAATAATAAATTTAAAGGAAAAGGAAAATCACCATCCTCCAATGACTCCAGATGAAACCACTCATTTTATAAAAAATTATACTAATATAACAAAGGATGAAGAAATAACATTACTTATCATAATAAGCAAATTTTTTAGTAAATTCAAATTAGACTTAAATAGCTTTTAGACACTTAAATTGACCCACCAGGTTGATCTAATCTTGAACTCGTCATCACAAATCAGCTGATTTTGAAGTCAAGAGTTCTAAGGTTCAAATCCTAGTAAAGGCAGTTACTTTTAAACGGATTTGAATACTAGATCATGTATACCTGTTGTATCTTTGGTGGTTGGGTTTCAGTTAACCACACATCTCAGGAATGGTCAACCTGAGACTGTGCAAGATACACTTCATTTACATTCATACATATCATCCTCTTTCATACTCTGAAGTAATACCTTACAGTGGTTCCAAACAGAAAAAGAGACACTATTAAATTGTACTAAAAATGTGGCTATAACTTACAAGATAATCTGTTAATTAGACTTAATTTGTTATGAAGACTGTCATGCTTGAAATTTTTATAGCCAAATTGATTTTAAATCCTGAGTTGTGTTGGAAAACGTCAGAATCATGATTCACATGATTTTTCTATAATTATGGCAGGTCAAATAACTTTAATAATTATGAAATTTTTGAATATAAATAAAGTTTCAATCATATGTTATGTAGATTACTCAAAAATATGTTATTTTTATCAATCTCCTCATAGATGTGATTTTTAGTTCTGTTTGAATAAACAAAGTTAATAGAGCAAAAAATTTCATATCTAATGTAGTTTTTAAATATTTATTTAAGTTACTTAGGGATCAATGGTATGTGTAGAGATAGCTTCATCCTAAATATGGAATGTACGAGGATGTACAAGGAATATAAAAAAATTTATACTCACATGAAAGCCTGATCTACAATTCTACATAATTTCCACGTATTCTTGCCCGTATCATGTGATCACCTTCTGCATTCCAGCTTCATAATAATCTGCCACCTGAGATGATTAACTGTTGTGTGGCTGAGCATTGTCGTGAAGCAGCCTGCTTCCTGTATTGAGTGTGCTATGCCTTCTGATTTGGATTGCATGATGCAGTTTAGTCAAATCCCCTGTCTATCCCAAAACACAGTGCATTGATTTTCCAGGCTGATATTGTTTGCTTTAATTACCCTTTTTTTGAGAGATGTTGATTGTTTCCATTTTATGTACTATTGTTTTGATCCTGGTGTAATGTAAGACACCCATTTCTCATTGCCAGTAACAATTCAACTTAAAAACGGATTACCTTCATTGCTGTGTCTCATAAGAAAATTCAAAGCCTAAGCTACATATTTTTTTTTTTTTGTTTTTGTGCAACTCAGTCAGCATTTTGGTACCCAGCATGAGTACAACTTCTGATAATTTAAGCGTTCTGCCATAATTTCAGAGAAAACACTTTGAAGAATTAAAGGAAATTCATTACATATTAATGAAATCATAAAATATCTATTCTCACATTTTCCATTGACAGATGGTTGCTCACCCTGTGCCACATCATGTACTTTTGTTCTCTCTTCTTTAAATGCTCTAACCCATTGTCTTACCATTCTATCGAATGTAGTATTATCCCCATGCACTTTACTAATCTGTCAATGAATTTTGGCCACTTTCATACCTCTTGCATTTAAGAAACAGATTACGCACCTATTTCACAATTGTTAGAACTGTCTTTAATTGTAGTCATTTTAAAGAAGATTTTATACAGGAAATTATAAACAAAGAGTAACAATCATGTAACAACATTTGTGACAAGCCAACAGATGTAGTTAATGTACATGCATGAAACTGTGTTAGCCACATTGCAGCAGGTATATATCAAAATGGTACTTAAACACTCCTCATATTTCAATAAAAAAAAGAAAATAAATATTTTACTTTTAAAAAATTATTGAATTATCAAACAACAATTAAATATGAAAAAACGTAATTCCATTGCATTGATTAATCAATAAAATCCTTACAACCTCAGGAGTAATGTGTATTTCAGCTAGAAGATAAAAGAAATGAAAATTTGTTTTACTTCCTACATCAAAGTGTATAGCATTTAAGTAATGAAGAAACATAATTGAACTATTATTCTTTGAACAAAAGATACATTATAAATTAGTTTATTGTAATAAATGAACGTGAAATAAATGAACACGTTTATTTCATCTAATCTCATAACATTTATTTCAGCATGGTAGATGAGACAAATAGTAGGTTTGTCTTACCAAAAAAACAATATAATATACAACAAACAACAACAAATTAACTGTGAAATACAGTAACAGAAAAACCTAAAAAACTAATACCAAAAGTTGACTTTCCCAGGATCCCACATCATCAGTCTGTACATAATTCTACAATTACATCAGAAAACAAAAAGAAATAAAAACTTATTACAAAATATAAATCCTAACAATCACAAAACTTGAACAACACAACTTCGCTGCCAACTGGAATGATGTAAATGTAAATTTAAAACATCATCTTCAAAAATGATCTTTAATGTACAGTACAGTAAATATAAAAAAAATATCGCAAATTTAGAGTAACAGTTAGCTTTCAGAATTTATGGTAGTAATATTTTTTAAAATAGTAACATTTGTCAAGAAGCAGTGTATCAAACTTAGCTAGTAATAACCAAATATCGCAGTCCTGATTGATAAAAAAAAGTTGTAACTGTGAAAGATCTTTACGGTAAGAAAAGAGTAGATTGTTTTTAAAGTTTACTTATTGAGATTCTGGACAGTCCTATTAAATATGGTGATCTATATTTTAAATTTTAGTGGTGAGGAGGGGGTAGAATGGATTCTGCAAATATCACAAAAATTGTTGATAATTTTGGGATCAATATTTCCTTTTGAGGGTCAATTTTCTCAAAATTTTTACAAATTTATTTAAGCTCAGTGTATGTGTGCTTGCTTATCTTAGCATTTTTTTAAAAAATTCTTAAAATTCCCTCTTCCCCAAAAATTAAAAAAAGCTATTTGCTTATTTATTGCATGTCTTTTAACTAAATTTATTTTAATGTCCAACAATTTAATTTAATGTACTAGTCCAACAACCAATCCCCCCCCAAAAAAAAAAATACTTAGGAACCAATATTAGGAGGTGGGGGAGCCGATTAAAGTTTAAAAATAAATCTTAGGTAACATTTTAATGGTTGTACATTTTTTAGTGGAATTTTTTTAGTTTCTTCCATTTAACATAGTAAACATAGAAAAATCAATGAATTTTCTTGGAAGCTGTTTTAGAAGGTTTGGAAGCAGAAAAAAATTAAAAGCACTCATTTTTTTCAATTTTTTAAACTTTTTTAGGTTTATTTAAATATGTAATGATAATTTTATCCCCACCCCAAAAAAGAAATCTTATGTAATTTTTTCATGTATAAATATTTTTCCACTATATACCATAAATAACAATGCCAGGAAAGTATTACAACTTTGTTTTCAGGAGTTTTAACTATAGAATTAACTAAGACATGGACAAAGTAGACAAGAAACCATTCCTTTAAAGTATTTTTTCTTAGAAGCAAAGTTATTTATAAAGCTCTGAGTGATTGTCACAGTATTGACATTAATGGTTTATTAGATTTTTCTAAAAGTTACAGATTTGATACTATCCCAATCAACTAACATTAAAAGTTTTCTGAGTAATATTTATTTTCCTAATGTACCTAAGTACATGTTTCCTAAAGTAAACGAGTTACTCCTATTTTTATAAAAAGTAATATTCTGTAACCAATTAGTTATTGCTGCATGAAATGCTTCATTTATTTGTAAAGTTTTTGAGTCTGTCTTAAAAACTGGTCGAGTGAATTCCTTGAACACATTTTTTCTTTCATCTAACCAACATAGTTTCCCAATAAAATGAAATTCCAAGTAGTTGAATCAATTGTTAAAAGTATTTTTGGAGAATTTAAACAAATTAGCCATAAAATTTTTAATATAATGTTATTTTCACCAAAACCATTTGACTATGTTAAATGCCAATGTTTGAGCAAAAAAGAGTCCAGTTAATGCAATTTTTTAATTCTTATCTGACTGTCAGATGACAAGAGATGTTTTGTAAAAATCAATGAATTGTGTGTAAGGTAGCGTCTGGTCTTCCACATCTTAAAAAGACCTACCTTTTTAACTTATCATTTGGTTGTACAGAGTGTTTTGTTTATTTGGTTTTCAATAAAAGTGATTTTTTTTTAATTTTATTCAGTTTTTATTAATTTTAATTATAGCAATTTTTTCAGTTAAATTCTCAATAAATTTTGTTCAGTATTATTTTCATTGTTGATAATTTAACAAAATAATTATAATAAACCTAAAATAAATAGCATGCTTTTCAACTGCAATTTGTTACGTTTTACAGTAATTTTTATTAGAAACTACTGGATATGCAGTTCTGGGATCTGTATTTCTATTTTCATGTAAAATTTCATTTAAAATCACTAAATTTGCCCAATAATTTGTGTTTTTGTAGAGTTTTAGTGTATAGCATTATTTGAACTTTAGTACAGAAATCTAGACAAAATCTTTTGCTAGATTAATGTTTACATAAATATTTTTCATTATTTTGATGAGTGGAATATACCTATAAAGTATGGCAGGAACTTCCTGCAATACACAGTGTAATATATAATATTAAATATTATACAAATTTCTTGATTGAATTATTTAGCTCATTTGTGAGCTTTTTTCAGACTTAAGTGAAGGAGCTACATTAGGATTCTACAAGGTCGCTACATCAGAAATTATACAAATAATATTAGACATTGTTTAGATACTAAACAAATGGCCTTTAATGTGGTTAAAAATTATCACACATATCTTCTTTTATTTTAGAGAAACAGTAATATATGTAACACACACAAGTTAATTTTTTTTTATCTTCACTTAAAAAGGCAAATTATAACAATACCAAGAAAAAGTGATGTCTACAAGTAATGTTGTGCACTATGAGGTGGTAGAGTTTCCCCTTGTGTTACAGTTGATTAAAAAACACACCAATATTTTGGTGTTGCTCTCTCCTTTCTTCTTTGGAAAACTGTTATTAATAAAATAATATATAAAAAAAATAAAAACAAACTTCAAAAAATAATAGTTTTAAAAAGTTACAAATAATTATATTTTTATTTATTAACTAAAGTAGAAGTATTTACAACAAGTAACTATTTTTGAAGTCGGTGCCAGCCAACACAAATTAAACATAAAATTATGAAAAGTTAGTACCCCAACTGACCACTAGGTGGCTAAATGGGATTCCCACATGTAAAATTGGATCTCAAGAGCATTTAAGAGAGAGCATCTTATGATTATACCCCATCTTGAGTTAAGGGAGCGAGAGTGAGAGCTAAGGCATTTGTAATTGGTGATATATGTAGCTAAGCATCTATAAAGTATTCTTATATCATATTTTTATATTTCGCATTTCATTGTTTTATTACATTTTTATAGATCTCATTTTGTTATAGTAAAACTTCTATTACCAATTTTACATTGTTTGAAGTAGGGTTTGTATTATATAGATTATAGGTACTTTTTTTTATTTAACTTGTGTTTTTGTTTTTATTTTTTATAAATTATTTTATTTCACAATTTTTAGTGCTATCTAATATCTATGTAATTATATAATTAAAATATGGGTAGGCCTACTAAACATGCTGCCCAAATGAGACAGCGACATTTAAAGGAAAGTTGCTGCGAAAGGAATGATTGTTTAAGGAAAAATAGAGAAAGAAATGCCATGAATATTTCCACAGAGACTGAACAACGATAATGTAGACTGTTATTAATATCCTAGTCATACAGGGCATAGAGCAACATGATACTACTGGTGTGAGAAGTCAGCGGCTAAGGTGTAGAGCCATTTGGTTTTTTCCTAAGATTATAATCAGCTTTGGCTAAAATTTAGAAAGTATACTTTTTCAATTAAAAAAAATTATCAAAATCAATTAACATTAAAAAAAAATACAGTCAAATTAATTCTCCTTTTTTGAAGTCTGTTAAAATAACAATAGTTATAAAGTAAATCATTGGCAAGGGTAAACAAGATTTCTTGTCATGGTATTCTGCAAGATCAATTTATATTCTTGAAGTCATGTTAGGATCTAGAAGAACCCAGAACAGGTATTTACGTTGATTGATTTAAAGAAAATTACAGGAGAAAAAAGGTGTTGTAACAAAGAGTTAAAATGAATGGAAACATAAGCTTTAAACTACAACATCTGTACACATATTAAAATTATCAAAAAATAGTATAATAAGCATGTTAAAATTAAAGGATTAGCTCGTAATAGTAAGAAATTGAGTTCTGAAAAAGAATGAAGTCTTCAGTAAAGAAAAAGTGAAATAATGTATTCTACCAGTATGTATAAAAATAGAATTAAAAATTTAAATGTCTTAAAATATTAGAATAATTTGGGAGTATTGTTAGAATATTTCATTATATAAATTATTAAGTAATTCTTAATTATACAAGTTTTAATTCTTAATGTAAATTATTTGATCGCTAGATTGTGAGCAGATAAAAGGTGATGAACCGATGGTTGGATTGAAATTATTACTGCTTGGAGCTTCACAATGTTGTATGGGATTAAAACAAGAAGCGGTACAAAGTTTTCGTTCTGTGCTGTCTGTTCGGTCGCACTTACCTGACACAGCTGAAGATAGCCATGTTACTGCCTTTGCTCTATATGAGTTAGCTGTTTTATTGATTAAAGAATCTCAGGTAAGTGTGTATTTAAAGTGTGCTTTATAAATTATGTATCAGGAATTATCAGTGATTCTGGTTTACCAATTTTGCATTTTATTGTGTTTATTTATGTAAAAGTTCAGCTCTTGTATTCTCCGAAAATATTATGATAATTTTTCACTATGAATACCCAAAAATAAGTTTTAATTTATATTTTTTAATGTACCCTTCAAATATGATTTGCTGTTAACAATAAATTAACAATTTTACTATTTCATTACTCTTGGAAGCCAAATTGATGTTGCAGTAGTTAAAAAGCAATTTCTCAATACATCAAGTTCCTACTTTGAGCAATTACATAATATTTTTCAAATTTCTTTATGTGCTTCTATTGACATATTTGTTGCAGCTAATTGTTTTTTTTTTTTTTTTTTTTTTTTTTTTTTTTTTTTTAAAGAAATAAGAAAGATTTCCTATTGATTTAGGAAATTACATATGTCAAAAGTTGTTGATTTGTGTTTATCATCAGATAATTGGGAAATTAGGAACTCATTTAATAAATATTTTCAAATAGCACCAATGAAAAATACAAAATAAGGGATTGTAACAGTGATTCAAAATTTCTTAAAAATAATTTCTCAGATTACTCTAAAATGGTCTTAAACCAGTCAGAAAGGAAAAGATATTCAGTTATTACGTTTTTGAAAAAGTTAATCTTGAGATATTAATGAATTATTGTAGTGAAGAAATATTAGGCTCATAAACAGGCTTTGTGTGAAGTAGAAGTAAGATTGAACTAAAGTTGCCAAAATTAAGCATTTAATAAATGTTATGATTATGATAAGACTAGAAGATTATTGATCCAGCTCACTTCACAAATCAGATACTATTAAACATAATACTGAATCTGATCCCCGACTGGAGTTTTTTTCAGGAAACATATATTCAACATACCTAACCAAACTTCTCATTAAAAAAAAAAAAAATTGTATGACCTGTCAACTCATCATCCGTCCTTACAAAGACACTTGCTCTTAATCCATGATCTTCTTCCAATTAATTTTTTTTTTATAAATATTTTGCTGAATAAGATTTATTTTTTTATTGTAACAATGATTTATAACAAAATGCCGATATAGTGTTTGTTAAAAATTAAATTGAAGAATAAAATTACATTTTCATTTTTTTATTATACTATTTATTTTTTTTTAAGTTTTACATAAAGTAATAATTGATTATATTATATATATATCCGTATTATATTATATATATATATATGATTATATCAATGCAAGTGAGCAACTGGTAAATATAAAAGACACCAAAAGCGTGTCTTAAATGTATTTCAAAACCATAAAGTTATGAATATATCTTAAGATATGAAAATATCTTTATAAAGATATGAAAGGTACAAAGTACAAATAATGTTATAAAATAAGATGATAGTTGAAGCTGCTTACAAAGAATTTTCAAAAAACGGTATGAAGCTACCAACCCATTTGCCTAAATACAATTATTGAAACTCATACTAGTAGCTACTAGTAATCTGCAAAACAAAATCAATGTTTTATGTAAAAATAAATTGTTCATATTTCTGTTTGAAGAAATAGCTAAATGTAAATCTGTTTAGGTGTGTCTGAGAATTCATACACTTATATAAGTGCACAGACAAAATTTACACAATTACTTTTTGTGTAATCCATTTTATTATACTCTTTGTCAGTCTGAAAATATTTATATAAACATTTTAAATATTTGTTACCAAATCAGATGCTCTGTTTGATATACATTTTGATTGTCTAATTTGAGTTTTTCCTAAAAAATGTACAAATTAAATTTGCATAACTTACATACTGATTATTTTGGACATAAATTATTTTATGTTACATTTTGCATATTATTTTATTTTTTTACTGATTACTTTGCATTATGTATAAATTCACCTAACAAAACCATCATACAGATATAAACAGTTTTATTATTTAAATTATATATTTTTAATGCAAGTGATAATTTTTTTTTATATAGGCTGCAGAAGAAGCAAAATTACTTTTGGAACGAGCACAGCGAGATTTTAAGGGATATGATTTTGAAAATCGTCTCAATGTTCGTATACATTCAGCCCTCCGTAATGCCTTTCCTTCTTAATAGAATTGAAGTGGTAATATTAACTCCATTTTATTTTCATTATATGATAGTATTTTCCAGTAGTGTTTTGTAAATTTGAATAGAAAATGTATTTTTGCTTAATTTTTAAGATAATCAATATAATAATATCATTATTAATCACAGTTTGTCAAAAAAGTTTTTCAAAACAAGTATATTTTTTCTGGTGCCTCTAACACTTATGAAACTCTGAAATTGCTGTATTTACTATACATTGCTAGAAACTGATGGATTCCCTTTTGTTACTGTGATGAAACATTAAGTTATGCCATACTTACATCAAGATTTTATTCATTGCATACAGGTTTTGTAAATGAATTGTGGGACATTAATGCTAATCAGAATAACAGTTGCCATTCCACTAGGATATCTGATCTGTGACTGTTGGCCTGTGCATGTTTTAGTCAATAATGATTACTATCTGATTAAACTTTTTTAAAGTTTAATTGCAGAATTAAACTTTAAAAAAAATGTTAACAGTATTATAAAACATGTTTAATATTCTAAACAACTCATTTTCACAGTACATAGAACTGCTCTTTGAATGACTTTTTGAGCTAATTAGCAGCACAATCATTTAGTATAGTTAGCTGCAGCTCAGAGGTAATTTCACAATAATTTTACTAAAATACAGTATAATAATGAGGACTATGGTTAATGGTTCCTATCTCCAAAATGATTAGGAAATCTGTAGTACATAATTGAGTAATATATTCAGTTTATACTAATGATTATTATAACTATATTGAATAACATCTATTCATTTAATATGATTTTTCTATCAAATTCAATGTTTTTTCTAAACGATGTGCTTATCTAATGGTTTTTTTATGTGCTACATATAAAATTTCACCTTGTTATTAAGGATTTTATATTTATGACATGTTTCTGTGGGTGATTTGCATAAGATAATTCTGTTGTGTATATTTCTTCCCAGTGGCTGAATGTGCATCTAGTTTGTCCAACATAATATATAATGTAGTCATTATGATTTCATAAGTACATTCTTGAGTTGCTGCATTTATCACTGTTATTTTGCTAATTTCCTATGTGTTTTTTTTTTATATTTTGTTCATTATTTTGAAAAAGGTATTGTAACTTTTTTCTTTTTTGAATAATTGTTGCTTGATTTATGTTAGTGAACATTTTTGTTAAAATTTACAGAATACGGTTACCACATGTTTGTGATCAAAGAGTAAAGGGATTTATTATGTCTGGGTTTAATTTGTTGATTAATGTGAAAAATAAGAGAAACATTGCCTTGTTTTCTTGTTACATCCTGACTCTGAAGGGGGAAAACACTTACCATGTGACAATTCCATCACCACACCACTCCTTCTATACCTAGCCCTGTTGGGCCTAACCGAAAACAGTTTAAAATTTTCATGGGCCATGCAATCAAGATTTGCTGTTTCCAATTAGCCGCCCAGCCTGCTTCTGCAAGAGCACCACAGTACTGTGTTTTGTGCTCCCATTTGCTGGTATCAGCGACGTCACTCTAAGATCAGTCTCAGTTCCCAGTTCTTTCTTGATGGCGGCAGCCATCTCCCCCTTTGCCATGCCTAAATCTAAATTCTTAATTTACATAGCCACCATTCTCTCCCTCCTGCCTCTATCCACGACCACAAGGTCTTCTATGTTGCCACCAACCCTCCTCTTCAGTTTCTCCTGCCACTGGCTTCCCTCATTCGGAATTTCACCTCACTCCTGCTCTTTCTTAATGACAGTACATTACCAGCAAGGTCTTCCCCGATGCACTGTTTAACAAGCAAGAGAAGCTGTTTGTACATTACTCCTCCTTCTTCATCACAACTGTTACCATCTTAGGTCCTTCCTTGAGCTTCTCTCTCCTTGGGCCACCATTGTCCTTGAAGTTGAGGGGGACCCTACTGCCCCTTCTACCACCCCAATACTCCACTATCTTCTTTACTAAAGACCGAGCTTGTTTTTAGGAGCTGCTATGGCGATTTCTCCTTGCTCTACTCTAGCCACCCTGTCCAATCCTTGTAGCATGTTTGTCACGATGCTTTTGTTTTCTCCCTCCACAGTCATAACATAGTTTGTAATGGAACCAAGTTCCTCCACCTTCTCTCCTACTACCTTTCCTTGAGAGATATCCTATAGGACCATCCCAGACTTGGTGCCACCCTTATTCAACCTGGCACAAAGCCCAGGTGCCTTGGAAAACCTTCTTCCTTTTTCTGTTTAGCCTCTGGGAATTAAAGTGGGTATTTGCGAAGGATGATATGTATGAGTGTAAATGAAGTGTAGTCTTGTACATTCTCAGTTCGACCATTCCTGAGATGTGTGGTTAATTGAAACCCAACCACCAAAGAACACCGGTATCCACGATCTAGAATTCAAATCCGTGTAAAAATAACTGGCTTTACTAGGACTTGAACGCTGGAACTCTCGACTTCCAAATCAGCTGATTTGGGAAGATGCATTCACCACTAGACCAACCCGGTGGGTTGCTTTGGAAAACCTAACCTAATCTAACCTAAATTTTTTTTATAACTTCCCCCCAAGGTCGGACCCATGTTTCTGTATTACTTAGCCTTGGGAGTGTCGTTTGCTTCTATACTCCCTGCATGGCCATACCAGGCCCATTCCTATGCTGTTCCTGGCAGCACCATGTAGGGAGCTGTCTTCTCATTTTTTTCTTTGCCTTTAATCCGGGATCCCCCAAACCACTTCTACGGTCTTTCAGCTACTCCACCTAAGGATCCACAGGAGTCTTCATTTACTCATTGGAGTGGAACGCTGGAGCACCCCACCCCTCCTGAACAAGGCAGCCTGCCTGGCCCTACTGTATCACTATACACATGTCACATAAGGTAGCACTATGTGACTCAATACGCATACCCAGTTATGCATACACATAAACATAAGTGCACCTTACTTAGGTATCCACCACCTCCTCTGCAGATTTATGCCGGATTATATTGACCACCATGGCACTTATCAAATTCCAATTCCTTGCAATGAATAATGTGGCTTCTACATAGTTTTCAGCCGTCAGCCTTCCAATAAGCCACTCCACATTAAGCCTGGCATAGTCCTACCTCGTGCATTTAAATAACATATGTTCCAGTGAGTCCAGTTCACCACAATAGAGCACTGACCAGAAACTTCCTTGTGCATCTGACACAAATACTCATTAAAACTGCTGTGGCCAGTAAGAAACTGAGTGAGTTCAAAATTCAGTTTATCATGCCTCCTACCGACCCACGACTCGAGCTGGGGGATTCATTTTTTAGCCCAGGTGTCCTGATGCACACCGTCCCACCTCTGCTGCTTTTTTCACAGCATGTCTCTTCAAGCATCGGCCCTAGATTTGCCTGTGGCTCTCTCTTTGGCCTCCTTCGCCAGCAACTCCATCGGTGGAATAGATGCTACCACAAAAATTGTCTCTGGCCACAGTTCGATATGCATAAGCAATGCCTACAATGAGTCTATGCTGTAGGCGCTCTAACCTATGCAATGCAGTTTTCTTCTTCAAAACCCTAGCCCAAGCAAGGACAGCATTTAGTACCACGGACTGTGCCATTGAAGCAAGCACTCTCCTCTTGGATGTGCATGGTCACATAAGTTGCTCATAAGTTGCAAGACTGTGGGAGCTGTTTTTTCAGCTTTAGTAATTGCCTCTCTAGATGAGGTTGAAAGGAATGCCTCCTGTCAAGAAAGGAATGCCTTCTGTCTTTATGCCTTTCACCTCAAACGAAAACACCAGGAAGGGCATCCTTGCTGGGACTACGGTCTTTCAGTGCTCAGGGACTTAGGAGTCTCCATGTTTCATCATCGGCGCCCATCCATGCACAGAGGAGCGATGACTTCGCAGAGGGCTGTCCTTTACCCCCTTGCTACACTTTTGTGTTACATTTTATTCTGTTTCTCATTGTATAATTTTTGGTTGTTTTCAAAATATTGTAAACATATTTGAACCAAGGGACTAAAAACGGATGTGGAATTGGTAGGTATATCACTCTACTGATAAAAAAAAGGAACTACCTCGGCATTACCCTGAATGGATCAAGTGTAAAACTTAGTGAAATTTTTTCAGAAAACCTTCATAAAATACAGAATTAATTATGAAATCAAAAAAATAGAAATTAACTTAAGAAAGTGTTGATCACCTCTAAAAGATACTTTTGTAGAATAGTTTCCATACAGTTTGAAAATGGGACATTAATAATTTTTAAAAAGTCATGCGATTGAAATTTTGTGTCTTGTTATTTTGTAATTTACTATACTAGCTCAATATTGCATAAGAAATTCTGTATTTCTTATGCAATACAGAATTTAAAAGTTTGGAGCATTTGTATGTGAAATAAGAATATAAATCTGTATGATGTTTGTCTTTATGACTAGGGCTGACCATATTCAGATAGTGTCATTATAAATGCTAATAATAAAAATATATAGCTTATTTATATCTAATTTCTTATTAGATTCAAGATTACACTGCTTTGAAACTGATATAAAGAGAATTGATTCAACTTAATGCATTTTTTTATGATTCATCATATTGTTATCTGCATTAAGTTAAATTCCTTTCAGTATATTCACCTTCGTTCTCCTTTATTCCCAGCTAAAATTTGTGTGATGTATTATAAACCAACTAGTTAAATATTTTGAATGTGAATAGTAGAAGGTTCTTCAGAGATCTTTATTTCCTGAGTTTGGTTAGATAAAAAATATTTACATAAATTTATATGCATTAGCCATTTTCCATAACTCGTGAAAATTTGAAAGTTTACATCAGTACATCACTGCCATCAACTTGAATATTAATTTTTTTTTTTTTTTTTACTTGGTAAATACATGTTGCAACAATTGTTCATGCTACTAAGTTACCATTGGTAACTGTAATTGTCCCAGTACATAAAATTATTTGCTGAATAACAAATAATGGGTGTTGAGCTGTACCATTATTTTATTTTAAAGTGCTCAACTTTTTTTCTTGAAAATTCATTTTTAGTGGATTCTTTTTTTACAAAAAATTGTGCATTGCATTAAAAAAATTGAGTTTAATTGTGTGAAAAATGGAGTTGTGTTAAAAAAATTGAGATTAAAAAGATTTGGAACATTTAATACCTATCATAGAATTCATTTTTGGTAAGTTTGTGGTTTTTGCAGGAATTTCTTTTCCTTTAAAAAAATGAATGGACATGAATTTTATAACGTCTACTCTGTTTATTTCATTTTAGGAAAAGACATAAAAATGCCTACAATATCACAGATTCAGCTAGAATTATAATTATTTTTTAATACGTAAAATAGTTTTTTTTAAAAACTAATCCAAAAACTTTTTTGACAAACTTGGATAGGAACTCATGACTATAAAATTGTTATTTATTAATTTTGTTTAGTTTTATGCAAGTATATATAATAAAAATACAGGATTGATTATTTATAAAACAAAATGTGATTATTTTTATTAATGTTACTTTTATAGCTGTTATACATATCAGTGTTAGTAGAATATATTAGCAATATTGTTTTTAATTATATAATATTGTTGTTACTTTTGTGTTTCTAAGTGTCTATTATAATTAAAAATATTAAATTCAGTATATCTGGGTCAACCTATTTTGTACATTTTTCAGATTAAAAGTAAAAAAAAAAAATTAGTTTTCTTACTTTAAATTATTTGTAAAATGGGTTGTACTTATTGAGAATTAAATTAATACTTTTTTTCAATTACATATTATTACCCAATTTAACATTTTTTTTATGAATTATATTTACAAAAATTACTTATTTAATATTCTTTAAAATGTGTGAATTTTTTATAAGATTTTTTTTATATTGACCTCTAAAATTTTATTTTAAAAAATCAACAAGATGTAGTAGATAAAGAGTAATAATCCATTATTTTCTTTTTGGAAATTTAAGTACTCTCTAACCTCACCAATTATGTATTATTTTTATTTTGGATGAATTTCATGTGTATAAAGTAAACTTAACAAAATAAAACTTTGAAAAAAGTTCAATACTAAAACTAAAAAATAACAGTTATTCAACTCTAAATTTTATCATTTAAATTTTTAACCCTAAATTAACAAGTATCAACAATTTAATAATCTTTACTATCACTACTGACAAAAAATTAAACATTTAAAAAACTATATTAATTTTTAGTGTGTTTTTTTAATCTGTTTCTATTTTTTTAAAGTTCTTTGTTAATTTTGCTTAAGTGTAGATAGCCTTACAAGTAAACTACCACTTTAAGAAAAAAAGGTAAGAGGACTGCTACCTAACATTTACTAAGGCTCTCTGGAATGCTGAAAAAAATTGAAAAAGTATCTTTGAATCATCAAATATATAATTTTTCTTTTAAAAATCTTATCATTTAAATTATCTAAAAAAAGGCTTACACAAAGACATCAGTTTTGATGCTTACAAGACCACTATTAATTTTGATGTTTTGTTTTATAGAGGAAGTTCCTATACAAAATAAATCATCATCATCAGGCCATTTGGTGAACAGAAAGACTTAAACATATATAAGGAAATTTAAAAGAATAAAATAAGGATAGAAGTAAGAACCTTCTCCATTTCTTTAGATTTAATTAAAAATATATTAATTTAAATAAATTGGAAAACAAAGGACGTACTTTTTTAAGTTAGTAAAATTGGATACTGATGGTACCATAATGTGTTCTCTCAGTGCTCCACCACCATCAGAGCCAAAATACACTTTTTTCTTTTCTTTTTTTCTCGTCATCAGAGGGAAAAGCGGTACCAGCCACCATCTGCCTGCACAGATGGTAGTGTCGAGCTCTCATCAATTAAAAACCCTCCCCCTTGTCACACATGAAGACTAGACCCACTAAAAAGTATAACTCAGTCTCTGCAAATCCTACCAATCTGGTTCAACCAGCCTACAAATCTGGTTCACCAGCCAGGAGTCTGCAAGGTAGCAGAGTCCCACAGGGATCAACAAAGCTAGGCCCATCCATGACCGGCTACAGATGGACACACCTTCCCCACTGCAGGCTATCCCACACTTGTCTCCCTTACACTGACACTTCCTCACTAATGTCAGATTTATCCAAGACATAGAACTACCCCTCTCAAAAGTGGGATTCTCCTCTGTGATTCCTGCTATTATCTCAAAATTCTGTATGACTTAGCATTAAAATCCCCAGCAATGACTACCATTCTACTGGAATATCTGGAGACCTCAGCAAACAATCTGTCAACAACTCCAAAAACCTCTAGGGTGATGTTAGGGGATTGATAACAGCTGAAAACCACAAAATCCCCTGACATCCACCCAGACAAAACCATTGCCTCTTCCATTATCCACCATAGGTATTCCAGATACTGGGAAGCTAAGTGTAGCATCCCCAAGAGTGTCTGACATCCATCTGTAACCAGATACCACTGCCTTGTTTGGTTCAGAGACCACCATAACATTGGCTTCTCTTACGCTGACTAGCTCTCCGCAGGCATTCATAGAGAATCAGCTGCTGTTACTATTAATATTCAGGATTCTCAGTGTCAATTCCCACACAGCTTGCTGCAAGTCCTGTGGCCCTCCTTATCACACAATGCACATGTCATGTCACCTCTGTGCAATGGTACCTTCTGTAACCTGGTTTGCCACAGTTAAAACAGAGTGCTAATCAATCCAGACCCTTGTACTTAGATGTGACATGTCTGGCCTCCCAGCATTTGAAACATCAGATGATCTGAAACATCTGTCCTCAGATTATCTTACCTGCACTCAGCAATGAACCCACACAATGCATATCCTCTTTTCAACTATTGTTCTTGCCACTCTCTCCGTCATGAACATTAACATTTTTCATATTGCCAAATGCCAGTCTGACAGGCAAATTTTAGATCCTCAACAGCTTTACTTACACACTCCAGTATCATCTGGTCAGATCCTGGTATCTACATTTCTTTGATATGAACAACTGTCCTTCTGTCTGCCCTACTTTTAAAAAACTAATTTCTGTATTACCAACATTTTTCCTGCAGTATCGTTTTAAAGCTTCGGCAGTTTTAGCCTCATCTTTTATCATTACTTTAACCTCCTCCATAGAATCAGGACTTCACCAACTTCTTCCTCCTCAGGTATCTTCTCTTTCATATCCTTAAGCAAGTCAGTGTATGACTTACCTGTGGATTTGACAATGAGCATCTCATTCTCTGTCATTGCATGCAGTTTTTTTGTACAGTTGACACCAACCTTTGGTTTTTTCCAAGACTAAAATTCCAAAATTTTACCCCATCTTTTTACCGACATAGTCTTCTCGATGATATGCCAATTTTATTACTCAGAAGGATAAAGACTTGTTTCTCCTGACACCTGAGTTGCTATGGGGGACAATGGTTTTGATCACTACAGTGGATTTCTCTGTTGTCACCAAAACTGTTTTATGTTTTGCCAGCTCTTACACCAAGGTGTAATTAGTGATGTAGTTTAATATTCATTTTAACTTAAATACAGTAAAACCAAATTGCAGGATTACACGATTTCTTTTCTCAATGAAATTAAAAATATAAAAAATTATTTTTAAACTCCTTTAAAAAAAGGATGAAATTATTAATTCAACCCACATATTTTCTTTTGTATGTTCAATTCTTTCTTTTTAACGAACTGGTTTCAGTGATTAATCTTTTATTTTTTTGAGAGAAATAAATGTTGTAATCCCAAAGTAGGTTTATTTCTGACAGTTTTAATACCAAAATTTAAGTGTGAAATACTTTAGACAAATTACATGGTAATATATATAATTTGAGGATTTTTGTTAATTTTGGCTTTCATCAATGCTTAGTATCAGATAATTTAGCATAATGTAAAGTAATACTTAGGTTATATAGTAGTAATTCTGCTTTGCACTCTCCGAACTGTGTAATAGTCTGCTTAAAGAAGAGACTGATGTTTGGCAGATGATGATCTAATTTTTTGTATAAATAAATTATTTGTCAAATTTTGCATTCATTTGAAGTTTCTTATTTGCCATACTTCATGACATTTTCATTAAAAAGAAAATATCATGAACTATGAAGTTTTTTTTTATGAAAAACTTGTTTATTAAGAACTTTATGAGTTTTACGTAAAAAGTAGTTTTAAAAACTTAAAAGATTTTATCAAATTGTAATTTTAGTTAAAAATATTTCATTAATTTCAAATTTGTTTCATGATTTCATTCCTTATAAGAGTATTTCATTTTATTAAGAATAAAATATAACGTTTAGAAATACCTAATTATTGTCATGTTTTAAAAATTGAAAATATTTTCATTATGCTCTAGTATTCACTTTATAACAAGCTTACCATTTTATATAAAAATTTAAAAAAAACTGCAAAGGATTTCTCTGCTAGGTTTCTCCAAATGTTACTATTCTTCGGAAGAATTTATGTGTAATTAAAGCCACCTTGCTTGTGGATTGATTATATTTTAGAACTATAACACATTGCGTAGTTTCTGTGCTATATTCTATCTGGTTATTGAATTGTTTAATATTTCCCTATTGAATCAGCTAGTAATTTATTAATATAATGGTAATAAATTATTTCCAATATCATCTGTTTGATTATCAAATTATATGTGATAATTAGGTTATACCAAAAGAAGACTTGGAGAAGATACATACTTTGAATAAAGTGCAGATAATGTTTAGTTTTTTGTTTTTTTTTACATGCTTTTCTTTAACTTACAATAATTCAACCGTGTTCTCAAATCTTGCAGCCTTAATTAAACTCATTTTCCAACAACATTTAATGGTGAAATTTTACACCATGATGTAAGTCAGGTGACAGTACAATATTCCTTTGATAATTTCACATAGTTCTATATTTTATGTGTAGAACATTTATATATATAAGTTGTCAGAGATACAAGAGAAACATCTTGAGGAAGGTGGCTGAATCAATAAGAAATAGCTATTAAACTGATTGATTTTGACTGTCGATTTAATATGAGTAGATCAGGTAGCTGTTGAAGCAAATTTTATATAACTAGTGTAAATTTACCTTTGAAAATTTATGTACAGTAATAATCTGATTTAGCTATAAATAACCGTTATCATTTATATTAATGGAAACTAATTCTCCAGGTTATAATATAGAATAATAAATTTGCATAGAGATATTTGTTTATTTGCTAAAGAATAAAATCAAAAAATTAAAAACTTACTCGACAGTTTAAATACTGATACAATAAAAATAAAAATAAAAAAAAAAAAAATTTTTTTTTTCAAAAAAATTACTTTTAAAAAAATCTTCTATTTATGCATGATTAAAAAGAAAAGTCGGGGCCAGGCTTTAATTATGAAATCGTATAAGAGAAAAGCATATTTAATTTTTTTTTTTTATTCTATTTAATATTCCAAGACAATTCCCAGTAAGGATCTGAAAAATTTTAATGAGTCAACTCAAAGTAAGTAATTTATGACTATATCACAGAAATTTTTGTTCTATAATTTATTCATTAATCATAATTTCTATTAATCTGACATCACTTCAACCCACATTATTTTTCTTGTCATGAATCAGCTCCAGATAGTAAGCTTTATTATTTTAAAGCTTTCATTATTTTAAATATTTGAAAATGTCATTTTTAGATAAGATATTTACATAGTCTAATTATAGTAAATTATACATTTCAGTTGAAGATTTCATTAAAAATGTTGTCCTCAAATCCTTTTAAGATTTTTCACATCATTAACTTTTTAAATACCATACTTCAGCAAATTTAAGCAGTACAGGTAGCAAATTATATAATATGATGACTCATATTCTAAGTTACAACTGCTAACCTTTTAATACATAACTTGTTCAGATACTTGTTTATAGATTTTACGTATACTTTTTTAAGTTTGTTTTTATTACAGTCAACGATAATTACATTTACAAAAAAAAAACAGTCATTCTGTTTCATCTTGTTGATTTTTATTTATATTATTTTGAAGGTTTACTTCTTTTCTATACTTTATTATTGGCCTTAATTAAATTTTGACTTTTAAGGTTGTAATTACTTTGGTTGTGATAACTTAAGTAAATAAAAGATTATATACATTTTAAAAAGCAAGATATTTTGATGTTTAATAAATTAATTTGAATTAATTCTTTAGATGTATTTCTTATTTTTAATTGCCTTTTTTATGTATTAAATTATTATAAAAAGACTACCTGATACAGAACATTGTTTAATAACAGCTGAGAGTATGGAAAAACATTATTTTGAAATTTTCATGTATGTGGAGATTCAGAATTCAGGCAAGTAATGAATAAATAAATAGATTGAATAGATATTGGGTTTTTAATCTAATCTTTTACACCTTAACTGGCAATTGTTAACATAATTGAAGTACTTTAATGTCCTTGAGGTTCTTTGTAACTATCATTAGCAGGACTTAATTTTTACTAGTGTTTTTTTATGTTTAATGAGTATTAAGTACAACTAATGAAATTAATAGGTTTTATGGATTGACCATATTCTCAGCTCTTAAATTTCTGATTTATAGTGATTTATAACAAAATTAATCCCAAGTATTGTTCAAAACAGAATACAGTTGTATTAATTAAATTTTTTAATGTTGAAAAACAATTTTGAAAACTTTGAGAATTTGTTTTTCCCAAACTAATAGTATTTT
Organism: Lycorma delicatula; assembly: GCF_047948215.1. Lineage (NCBI taxonomy): Eukaryota > Metazoa > Arthropoda > Insecta > Hemiptera > Fulgoridae > Lycorma > Lycorma delicatula. Next base: position 89,492,326 of record NC_134463.1, on the reverse strand, counting down.
TTTTAAATTTGACATGTTAATTTTTTATTGTTATATTATAGTTAATACTGTAATATAACATATAGCATTATTATAGATTTCATATTTACTCTCCATTTAATATTTTACAATTTTATTGCTTAAAAAAGAAAATCTGTAATTATTTTTATTGAAATTTTGAATGTTTTATTTGAATACACATTTTAATTTTGTAAATTCAGATAGATTACGCTCTGTCAATAATACAGAGCAAGTTATTAGATAAATTTTGGACTGAAAAGGATATAACCAAACAATGTTGTTTTTACCTAGTAGACTCATAAATTTACCAACGGTATGACTGGAGTAGTTGAAGATAACTGTAATCATCCAATAAAACTATGGAAATATTTTTTTCTCTAATAAAAATTTTTTTTTTTTTAATTTGCTGTGACCAAGGAGATCATTTGTTGACGAATAGGATTTAAGTACGTAATTGTTGAAGATTTTGAAATACGTCCACTGATAATGTATACCGGATAGAAAGTTTCTTGACCAAACAATAAATACAACATTTGGAGATTTTCCAAGATTTATATTGATTTATTGAGCCAGATGGAAAAATATATTTATTAAAATGCAAATCTGGTCACTATTTTTTTTAACTTGAAGATGAATAGCAGCAAACAAACTGACCATTCATCTCTATTAACTGGATGACTGGTTTTGATTGACTTGTGTGTGTGTGTGTGTGTGTGTGTGTGTGTGTGTGTGTGTGTGTGTTTAGTTAAATTATTTAATTTTTAAGATCAAAATTTTATTATTACAGAACTTAGTTAAGCTTAAAGCACTCGTTTACTGATAGTGTAGAACCTAGTTGTATGAAATTACTCATGATTAATCATCCAATATGATTGGATGATTGTATTAAATAATATGATTGTTTAAAGTACAAACAATTAATTAAATATCTGTTTCAAACTTATATTACATGGTTGTGCTCATATTTATGTGTGGGTGTTATACTCTAATAATATGCCATTACATTAATGTATGTAATTTTATACATTTTATTTTTAATTATAATTGATGCTTAACCAAACATATTTCAGTATAAGTATATGATGCATGCTAATTCATAAATAATAATTTTGTGTTTGTAACAGTTATTTGTTTCATATACCTGTATATTTACCATTAATTTTTACTTTACATTTACATGAGAGTAGGTATAGGAATAAATTTTTGATATTAATATGAAAAATAAAAATAGAACAGCTATGTTAATATTGCTCATGCAGAACATCACTAAATTTTATATAATTATTACGTGAAGTTTTATTTATTATTACGTACATATAACTTAGTGTGTTCCTGATGATGGAAATTACTTTCTGAAAGCGCTTGGAAGTGTTACATATATAATTGTTGGTAAACGGTTTATATATTTATTATAATTGTATATTATACCAACGGGCCATGTTAAACAAAATTAATAAAAAAATATGTATTTGGAATGATAGTATAAATATTCTGTACATATTCAAAATACTTAAAGAAATTTTATATAATTTGTTTTCAAGAAAATATAAGTAATATGTATCCTTTTTTCACAATATTTCACATTTCTATAGGATTATCATAATTGATTTGAACATTATTTTCTGTTGTTTCTAACATTATCACTAACATTCGTAGCTGACACATTTTGACCTCTGTTCCCAAAACTACTTTTTAGTAGACTGCTAAAAGTAGTTCTGAAGTAGGTATTTTAAAATATGTCAACTACTAATGTTGTGGTGACAATGCTAGGAAGGACAGAAAATAACACCCAGATCGATGTATGAGTGTGTGTATATTCAGTGTAACAACCTCATTTATTCCATTCATCTGAACTTGCTGGACCAATTCACCATCAAGATATTTTGAAGTCCATATACTTGCATTATTTATTTCTTTTACAAAAATTTAGAACCCCATTTCTTTTCTAATATTACAGTCCAATTTTTTTTAAATTTCAAACTATATTATGTAATACATACTGTGTAATGAGCTTAATTTATTCATTTTTTTCAAATGAAAAAATTAACTGTAAGTAAACTCTTTTATGGGAGGGGTACAAGTTAGAAAGATATACTTGTATGCAAATAAAATTTCTTATCACAAAATCATATTACATTCAGTCTTGACTTTGAAGAAATGTGAATAATATTGTTACTTTTGTATTTTGTCAGTACATTTTCTTGAAAATTAATTTTTATTATAAGTAAGTTTGAATTTATTATTAATGTATTATATATAATCATTAAAATTTATTTCTTGTTAATTTCTGTATTTACAGTTTACATTCCTGTATTGACATCACAACAAGTAACAAGTGACAATGTCACATAGATGACATCAAATGTGAACTGTAAATACAGAAATTAACTAGAAATCACAATGATTTGTATTATTTTAATGATTATATATAATACATTAATAATAAATTAAAACTTACTTATAATAAAGATTAACTGTGTAACTTTGTCACTTGTAAACTGTTGTGATGTCAACAGGCTATATGACATCTCTGGATTAACCAGACTTGTATTGATCCAAATGTCCCGCCCTGTCCAAAGACAAATAAAAAGGTACTACTTGTTTTTTCAGTGTAAAAAGTGTATCATACTAATAAATCAAGCACCTATCACAATAATAAAGCAGAACTTACCAATTGATAGATGTCGTTTAGTTAGATCATCTTCCTTTCTATTTATTTATTTATCAACAAGTATTACAAATGATCTTTTTTTAATAGTAGTAACATAAGTAGTGATGGACTAAAAGCGGTATTTTAATCAGTAGTATTGTGTATAAATTTATTATTTGGTTCATTTATTAATATTTTTATTGATAGTCAAATTGAAAAGAATTGTTTTTTTTTCAATTATTTGAAAGATTTTTATATTCTGGCATATGTTATTAATTATTTTTCATTGTAATTAGATTATTATTTATTAGTGAGATTTTATTATTAATATTAATAAGCAATGTTTTTTTATGGTTTTAAATGATAAATTTTACTTATTTATTTTTTAATTTTGTAAAATATTACTGTATATTTTTTTAGATGTTTAAATGCACATATTTTGTTTTATTATTATTTTAGGTTTATTAGTTCTTTCTCTACTCTAACATTACTGTTCGGTCATTTCCAAAATGTACTAGAGCAGTGGTTCTCAACCTGTTTTTGACTTAGGCCTCTGTTTAAATTGCCTTTAGACTCTTAAGTATATGTCATGTTCACAGGATTTCTCCTGATCTGATAACATACTAACATAAAATTAAATGACCAAAATGTTTAAAAAAATGACACTTCAAATAATTTTATTTAAAACGTGAATAAATTTGAAAATATATTTTTAAAAAAAGGTACTTTGTTATTCTTTAAAACACCTTAATGTTTTTGGTTTCAGTTAAGGTAGGTTGTTCTCAACATCCAATCACTCATAATGGTTTGATTTTATACTTGGAAAATTTTTGTATTTATCAAGGACAAATTTATTTATCTTTTAAATATCATTTTTCTTGGTATATTAGGTAAATACATAAAGAATTTCACTGTCTCTGATCCCTGGTTAAGTAGTTATCATGGTTAAAACAGAAAACTACAGCCTTTTTTTAATAAAACAGCATTTTTCGTAACTTTCATCACATCAAAATATAAAAAAAGGAAATAATGAAATAGTTAGCAATTTATTTTGAAAAATAAATCATAATTTTCATTACATATAAAAACGTATCAAAATTTAAAAAAATTGAATTTTTGATTAAAGCTTAACTTTTGTTAGGCAGCCAAACATTCAGGAAAGGTGATCTTGAAATATTAAGATGTATCACATAAAATGTATAATTATTTGAAAATAAATTATTATTAATTTTTATTCCAAACATGATTCAACCAAAATTGGATAGACATCAGGGTAATACAAATTTAAATAATCCCTTTCGGCACACCAGAAGGCGGAGGTAGATTTTACCAGTGCTAAGTAGGAGATAAAAAAGATTTCCACCTTAAAGTTAAGAAAAACTTCAAATTTACTCAATACGACAATGATTGCATGTTGAATAAAGTTTCATATGTTTAGTGTACAACAAGCTCCATCTTATCTGAATTTCGCTGTGGCTGATTTCACCACTTGTAATTTTTTCGTAAAATGCATTTCCAGAGATTATTTTGATGATAGTGTTACATCCAAATATTTGTAACTGTTTACAACTTCTATTCATTCTTTTCCACACCACCACTTTTCATGTTTTGTTAATTTCCCCCTTTCTGAAAAAATATAATTTTTTATTTATAAAGATTTAACTGTAAATTCCACTTCTGGCAGTACAGTAGAAATCCACTTACATTCCTCAACGATGAAATTGGATCTTCTGCTAGCATGACAATATCATCAGCATAAGCTAACAACTTTATTAAAATGCCTGCTACATAAACTCCCCCTTCCACAACCATTTCCTATTACTTCAAAATTTCAATTTGATAAACTATCAGACAGTTTTTGAGGAAGAAAATCTTATAAAAACTATAACATTCATATAATATAATATAGCATCACTCATATAATAAATTAATATGCAGTTTTCATTATTTTAGAATTTTTAATGTGCAATTTAATAAAATATTTCAATCATGGCTGAGGTTGCAAGATCCTGAAAAAGTAGTTTAATGATAAAATTAGGGGGTTATTTCTTATTTCAATATTCTGAACTAATAAAATTAGAAATATAATTTTTCAATTATATAGATAGAAGCATTCTTCTTGAATTTCTTTCTACAAAAATAACTACACAATAAATATCAAGAAGGCACATAAATATGCAGTTTCTCTTAGTCTATGATTATTCAAATAAATAATACTAATTCAAAATCACCATATATATAATGTATTCAAAAATTAAAAACTTCTTATACATTGTTGGTACGATAGATAGAAAATCCGTTCTTTACTTCTTTTACAAAACTGATGTTATTATCTGATTAATGCTTTATAATTTATAATTCTATAAATATTTTTTGAAAAATCTGATTTACTACCAACAAAAACAGTGTATCGGATTCTATTTTTTCCAATAAAAGAAGCTAAGCTACATTTAGTGAAAACAGTTTTCCATCATATTACAATTTCTTTAAAAGAAAACGAACATGCTTTCTCTTTCACAACACAAAAAACCATTAATATCATTCAAAAAGAATTACAGTTGACTGAGGAAACGTCTTTAGTTAATTTGAATGCAGGATTTTCTGTGTTATTTATATCAATCTCGTTGCAGCCATAAAAAAGTGATAAAAATATAAGAAAATAAAAAATATATTAATTTACAATTATAGTTATTTTGATTATTTTAATTTAATTTTGAGAAATATAGGAGGAGTCAAAAAAACTTGCAGTTAACATGGATTACTACAGAATATAATAAAACTACAACACTAATAACATACACATATTGTACTAAACAATATAATATGTTTTCTAATATAATAGAAATCATCAGTTGAATAGAATACATTATCAGTTAAAAATTTTTTTTCTGAAAATGTACTCCTGAAGTTGAAAACCACTGATCTAGATGATGCAAATAATATGCTTGCTAGTATGTTAACACAAGACATATGAGTATGAGTAATTTCTACGTATACTGCTATTAGTTTCAAGTACTTTATAAAAGAAATTTATGTTAGGAAATTAATTTCACTGTAATCTAAATCAGTTATAATGAATTTAGAACCTTATAGAAGCAAAGATGGATCCAGTGGTGAAGCAAATGGACAATAATCTTCTTACAAAAAAACTGAGGAAGTACAATTTTTCTATTGTATGAAGGTATTATTTAGTGTTGAATTTAGAATTTACATGTTAATAATTGTGAAATGTGCAAGTGCAACAAGCACATCATTCAGTATTGAAGAAAAATGAAAAATAATCATCACTAAGTGTCTTTTTTTAAACATAACCTTCAGAATTTTAGTACTATGTGGGAAACTGAAGTATATTTAGAAAATTAAGATAATTAATCAAAGTGTAATAATTAACAGCTTAAAAATCCAGTAGAGTATAGAATATGTATATTGATTTGTTTAATTTACTGTTAATTAATTTTGTATTATATAATTGATCTAATAAAAAAAATACAACTGAATGTTTATAAAATATTATTTTAATACTGAAACTATATTTTTTGAGAATTCTTCCTGTGGGATCTGATTGAAGAGTTTAATGTTAGGTGAATGTGATGTGTGGAATTGTGCCAAACATCTCGAGGGTGGGAGAATATATTCCTTAAGGGTAGCTAAATCTGTACTCAGATGATTTTTTTTGTTTCTCATTCTTTGCATTTTTGTTTCTCTTTGTTTGCATTCTTTGTTTCTCATTCTTATTCTTTGCAGCTTACATAATTATATACACTTAAGGTGATAACAAGAAACCATTAATATATTCTCACTTATGAATCTTCCTTGGGTCAGTCATCTTTCTTTACAGTGCATTCAATTACAATAAATTTTTACAATTTTTTTACTATTAGACCTTCTTTGGATTAGGAAATCAGAGATTAGGTGTATACTTGCAATTGGTCCATTCTAATGATGTAGGGAACTGTGGAGTGAGAGCATCTAGCACAGTCTGATTTGAGCGTAGTCTTATCTTTAAACCAAGAACAGTACCATTCAGTAACTGTACAGTGCATCTGTAATTAAATTGTCAGTCTAATTAATTAGGAAAAACTTATCAGGTTTAATAAAAATAAAACTAATTTATTGACAAGGGTTGGAGGGTTATTGTAAAGTATATTGATTGATAACCCTGAATTCTAGTAAAGGAGCCAACAGACTCTCCATAATAAATTACATTTTTTATTTGTATCTATTTATTTGCAGTTGTATTTTAAAAAAAATATAATACCTGATTACAATTTCCTTTTTTTTATGATAATAAGAATTTTTATAGTAAATGAAAAATGCCAAGCCTGAGAATTCAAGTCTTCCAGATGATAGATAGAAATACTGTTACGGACACGTCCATTTCATCTACAAGATTTTGGATTCAATCCCAGCTTGGCTTGGCATTTTCCTCTGATACTAATTATTGGGGTTGGCAAGAACGTAATTTTGGTTTTCACAAATAGATAGCTATATGTTTGTTTTGTGTATTTAAGCTGCTTCCAAGGAACCAAACGATCAGTTCAGAGACAGATGTTTACTGTCAACAAGAAAAGAAACTGAAGGAAACAATCAAAGAAAAACAGCGAGAATTGGAAAATTACAATGGAATCATCTTCCACCAAGACAGTGCAAAGCCTTACACATCCTGGTAACTCATGGAAAATTATTGGAGCTTGGTTTAGCCCACCAACCCAACCCGGTGGGCTAAATGCAAAATAGATTTTTAATAAATTATTTTATTTATTTATATATATATTTAGACTGTCCTGTGCTTCACAGGTGTAGTCTACATAATAATTTGTACAGATGTCATTTGAATTTTTAAAACATATGTTCAGTTATCGAGATATAAGTTATTTCTCAATAACTGTGATATAAAAGTTAAATTTCCCGATAACTGTGATCTGATTGATTTAAAAGAGTACCTGATGCATGCAACAGTTAAATCCTCAACCTACTAACACATACCTCGTTTGAAATGTGACAATTGGATGAAAGTTACAAAGTTACATCCCATTGAACCCCCCCCCAAATAACCTCCTAGGAGCACCCCGATGTTACCAATTGATGTTCGGTAATGAGATTGGATAGGTTGCTTTAAGGGAGGTCGAAATTTTTTTTCAAAGCGCTTAGACCGACCGTTTTCGAAATATTTGGGATTTTATCCCAAAATTCGGATTTTCTGACATTTTTGATCTGGTTGACCGAGAGTGTACCTAATGCATGAACAAGTTAAGCCTTCAACCTACTAACACTTAGCCCATTTGAATCGTGAAAATCGGACGAATGGTTACAATATATACCCAAAACATCGGATTTGGTTATCATTAGTTGATCGAGAGTGTGTCTGTTGCATGCAATAGTCACCCATGTAAGAGAAGTCGAACATTTTACAAACCTGAAGGAATCTACCGTGCTCGAAATATTAGGGATTTTTGTATCCAAAAATTCGAATTGGGAATATTTTTCACATTTTGAATGGCGTAATTTTACAGATGTGATACACATAAAATAAATGTATATCCTATTCAATTAAAAAAAAAATTAGGTAGTTTATTCCGTCAATTCTAATGCACTAGTTTTTTGGCTGAAAGGTTATTCTTATTGTTATTTTCTACTGTCTATGTGTAATAATTATGATAATATTTTTAAGATATTTAAAATTGTCTTTGTTTCATCGCTGCCCAAGAATGTAATGGCTCATATCAGCGCACAGGATTATCCTTTGTAGGTAGGCTAACCATACATCCGGGATTAGCCCGGACAGTACTGGTTTTTTTTAGTACTGTCCGGGTTTTGAGAGGTGTCATTTTGAATTTTGTCTATTCGTTTTTTGTCTCATCGTTTAACAATGGTTAAAAGAGAATGTGTGTTTAATGTTAATCTGCAACAGGAATACAAATTTTTTAAATTGTGTAATCACAGTAACAGTGAACATGTTTATTGGACACTATGTACTGGAGAATTTTCTGTTGCACATAAAAGGAAAGGGTGATACTGATGACTACGTGAAAACAGCTAAACATAGCAGTGCTATTAATGCTGCTGCTTCAGCAAACATAAGAAATTTTTTTTAAATTCAGAGATAGGAATAACAATAACAGTGATCTGGAGTATGCTGCTAAATTAGCTACATTTTCATACCACACTGCTAGACACAAAGTCAAGTTTTAAAACATCAGACTGCACATCTAAACTGGTTAAAAATTTATATGACCCAAAATTTTCATCCCTAGAACCAAAACCGAGGCAATTATTGTTACGTTATTTCACCACTTATATTTTATTGCGTTCTTTGGAAAAAATTAATTATGTAACAGTAATGATGGATAGCTCAAACAGAAGTGAAGTAAAACTTGTTACAATTGTTGTAAGATATTTCAGTCTGGAGGGAATTCAAGTTAAATTTTGATGAAGTGTCAGGTGTAACTGGTCAAATTTTGACTCTGTACCTTTTGCAGTGTGTGATAAAATACAAACTTGAAGAAAAGTCGGTTTTTTATACTGCTGATAACACTTAACAGTAATTTTGGTGGTGTGAAGAGAAAGAATGAAAATGTGTTCAGAAAAGTTCAAAATGATTTAGATAGACCTGTTTTAGGAATTTTTTGTTTAGCCCACATTGTATACAATTCAGTACAAACAACGTGTGATTCTCTACCCCTGGACATAGAAGTTGTTATAAAGATTTATAAATATTTTCACATGTATACAATAAGAGTAACAAGACTTTAAGAGTTCTGTGAATTTGTGGAAACAGATTACAAAAGTATTATACCACAGCAGCACAAGGTTTCTTAGTTTGTTACCTGCAATAAAAAGAATTCTTTCCATTTTTGATGACCTAAAATCATACTTTTTATCTTGTGACAAATGCCCAGAATTATTATTGGATCTTTTTGAAAATCTAGAAAGATTTTAAAATTTTTATATGGTACTTTACAATTATTTAATAATGTAGTTCTGAAATTGGAAGCTAATTCTGTCACAGCAACAGAAGCATTTCAGACATATTCTGAATTAATTTGACAACTTCAGGAAAGAAAAACCTACAAATTTATACCATCATCTTCTGCCAAAGAATTGCTGTGCACTCTAAAAAAAAATAATTATGTTCAAGAACAAAAATTCTTCTCAGGCATAGACAATTTTTATAATTCTAGTATCTAATACTTGAGTTGTGGAGATCCAGTTTGTAAGTTTCACTGGATAATAATATAAAAAAATATATGAAAATTTTGAACATAAAATTTTTTGTATTTTTATTTTTAAAATAAAATTTTATGTACTTTTAATTTTTTAAAAATGTGTATATGTAATTTAGTAGGCATACAAGGAAGTCATGTGATGTCCACATCAGATTTTTCTTTATGATGTGGAAGGGCTAATAATGACCATAGCAGTCGATGCCCCAAAAACTTAAAAAAAAAGAAGATAATACAAGCATTTTTACTTATGTAAATATATATATGTATATACAAGTATGTATTCGTGTAAAATTAATAAGGGTAAAGGAAATAATTTACTGAGCATTAACACACGAATCAATTCATCACTATTAATTTAAATAATTAAATAACAAATATTACTGTATTGCTGTTGACTAATGTTTTTACGGAGTTAGGTACGCTAATCTATTACCAAATTTACAAGTCAGCATAATCATATACCCTCCTATTGCTTCATCAGGTAACAAGGCTCAAGAACTCTGGCCCAGTTAACACTATGTATTCAAAACAGTTGAAAAGTAATTTTTTTCAAGTACTATTCATCAACTTCACGGTTGAAGAGGGAGTACATAGTTATAAAGAACATAGATTTTTATACTATTAAAAGTGTCGTCTATTAACAATAGCTATTATACTGTAATTAACAGTAAATAATTTGAATTATACTAATTAATAATTAATTAATATGATTTATAGTGTAATGAATGCATTATATAATTTTTTTTATATATGACACTGTAACAATCATATTAATCTCCTCCCATCTATAATTGTTACAAATAATAACAGATCGTGCATTTTATACGACCTGATAAGGTATAAAAAAATGCTGTAACTAATTTCTTGTTACACTGGTTTTGTTAATACAATACAGAGCTTTAGTCGAGTCATGTAAATTAACCCATAAGGATCAATTAAATGATCAATATGTTTATTTATAAAAATATAATTTCAATGAAACTATACTGTTTAATTTCTGGAATAGTTCTTCAAATTAATGCTGAACTTAAAGGTAAATTTAATTATATATTATTACACTGTACACTTAGAGTGCTAAAATAAACAGACCTGTCAATTTTAGATAATTGATTTTTTTATTTAATCAATAACACACATTTTAAGAATAAAACAAATTCATATTAAGTAGTTAACAAATATTAATGGTTGATGTGGCATGATCCTGAGCAAAACAATAAACTGTATATCTTAACAATCTGATGAATCTGTAACACTTTATCACTTAAGTCATAATTAATAAACCAATTCCTGATTGATGAATACATTTCTGTCGACAAAATCCCAATAAGTTCAGATCTCCCCATTCTTGTCGTTCTTTCCTTTCCTGAAAATAATAATATTTGATTTATCTAAATTTATGAATAGATTCCATCTCACAAAAATTCTTTAATTTGTTAATCAATTCCTACAAAACATCCGATGAAGGAGCAAGCAACTCAGTTTATCAGTATAAAGAAACAATCTTACAAGAATTCTATTAAATTACTCTATCCCTCACAAAAAAAAAATGATGAAAGCTCTTAATAAAATAGACAGAAAAGTAACAGAGAAAACAGACAGCCTGGCTTAACTCTATCTGGATTTTTCTAAATTTCTTTGAAAAGCCGCTTTTATACAACTCATAATACATTGTAAAGTCCATTTTAAACATTTATAAATTCTGTTTAAGACACACAATTATTCACATAACACATTAAAATAACTGTTTCCTGTTAAAATTATCAAAAACCGCTTTGAAATTTATAAAAAAAAATTCCATCGAATATTTTAAGTGTCCATAAAAGAAATGTTTACAGACAAGAGACCCTTTTTTAGGTAAGAAAGCTACTTATTGTAATGGATACTTCCGGAAAAATTCGACATTTCTTCGCGTTTCACATCCCCCGGATCCCAAAACCACCGTCAGTTCAAAACTTTATAATATACATTTATTTCACTTTCTTGTGGACACATTTAATGCCGTAATTTTGCGCCAATCGCTTTCAAATTGATACATAAAATATAACGACCAAAAATCTCGGTCGAGTTCGTTAATCGGAAAAATCGGACCATAGGAGAAGAAATGGAAGAGCTTTTACAAGAAAAAAATATCGCTATAACTTTCCTATTAAGTAAAATATCGAATTCGTTTAACGTTTCTACTATTCTTTGGATAAGGGCCTATCCAAGTAAAGTTTTACTTACTTGGTTGGTGATATCACCACCCATGGGGTGGAAAAAATTGGGTTTCAAAGATTAAAAATATCATACCTACCTTAATAGGAACATTATCGAATCGGTTTAAAGTGTTCGTTATTCCTCTAAACATTACCTAAAACTTTTGTCTGAAACTATTTTTGATGTGACCAACCCTTACGTCAAGGGATGATCAAAATGTTGCTGGAATTGTAAGAAGATGGGGCTTGTCGTATGCTAAATGTGAAACTTTTTTTCACATACAACCATTGTTGAGTATATTTGAAGTTTTTCTTAGCTTTAAGATGTAAATCTTTTTTATCCCCTATTTAGCACCGGTGAAATCTACCTCCGCCTTCCGGCGTGCCGAAAAGGATTTTTTGTAACAGGAATATAATTTGATTTTGTAAGCATATGGAGCTCCTTATAGTTCAAAATTTTACTGTAGATTTTTAATAAAATCTCCTTAAAATTATCTTAGTATTTATAAAACTTAAACGTAATTCGGTCAATGTCTGGCGTTTTAATTTTTCAAGCGCTATTCTAATTTCTTATCGTAATTATTCCGTAAAGTAAACAATTCTCTATGGGGCGGAGCATACATAACCGTGATAGAAGCACGATGGGGTGTTAATAAGTCCATAAATCTAGTTCCCCAGTCATATGCCTTTATACTTGGAGAGGATTTGACTACATAAAATTTAAATTCGGAAACCTAAATTCATAAAAAAAACGAATCCTAGGAATCACGAACTCAAATCTATCTTTTAAGTATCAAGATGTTATTACAGTCTCTTTTCTTACACAAAATTTTATATTCTTTACAGATCATTAGATAAGCCTGTTTACTGTATTCAAAATTCTTTTTTTTTTCGAAATTACAAAACATACGAAACTTCATTTTCACTTGCATCACTTACTTTTCCTTCTTTCATTCAACAACAGTTTCCTAAAATTAGCTTATTTAAGCACTAAACCTTCAATAAACTCACATAATGATTTACGCTCAAAGGAACAAAAAATTCGATATTTTTTCTTACACACAACTTTAGATTTTTTAATCCAAAACAATTTAGCAAAAAGAGGTTGTGTGGAAACTGCCTCAACCATATTTAAAATTAACTTAACCTCTTACGCCATAAGGTTCGAGTAAATTTCTACTAACATTAAGAAATCACGCAAAACATCGATACATTCTGCACTCGCACAACAAACATTTATTCCAGATGAATCTCGCTGAATAACCTATGTAAATTCTGAACTACGATCTACTATTTAATATTATAATATAAAATTAACACAGCTCAAGAATTTCTATACCTTCACTGTTGAATTCTAAGTCGATTGACAATCCACTATTTTCCTGCTCTTATCTAAGAGTGTTCTTTTAAATTCTACCATTTAAATCTTTGATAAACATGTGATAGTCAGAGAAGCCCTCTGGGGGTAATTATCCACATTCAAATAAAATACAACCGCTGATGTAAAGTGGTATCACATAATATAATAATAGTCATTATTATATATATTGCTTGTATAATAGAAGCAATATACATAATATAATAATAGTCATTATTATATATATTGTATAATAGAAGCAGTCATTTACAAGTTGTATTTTATAGTCAAATATAACTTGTATTTGATTTCTACCAAATTTCTAGTTCGAACTTGTACCAACTAAATTACATTTCTTATATACAGCGATCAAGGATTCACAATGTTTCATTAATAGATTAATAGTTCAATTAATAAATAAACTTGTTCGAGTATAAACTTTTAAGAATGAATATACTGAGATAGCAAAGTATATTATACACATATATATATATATATATATATATATATATATATATATATATATATATATATTAACTTAAATGTAATTTATTTAAGTTTATTTTCCTCTTGATTAGATAGAATTAAACATAATAAGAAGATATATTTTACTTAAGAATATTATCTTTATTAATCTCTTGGGTTAATCAACCAACTACACAAACTAATAAATTAAATTCACTACATTTCACTTAGAATTCTCTAAGCTTCCTCAGGTAACAATACACATTCATACACACATAAAAAATAAGTATGTAAGAGAACTTTGTATCGTGTGTGTATGAATATGTATTGTCACCTGAGCAAGCTTAGAGAATTCTAAGTGAAATGTAGTGTATTTAATTTATAAGTTTGTATAGTTGAATGGTTAACTCAAGAGATTAATGAAGATAATATTGTTAAGTAAAATATGTCTCGCTGTTACGGAGGACATTCAATAATTAAAGAGACAAATTGATGTTGAAATGAAACAGTTTGTAGAAGGAATTTTGTACTTTCATGACTTAAGGTTGGCATCACTGGGGTGAGATGAGAACAGCTGAAGGATAAAATTTGTTTTGTTTATAACCTCAAAATTGCATTTAACGATGGCGTGTCCGCTTGAAGTTTCCACATTAATTGAACAACGTTCAGTGATCCGTTTTTTGCTTTCTGAAGGTGAAAACCCGGTTAAAATCTGTTCTCGAATGATTTTGCAGTATGGTGGAATTTGTATGAACCGTGGAAATTTTTATAAGTCAGTAGAATAGTTCAAAAACGGTCGAACCTCGTTGACTGACGAGCAACGTCTTGGCCGGCCAGTTGCAGTGTCAACTCCTTCGTTTGAAGCCCGCATTAACAACATTATTCGTGAAGACCTACGTATTATAGTTGAACATAACAAAAACTGTTGCAGTAAGTGTTGGCACAGATCATAACGTAAACAGTAACAAGCTCAAGAGTACAGCAAAACAAGTGCAAGGTGGGTCCCGAAAGTGTTAACACAACGACACAATGAAACAAGACTCAAAGTATGTACAAACTTGAAAGAACGCTATGAAAGGTAAGGTGACCTTTTTCTAAACAAGATTTTAACGTGTGATCAAACTTGGGTTCACCATTTTGAACCAGAGTCCAAAAGACAAAGCATGGATTGGAAGCACACCAGCTCACCTGTCCGGAAGAAATTCAGAACGCAAGCATCAGTGGGAAAAGTCATGTTAACCGTCTTTTAGGATGCCCAAGGTGTCGCCTTCTGTGATTATTTGGAAAATCAACGTACAATAAACACTGTCTACTACTCAGGCATGCTGATGTGATGAAAAATATAAAGCAACAGTGAGAGAAAAACATAATGATTTATTATTAATTATTAACCTCTGATTGTAAAAAGAGTTTTATAATAAATAATAATTCAATAATAAAAATTTTTTAAAATATGAAAAACTCAGAAGTTATTAATAAATCAATACATTTAAATTTTTTAAAAATATGTATATATACGAATTCTCGGATTCGAACCGATGTGTGCGTGGTTACGGATCCTACACGTTCTCACTTAACACCACATATCTACTTGACTGACGTGAAGCAAAATTAATATATAAACTAATATAAAATACTGATAACGATGTAAAGATGCTGATAACAGTAAAATGTGATGCAATGTTGTGTCCCCCACAATGTAATTGTCCACTTTATTAAATAATTGGAAGATCGTATCTCACTTTCAAATGAAATAAGTTTAGATGAAGTACAGCAAAAAAGTGTATATGTAATTTGATAGGCGTACAATTCATGTGATGTCCACATCAGACTTTTTTACATTTAATATTGTGTTTTATCACAACAAAATAACTATAAATTGCTGAAAAGAATCTCCTTTTCCAGAAAAGACCTAAACCTTTCCTTCACTTCAATTATCCCTTACCTTATCTTCAATTTTTTCCGCGAAAGAACAAAATTTAATCACAATTCTATATTTATTTTGGTCTCCTGCACCGTCTGAAATCTAAAATCTTCAACATAGGGGAAATGCTGATTTTTTTTTAATTTCATCAAATAAGAATTGCGCTGTTTTAGACCTTTTTTATCTGAGATTCAATAAAATAAAATGTTAACAAATTGTAACTATAAAAATGCACGCTGAATATATATATAAACACGCAAGTCGTTTGATTAAATAAAATTGTTTTGTAAGATTTGGAAATAGAAGATTCTCTCTGCAAAGTAGTCGTGATCAATAAACATAAATTATTTAATTATTTTGGTTTTTTATCCAATTCATTTTTTAAAGAAAAATATTTTTAGCTCTCCTTTTTTCCAATTTTTATTTTTCATTTTTTTTTTTTAATTTCTAATTCACTTTTTTTTACAAAAGCTGCAGATATCGAATTTAGGTTTTTTAAACGCAAAATTTGTTTCTCTGAAAAATTTTAAGTATGTTTTATATTTCAAAGAAGCTTAATTATGAACAGTGTTCCAAAATGACTTTTTTCAACTCAAAAAAATCTCTTTAACAGTTAGTTCAGCGTTATTAAAGCATAATCTTTTAGATTTTTTTCCAGATTAATGGCTAATGCTATAAGGAATATTTTTCAAATACATTATTGCTAATTCCTGTTAATTATCCTCGACTTTTCTACGATTGTCATGCTTACCTCTTTTATTTTCAAAGAAAAGGTTATTAACAACTTTTTTATGTGATTTTCTTAAAACAGATATTTTTAATAATTTTATAATAAAATAACGACGAACACACTTATTTTTAAAATATAATATCAACAGAATTCTTTTTTTGTCTTAGATTCAAAAGTTAACAATTTCTCTTTAGATTTTCAGCCAGACTCATGGATGTATGTATTTCGTTCTTTCAAACAATTATCATAAAAAGTTTGAAAAATATTACTCTGATATAAACCAGTAAATTTTTCAAAATATTTTTTAGTGCAGTAACGTTTTAAAACAGTAAAGTTCTTACCGAGCACTAATTTTTTAGTCTTTCTTTTAATCGTAATCTAAACAACTTTACCACGTTTTCTGACCAGTTTTCACTTCCACTCTACAACGCTAGTAAATTAAATTTTTAAAACATTTATCCTGTTTATAACAATGTTTTCACCAGTTTTTCAGAAAATAAAAGCCTTTTTTTACAAATTAATATAATTTTTTGCTAATACAAACATTTGTTCTCTCATGTATGCAGATAGTACAATGTTTTATGAAAGAGTAGTTCATGACGTCATCTGACAACTCGTTCTATCAATATAACGACTCATATTATCTTATGAAATCGAACTGCTCTCTTTCTCTGTTTAACCTCCGAAACCACTGTAAAGTATTACTTCAAAGGATGGATGAGGATGATATGTATGAATGTAAAAATGAAGTGTAGTCTTGTACAGTCTCAGATCGACCATTCCTGAGATGTGTGGTTAATTGAAACCCGATCCACCAAAGAACACCGTATCCACGATTTAGTATTCAAATGCGTATAAAAGTAACTGCTTTTACCAGGACTTGAACCTTAGAACTTTCGACTTCGAAATTAGCTAATTTGCGATGAAGAGTTTACCACTAGACCCACCCGATGGGTTAAGAAATCGAGCTGCTAGATTAAGAAAAGCCCACCAGGCTGGTCTAGTGGTTATCTCGTCATTGCAAATCAGCTGATTTCCAAGTCGACAGTTCTAAGGTTCAAATCCTAATAAAATCAGTTGCTTTCATACGGATTTGAATTCTAGATCGTAGATACCGGTGAAGGCTACACTTCAATTAAATTCATTAATATCATCCTCTGAAGTAATTTCTTACGGTGGTTCCGGATGCTAAACAGAAAAAGAAAGAAGCTAGATTAAAAAAGATGTGAAAAATAGAAATAAGTATTTTCCATTTTTCTCAAAAAAAATACTACTTTTGGTATCATAGGCTCTTGTCCTAGTTACCGCCTCAACAATAAATCAAAACATATTTAGTTCCTTCTTATACTAGTTTATGAACCAGCGCATGAAAACCGACCCAAAAAAACTACTCATACATTTCTATTATTGCTAATGATAAAATAAAAATAAACTTTGAAAATTTAATTTATGAGTGATTATAAAATAAAGCCTAGATATTTGTTACCGTAAACATTACAGATTGGTGGGATTCTCTGATATTTATTTGTTATACAGTATAAAACTATATTACTTAAGCAGCTAATTTTGTTTTTTTCCTATTAAAGATTTCTGCATAAATATCTTTTAAATCTAAAAATATTACTTGATTTTGGCTAATATTTAACAAATCTACTTTTTTTTTTTTAATTTCAGACTTAATTTCCACCTCCTACATTCAACAGGTTTATATTAACTAATTAATGTCAGCATTGTGCAGTGAAACTGCACACCCGACATCAATTAACTTTGTTGACAAATACGAAATGGTTTATTAAATGAAATTTGATCTTTAACTGATCGTAAACTTGCATTGCTAACGTTCATCACTATTAAAAATATAAAAAACTGACAACACAGTTGTAGGATTTTCCCGTCACGAGACTAAAGCCGCGATCCGGCAACTGTAGGTTGTTTCTGATACACGGCTTACTTACACAACTTATTTAAAATATTTATCATTTTATTTAAATATAATTTTTTTTTCATTTTTTTTTTCTTTCAGTGATTCTAATTTAAGCGCGCTCGCATACCATATTCAATTCGCTAGGGTGTGGCGGTATTAGCGGCGACGGTCGGCAGACTGATGTAGCCGCAAGGCTTAACGCACCAAGCACCGAATCAACCGAGCGATCGAGTTCGGGACCCGGCCAGACCGAGTTACTATTTTACACTTTAAATATTATTCATTTATTTAATTCTACCGCTCACCGTCACAATATAAAAGACAACTACAACAGCATTTTTTGGGGTAGGGGTACGATTTTGCAAATATTGTTATTTTTTAAACGTTAACAAATGTGTTAACGATAAATAATGTTAACGTTAAAGAAAAATATGACCATAATTTTGCGAAATATCGAGATACTGAGGGTGACCTTGCTCTACAGCCTCAACCCCTTGACCTTTTAAGTTGAAAATTCAACGACATCAATTCTCCATATATAGAAGTAATCTGATCAAGTTTTGGTAAAATCGGTTGAGTAGTTCTGGAGATATAAGATGATTTAGAGACAAACACCGAACACACATACACACACGTACCGTAAATACAAACATTAAAATCCGAAACTTTCCATCTGGTTTTTTGGGTTCCTTAGGTGTCAAAACGTCAAGGTCTGGTGAAAAACCGCATATACCCAAATTGAACCGATTACAACACCTTCCTTACCAGAGCTATAGCGCTATCTAGACGGGAAATTAAAACTACTGTACAATAACTACTCGTATACAATAACATAATCATAATTACGAGGTCTGTGAGAAAAGTAATGAGACTGACTTTTTACTTACCGAAATTTTTAATTTTTTTCAAACAACAATATTATCCCCTTCAAAGTAGTTCCCTTGGGCAGTTATACACGGAGTCGTTGTTCCCACTTCTGGTAGCAGCGCTGGAAGGCTTCAACTGGTAGGGCTTTTAACTGGTCGGTCACAGTCTTTTAAATGTTCTCCAGAGTTCCAAAATGACGTCCTTTTAAGACATGTTTCAATTTCGGGAAAAGGAAAAAGTCACAAGGACTCAAATCAGGTGAATAGGGGGGGAGCGGTTGAGGAACCGTAGTAATGTGTTTTGAAGTCAAAAATTCCCTGATGGAAATGGCCGTGTGACACGGGCCATTGTCATGATAAAGCATCCACTTTTGTGCAATGTATGGTCTCATGCGAATCACTCTTTTTCTGAGGCTTTCAAGGACACCTTTGTAAAACACTTGGTTGACCAGTTTGTCCTGCAGGAACAATGCTTTATGCACGATACCCCTACTGTCAAAAAACCAAATCACCACGGTTTTGATCTTTGATTTGCTGATTCGACATTTTTTTAATACGATACAATAATTAATATATATAAATTTATTTCATTTTGTAGACTTTAAACACATAATTGTATTTTCTACTTTAGGTTTCATGTTTAAACCAAAAATACTTTCATTGTAGTCACTATGTACTTTCTACATCTACACTAGCTAGTAAAACGTCTTAATATAATTCAACTGAAAATAGAATAATAATTTGATATTTAGCAGATAGACCTTGAGTTCTATAGAAATTTATGAAGATTTAAAATAGCCTATCAAAAAAGATTATGAAATAATATGAAGCACGGACTGACTGATAGTAAACTGTATCATTGTCAACTGTAATAATCAGTTACTCGTGTGCAACTTTTAGCAATTCCAAACCATGCACTTTCCACTACAACCTTTCTACTGTTCAATATATGGAATTTTTCAGAACATTCAATTATTGTTTGTAAAACCCTGATTACCAAATTAACTCAATAGTAAAAGTTATTATTAAATATTTAATCAATAATACTGATTGAGAATGTAACAAATTAACCATAATTGTGTTATTGCATTATTGTTTTTCACTTTCTTAGCAATCTCATTATCTTTACAAAATTAGTCAACACATCATAAATTATTATATTGAAAAAAGTAGTAACAAATTGTTTTCCATCAAAATGAAATAATTCAATATTCAAGCTTGATGTAACTATACTATCTTAAAAAATGCACCGTGAACAGCCAGAATGAGCAAGCCATTTTTCATGCATTAAAGCAAAAGTGATTTATTTGTTTATCTAGTAACTTGTAATCAGTCTTTGCTGCTGAAAGTATTTTTAGAACTAAAGAATTTGTTTCACTCATTTAAATAATTTTCAATAATCAGTTTACTATTTTAATTCTACCAATTGGTAGAATCAACTACACTCCAAAAATCAACCAAAAGGAACTGCTCAAGTGAGGGTTTATCAATCTTTGAACAGCTTTATGAAGTCACATGCATAAAGTTTCTTTCTGCTGATATATTAACTGTGAAACTAGATCTTGTATAATCCATAAACTTTTAGAGCTATTTTGATGACAAGACTTGTTAACTGCCTTAAGACATTATAGGAGTTATAGCATATTAATATTTTTAATATCAAATAGAGCAACCAAAAATAACAATAATAAAGATAAAATGAAAATACTAACCCATAATAATATGTTAAAATATACATCTTAGAAAAGAAAATGTAAATAAAACAATTAAAAGAAAATAAGAGAAACAAGAGGAAAAATGAGTTTAAGATCCTAAAAAAAGACAGACATGCATCCTTTATAATTGTTCAGACTCAGTGGATGTTATTAAAAATTTATTTAAGGACATTAAAATTTAAAGGTCTTTCTACCAGTTCACTTTAGGCTCCTGTTGGCTACACTCGGCTTCATACAGTTCACACAGGTCCTTTCGAATGCACACAACTTCTGACAATTCAGCAGCTCCGTACACACTATATAAGCCGGCTCTGTACTACATTCACCCAGTCTTCTCAGCCTTCTTCTATCAATCTTCATGGACTCAATGTACAAAATATAATACATATTCTTTAACAATGTACTAGATGAATTTATGGATCAAAAGCATTTATATACACTTATACATAATCTTATATTATTCATTCAAATATTAAAGGATCACACCTAATTATGAAGTGATAAATGTCTATATTTATTTATTATTTGAACCAGCGATAAATATATACAGTAATTGCCCTAACCAAGGTATTATACCAAGGTGAATGTTATCTCGACAATAATCTAATGGTCTCATAAAATTTATACATCTCAGAAATTAGAAACTGGAAATGAAAGGATTTTGAACAAATATCAATTGCCAAGGCCAAAATTACTTTTAGTCTAATGACTCAACTTCACTAACAAACAACATATTGTAAATATATATAAATAGTTTAAATACCAATAATATTTTTTAATAAATCAAGATTGGTTTTGATGAGGTATTTAGTTATTTTAAGGATTTTCCTTAATTCCTGCTGATACTGATTCTTGTATGACAACATTTCATTTACTTCAAGCAGCTTTCACAAGATGTACAAGATGTTATACCTGTTTTATCTTAAAATAAACTATTTAATTTAAATCTATTTTGTTTAATCTAATGATTTCATTTTGCTGAAACATTGTTAAACTTTTAAAAAAATTATAAATACTCACTTTCTGTAAGCTTCATAAATATTTAGAACTGTATTTCATATATTTAGAAAGTAAGTTATTTATTTATTTATTTTTATTTACTTTTTTAACATATTCTGTGGAAGTTTGCATAATTGAAAACAACACAGAAACTGTTTTATGGGTCAGTAGTGATCAAATTGTTTTGCATGTTGATCGGTGGACTGAATTTTATAAACTGACTGATACTATTAACACAGAAAATTATAGATGGTTTAAGTATCAATATAATGAATGATATTTAAGGTTTTAATGAGCTGTTTTTGACTTAATTTTAAGAAAAAGTTAGTCAAAATTATTTTAAGAGAATTCAAAGTCAAAATTATATTAAGATAAATTTAAGTCGAAATAATTTTAAGAGATCAAGAGGAAATTATTTTTCACTTGAAACGCTCTTATTCTATAAATCATCTCCGTACATATATCTGCGATTAATTAATTGATAAACAGCTTCATTTTTTGCTAGCACAAAAAATAAGTAAATCAGTGAGTGTTTCATTTATTAAAAATTCTTTCAATAATTTTTTTTTTTAGATGCTGAAAATAAATTTACAGATGATTTCCCTAACATGGCTGAAAGAGGTTTCGATTCTAGCGAGCCATTTTATGAAGAGGTAACTGCTATAAATGGTGTATTAACATTCCTGACAAAAGCATTACATTCAAATTCTACATTAGAAAAAAACAAAAATGAAAATCTCAGCGTCGAAGAAGTTCCTGCAAGTGAATTTTTTTCAGATACGCCATTAGCACCAAGAATATTGGAGGATATTCCAACATTTACAAACATAAATTTGAAGGAAGATTTAAGACGTGTACGCTTGCCTAATTCAGTTAGCCGTTTAACTGGATCTAGCCATGATACAGGAGATATAAATGATAAATTTACTCATAAAGATGTTAGAAAAATTTTTCAAGAAATTTTAACTACATCAAAAAAAAAAAAAAATTCAAATGGGGCTGAATCTGATAAATTTCATCTAACTATAAACTTTTATAATGTAATTGCTTCTGGATCTGATGATCTTTTACCTGAAAGATTTAAATCCACATTATATGAACTAAATAATAAACCTGATCACACATCATTTTCTCCAAAAGAATTAATTCCAAGAACTGATTTGGGTTTTCATAATGACCAACACCAATTAACTAAAACAAATTCATATAAAAATGAAAATGATTCACCTTTACATTTTTTAAATGTATTATCACCAAACCAGGAACCGATTTCAACTCTTAATACAGTAAAATTACCTTCTGAAAATCCATATATTCAGAAAAGTAATTTGATAAATTTTGACAATTTCAAACCTAAAATACCAGATTCAGATAAAATTCTTTCCATCAAAAACGATAATTTTTTTCCACAAAATTTAGTGGATTTACATCAAAGATCACATTCATTCATTCCACCGATAGACAATAATCACAAATTATCTCATTTATTACTCTCAGCAGAACCACTTGATCAGTATAAACCTAACTGTACAATATCTTCTTTAGATTCTATAAAATTTTTGAGCAAACGAATTAAAAACCTATTATTAAAATTAGCATGTTTAGAATCAACTAATAATGAAATGCTTCACTATTAATTATTTCTCAATATAAAAAGGAACATAGTTAACGAAAAATGTTTTATTCAATTAAGAAAGCATTCAAATATCCAAAGTATATAAGATATTTGAATGTCTTTCTTCCAGTGGTTTTGGTAGAAATTAATATCATTTATGTGATGTATAATTTAAACAAATATTAACTGATTAATGGTATTAACTGACAGTGGTGTTCAACGGTGTATTCAAAGGAACTGGTAATTGATTACCAGTTCCTTTCATATCATAACTCTTGGATATGTATGCCTCTCTAGTGTTGCATATGCTTTCTTTGATAGTTGTCAGTGAAGTTGAGATTCAAATTTTTTGCTTTTGCACAGATACTTATTTTACTCGGTTTCATAAACATTATCTCATTTTTTATACATTTTTATCTTGAAGTACCAAATAGATTTATTTCAAATATTGTCATTAAAAAATAAATATTAATAATAAATGTTTGGATATTGTGTAAAATAACATTAAAGAATGTATTTATCTTTAATAATTTTTAAAATATATTATTTTAAATCTGTCATCAATTTTTATTTATTTATATCATTAAACAATATATAACTCCAAATCTTCCTTTCTGTTATAAATAATAATAATATTAAAAAAATAATTTTTTGGAACAATTGAACATCAGAATAATATCAGTTATGGTGTATGTAGGATAATATGTAAATACAAGTACATATAAACAATGAGTACAATACAAACAAACAACAGTTCATAAAATGACTGAAATGGTTATGAATTTAAGTAGAACATCTATGTAGCAATTGCACAACTTAGTATATTGTAAATACGATATATTTCCAATTTTTTCATTTACATAAATAACCTGTGTAATTTAAAATTTACAGAGAAATTAATTAGTCAACTAATTAACAATAACACTGATAGACAAAAAAAATATGTTTTTTGTCTTAACAGCAATAAGACTGAAAAAAATTAATTAATTTCTAAATCCAATACTTAATACAAACAACACAGCTGTGTTTTCAGCTGCATGTTTTGACCTGCACAGACATTATTACTCTTGTCTACAAAGGCTCACTCTTCAGTATTACATATGATGTCATGATATGTGACTATGAAATTATGTAATTAATTTTCTAGTATTGTTTATTTATAGCTTACAAATTATGTTAACAAAGTTAAACAATTAAAATGAGCTCAAAAAGTAAAATATAGGAGTACAAGATGCTAACTATACCATGAAAATGAAAATAAAAATTAATTAAAATTAAAACATTATTCAAAAATGCTAAGAGATAGAAAAATTCTGAAATCATATTCGTTTTCAGTATAAAAAAAATAAAAAAAAAACAATTTAAAATCATGTATAGCATGTTAGGAAACAAAAATTAAGTTTACCAACGTAAGCATTATGGTCGGTGAATGTTAGGTATAATCTGAAATACTGAGAGTGAATGTCTGTTGTCATCAGTGTAATTTATATCGGTTTTCCTACACTGGTTGGAAGTTACAGAAAAAACTTTTGAAAGCCATGAATTAGGTGTAATCTGAGATATGGAAGAGTGAACGAGTGTTGTCATTGGTTTATTTTTATTGTGTTATCTATGCTGCTTACATAGACACAGAAGTAATTTTTGAGATCCGTGAATGTCAAGTGTAATCTGACATACGGAAGAGTGAAAGTGTATTGTCATTAGTTTAATTTTTATCGGTTTTCCTAATCTGATTGGAAGATACAGAAGTAATCATTGAGGGCCGTAAATGTTAGGTGTAATCTGAGATTCGGAAGAGTGAAAGAGTGTTGTCATTGGGATATTTTTATCGACTTTCCTATTCTAATTGGAAGTTAAAAGAAGTAAGAATTGAAAGTAAAAGAAGTAATCTTTGAGGTCGGTGAATGTTAATTGTAATCGAAGATACAGAACAGTGAAAGTGTGTCGTCATTAGTATAGTTTTTATTGGTTATTTCTACTCTGATTGGAAGTTACAGAAATAATCATTGATGGCCGTGAAGTTTAGGTTTTTACAATTTCTACCGAAATTGTAGTAATGACGGGGAGGCGGCGAATACCCCATTTTGCTGTCCAAGTCGATGGAGAAATTATCGCCCCAAAAGAAGAGGCAAAATACTTAGGAGTTTGGCTCCATAGGTTGAGGGGTTTCTCACTTCACGTGCAGCAAGTGGCCATGAAGGCGGAAAAAATGTTCTCGGCATTGCTGAGGCTTATGGCCAATACCGGTGGTCCTAAGACAATCAAGCGCAGAATGCTGGCGTCTTTCATGGTATCGATGATTTTGTATGCGGCATCGGTATGGTGGGAGGCCTTTGGAGTGGTGAGAAATGCCCAGAAATTGGGTGGCATATATAGGAGGCTGACAATAAGATTGCGCGGCTCTACCGGACGGTATCATTGGATGCTTCACTGGTGGTGGCTGGTATGCCACCGTTGAATCTGCTGGCCAAAGAAAGAAGAGATAGAACAACAGATGGTAGAGTGAAGGAGAGAAGCCGCTTGCTGGCTGACTGGCAGGAGAGGTGGCGGAGTGCGAAGGAGGGGCACTGAACCTTCACCTTCATCCCAGAGGTGGCTGCCTTGGTCAATAGACTGCGTGGAGGGGTGGGATTTGGATGGCTCAGTGGTTGCCGGATCATGGGTTGTTCGGGTCTCCCTTTGCAGGATCGGAAAGAGGCGCACAGAACTGTGCCAGTATTGTGATGAAGTGGATATGGTGGAATACACCTTCTTTTTGTGACCCAAATAGAGACAGGAGATACCATGTGACGATTTGAACTCGCCAGGGGAAGTTGATGCTCTCTTCCAGTGAGGGATGGACTGCATGTGCTGGTGGTTTAAAAGCGTGCTACAACAGAAACTGATAGAGGAGGACCGCAAGGCGAACAACGGAGATGTCGGTTGAGGGCAGCGATGGGCGCCAGCCTTCGGGGGTGAGTGGCGGGGGTGCCTCGCATTGTCTTCACCAATGGCACCCCGCGGGACGCGTTCCTGTTGTCTGAGGTCGGCATAGCTGTGGTGTATGTATTCTAAGCTGTATATATTATTGATTGTAAATGTTAAGTGTAAATGGTGTCTGAATGTGTTATTTAGTGTATATATATATTTTTGTAAATAGAGTGTAAATGGGAGATATAAATATTTGTATGAATGTGAGGTGTGCCCGTGACGCGCATGGTGCTGAGGTTATGCCATCGGCAACAATTCCAGCATCACATTGCGTGAGGGAGTGAGTGGTTTTTTAGTGGGTCCCACTGCAGTAGGCGGTGAACCCCACACACCCAGTATGTGCGGGCTACTGGGCGTTTGGTTGAGGCAAATTTTCCCACTTCCGAGTAAAACAAAAAACCAAAAAGTGTTATGCCACGAGGAATTCTTTTGGATCTTTCAACATAAAATAGAGTTTTAAATTCAAGTTAATAACTTTTTTTAAGTTCTTCTAGATAATCAATACATTTGATGAACAATTAAAAATAATTCAAAAAGTGGCCTAAATACCAATATTGCTTTTAGCAATTGCTCGTTTTTATATCAGTAAAATCGGCTCATTTTGAGTTTATCTAGAATTTGTCAGTAAAGAAAAGAAAATATTTAACTACCTTGTGACAAATTTACGATTATGATATGGATATATCGAAATATCCGTTTTGGGGTCCCTGAGTCCAAAACAGTGGTTTTTAAAAAAGTCTGCATGTCTGATAAACTTTCTATTGATGATTCTTCTTTAAGTTTTTAATGTTATAATGATAAGTTATATTTTTTAATTAAGCTCAAATAGTTTAGTCATATACCATATAAAACTCATTTTTGACAGAAATGTCAGTTAAAACCTTACTTGTCAAACCAGTCTAGTAAGATGCCACATCCGCATCCACCACAATGTTTGGTGAAATTAAATTTATTTTTTTTTGCAGTGAATTTAAAACGACAAAAAAACCAGCAGTAGTGATGAGGATGAAGACATAGAAGTACAATCACCCCTATGGTTTAATCACTGCAACTGCAGGGCTTTCCTTTACGGTCAAAACCAATGTGCAATACAGTGAAAGTGAAACTGATAATGACGGTTGTCATTAAGATGATATTGAAAAATTCATCGGCCTGGTGAGCACTATGCCAGTTAATAAGAAAAAACTTGGAAAATGTCTGGCTACCTCAAAGAACTACAATTTTTGTAGGAGATGCCAAACACCTCAAGAAGAAATTTAATCACCATTGGTTGGATGCATATTCACCACAGCTAGCTTACTCAAGGCAAATCAAAGATGCTTTCCAAAATATTGTACGTTGTTTTCATCATCCAGAACGATGAAAGGTGGTTGAGATTCATTTTCCATCAGGCCTTTCTCTAAGTACAAGGACATGCACAATTATTGCAAAACACATGTACAGTCTCAGGGACATCAGACTCATGGAATCTGCAAAATTGTTCATGGAGGACGTTCCAGTCCTAATATTATTTTATTGAACATCAAGATTTGTTAACATATGTGTGTTTTGCACTGTAATTTATTGCACTCTATGGTGAAACAATTTTATGAAGTATTTTAAGTAATTAACTATTTATAAATTAAAACTTAATTATTTTTATAATTAAGTAAGTATTATTATAATATTTTAGTTTGCTTTCATTCATTAAGACATTTTGAATTTTACAAAAAATAAAAATTGGGCTTGTAAAAGTTCTGCAATTATTTTTTGTCACGTTTCTGGAGAATTCACTACGAGATTCAACGAAAACCAGTATCGAATCTGCTGAAAACTGCTTACAAACATTATTTTGACTGTCCCTTGGGAGACCAAGATAAATCTGGGTCCTCATGTAGCATGCATCAAGTGTGACATTAAACTAACCTAGTAGTTAAAAGGAAAAAAAAACATTTGCCTTTTGGCATACCTATGATTTGGTGAGAGCCTACTAACCATAATGATAATTGCTAGTTTTGCTTAACAAATGTTATTGGTTTCAGTTCAAACAATAAAAGCAATATTACATACCCAAATGTTTATTCAGCTATGAGACCAGTACTTCACGGTGTTGATTTACCGATTCCAATCACTTCAACTTCTTGGAGAGAAATTTCTGATTCCCCAAAAGGCTCAACTGATGAATCTTCAATTTCAGTAGTTATTAATTACATTCCAGAAGAATCAAATACTAAACCTCACCTCATCACACAAGCAGAACTGAGCAACCTAATTTGTTACTTGTATTTGTCGAAACAACATGCAGAACTCTTAGGTTCAAATCTTAAAGAATGGAATTTGTTAAACAAGGATACTAAAATTTCAGTTTATAGAAATCGAAACTAAAATTTACTGAATTACTTAGAAGAGATGGTTTAATTTGTTCTGCCATGATGTTAGGGAGCTGATGTTTGAAATGGACATTGAATATGTTATTCATGATTGGCATTTATTTATAGACTCATCAAAAAGAATCATAAAGGCAGTGTTGTTCTACAAATCGAATAAATTTTCTTCTATACCAGTAGCACATGATGTAAGAATGAAAGAAATATATGAAAGTATGTCAAAAATTTTAAAAGCTATTAAGTATGATGAACAATCATTGCTGTCCTAAAAGCGATAGGGCTTCTTCTCAATCCCCAGAATGGCTTTACAAAATGTATGTTTTTCTTGTGTTTGTGGGATAGTCAAACTACATATGCAGTTAAAGACTTGCCAAAATGAAATCAGTTTACCCCAGGAAAGGAAAATGTATTCTCCTTGTCGAAGCAGATTGTATTATTTTACCACTTCTACACATAAAACTATATGCCTGATGAAGAATTTTGTAAAAGCATTAGATAAAGATGGAGACTGCTTTAAATATTTAGATGAAATTTTTCCACAATTAAGAGAAGCCAGATTAAAAGAGAGAATATTCATTGGGGCACAAATAAGAAAATTAATTTGTGCAAATATATTTGACAGCAAACTGAATCCTAAAGAACTAGCAGCATGGAAGTTATTCAAAGATGTTGTTACTGGTTTTCTTAGAAACAAAAAAGTTGAAAACCACGATCAACTTATAAATGAACTCTTAGCGAACTACAAATATTTAGGTTGCAGAATGTCATTAAAAATTCATTTTTTACATTCTCATTTGGATTCTTTCCCTTTAAACTAGGGTGACATCAGCAACGAACAAGGAGAAAGGTTCCACCAAGGTATATTGCAATGTTTTGGAACAACGTTATCAAGGCAGATAGGATGAATCTGTTACTTTCTGTTGGTGATGAAGAAAAACTGATTTCATTTTAAGATTCAGCATAAAAAATACATTCTAATTCACCTTCTATTATCTCAGTTCCAAATTATTTATTTTTTTGACCTGTGTAATTAGACGACCTTTTCTTGTACTCCTACATATTTTCTATTTGTTTACCAAAACAGTTCTGCTGTCTTATTTATAAGATAGATGTTATTTATTAAGAATAAAAGATTATTTAACACATTTATAAATATAAACACATGTACTTTAAAATTTTTGGTTACATTATATACCAATTTGCATGACTCATATTTGTGGATACCAAACAATCAACAGCCCAATTTTTATCTTAAAAATTTGTTTTAATTTTATTTATGGAACCACAAGTAATGATATAATATTTCAAATGGAAATTTACATAAGCATATTAAAAGCTTGCTGTTTAATTAAGATGCTTTAATACAATTTGACTTTGTTGTACAGGAAATTAATTTGATCAATTCAAGAGAATTTATCATATAACTTAATAATACCCAGAAATACTATCATTATCATAAATGAGAACACTACACATATAATTAGAAGTATTATGCTTACAGAGAAGCACAATCCAGTGGTTCTATTTGTATTTAAAGTTAGATGGTTACCATCCATCCAGTTAATTTTTTAAAATTTAGATAATAATAATAATGGCAATCTTATTATAGAGTGCATTTGAAAAGAATTACACAACTCCCTTATTAGTTCAAAATACGTAATATCAACTTAAATTACAGTTGTTAAAAATGGTCCTCATGAACATCCAGACATATCTACATACATTTCTTTTTGTTCTTGTAGAATGTTCTTGGTGAAATTGTGAATAGCAGTTTGAATTTCCTTGAGGCTGTGGATGTTTCCTTGAAAAACATTACTTTTAGCATAACCCCAGAAATAAAAATTCATTGGTTTAAGTCCAAAGAACGAGGTAGACACAAGCTCTTAGAAATGATTCAATGTCAGAAATACTCTTGCAGTAACTTCATGAACTGCCTGGCCAAATGTTCAGTTGCAAAGTCTTGTTGAATCCAAGCATTATTAATTTCATCTTCAGTTAGTTCTGCTATAAACTGGTGAATGATTTCAAAATAATGAGCTGAATTTATTATTTCTGCGAAGAATATTTAGCCGACTCTTCTTCTCCTTCTTTCTTTTCCTGTTTAGCCTCGGTAATTACCTTTCAGATAAAACTTCAGAGGATGAATGAGGATGATATGTATGAGTATAAATGAAGTGTAGTCTTGTACAGCCTCAGTTTGACCATTTCTGAGATGTGTGGTTAATTGAAACCCAACCACCAAAGAACACTGGTATTCACAATCTAGTATTCAAATCCATGTAAAAATAACTAACTTTACTAGGACCTGAACACTGGAACTCTCAACTTCTAAATCAGCTGATTTGGAAAGACATGTTCACCACTAGACCAACCTGTGGGTTGACTCTTCTTCTTCTTTTTCCTGTTTAGCCTCCAGTAACTACCGTTTAGATAATACTTCAGAGGATGAATGAGGATGATATGTATGAGTGTGAATGAAGTGTAGTCGTGTACATTCTCAGTTTGACCATACCTGAGATGTATGGTTAATTGAAACCCAACCACCAAAGAACACTGGTATCCATGATCTAGTATTCAAGTCCATGTAAAAATAGCTGGCTTTACTAGGACTTGAACGCTGAAACTTTCGACTTCCAAATTAGCTGATTTGGGAAGACACGTTCACCACTAGACCAACCCGGTGGGTTGACTCTTCTTCTCCTTTTTCTTTCTTTTTTACTGTTTAGCCTCCGGTAACTACCATTTAGATAATTCTTCAAAGGATGAATGAGGATGATATGTATGAGTGTAAATGAAGTGTAGTCTTGTACATTCTCAGTTTGACCATACCTGAGATGTATGGTTAATTGAAACCCAACCACCAAAGAACACTGGTATCCATGATCTAGTATTCAAGTCCATGTAAAAATAGCTGGCTTTACTAGGACTTGAACGCTGAAACTTTCGACTTCCAAATTAGCTGATATGGGAAGACACGTTCACCACTAGACCAACCCGGTGGGTTGACTCTTCTTCTCCTTTTTCTTTCTTTTTTACTGTTTAGCCTCCGGTAACTACCATTTAGATAATTCTTCAAAGGATGAATGAGGATGATATGTATGAGTGTAAATGAAGTGTAGTCTTGTACATTCTCAGTTCGACCGTTCCTGAGATGTGTGGTTAATTGAAACCCAACCACCAAAGAACACCGGTATCCACGATCTAGTATTCAAATCCGTGTAAAAATAACTGGCTTTACTAGGACTTGAACGCTGTAACTCTCGACTTTCCAAATCAGCTGATTTGGGAAGACGCATTAACCACTAGACTAACCCGATGGGTCGACTCTTCTTCTCCTGGATATTGCAAACCACACTCCAATTTTCTGGTCATGTAAAGGAATTTCATATACAGCATGTGGATTGTTAGCTAACAATTCACATGCTGTAACATGAGTTCTTTGCATGCACATGTCCTTATAAATGGAACCATTCCTCATCAGTAAAAAAACATAGTCTAAAATATCATAAAGAATAATCTACTAGTAACTGCTGAAACCATTCACAGTTTTGAATTCACCTTCCTCAATCTGTGGCCAATAACTTTTGTACTGCTTTCACTTTATATGGGATGAAACTGAGCTTCTTACAAACTGACTTGTATGTAGACACAACACTTAAGTTTTTCAGTTCGGCCAACTTTCAAATTGCTTGGCTTGGCTTGTTGGGACTATTTCCCATAGCATCTGATATGTCTTGCAGTTTTTCCTTAATGAATACCAATGGTCTACCACTTTACTCATAATCCTTTACTGATCTTGTCTCTAAATTTCTTGATTAGCACTCTTCGACTATGTTAATTATGAACCAATAAACCTGGAAATCTAACAGAAAACTGGTCTTTGTATTTACTCACCGTGGTGACAGGAAATATATTCAAAGAGAAATATTACTGCTCTAAAGTTAACACCATTCTAAGCCCACATGGAAAGACAAGGTCTCAATCACTCAAAGGTGGCAAATTTACAACAAAGAACTAGACACACCTTTTCATCTAAAGGTCACCAGCCTGACTGGCTCACAGAAGCAAACTGTACACAATGCAGGATTGCCAACCTTTACAGAAAATATTACTTGCAGCACAAGAGATACAATCCCTCAACAATTAATTGTGTTTATATTGGTGTATAGTTACTTTCTGAATGTACTATATAATAACAATAAGCTTCATATTTTATTTTATGATACTTCAAACTAAAACATTATGTTTTGATTTTTTTTCTAGTGACATCAATCTTTCATGAAATCATCTAACAAGATACCCTAATTCACCATTTAGATGAATCACACAAGTAGTAACAATATTATATTTACCCGATAAGTATAATGCAAAATTTGTCAAGCAAAAACTCAAAATAACCATTTTTATTACAATAAAATTCAATAGATAGTATGTACTCCATGGATAACAAAAGGAACTTTCCCAACATCTGCCTGGATGGATCAAGGAAAACCTTGTCTGTAAATCCTTTACCAGAGCAATATTACAAAATTGAAAAACTGCTTAAATTCTACATTCTTATTTTCTCCAACCAGTTTTTCAGCTACTATTGGTCTAAGTGTGTGAGTACAGGTAAATGCAATTACCGCTACGACTTTACCAAGATTTTATCTAGTAACTGCAGATGTAGTGTAATGTAAGTGTGAATGTACCAGTAAACATTAAGTTTGGAACAGACTCAGGTTGACCACTCCTGAGACATGTGGTTAATTGAAACCCAACCACCAAAGAACATTAGTATCCACAGTGTAACATTCAGTAAGTATAGAGGATAACCTTTTAGATGTTTGTATGGAAATTTAACTGTTATTTTTAATACTAGAAAATAATTCATTAAATTCCTCACTTACAAGAGTAGATGTGGTATGAGAAGCAGAGGCCTTTAGTATTTTTGGTTAGTTTATTTGTCCACTTCTATAACCAATTTCATGCCCACTTTTAATAATAT
The DNA here is from genome assembly GCF_047948215.1 of Lycorma delicatula. NCBI lineage: Eukaryota > Metazoa > Arthropoda > Insecta > Hemiptera > Fulgoridae > Lycorma > Lycorma delicatula. The sequence goes on along the minus strand of NC_134463.1, from coordinate 89,458,337 downwards.
CCAGTGACTGCTCGCATATAGGCACTGTGGAACTGCAGTACCCCCTATTCCCACTTATATTATCGATAACATTTAATATAATGAGTCCTTTTTCCTTTAATTCTTTCTTTATACTTGTACAATAAATAATCAATTCTTAAGCTTAATGTCAGTAACCATCCCCAGTTTATGAAAAAAATAGAAAACTCTTTGTATGGAACTCTGCGCTTCACAGTTCCAGCAGCGTGGTGTTTGGCTGTTCTGCACATGAGCACATAGGAAGCTGCATGTAAGGCTGCGAGAGAAAGAGAGAGAGAGAGAGAGAGCACTGTCGCTCTCACAGTGCCAACCCTGGTGTACTAGACAGTAGTTTTTTTTTTACTTTGTGCATATATGGAACATTCCTTGTTTGTTCCCTTTTCTAGTTTAGTCAGTGAAAGGAATATAAAAGCAGTTTAGTTGTTTTTTCAGCAGTGATCTCAGAAGATGACGAAAATTTGATTGCCAAATCTGTCCAAAAACACGCTGGAAGGGTAAAAGAGAAGGTAATTAGTAAAAACTAATTATGTATTTGTTTCTATGTACATAGAAATTTAAAATAAGCACCACTGGACTCGTGTTTTTAAGCAAACATTTTATGAAGTTATTATTTAATAATACTAAAAAATTTTTCTGTATTGACGTTTTATTATTTATTCAACTAAACCGAATACAGTTTTTAAGCACATTGTGCTTAATGTACAGTATTCTTGAATGTGAAAAAGGGTGAAATTAGATTATTATCCTGCTTCCAGCTATTCTATTTGATTCTTTTTTTTTTCAGTTCTTTCATTTTACAGAAAACTTTAACCATGTTCTTAAAAAGGCCCAGAAAAAATGTTCGGGAGGAGCACCTCCATTCATTTTAACTACAAGCCACCATTGAAAATATCCCATGTAGTTTTTAAACTTTATTTTTTAAATTAGATATTAAATTATTGCAGTATAATTTTTTTGCATTTTTAATAACTATGCATTTACAAATGTCTTTGTAAACTTTAAAATAAGTTTGAATGTAAATTAATAAATTAAATTTTGACATTTGATGAAATATATTAGCATAGAAGTAGATTTTGTACTACTTTTAGAAATTTGTCTGTTTTTTGTCTACTAAAAGAAAATCTAAAATCATTATTAATTTAATCTTTATTAAATTAAGATTAATCTAATCTTTATTAGTCATATAGTAGTCTATTATCAATTAATCTAATCTTTATTAAATTAGTTATTTTTATCTAATAAAATATTTATTAATTTTTTATGAAATTATTATTAATTATTATCATTTGAAAGAAATAAAAGAATGTTTGTCTCATAAAATATTTTCACAAGAAATTGTAATTATATGCAAGTAATTTGACAGTTATGATCTAAAAGTCTGTTACCTGAACTGTTTTATTGTTTGCTTATTGATAAAAATTCTACTAGAAAACAAACATTTTTCGTGCATGTATTATGAAAACATTGGTTTTTTAGTAATGTTTACTTAAAAGTTAAATAACTGTTTAATATATACTTGGTACACCCATCATATCCAAGTCACACTCCAAACACGTACAATAATAAGAATAACAAAAACCAAATAAAAATATAAAATACAATACACAAATACAAATCAGTTTTACTAGTATAAATCAGTTCATTAGTTATTTTAAATATTTTATTTAATTTTACCTTAAAAACAAATTATAGGCAATATTTTATTTTTTAATTAACTAAGACTTTAATCTTCTTTTGATTAAGCTGGCAGTTTTTGATCATGCCATGGTTGGTGGTGGCACTTATTAAAGATTTTACGGGCTAAATAAAGAATGCTGGATTACTTAAAAGATTTTTTAGCCTTTATCATCCTTAAATGATTTTTTTCTTGTAGTGAAGTAAAAGTTCTTTGGAACAAATTTTTATTGTTAAATAGGAAGAAACTAATCTGAAATATTACAATGTGTAATGGAAATATCATGCAATATACGAGTTTATTTTTTCAATCAGAAAAAAGTTAAATAGCAATTTAAAATTAGTCTGCAACAAATGAAACTTTTTAAAATTTAATTGCATAAAATATACAACATTTAAACTGCTAATCTGTGAGATAATAAATTTCATTAATTAATTAAGACAATTATTCATTTTCTATGGTCAATTAAAAAAATATACATTGTCTATAATTTAGAATATTTTTATTTATATTTATGATTAATAGCATTTTTAATTGGTTGATAAGGCCATTAAAAATATTTTTAATGTTTTTAAAACAATAGAATATTTATGATTAAGTTCATATATAATTTTACAATCAACTCTTCAGAATTACATTATCAACATAAAAATAATACTTTAATTATAAAAATTTGGACTAAACTTTTCAGTCCATAATAAATTAGTGGTTTAAAGAAAACCAAAACATCATCTGCAATGAAGCAAGCGACGATCTTGAAATAGTTACAATTCAAAATTACTTCATTTATGCTGTATTCAATTTGAATTTAAAAATTGAATTGCCCAATGAAAATAACATTTTTTTGATTTTTATTTTGATATGATAGTGCTGCTGTACTATACAAGTAATTCAGTCATTAGACTTATTACACAGACACAAAACAGAAAAAAGAACTCCTGGGCAATCCACAAGCAGCCACTTGACATTTCACACCATGTGTACAGATTCCATCATCAACTTAATTGGATCGATGACCTACAGTCACAAAACTTTGTATATCTTTACCTGAATTACAAAACTGAACTCTTGAGATGGAGACAAAAAAGGATGCAGATTCAAACATTGTTTTTGTTAGCAATAAAAGAAAATGTACTATAAGTATAACTGGTAATCACAGATATCATCGAAGAATGCTTCTAAAGAACTGTATTTGCACTAGATTCCTTTCACGTATAAATAAAAAAATAAACTGCTGAAAAAAATACTGGGAGGTTATAGTTCGTATTTATTAGCTGCATGTACAATTAAAGTCTTTCAACTATTACACTGCATCGCAGTAGGCAGAGTTCTTAATAAGTGTAATAATTTTCTCTCAAGAAATGTCTTCAGAGGAAAGCTAGATCTTTAAAACTATCAAAAGATGATTTATAGGAGCCAAAAAAGGTAAACAACGAACTTAATAAATACAACAATATTTTCATTTTAAAAATATTGTTTATTTAAACACCACACGTTTTGAGATGATCAAAACTACAGGAATTGTTAGATTGTTTTAAAATCAATACCAAGGAGATTTCATAACAGGTAGATGTCCGTCTCCCGGAGTCGCAACATCATGTAGTTTATTTTACATATTGCATATGTTAGAGTTCTTTGAACACTAGAAAATTTAATCCAGTCATGTCGTCCCACCTAAACTGTAGATATTCATTGACCATATTGGCCAATGTCAGTTAAACAACACAACAAAATTTATTTGGTTATGCTGCATGTTTTTGATTCTTACTGATTGCTAATTCATTAAATCTTGTTTGCTAATCACAGTTTTATTTTTGCATGAGAATATTTTCTTCAATTCAGATATTCAATACTGTAATTATTTTATACAATGCAATATTATTTTTAATTTTACAGGTTAAATTAATAAATATAAATAGATGTAAAAAACATTGCAGGTTAGTCAAGGATACCTATAATTACTAAAAAATATAAATTATAAAAGTTACTATTTATTATTTATGAAACCAGTAAACTATAAGTTAATTTTTATTTTAGTAGTCAAACATTTTGAAGTATTCAACCCCAACATCAATAGAATGGTCTTTGGTATCAGTTTTTTTACTTTCTTGTCAAGATAGCACTATCTATAGCTCTAGAAGGGAAATTACTGTAATCCGTACAATTTGGGCATATAGGATTTTCACTGGATTTTGACACCTAAGAACCCAAAAAACTAGATGGAAATTTTCTGGATGTTAATGTTTGTTTGTAAGTGTGTTCAGTGTTGACCTCTAAAACACCTTATATCTCCAGAACTACTGAACCGATTTTGACCAAACATGGTCAGATTACTTCTATATATAGAACATAACCATTACATTTTCAACTTAAAAGGTCAAGGGGTGAGGCTGTAGAGCAAGGTCACCCTCAGTTTCTCAAGATAATTACAGTCATATTTATCACATTTGTTAACAATTAAAAAATAACAATATTTTTCAAAAAAAGTTTTTGAAAGATCACACCCCCACTCCAAAAAAATGTTCTAAACTAATACTAAGTTGTGATGTCACAGGTGAGCAGTAGAATTAAATAAATGAATAATGTTTAAAGTGAGTAATATTTAAAGTAACTCGGACTCGAACTCGATACCTGGTACGTTAAGTCTCGCGGCTACAGCAGTCCGCCGATCGTACAAGTGAAATTAGTTCTATGCAAGTTGTGAAATTACATTAGTTTAGTCAGTGCCGACCGTCGCCGCTAGTACCGTCACACCCGCGCGAATTAAATACGGTATGCGCGCGCGCTTTAGTTAGAATCATTGAATTAAATAAACGAAAAAATATTACATTTAAATAGAATGATAAATATTTTAATAATGTATATTTTAATTCAGTTACTTCCCCCTCTCTCTCTCTCTCTCTCACCCTCTCTTTCTGTCTCTCTCTCTCCGTCTCTGTCTCTCTCTCTCTCTCTCTGTCTCTGTCTCTCTCTCTCTCTGTCTCTGTCTCTCTCTCTCTCTCTCTGTCTCTGTCTCTCTCTCTCTCTCTGTCTCTGTCTCTCTCTCTCTCTCTCTCTCTGTCTCTGTCTCTCTCTCTCTCTCTGTCTCTGTCTCTCTCTCTCTCTCTCTCTGTCTCTGTCTCTCTCTCTCTCTCTCTCTCTCTCTCTCTCTCTCTCTGTCTCTCTTCTCTCTCTCTCTCTCTCTCTCTCTCTCTCTCTCTTCTCTGTCTCTGTCTCTGTCTCTCTCTCTCTCTCTCTCTCTCTCTCTCTCTCTCTCTCTCTCTCTCTCTCTCTCTCTCTCTCTCTCTCTCTCTCTCTCTCTCTCTCTCTCTCTCTCTCTCTCTCTGTCTCTCTCTCTCTCTCTGCTCTCTCTCTCTCTCTGTCTCTCTCTCTCTCTCTGTCTCTCTCTCTGTCTCTGTCTCTCTCTCTGTCTCTCTCTCTGTCTCTGTCTCTCTCTCTGTCTCTGTCTCTGTCTCTCTCTCTGTCTCTGTCTCTGTCTCTGTCTCTCTCTCTGTCTCTGTCTCTGTCTCTGTCTCTGTCTCTGTCTCTGTCTCTCTCTCTGTCTCTCTCTCTGTCTCTCTCTCTGTCTCTGTCTCTGTCTCTCTCTCTATCTCTGTCTCTGTCTCTCTCTCTGTCTCTGTCTCTGTCTCTCTCTCTGTCTCTGTCTCTCTCTCTCTCTCTGTCTCTGTCTCTCTTTCTCTCTGTCTCTCTCTCTCTCTCTCTCTCTCTCTCTCTCTCTCTCTCTCTCTCTCTCTCTCTCTCTCTCTCTCTCTCTCTCTCTCTCCTCTCTCTCTCTCTCTCTCTCTCTCTCTCTCTCTCTCTCTCTCTCTCTGTGTGTGTGTGTGTGTGTGTGTGTGTGTGTGTGTGTGTGTGTGTGTGTGTGTGTGTGTGTGTGTGTGTGTGTGTGCGTGTGCGTGCGCGCGCGCGTGTGTGTGTGTGTGTGTGTGTGTGTGTGTGTGTGTGTAAGCTGTGCATCAAAAGCTTCAGTATTTCTTTGTTTGGCCTCTCTATTGCCCATCATTTACTTCCATGCTCAATAAAAAGATTTTTAGTACATAGCTTCTAAATTTCTAATTTACAATTTTCTAATTCTCTTTTTAATTTTTAAATCTGTGTTAAATAGCATCAGATTTTTTTTATGGATAAGAGTTTAAAAATTTTCATGCGACTCGCGAAGTAATAATTGCTCATATGGGAGTAGCAATTAGCTCTAATTTAAAAACAATTTTTGAAGATTGGAATATCACCGATAAAATAGTGGCAATAGTTGCAGACAATGGATGTAAAAATGCGATTAATGAACATTTAAATCTGCATTACAACCATGTGTGGCTCACCTTAATTTATCTGTCCAAGATGCTATTAAAAAGAACAAACAGTTCTCAGATTTATTGAAAAAATGGAGGTATCTTGTTTCACATTTTAAACATAGTGTTACAGCAACTAGCAAATTAAGGACAAACAAATGACCGTGGGAAAACCTTTATTAAAACTTAGACGGAATGTCTCTACCAGGCGGAATTCTGTTTTAGTGGCGCTGGAATGGCTATAGGATGTAAAAGATCCATTGTCTATTACTATCTGAAATTCCAAATGTTTCTCAATATTTGGATGCCTTTGAATGGATAATCACCACCGATTGTATTAGTGTTTTAAAGCCTGTTCAGCAAATGACTGTCGAGTTGTCAAGAGAAAAATAAGGCTTGGTCTGGCAGAAGGCTTGGTCATTTGGAAGGTAATAAATTAGTAGCCAAAGCTAGTCGATTCGAGATTTAAAAAAACCATATTTGGCGTAGAAGAAAATGCAAAAAATGGATAACTGATGAGGTTGCAAATTTAATAATAATTAATTCAAGGCGAATGGACGTTGATACTCTCCCATTAAATGAAAATCTTAGAACCTCAGACACAACAAATCCTAATAATTGTCTTTGGAGTTTATTTGAAGAAAAATTATGTAAAGTGCAAGCAACAATGACCCCTGGAACAACCGGAATATTGAAAATACAACAATATTTGGAAATGTCACATTTAAATAGAATGAGAAATCTTTTTGAATTTTGGGAATGCATAAAAGTTCATTACCTGAATTAAATGAGATAAATTTAAAATACTCCTCTATACCTGCAACATCAGTTCCCACAGAAGGGTGTTTTCTACGGCTGGACAGCTAACCAATTTGTATAGGAATACACTATCTTCAAAAAATCTGGATAAAATAATATTTTTATATTATTTTAACCTGAAATTTTAAACAGATTTATCTTTTATAACTTGATTTTTCCTTTTATTAAGTTTAATACTTTTAAATTGACAAACAAAAATTAAAACCATAATTTAATGTGTGTTTTTGTGAATAAAATTAATTAAAACATTAAATAATATGCTAATTATTAATTGTACTATTATTATAATATAATACTATTGTTATATTATTAATTATTCTAATTATTAATAGTATGCTATAAGCTAATTTAAAAAAAAGATTATAAATCATGTTTGAAAGTGATAGACAACATTCTTATTTTGTTTAATTTTTATTTTATTTAATCATCTTGATATTATCAGGTTTCCTGAACAAATTTTAATTAATTATTATTTTTGTAATTAAGAATTTAGCAGTGCTGAATCAGATTTTTCCCTTTTTAATTAAAAAGATCAATATATAATTCTAAGTGATATCTTATTTGTTTTATTTATTTAAGTGATATCTTTTGTGTAATTAATAAAAGTGATAAAGTGGAATAATTATAATGTGGCTATGTCTGTTAATTCCTAAGACCTGGAATTTATAACATAGAGTTCACGGCGAGTACGAATTTAAATATTTTTTCTTTTCAAATTAGTAGTTGAAGTGATGATAGCATAGTGAACGAGGTAGCGAGAAATGACATCTGCAAATAAAAATATGTCTTGTTGCTGGAATTAGTAATTGTGTATTAAAATACTCACTTGAACAAAAATGAAAAGTAGTAGCTGAGGTTCTCTCTTCATTCATATTCATGTTAGTAATTAGTTTTACAGCCTTTTCATCTTCCAAATCCCAGCGAGTGATAAATTAAAAGTAGTAGTAAAATTCACTCATCATTCATAGCATTAGTAGTATTCTCCTACATTAGTAGTAGTACTCCATGCGAGAACATCATTGAATGATCCAGTTGGTAATTTGAGAAATTTCCAACTGGATCATTCATTCAATGTATCGAACGAATGAAAAGTAATCAAATTGTTTCTACTTTTTCATTTGAGAGATCCCATCACTAGTTGTAATTACTACAGATAGAAGGAGTACCAAAATGTCCAGTCAAAAAATGATTACACTTTGCTTGATTAATTACTAAAATCCCTTTTTCACATTATTACCAATTTGAAAATTGGAATAAATTTTTTACGATAATAAGCTAACCTAACAGGTTACTTTGATCTATTTTATGATCACTAGAGTAGTCCCTAGAGATGATATAGTTTTAAACATATTCATATCATCTGCAAAAAGCAAACTTTGCAATTGTTAAAACATACTTCACTGATCTTTTTATAAATGGTTTTTAAATAGTTTATAAATAGTACAAATGTTTAAAAACTTGTATATATAGTGAAAAAAGAAGCAAAATTTGTAACAGTATATACCAGACTCAATAAGTTATTCTGATGGAAACCACCACAATAAATAAATTCTTGACTTACCAAATACAAAAAAAATTCTAACATTTTTCAGATAAATCAAACATATGTCATTTTTAAGCGGCACAAATAATCAACAATATCAAAAAATAGTTTACTTAATATCTCTTTATGCATTTATTACACCATTGAATTTATTATTGCACAGGTTCATTAAATTAATTATTAATAAACAATTTTTAATAAATTGCCAAACCATTTCAAAAATCTTACAATTCATTTGGAATTCAATTAAAAGAACTTTTATAGAAAAAAAATTATTCTGTTGGTGAATTTTTAAATAATACTATTCAAAAACAAACAAAAAAAAAGTTTATCTGTATCCCTTCCAATATGTATATGTATTTATGGTCAAAATAATATTCAACAGAAGCATCTGAATTGTGATTTATTTTGTAGAAATTTTATATATTTCATGTATTTATCTTAATTTATTTCAAGAGTTTGTTTTAAATAATTAATATCCACTTAAGACACATTTATTTTTAATCTTATAATTTGTATTTCTATTTATTTACCGACCAAAATATAAATGTATTTATTTATTAATAATTGAATGAAAACATGCTAAGATACCAATTTACAATTTAATATTCCACATTGAAAAATATTGATATTTTTGTAACAAACATTGAAATATCTTTGCTTATATTTGTAAAACAATAATTGGTCTATATTTAGTTACATTGCTCTTTATATATATAACACTTTATGTGAAACAATTAAGATAGATGGGATGTCCGTCAGGTATGATGTTTTTATTTTGAATTCAATTGACTCAATTATTTTGAATCAAATCAATTTTGTTGACATGTCAACAAAACTATTTTAAATTTAATAACAAATAATTAACACTGATAACTATTCACCACCATTTTTGTAACTTACGAAAACAATGAAACGGACAATATTATGAAAACAATAAATTGTATAATATTAATTCATTATTCGTTTTATTTATTTCTTCAGCGATTAAATTTATCTGAACTTGATTTTATGGAACGTATGAAACTAATAACATGTAAACACTCCCGGGACAAAAATAATAAATTGTGAAATTTTCAGCGAAATTGGTTGAGTAGTACTTTTTGAGTTATTAGGGCACGCACAAAACGAAGATTGTCTATTGTTTATATAGATTCATTTCTGTTTTAGGTATTTTATTATTTTATTATTTTCCCGGTTATAAGGAAAAGTATGGCAATCGGTCAAAATTATGTGTAAGGAGATTTTGTAACTCTTAATGTTTTTGACTCCCCTCTAACCGAAAACACAAAAAAAACCACCGGGTTGGTTTAGTGGTGAACTCGTTATCGTAGATCAGCTGATTTCGAAGTCGAGAGTTCTAAGTTTCAAATCCTAGTAAAGGCAGTTACTTTTATACGGTTTGAATAATATATAGATCGTGGATACCGGTGTTCTTTGGTGGTTAGGTTTCAATTAAGCACACATCTCAGGAACGGTTGACCTGAGAGCTGTACAAAACTATACTTCATTTACATTCATACATATCATCCTATGAAGTAATACCTTACGATTGTTTCGGTGGCTAAACAGAAAAATTAAAGGATGCATATGTTGTCCTATATTTTGATAAATACCTCCTTTCTGCATACATATTAAAACTTGAAATTTTAGTCAAATATTTCTATATATATGGGGCATTGAAGCGATTAAATTTTGAACTTAATTAGATATGGTAGTGTGGTATATCTTTACCCCCATTTTAAAATTTCAACTTTCTGTTGTGGTATCGTCGGAATTTGAAATTCGGTACAGGGTACGAGTTATTTTTAAAGCACTGAAATTTTAAATCGCTCGTATGTAGGGATAGGAATATAATTAGCTTAATTTCTTTAGTGTTCGATGCTGTTCACAACAAAAACGACAATGAAAAAGAAAAAGATAGCGGTAAAAATGACGTAGAAGCAGAAGATGACATTCCGGATGTTTGTTAAGTGATAACTCACATGAACAAGGCAAATTCGAGGATGGAGCGACAAAATGAATCCATCAGCATTCATTTCCTTCATTTTTTTTCTCTCCCCTACTCCCCTGGGCCGGACATACAATTAAGTAAAGCTCAGCCCAGGAGAGTGTCCTTAAAACTCTAACGGACCTCCCCGCCTACCGGTAATACGTCCGGCATGACAGGTACGCCCGCCGTTTGTTTCTTTTATCGCCTGCCTCTAATCCCCGAGAGGGGTTATTTACCAGGCCCGATTATGTCGTTCCAGGACCCCCTCCCCCAGGAACCGGGACTCGGCCTTCACTCTTAGCGCCTGCCTCTAATTGCCGAGGAGGGGGAACCGGGTCCGACGGTGTCGTTCCCGAGCCACCACCCAGCGGCCGGAACTCGGCCTTTTAATTTACACCCACTCTTAACTCCCCAGGAGTCCCCAGCCGTTCACCGGAACCGGCACACCTACTCTCGCAACTGGTTTGTAGGTCCTTCCCCTACTCTAAAAACCCCGATTTCTGCCCTCCATGTCCTTTGCCCGAAGCACCTCACGGGCAAACGCATCCACCGCACTCCAGTTATCAACAGAGCTCATCATGTGGGCCACAAGGTCTGCCGGTGCTTGCTCACCGATACCCGCTCTGGCGCGGTAGCTTATCCACTTCGGACAATGAAATGATCAACTGAATCCTCTGCATAACAATAAATGCACACCCATAATTCCCGATGGCCAAAACGATGAAAGTAGCCTCAAAGCAGCCGTGTCCATTTCCTTAATTTTATTTTACGTTAGAGGAAGGAAAATTTGCTGCCAGACGCCCAGTGGCTTGTACCGCTGGGTGTGTGGGGTTTTCTGCATAAGGGCGGTGATCCACTAAAAACCCTCCCCCTCATATCTATCCAGACGTTCAACCGCCAGCAGGTCCACCGGAGGCATTCCCGTTATCACCAGCACCGTCTCCAGCGACACTAATCTGTACGCCTGCGTCACCCTGATAGACCGTCGATAGACACTATTAATCCTACATATATATACGCTTAATTTTAAGGGTTTCAAACTACACCGGTACTGCATACATGATTGCGGAGGTCACCGTAGCCGCAATAATCCTTCTTTTGGAGGCTCTAGGAAATCTAACATTCCTCATGAGCCTGGCAACTGCTGAAGTCACATTTTGACACATTTCCGTTACGTTTTGTAAACCCCCTCGTTTCATCGAGCCAAACACCAAGGTATTTAACTCTTCTCAAGGGGGTCACTTCTGTACCCTCCAGTTTAACCGAAAACGTTGGCATCCATCTCCTACCCGTCATCAGCAAAATGTTTGGTTTTATGCGTAGATACTTCAAGACCTCACGTCCGCAGCCACCGTATCAAATCTGCCTGTAAATTGTTTGCTAGGCTTTCGCCTCTCCAACCGACCTCACTCTGACCACCACAGCGAGGTCGTCCGCAATGCCACTAAGTCCACTCCCGCAGGAAGTCTCCTGTTCAGCCGGTCGTCATGGACCACATTCCACTAAAGGGGGCACAGGACCGACCCCTGGGGGACCAACCTCTCCTTGGCCATGACGACCTTGCCTTCCTCCGAAGAGCTCTTCAGCTCCCTACCCGTCAAGAATTCTTGGACCATCCTGATCAGGTAGGGGACCTTCTTCTTTATCAGCTGGCTGATTATTGATTCCCAACTCACGCTGTGTCTGTATTTTTATGTCGACTAATATTACCAACGGAATCTTCCTTGTCGAGTACCTGACGGCGTCTCATTCACCATTCCCATAACTTTCTTGATCGCATCAGAGGTAGATCTCTTTTATTGGACCAACCTCCTCGTCGTTTCAATTCTATCTACAAACGTCTTACCAACAGGTCCTCAAAGATCTTCCCTAATATATTTGTAAGGGCAATGGGTCTGAATTTACCCTCTTCCTTTAGGATGAACACCAGACGTGCCGAATTCTAACTTCCAGGGATTTTTTCGTATTGAACTGCCGATTAAAAGAGTCCAAAAACGACAGTGGGGACGTCTCAGCAAATACCTTAAGTACTTCCACCGAGACGCCGTTCAGAGCGGGACCTTGCCACGGTCTAAGCCTTGAGACTGCATGTTCCAACTCCTCGCATGTAAACGGAGGTATCTCCTCCGCCACTATCTCTCTGCGCCGCCAAATCGTATCTGCAAGAAAAAAACTCATGCATAACATCCCTCAGTTGATCTCCAGGTAGCCTGGGCAGCGATCTCCCAAATTTTGCTCTGACAATCTTGTAGGCCTCGTCAAACGGGTTCTCGTCCAATTCATCACAGAGCTCAGCCCATTTTGCTTACTTTGAGCTAATTATTGCTCTCTTTAGTTCTTTCCTGGCCGTTTTAACCTCGGAATTGCATCTTCAATCCACGGTAAGGCCTCGCGTCTTCGTTTCCGACTCAAAACATCGACGGAGCCTGATACACTTCTTCCGGAGTTCTTCGATCTGTAGAGACCACCAATAAACAGGTCTATGCCTCTTATCCTTGTCTCGTCCTCTCAGGACCTCTCTGCAGGTGTCGAGAATGAACCCGTCAGTCCTTCCTGCTCCAGTTTGTTATATCCACCCAATCTCCTCTCAAACCTCTCGTAATCTCGGCACCAACAGTGGTTCCAGCCGCCAAAGGAGCACCCTATCAGTCTGAGAGACTAGAGGACGCCCAACGACCACTTCAACGCACCTGTGGTCGCTGAGCGTCTACTCCTCCAGCACTTTCCGCTCAACCTCGCCGCCACACAACCCACTAACAAATGTCATGTCAAGGGTGTGGCCGGATCCTGTTCTATGCAAAAACATGGGCACACCAAATTCATTTATGCATATCACCCCCAGGGCCGCCATCTTCTCCGCTAAGTTCAACGAAATGAAATGTCGGGGATGTTTGGCGATGCGTAACAAATCCCCCCACCCACCCAGACACTCACCCTTCGACCGCAACCCAGACAAACCCCAGGCCACAGCCACCCTTCCTGAACTGCACCTTCCCAGACACTGCAACCACCGCACACGAATTATCCGGGTTCTTATGCCTTCTATCTGCCTGCACTACGCCAACATTCGGTTCTAAGACAATCAGGAGATCATCTCCACGCTCCACTGCGATGGTCCACAACAGATCACGGGCCTGGCGGGATCTGTTCGCGTTCAATTTAAGAACTTTCATCGCTTGCATAGAGGGCTTCCACCTCTATAGCCCTCCGAGCCGGTTCTCTGCAGCCCGCCTTAAAATACCCTTCCATGCCGCAGTTAAAACAACTTCTGGATTTATCGGGACCCTGAAATTTTGAAACCATATGACCAAGATCCCAACATCGGTAACATCTCTCCTGTTCGACATCGGGCTTAACTCTACATGATATAACGCCCACTCTAAGGCGCCCCTTCTTATTAGTTTTTCCGCTTCCCCACTTTTGAGCAGCAAATAGACCACCTGTGTTCCCGAATGGGCCTGTCTCATCTTTATCGCCTGAATGATCTCTACCTCCACCTTTACAGTCTACGTAACGGCCTTGACGACTTCTTTAGTAGCTAAAGCATCGATATCTCTGATACAGACATTCTGATTACGTGTTTTTCGTCTCATAGCCACCTTGACCCCCTTACACTCCCTCCTGAAGTTTCTTCAGTAACTTTTGTGGGCCCTCATCTTCGTCCTTGACTTGGATCTACAGGTCCTCTCCCTGCCACCTTCGGAAGAGGGAATCTCCGAGTCACCTTCCTGTACTCCGCCCTTAACCTCTCTGAGGAGATCCACGAAAGTTCTTTTCCCCTGTTTATCATCCGCTCTTACAATTATCGTCTTAGCCTTTTCATCACAGGTCCTGCTGACTGACCTGTCCCTCTTTTTATTCTTATCCACTTTCTCGACATAAATTCCTGTGTTGCGGTTTGTCCTGCGGCCTGCATACTCAAGAATATTCCTTGTTACTCGAGCCGCGTCACCTTCCTCAGTTCCAAACACAACATCGTATTTTGCTTGGAGGAAAACCTCTGCTATCCCCTTTCTTAGATGAGGGATATTACCCTCACCACTCGACGAGTCTATAATCAGAGTGAAAATCCTTTTTTCATAGTTCTCCACAACCTCTCCTCTCAACATCGTTGCCGTTTCCAAGTAGACCAATAACTGCCCCACCTTCAGGAGCCCTTTTGCTGCCAAATTTCTGACTCTTGGTGCCATTCTATGCAACGCCTCCATAAATGTATGTGAAGGCCTGGCGATGTCAAAAGACCACCACAAAGTCCTTCTCTCTTTTTGTAAATATGGAGTCCTTTGGCTCCAGTTTCCTCTGGAACCACTCTTTCTACCACCTAGCCACTACTAAGGCATCAATTTCATCATTCCTGACACCCTCATCTAACTGCCCCAGCAATTCCTTCCTATCAGCCACTGCCCTGGTCCGGAATGTAACCTCTTTGGTCTCCACTTTTTTCTGGAAAGGATTCAAATCAACAAAAGCCTTAAAGACCAGTACTACTCTCTCCATATCGCCAGCGAGTTCCTTAAGCTCCCTGGTTGTATGACTTTTCTTGGCATGTTTCAACAGAGTACTGCTAACACCACTGAGTTTTTTCAAGTATGTCAATAACTCCTTCTGAAGGAAGTTCTTCCAGCCTCCTCTCAACCTCTGCAGGGGGGGGTCGATTTAGAGGATCGACTTTTCTTCCTCCGATCCTTCAGCTTCTCCCTTGACACCACACCATCCATGGAGTCACTGGTGGTGGATTCCTGCGAGAAAAAGGCATACTGTAGTGTCTGCTGCTGTTGACTTCTGCTTCTCTTCACAATCTTGAAGGGGAGGGGGAGTAACTCAAGCTTTTTCTAAACACTAACTCAATGAATAAAGCTATTAAACTATAAAGATAAGAACAAAGAAATTAAAATTAATTTAATTCCAGTACAGAAATACTATAGCTCATTAAATAAAGCTACAAGTCCAGTTATCGGTTAAGATAACTGGACTTGTAAATGAAATTAAAATTAAATCAATTTCAATCAAATTAAAATCAATAAAATTAATAATAGTCGGTGCTATCAATGACAAAAGAATTTCTACTACAGTGCTATCGGTTAATGATAACAAACACAATGTCTATTGTTAATGAAAAACAAAACACCAAGACATGAAAGAAATAAAACTTCTACCTATAAACAAGAGACCTCCCATGGGGCCACAGCAAACTATTATAGGCCTTATTACTAATATTACAAAATAAAAACACTATAAAAAACAATCCAGTCACCAAAAAACTCATAAATGTAATGCAAAACCATTCCGATATCCAAATCACTATTGTGCTTTGTACAATCCGTTAAATATAACCAACAAAACTCAAATAAACTAAGAGCTCAGTAAGCCACAACCGAACACGGTAAATCGTCCAACTTGATTCAATTTCCTTCATATTGCTGCAATTAAACAATACGCTGAGAAAAAACATAGTGCATTAGTCCATTAAAAAACTTAATGATTTTTTTTTTTAAGGCAGTGTCCAATTAGATTATGTAAATTGTGTGCAGTGTAATTAAGAGCTTGAGATCTGAAATTAATGACACCACTGGTGAATAATTTTAATTTTATTACATTGTCTTGATGACCATTTCTGTACTTCATCAATGTCCTGCTGAAGTATCAAATAATAATCAAAGCAATTCTCTTTTGCACATGGCTTGACATCATCAGCAAACACTATCAGTTTGGACCCTTACTCCTGCTAATATCATTGACAAATAATATTAACATCAATTGACACAAATTGGAACCTGTGGAACACCAAATACACGAGAAATTCTTTAATTTTTCTCAAATAGGCAAGAACATCTTGCCTATGTATTTTTCTCAAACTTGCGAGAAATACATAAATTTTTCACAGATTTGTGAGATTCTTAAATTTTTGCATGAGATTCTTACGCTTTTAAGATTCTTAAAATAAACATTCTTAAGATTCTTAAAATTTAAGAATCCCTTGCAAATTTGAGAAAAATTTAAGAAATCTCTTGCAAATTTGAGAAAAATTTAGGAATTTCTTTAGAGAATTAGAAAAATGGCAAGCCTAGTGTCCAGACTGACAATCTCACTGAAAGTGTGAATACAAAAGTGAGGGGAAAATCATCTTGGGAGATTTTTTATCACCCCCTTACAGCCTTGATCTTGAACCCATCGCTTTCTACACCTGAAAAACTGGCTTGCATCTTCACAATTTGAGGAAGATGAATAGTTGAAAATCTCAGTGGAAAAGTGACTACAATCCCAGCGCTGGAATTTTATGTAGTGGGTTAGAGGAAAAACCACCGGGTTGGTCTAGTGGTGAACACGTCTTCCCAAATCAACTGAATTGGAAGTCAAGAGTTCCAGCTTTCAAGTCCTAATAAAGGCAGTTACTTTTATACGGACTTGAATACTAGATCGTGGATACCGGTGTTCTTTGGTGGTTGAGTTACAATTAACCACACATCTCTGGGGTGGTCGAACTGAGACTGTACAAGACTACACATCATTTGTAGTCTACACTCATACATATCATCCTCTGAAGTAACACCTGAACGGTGATTCCCATCACCGGTAATCAGGAGAAAGTAAAGTGGGTCAGAGGAAGCTTGTTTCACAATACCATAAATGTTGGAACGAAACAGTGATTATGAAGAAACATAAGGTAAAAGTACAAATACTTAGAACCATTAATATACTTTTCATTTTTTCAACTGTTATCATTTTGTTACCAACCGCCAGCCCTTACTTTTGAACCACGCCTCATGTATAAAAACATCTAGTGGTGTCTGACATTTTGCTGTTCTTTCATGCAAAAATTACTCCATTCATTGATTTGAAATTTTGCATGAACATAGTTTTTATACCTGAAGAACATAAACTTATTGAACAAAGCAAAAGAACATAGAACTATTGCCATAAAATTTTTCACAATTTCAAGATCATAGCTGTTTTAATGAGTTGTGATAACCGGATTATGTTCCTTGCTGATATTCAACTTTACTTGACCATCAGTCAATTCAATTCAGAGATCACTGCAGAATTCAAAATTACATTTTCAATAAAAAGAGGTCTCTTTGTCTTTTACAATATCTTTTTTGACATCAAGAAAAGTAGTTAAAAAGGTGCATCATGATGGCTCAACCAACATAGCTACTGTCACCGTTACTACTGTGTGTATAATGCAATTCACTGCACCTGCCTCAAGCTACTTGACTAAAAAACAAAA
The DNA here is from genome assembly GCF_047948215.1 of Lycorma delicatula. NCBI lineage: Eukaryota > Metazoa > Arthropoda > Insecta > Hemiptera > Fulgoridae > Lycorma > Lycorma delicatula. Next base: position 89,440,775 of record NC_134463.1, on the reverse strand, counting down.
TCAAAATAAAAAATGAGTAACATAGTATAGCCAGCTCCTTGTGGTGTTAGTAAAGTAATGCTAAGAACCTGTAAAATACTTTTTTACTTTTACAAAAGACAGGTAACCAGCTATAACTACTATTTTTTAAGATATGAGCTGATATTTTGGAAGCCGCATACTTCACTCAGATCACTCAAAGCTTCGAGTCCTGTGCTGACCAAAATATTGCTCTTAAGAAATTACAGTATACTGATAGTTTTTATAAATTGAACAGGTTCTAACTGTTATTTATCAGTATCATTCTCACAAGCATAAGTATAATGAACACGGTGTGCGTGCATGTGTGTGATAGTTTTCTAAATGATATTTTATACAAATAAAAATTAACATTGTTGATTTAACACTATGAAATTCACATTAATTGTATATATATTTTGACCGAGTTACAGGTCACTTATGCAGTATTTAGATTTAATTTAAACTAATTGTTGTCTAAACCAACCCAAGATAAATTTCAATAAAGAAAATTAACATTTATGCAAATTTTGCTTTTGTAAATTTAAATACACAAAAAGGATAATTATAAATAAAGTACACAATTGTTTTTATTCACTTAATTTTATATTATTAACACAGTGACTGTTAAGTGCATCAATTTACTTACAACTTCTAAATTTAATTACAAAGTGTGTATCTCACAACAGAGAATAAATAAACACACATTACGTTACGTGAATACAATACAACCACATACAAAATCTTAAATAAATATATATGAATTAGCTAGTGAACTGAATTCAAAGTTTAATCATATGTTAATAATTTAATATCAATCAGCCTTTACATAACTACATCCTGATCTCAATAAATAATCATTTTCTTTTTAATTGTAGTTACAATACAATCATTAAAAAATAAGAAGCAACAGATTTATAAATTGATAACCATAAATTTAAAAACACAATGTAAAAAATTACAGAAGAGAAAAACTTTTCTAGTTCTCTTTCTTACTTATTGAAAAACTTTCCAAACATTTATTTTTAATCTGCATAATTGTAACATTTTTTCATAATTTTATACAACTGTATTAGATCATAATTTTAAAAAATTAAAATAAAACAAAAAGACTAAAGATTAACCAGATAAAATTAAGTTTTTAAACAGATACAGTAGCTTTTAAGCATCAATAGTTAAAATGATAAATGAGAAGGATTATAACATTACTTGACTTTTTTATGATAGAGAATAAGAAAACTGATAACTAATAATTAACTCATTTATGCACTATAATAAAGTTTTCAACAATTTAAAGCACACCGCAATATACAAATTGATAATCTAGAAAAAAATCAAATATTTATACCATTAAAAATGATATTTGAAGTCGAAAAAAATATTGCACTAAAAAGAAATTAAAAGTAAAATAATAAAAATGAGAAAGATTGACTAGAGAATTGAAATAAATAATAGGCCAAGTACCAAATTTTATTTTTGTTTCTACATATGTTACATGAAATGAACAGTTTCAATTACTGTTAATTTATTATAATTTTTCCAAAAGATTTTATTATTCTTTTCATGCAACACCAATTTTTTTAAATAAGCTGTATGCAGATCACATGTTGACACTTGACATTCTGTAATACAACTAATGCAAGTATATAAACTGTAGTAATTACGTTACAGCATTTTTATCATGTCTGTTTACTTTTGTTGTGTAAATATCAAATAAAAGTGATGTAGAAATTAAAAATGAAAAAAATTAACGTTTAGAAGATTATAAAGTCTGCAATAATTTTATTAGTAAATGACATTCAGTTTATTTGTAACAAAAAATGATTTACAGAAATAAACATAATTTTATAAACTTAAAATTTAAGTACTTTTAAAAAATTATTCACTCACTGTTTTTACTTTTTTTTAGCATGTCATGATGTAGGTCTAATCGCATATTCAAAAAAACAGTAACTTTCCAAACATTTATATTCCAACTTTTATTCTTTATTAAAGTGTACAAAGAAAAGTTCATATAAGATTTTACACAGATTATTAGATGATTTCACCTATGGCAACAAACATTGTAGTCCAAGAAGTATATGAACTAACATGAAAGAAGAATTTTTCCATCACTGTACATGTGTAAAAACTAAAGTGTCACACAACACTCTAAAGGGTCAATCATAAATAAAAGACACATTACAACTCGCACAGGTTATTACTAATGCTTACTTTAAGTCAAATGAATTTTAATAAGAACTTCAGCTCAGATAGACTTCATTTTTTCCATTTAAAATTTACATTAACTTAATTACATCACAACTATTTTTAGCCCTATTATACAGGAAAATTGTTGTTCCTTGGGTCGGATGTATCTAGGGTCAGTCTGTGGTGCTATCTGAGCAGGAAACAGTAGAGTTTGTGTCTTTAGTTATATTTTATTTGCCACTAGGAGCACTGTGAATATTGTGACATGTTAGCTTTTTGTGAAAAATTTGTTTTAGTTTTTCAGTGGTAAATATTGATAGAGTTTCTTAATTTTTGGGGAGAAAAACATAAGCTGAAAAAATCATACAGGTAATTAGTTTGTATTTTTCTTTATCAAACGGTATATAATATGTCTAAAAGCCTAACATATAAAGGGACCATGAGGCCATTTGTAAAATAACTGCTCATGTTGTATTATGGGTCATATCACAATGTTGTACCTTGGGTCGAGGTACAACCATTCCATTTACGTTTAGATTAAAGTAACATATAAGTTTTTGGTTTTTTTTCTAGGAAATGCCTAGAAGCGAAGAGGGTAATGAAGCTAATGAAGCTAGTGAACATAATAGCTCTTGAAAAAGCAGCAAATGATGTGCTACAAACCAAATGGATATTACGACAGGAACACAATGTTTCAAATACTACTTTGCAAAGACATTTGAATAAACATAAACTTTCTAGGTCTGTTGATGCACTGTTTGTTTACATCTAATATTGATGCTAAAAAAATATTTCAAAAGAACAAGAAACCGAGCTGATGAAGTATTTGCAGCACGCTGCAAAGCTTTACTATGGACTTACAAAAAAGTCTCTATTTAAGTTAGCTTATGATTATGAAAAATCCAAACTTAAAAGTCCCTGAAAATTGGAAGTTAAAAAAATCAGCTGGAAATTTCTGGTATCAGCTATTTTGTAAATGTTTTCCTGATATGACATTACAGAAGCCTGAAGCTATAAGAACTCTCCCGGGCCACGAGTTTAAACAAGGAAAATGTTGGAGTCTTTTTTAATCATTTAAAAACGATAATGGAAAAATATAAACTTCTACCAATATGATTTATAATTTGGATGAAACTGGAAATTCTACAGTTCACAAGCCTCCAAAGATTATAAGTGACAAAAAACAAAGCAGCTTGGTTCAGCAACATCAGCTGAGTGGAGCATCAATATCACAATGATATCTGCCATAAATGCTATTAGAAACCATGTTCCACCAATATTGATATTCTCGAGGGTAAATTTAAGGGAACAAATGATCATAGGAGCACTGACGAGCTCTATCAGCAGGACAAACCCTTCAGGGTGGTCCAATGAAATTTTGTTTGTACAATACCTCAAACACCTCATTCAGACATCATTAAATAGCCCAGCTGTCATTATTATTGATAACCATGAGACTCATATCTCGATTGAAGCAATTAGTGTGGCCAAGGAAAACTGAGTCACCATGGTACTCGACCGTGGAGTTTTTGGTCATTTTATAATGCTGCCGTGGTCAGGTCATTTTATAATTCTGCCCTTAACGATTGGATGATCCAGAAACCCAGAAGACCAGTCACTCTATATGATCTTGCTGGTTTGAACAATACCAGCCTTCAACAAGGCATTTGCTACAGAAGATATCAAGAATAGATTTCATCTGAGTGGAATCTACCCTCCAATGAAAATATTCTTGGAGACGAAGAATATTTATCTTCTTATGTGACAGATCGACCACTTGACAAAGATGGGCAGGGAACTCAACCCGATGCAGTAGCTGTTAATAATAATGAAAAATCTCAAGGAATTATTGTAATATCTCCAGAAGTGACTCAGCCTTACCCAACGGATCCACCAAGAAAAGGTAATAAAGGAAGAAAAAAAGGCAAGACAAGAATATTGACAGACACCCCACAAAAAAAATGAAATTGAGCAGTCTAAAACAAAGAAAGCAAAAAAGAAGATGAAAAATAGCTTTGAAGAAATTCTCAAAGAAAAAACCGATTATGAACGATGAAGATTTTGATGATCCTGACAGAACTGACAACCTACCAGAGGATATGACTGATGACAATTAGATAATTTAATTGAAATTAACGAAAGAGACAAATTAGAAGATTTAATATTTGAAAGAAGCCTTGATTTCAAAATTGAAAATGAGAACTTTTCGTAAAAATCATAGGGAAAAAAGGATGAAAACTGTTTCATGTTGAAAGAATTGTATAAAAATTACCTAATGATATGTATGAAGTTCATTATTACAAAATAGTGAATTTCAGTAATAAATTTTTTCTAGATAAGATTTTTTTTTTTACTTTGTTTAACCTCTGGGACCACAGTTAGGTTTGCTTCAGATTGATTGCTTTAGATTGTTTCAGAGGATGAGATGAATGATTTGTACGAGTAGCATGTGTGAAAATGTCATGCCTGACCAGGATTTGAACCTAGGACCTGTGGATGAAAGACCTAGATGTTACCACTCACACCACAGAGGCCAGCAAGGAAGATATTTGATATTTCAAAAAAGATACTGAATGTAAACTTACTACTCCTAGTACTGGTGGCACACTTGCCAGCATCAAAACAGAACACATACATTTTTCCTGTTGATTTTTCCTCATACAATATACAATGAGCCAATTTTTTTATTATTTACTGAGATAAACTATGATGTTCCTGTATATTTTTCAGATAATTAATAGACTAATTAAATAGGCTACTTTAATAATTTTCCAGATATGCCAATTTGCATATTTTTAAAAGTGAAGCATTTAATGACTGATGTAAAGATAAATTAATAAAATAAATAAACCTGGTTTTTATACTGAAATGTCATGTTTTATTTTCTGGAAATAAAAGTACTTTTTTTAACCCAAAGTTTATCATATGGACCCATGATACAACATGAGCCGACCCAAGGTACATCGCATTGTTGAATCTTGGACCACCATGCAGATCTTAGAAAAACAATATTTTCGCATTAAAATAGTTATTCAAATGGCATTTTAAAAAAATAGTAGATTAAAAATATTAATTATATTTTTAAATCATTAACAATTAAAAATTACCACACAGTTTGAAGTTAAAAAGAAAAATGAAAAATTGACCCAAGCTACAACACACTTTCAACTCTCAGATTCAACTATTTGAAAAAATATGAATTGCCTAACACACCGCTCTTGGAAAGAGACTACTTTGTAGCAGGTATTCAGGAACCTTATAAGTTGAGATTTAAGTAATTTTAAAAAGCAAAGTAGAATACAAAAGGATTAAACATTTTAAATAAAAAAATGTATAAAAGAATTATTTTTTAAATAATTAAACTAGAGCAAGTTAAAAACTAAATCCCACCAATCAACCAATAATAATTTTAATCCAGTTATTGTTGAACAAGAATAAAATTTAGATTTTCAAAAAATGTAATTTTCGATTTATTAATTTATTTATTCCTAACTACAGGCAGATTTCCAAGTACTGATGTTTCTTTCTTTTTGATGAAGATGGGAAATTAATTTTATAGCATTCAAAAAATGGCAAATCAGACCATTTAAATCTAGAAACTGTCTAGGAATTGTTTTGTCTTTATAAATGAAAGACAAAGGAACTTCACAATGGAGATTAATAAATTAGAAAAAAAAAATCACACCGCAGCACAACTGTTTACATTAATTTTATAAATAAAACTCTTACATTTAACATAGGAAAATAATCAAATGTCAAGTATTTTCAGTTTGACTAACAGAACTCTAGGCAGAAATTACCTTGTGCCTATAACCTTTTAGTTATACACTAGAATCTCCATTATTAACTATGACTTTTTTAAAAAAATAATACCTTTTGAAGTGTAACAAATAGCTGGAGAAAATATTCCTATACTCATTACCATTTATTTCAGTGGTTTTCCCAACCGCCTGATAGTAGCATCTTCTTGCCTCATCCCCACTATGACCCAACTCTCCTACTACATGTGACCACGTACAAGTTTCGCTGTGCAGTGAACGTGTCTTTATTACTGTGTTTGTAAGAGTGTTTTCTTGTGTACGTGATCTATTGTGAAAAATGTCTGTAGTTTCACCCGATTTATGAAGTCAGATTAAGAACATTATGTATAGCGTTTATTATTTTCAACATTTAAAAACTTCCAGTGATGTTTTTCAAGAGTATTTTTCCAACACTCAACAAGTTACAACAGATGCTTCTTCTGTTTTTCTCAGAACTGTTAAGCGAATTACTACAAAGAGTAATAAGAGCGTTACCAAATAAAAAGCCGATAACAAAACAAGGTAAATTCTTTTTCTTCTCCAAAGAAAAAACAACCACATAATAAACCTGTGACAGATTTGAATGATTTGATAAGGACATGATCTGTAGAACCATCCTTGAGTCTGACCATGGGGAGTATCTTATCAGTCACAAAGTAAAACACACATTACAAGAGAAAATTAATTACAATGTTAGCGTGATGTCTTTATGGAAAATTTTTAAGGATCTTGGATTTTCATTCAAAAATCTAACGATGGTAGAAAGTTTTTAATGAAAAGGCAAGATATTGTTTTATTACAGGTGGCTTTCCTTCAAAATATACATAATATTTAAAATGAAAAAAATTCACCCCCTGTTATTTATTTAGATGAACATGGGTAAATCAAAACCATTCGAAAAATTATATTTGGCTAAATTCATCAAGTACAGGTGGCTTGAAGATTCCTGTCGGAATAAGTTGCCATTTAATTTTATATCCTGCTGGATCAGCCAGCTATGGTTTTATTAATAATGCCAAACTATTGTTTCAATCAAAGAAATCTGGTGATTCCCATAACAAAATGAATGCGAAGGTGTTCGTTCACAAACATCATTCTTAGAAGAAGGATGTATATCATTGTCATGGATACCACAAGTTACCAATCCAGATATAAGAAAAAAGTGCTATTTAGCAACACAAAGAAAATTGACATACAGGAATGGTTAAAAGAAAAACATTGACCCCTCTAGTTCTTCAGTCACTAAGCTTGATCTTCTAAATATTGTTCTACAGCACAGCAGAAAATTCAAATTTACAAGGACGAGTTGGCAGCAAGTATGGGTCACAAAGTGGTACGCCTTCCATCATACCACTGTCAATTTAATCCAATCCATGGGTTGGAATATACCATGTCAATTTAATCCAACCCAACAAGTGAATTAGGTGTGTTAGTCATACCGAAAAACTTCAGGAAAACAATTTTGTCAAAGAAGGGCTGCAAGAAGAAACAATGAACAATTTTATTATAAATTTATGACGATGAAAACAGTGAACCTGATGATTTGTCAGAGTAATTAAAATTTTTTTTTTAAGATTTTAAAACAAACTAACTTTGTATATTTTACGTAAATTTTGTTGTCAAGTTAAAAGTATGTTTACTTTAAAAAAAAAAAATAACAGTGCCATTTGTACATGAGTAACATTCATATTATTCAAGTAATAAAAATTTAAGTGATCATTTATTTAACCAACTTTCAGTGAATAAGTGCGAGTGATCAACATCGCAGTTCTAAAGTTTTACATAAAAATTTCCTGATATAAAAGAAAACTGTTCTAGCAAGGTCAGTAATTTACCAAATTTATAACAGTTTATTTTATTTGAATTATTTTTAGAATAGGCCTATAAGAAATAATGGTTGATTAATATTTTCTTATTAACTGCTTTCCAGGACATTGATTTATTGTTCATGCTGTGAAAAAAATGATTTATGAATACCTTTTATAATCCTACATCATAAATTTTTTTCCCTGTTTAACCTCGGGGAATCACTGTCAGGTATTATTGCTTCAGAGGATGAATGAAGATGATACGTATGAGTGTTAAGTGAAGTGTAGCCTTGTACAGTATCAGGTTGACTATTTCTGACATGTGTGGTTAATTGAAACCCAACCGCCAAAGAACAGTGGTAGCCATGATTTAGTATTCAAATCCGTACAAAAATAACTGCCTTTACTAGGATTTGAACATTGGAACTCTTGACTTCAATATCAGCTGATTTGCAAAGACGCATTCACTATTAGACCAACCTGGTGGGTTACATTATAATTATGCCTAGAGTAGTATTTGTCAATAACTTACGTGAAATAATATTATAGTACAACCAAAACTATACAAAAAAAAAATCATTAATTTTATAATTATTTTAGGTCAGTAGAAAAATAAACATTGAAAAGCATTATTGCAAAGGTGCTTATGTTGCATAGATGTAATTATGCTAGGATACAGAAATTACACTGAACAAAAACATTGCTTACCATTTTAACCAGCCTGTGTGTGAGAGCATATATGTGTATGAACTGAGATCCTATGATGGGGACTGTATGCTGCTGTGCAACCCCCATATATTAATGGTAATGAGTATAGTTTTATTCTTTATTAAAGTATAAAAACAAAAGTTCATATAAGATTTTACATAGATCACTCTTTGATCTGTGTAAAATCTTATATAAACAGACACAAACAGACTTTCTTTGTTTGTGTACCAAGCTGAAATTATTGGAGCACTTTGCTTTCATTAGACAATCCAACTTCCGTAGTCCATGCCAGTTTTGAGTTGACCATGTCAAACAAAGGGACAAGTTCAGCCTGACATTAAAAATATTTGAATATCAATATAAATCTCTATATTCCTGTAAATACAACACAATCATCAACCTAACCTGCACCATCAGTTACTATGTAGTATACCTGTAGTTTATAAGCTATTATTTTAGCATGAATCATCATCATGATATGTGTTCTTCTGCGTATGATTTACATATTGTTTTTTGTTTCATTTTAGCAAGTGTATTGTTTGTACGAGTGTACAATCTGTGAATGTGAGTATCAAAACTGCATGTGCAAACTGTACTGTATGGGTGTGCCTGTTCTGAACATGAACACAGGTAGATAATTTTACGAATTCAAAATGGTGATGTGTGCTGTTTTTGGGTGCAGTAGCAACAATAAAAACTCAGAAATAATATTATAAACTTGATAAGATTATGTTTCACTCATTCCCAAAAGATAGTGAAATACACAAAGTACACAAAGAAAAATCTGGGTAAACAAATGCAGCAGACAAGATAATTTTAATGTTGTCAACATGACAATTTGAAGCTTACATTTTAGACCCAATCACTATGAACAAGACTTAAAAAGTGAACTTTTAAATTATGAACCGCATAGAAAAAAATTTAAAAAAAAGACACTTTTCCTACTGAGCACTTACCTAAAACAAGAACTGACAGTAGATTAACTAGTTCAAGTAACGTACATAGTGAAATTAGAGAAAGGAAGAAACAAGTAGATGAGGTGCTATAAAATAAAAAAACCATTGCTTCATCATCAAAAAATTATAAAAATTCATCAGTTAATGCTGAAGAGGAAAATCTCACAATGACGGATTCTAAGAGAGCCGAAAGTATTGTACTAAGTACATATACAGAAAGTGAAAAATTCAAAAAATGAGAAATTGCGTTGAATCCAATCAAACTAAATGAATAAGATGGTCTTTTAAAGATATTTCTAAGGCATTGCTGCAACACTCAGCTGGGCCATGTGCTTATAAATACATATTGAAACAGAAACATCCACTACCAGCAGTTTTGACTTTAAAAAAATGGGCGAGCAAAGTTATTATCACTCCAGGTATGCTAAGTGTCATTTGAAGTGTATTTTGAAGGACTGCCATTTATATCCATTTGAAAAGGTTTGTGTTCTCAAAGCCAGTGAGAATGAAGGTGAAAAAACAATAAAAATATGATGAAAAACTAACGCTTCTACAACACGCTAAATATGTCCAAGTGATCAAAATTCATGGTTAATTTTAAAAATTGGAAACAGCTTGTTTTTTATATGATTATTACTGCAAACTTACAAAACACATTTTTAACATAACTAATAACTCAGACCACTGGATTAACGATCGTGCCCATGACTTTTGACTTGGGCGGTGGAAACCGAGGTTTATGGAATGAACTTGGAGTTAAATATGAGGAATAATTATTTTTCAAATCCTGTTTGTTACTGACGAGAAAATTTATGTATTTGGTGATGCTCCAAATTTCATAAAACTTTTACAAAATCACTTTTTGGATTCTGGGTTGTCAGTACATCACTCTCAATGAGCTGAGGTATAAAACTGAGTATTCAGCTATAAATATTGCGCGTAAAGTCACTGATCACATTATTAAAATCATTATTAAGTCACTGATTACATCATTGGAAGAAATGATGAGGTTATATCTTCAGCAGCAAATGTAGAAGATAAAACAGACAGTGGTGAAATCACAGTTACTGAAAATATTTTCCACTCTATTACATCCCTGCACCATAAGAATGACAACTCAAATGAATAAACAACGGTCACCGCAAATATATTTCATGATTTAATTGACATCATGAAGGTTAATGAAGAGTACAAGGATATCACCAAAATTGTATATGATGGGTTAGAAAGTGTTGGCAGATTCATCATGAACAAATTTAAAAATAAATATCCATTATTGGGTTCAGTTACTTCTAATTTGGGGAAAGATACCTATGTCGAGTGATTGTCAGAGGACTGGTTTATACTAATCATCTACAGATTTTTTTACACATTTTTCAATTGTGGAACATTTTTCAAAGAACAGACACAGCGCGTAAAGAAATTTTTATAAAATTTCTACTTGAAGAATCAAAAGATGTTAATGTCCCAGAATACTTAAAAAAAACTTTTCTTTAGAATTGTTTGTTTTTCCTATTAAGAAATGCAATAGTAACATAACTGATGGTAAATCATGGAAAACAAAACTTCAGAATACGGTTATTTAATTTACTGTTACTTAACTTCAACAGACTGCTATTCACCAAACAAATATCTAACTTTTTTGGCATTTACTCTTAACAGCATGTATTTTTTAACATAAATTAGTTTTTCATTTATATATTTTTTAACATTTCAATTATTTCATTGAAATCTTGATGAAAAGAAATTGTGATTAGTGAAAACAAAAACATAGCAAATAGTGAAAAATATTAATTAGAATATAGCAGAGAAAGTATAAGCCAACTTGTAACTGGAACATGAGATGTGCACTTTATTTGTCTTCCCATGGATATTTTCAAGAATAGTTATTCATCATCATTTTTGTAAGTATCCAACTTCATGTAATATAAATAATAATAATAATAATATACATGTAGGATAACGATAACGCATTTTGTCCATTTCTTCTGTGCCTGGGCTTATAATAAATAATAATTATTTTCCTCTTATCTAAGTAAAATGGGTCGACATGTTGCAAATTATAATCATATCAAACCATAAATTCAACAAAAATATAACTAACACATTATAACTGTTTGACAATACAAATGGTAAGCCAATCTTCTCCTGGCACCAAGTTCTCAGGGAATGACGTCAAGTTCTGGGAGTGAGGTAGAGCTACACTTGCACAAGAGACTATCTGTAGTTGTAGTGCCATGTAACACAATAGCAATTCTGGAATAATATATTTCTGAATGGTCAAAAAGAGCTCCTAAACACAGCCAAGCTCTTTGGAGCTGTTCTCAAGGATGCTGTTAAGTCTTTTGATGATTTTGGAATATAAGAATAATCAGATTCTTCAGACCTGTATTTATGGAACATTTCAGTACCATTTTCTTTATTTGTGAAACTGGATGCAGACCTTTATAAAAAACTGCAACATTCCTAACCTAGAAAACTTACAAGAAGCCAATCGTGAAATGCAGTATACAGTAGTGGTTTTACGTGATTCCATTTTATTGAATATCCCAGGGCAAAGGTTATGGACAATCTGTACTATACTTGTAATACAGTTCTAAAAGAAAATAAATTTAAAAAAAAAAAAAAATGTTTTTAAGATTTCAAAGAAATAATAGTTACAGTTCAGAGTAAAAAACAATCATGAAAAGAAGTAGCCAAACAAAAAGTAAAAACAAGAAAGAGATGAAACACTGAAAAAAAACACCAATGATAAACATCATCTAACCCAACATATTAAATTAAATTAACTACCGAGGAAAATATCCATTAAGAAACAAAAAAAAGATTATAACAAAAAAACATAGCCTAAACCTCATAGATATCTTTGAAAACACAAATCAAAATTTTTAAATAATAAGATAAAAGAAAACCAAATCAAATATAATAACAAAAAGATAGGAAAACACAGCAAGAATTAATACCCAAATTAGACACTAATTTTTGAATTATTGGTTTCTCTTTTGTTAAGGATTTTTCTCTTGGTTAAATGTTGTGATTTCTGTTTTTTTAGGTTGTTTTATTTTTTTATCACACAGGATGTGTGGTATTTGTAACTGAAACTGAAACAAAAACCACACTAATCAGAATAATTAATATTTATTAAAAAATTAAAATTTATTTGATGACCTCACTGCAATTGTAATATACCATAAAAGTAGCATAATGAAAGAGGATGTTCAATGTGGGTAAAATACCCACATAAGATACCAAATTTACAAAGTGGCTCTGAAAAATTACTAAAAGACCAGATTTCCTTTTTATGATTGGTATAAGTAATAGCAATAAATAACATATATAAAAGGAATCAAAAATTTTCTAATCAAGAGCTTATACTACTCAGTTAAAAGAGCTTGACTAACAGATGAATCAATATATTTATATTTTTTTTAAAACTTTTTTCTGCACGCATTTTCAAATTGACTAACTTGATTCATATATTACTACAGGATCAGCCAAACATTTTAAATCAAGTTCATGCTATTAATAACATTATAAGTGTGTAAATTGCACGAATGAAGTGTTAGTGTTATTATTGCAAATAACAATAATAAAAATCAGAATTACTGACTCCCAACCTACATAAATTAACAAGTATTCAATATAGGCTTTTATACTTCTCATAATATACAAAGACAGTAAATAATTTAATAACATAATCACAGCAAACATGTTTAAACAAAAATATTGTTTTATATTGGAAGAAATAATGTTACACAGAGAATATGTGATTGAAAACAATTAGCATGCATCAAGACTGCATGTTTAAGTAATCTGTAAAATTTTAATATCACAGATCTTTGCAAAGAGAAAAGAAATAAAAGCATTTAAAAACAAAAAAACACTTTTTTACAATTAAACAGTAAATAACTAAATATGAGGTTTTTTCAACAAGAAACTTAACTTTTGAAATAAAGAGAGAAGAGTGCATCTTATAAATTTTCTCTTTTCTGCCGGTAGCACCGCACAGTGGGATTTTTAGAAATAATACTGTACTTCCCCCTTATTTATACTACTTCATTTCCAGTCTCTAAACATTTAAGTGAGGGTTGTTTAGAACTTGCAGCAATTTTTTTATATAAAGTAAATGAAAAGTAGTTATCTCAAACTGGTTTGAAAATGTGGCAGGAAGCTTACAGAAGAGGTATTGTTTGCAATGCCGAACATCCATAGATGGGAAGATTAAGGAGGGCCACATCACCAGCTTCTTCCAGATTTGACGGTCCTGAAAAAAAGACCTTGCTGTAGTGCTCAGGACTGTTGAATTAAGACATACTGAAGCTATCAACTGGCCTACTAATGGAGAGATTTGCTAATCTGAGGATCTAGCGTATCACTTCAATGGCAGTTTTTGCTAGTCTGATATTAATGACCAGGTCACTTGCATGCAGTTCTCAAAGTATAATGACAGTTCTCAAAGTATAATGACAAAGTTTTCGATTTAGTCTAAAGATAAATGTTGCTTGGTTAAAGACAATGACTGCTGGTGCCATTGATAATTTCATAAGGTTTCCATCTTTCTTCTTGTGCAATTTGTATAAAATCAGAAAGAGATTCATTAGAAACCGAAGACAAATGTTTGTCACGCAAGCAAACAGATTTAAGTCTGAAGAGCAAACAATTTAAGAATCAAGTAATGTTTAGTTGCATGTTCCGTTCACACACCCTGTTATGTACAGGAAAGAGAGTAAAACCTGTAACAAGAAATAAAGCACAAAACTAGACAAATGAAGAACTTATAACATTTGACAAACCAATAAAGACCCACGGCAAGAAGTAACAATATGCACCTAACATTACAAACTTAATATAGGGAAAAACAGCAATGCACGTCGACACAGCTTGTTTGTTTTATCCAATAAGATGAAATGTTGACTACTCATCACTAAACAATAAGATCAAGAAAGTCATCGTTTTCATGTGCAGCATTTCAATTGTGTAGTTAGCACACACAGAGTAGTCTGTAGGCTTAAAGCCTGTAACGACTGTAAACTGAATGGATGTGTATATGTAAATATTTCATTAAACATTCCACACAAATCATCCTAATTTTCATTGCTAGTTTCTGGCTGGCCTTACAAACAGATTTATTAGAACTACGTACAAAAGAAATAACAAACCCAATATTGAACATGTCCTCCCTGACATGTTCAACATTATATTAAGAAAAAATATTACTTTTTTTTTTAATTTTGTCATAAAATACCTACACTAAATAAAATATTATATACTGAGCAACACAGAATGCATCTACCTGACCTGATACCAGATAATTACAGAGAGTTATCAGTCTCATCATCATCATCACCATATTATACATTCACTTGTTAACTGATGTATTAAAATTTGAATTAGTATTATAAAAAGTAATTTTCTTTTTTCCTTCAAGTGAAAGATTAATAATTCCTTAAAATACTTTTAAGGAAAAATTATATTTATGATTTACACCAAAAGTCAGACAAAACTGTTGGAAAAATTACTGCTCTCACAGTAGTACTCAGCAGTTAGGAAATGAACAACACTAAGACATGAAGCTAAGCCAGTACCCAGACTTTACATTATAATAACAGGGGAAACCTCAAGTTTTTGGAAGAATATAAAAGCCCTCTGCAGTTCTACAAATGGTATCAGCATTCAAACCAAGCATGCCAACTTACTTAAATAAGGTTATAATGTTTTTTATTGTAATGGTTGTTTATTACGAGTGTGCTCCTTTAATCATATTAATAGAAAAAATTTTTAAAACTAATTCGACATTTGAGGGAGACAGCGAAAAAAAGTGTGTGAAATGTAAACAAAACACTGTCATTGTACCACAAGTGGTCCTTAATCAAGAATTTTTTGCCACAGCATAATATTGTGTATCCTAGCCCCTACTAATTTTATCTGGCAGTTCCAGTTTCCCGTTTTGAAATTCACTGTAAAAGGACACCACTTCCAACCAACAGATAATAAAAATAAATTTGCTACCAGATTAGCAGGCTATCTTACTAAACTCATACTAGATCACATTCCAACAGTGAAAAAAAACACATGAGGTAGTGTATTTTGAGAAGGGCGAACAATACTTCAAAGACAATAAATCTGATTTCTTTATATAAGAAGCAAATAAAATAACTTCAGTTTCTTTTTGAACTAACCTCATATAAAAACAAAATCACAACAATAATTACTCAACTAAAATTCACTCTAACTATATAACAATATATACATCATTCAGATTTACATTATATTAGATTAAATCATAAATAATATTTATATAATGTAAATTAACTACATAACTAACTTAGTAATATTCAATACAAAATTTTCTATAATCTTTCTATAAGATGCAAGTTTCTTTGGTTCTAATAAATAAAATATACAAAATAAAAATGTAGAAAAATGCGGCAGCTAGTTGCTAAAAAGTCAGGTTTTTAATAACATAATAAAATATATTAAAGTAAGTTAATAATTTATTAAAAATTAAATAGAATATCTTAAAAATAAAACAGTACAATTAATACAATATTGTCTGGTTTTTATACAAATGTATCGACTGATAACCATTAGGTGTATTACTAGACGGAAATATAATACCATTAGGTCCAGCTCTAACAACTCCATGTTGTCCAGCAACAACTAACTCAATTTCTTGGAAATTATGAAGTCGTTGTACATCTTTGTCTTTGCGTACAAGTGTATCAGGTAGCTTGCGTATACGGATAACTTGAGAAGTAAGTAAACCTAATTCTTCACAGCAAACTCGTAACAGAGTGTAATAGGTTAACTCAGCTTGAGGGAGCTCGACTTCAATGAAGTCAGGATCACCACAATTTGCAATACGCACCTTCAATACCAGCTCTAAAATAATAACACATTAAAACAGAATAACTTACACATTTAACAAACAAAAAAACAGAACAGGGTAAAATATTTCAATGCAAAAAGAACAAAGGGATCAACTTCTTTGCTTACAAAATTTTGTGTTAAAAAGAACAAAGAAAGATAAGAGAGTGAAATAAAATCAGACAGAGTCTGAAAAGTGTACAAAACAAAACTTTTTAATCCTCATTCCTTTTAAACAGGAAATATTTACTTTTGTTTACTAGGTAATAAAACTAGTGCAAATGCATTTCATGAAAGAACAGGTAAATTTTTAAACTGTGACATTAGTTACTTGCAAAATGCTTTGTTTCCTTTTTAAATTCAGGAAAAATTTCTCTTTTTTTGCTTGATGAATTAATTCACCACATAAGTTTGAAGCCTGTGTGTAGGAATATGAAAGTGGAAAATTGTAGCATATCAAAAATGAAATTCTAGACAAGGATTTGAACCTGGGACTTCTACAACTAAAGGCCGAGTCACTACCACTGCACCAAGGAAGTTGGAATACAGAGTGAGTAATATAAAACCGAACCCATAATAAAACCGCTACCCAACACTATTTATGAAAGACTGTCACATAACTAGCACAACTAGTGAATATATATGTTACTACTGATTGTCGCAGCAGTTTTATTGCAGTGCAGTACTGCAAGTACAGTTGTGTTTATGTAAAATGCCTTATTCAATCAAGAAGAGGATAGCTATAGTTGACACCTTTATTCATTCTGAATCTTTGAAGAATCACGTCAAGTATCTGTAGAAAAATGTTCAAATGCCTGTATCCCAAGAAGAGTAGCATACATGATTTAGTTAAAAAGTAGCATACTACAGGTTCAATTTCAAATGCATAATGAAATAGGCAACCTTCCGTTAGGATTCCACAGGCCATTGCCGATACTGAAAGGAGAATTACTGCCAGTCCAAAAAAATCACTACACAAGTTATCCCAACAATCTGGTGTTATATACATATCTTGTATAAAATTCTTCATAAATTAAAATTGAAACCATACTGCATTACAAGTGTGCAACAACTGAAGGAGACAGACAAACCGAAATGACTTGATTATTGCAACTGGCTTCTTGAAAACATTGTTGGTGGATAAATAGACCCAACGTCATATTTCATGTCAGACAAGGCATGGTTTCATATATCGGGCCATGTTAATTCACAAAACATCAGGTATTGGATGGCGAGGAATCCTCATGAGATATTCAAGTATCCACTTCACAATGAGAAAATTGGCGTTTGGTGTGCCTTTCTTGATAAACGTATAGTGGGACCAATACTTTTTGACTGGACTGTAAATACAAACATTTACCTCACAATTTTCAAAGAACTTTATGTACAATTAACTGATAATGAAAAAAAATATAGCTTCTTCTAACAAAATGGAGCAACATGTCACACATCAAACCTTTCACTATATGATGAATGAACCAGCTGTCAGCAGAGGAGAGTGACATCTACGTTCCCAGAGTTGTCTATTTGCAATTTTTTCCTTTGAAGATACTTAAAGGATTATCCATCTAATCCCTACATATTGATGAACTGAAGGTGAACAACATTCAATGAGAAATCAACACAATTGACAACAACATTTTGCATCAGACGACTCTCAATATGATCAGATGAAGATCAGATAAACTGCATCAATGCCCAGGGTAGTCATTTCAACACCTTTTGTAACAATAAGGTAAATAAATGCAACATTTAAATTACATTTTATGTTTTTCTTATTTAATTTATCAGTATCATTCATAAAATTTCATTCCAACATAACCTACCGTTTCTGCAGCAGTTACAACAAGGGTTCAGTTTATGTTGCTAACCCTGTTTATTACTACACTATTATAGTTACTCATATATTATTATAGTATACTACAGTAACTGTTTGGAAAACAAAATATAGGGTGAGCAACTTAAAACTAAACCATTTCTGTTGACCAACAACTCGCCCCATCTTGTTGGTAGAAGATGTACTTTTTTAACAAACTGTTAACCAAGCACAGAATTCCTCAAAAATTGTATGAAACACTTTTGACAGTTCGTCAAAAAATATTAGCCCTACAATACAATTACCAAAAACAGCACACCATACATCAATTTGCTCATTGTGAAATGGATGCTCCAATATCAGGTAAGGATTTCCAGTCCTCCAATACCTGGTTTATGTGAATTAAATAGATAGATGAAACTGAGCCTTGTCTACCATGAGAATCAGGTTTATCTGTCGATCTATAATGTTTTTGAGAAGCCAGTCGCATTAATAAGTTTTCTTATAAGTTGTTACACAATATAGTTTCAAATTTAAATCATAAAGAATGTTATGTCAAGAAGAGTACTTCACACTGCTTTGTTACTTATTGATTTTTCAAACCAGCAGAAATTCTTCTTTGAATATCAGTTATGGCCTCTGGGGTCCTAACAGAAGGTACCCTCCCTATTTCGTTTTACATTTGAACCACCCCATTCTACGCCATCAAATTATGTATGCTATTTCTTGCTGCGACACTGGCATTCAAACATTTTTCTGCAAATATTTGAGTTTCTTGAAAGGATCCAGAATGCACATAAGCTACCATTGCAGTAACCTAAATGAAATTAAGCATTTAAAAAAATCAATAGCAAAAAAAACAAACTATATGCTCTGAAGCATGAGCAGTTTACAACTGACAAAAGCAGAATTAAGGTGACACACAAACATCTGTAGTTCAAGCCAGCTTTATTCAATTTTAAGTTGCTCACCTAATATTTATCTCTGGCTCTCTATAGTTATAATTTATTATTCAATATAAAAAGCTTTAAGAAGTACTTAAATCTTTTATCAACAGTCTGACTACTCTGTTAAATTTATAGACTTCTAAATTTTCTTACAACTGATGTTTGTGCATTATAGTGTGATGTTTTTGCTTTCTTATTTTTTACTTTGTACTAGTGAAAGCATACAACATACTTTGGCAATGATAAATTTTTTCCTTCAATACATCTATGAGAATAAGAAATATGAGAATAATTAACTACAATGATCATTCATTGTCATTCTACAAACAGTTACCAATACAAATTTGTTATGGTGCTTCACAATCATTTAAAAAAAAAGAGTTAACATAAAAATCTTGGCTTATAAATTGGCCTGGCATATAATCAAGCTTTATTTCAACACAAATTTTGCACGACCAATGAGATCTGCCATACAAGTCAAGTTTCAATTACGAAGGTTATTTTTTTTTCAAGGTCTGATCGGTCACGAAATTAAAACCACAGTGAAAATAAAAAATGTTTTATTTGTAACAAGTACTTACATAGTTACGCTATTTCTCTACATAGTCGCCACTCCGATTTAGACATTTGTCGTAGCGTGGTGCCAACTTTCCAATACCCTCATCATAGAACGGAGCCTGTGTTTTCAGCCATGTTTCTACGCTGGTCTGCAGCTCGATGTCTGTGCCAAAATGTTGTCCTCCTAGCCAGCGTTTCATGTGAGCAAACAGGTGAAAATCGGATGGATTGGTGAAGTTCTGATGAAAGTCCGGTGAAAGACAATGCCTGATGACAATATTCCTCTCCGCTTATTCTGAATTGCCCTTCGTAGACATTGAAGAGTCACGCAGTGATTGTCGTGCCACGTTCCATGAATTCCACCAAGAGAACTCCATTCCTGTCCCAGAACACAGTAGCCATACACTTTCTGTTGGAGAAGGTTCGCTTGAACTTCTTTGGTTTACTGGGAGAATGAGAATGCATCCACTGTTTGGATTGTTCTTTTGTTTCTTCAGTTTCGAAATGGACCTGTGTCTCGTCCCCTGTAACAATTTTGTTCAAAAAATCTTCTCCTTCATTGTGGTAGCACTGGAGAAACGTTAGGAAGACGTCCATTGTCATTGTTTAGTGATGGTCGGACAGCATCTTGGGAACCCATCTCGCACACAGTTTGCGGTACTGAAGTCTCTCACTCACAATGGAGTAGAGAGCTGACCTCAAAATTTCTGGAAACGAATCACTCAATACAGAAATTGTGAACCAACGATTTTCTCGAATTGCCTCATCCAATCTCTCCACAAGATCATCAGTTGACACTCGCTTCCTTCAGTGACTGCCTGCATCATGAACATCTGTACATCCTGCTTTAAAGTTCCTGCACCACTGTCGCACTTTGCTGTCACTCATTGAAATTTCACCGTACACATTACTTATTCGTCTATGAATTTCAGCTGCATTACACCCCTCAGCCTGAAGAAATCGAATTACCGCACGCACTTCACACTTGGCAGGAGATGCTATTGTTATAGACATGTTTACGTGCTAGCTGCGTGTTCAGAACTAAACAAAGTGATACGGCATGATTAAGGCCATACTAGAGATGCTGCGCAACACATATGTGCAAAGGTTCATCTGATTTTTGCACGGGTTTTAATTTCACGACTGATCAGACCATGAAAAAAAAACCCTCGTATTATTATAATTTTTCAGGGATACAGCAATAAAGTAAACCTACTTAAATGAATTCAGATATTAAGCAAACCTGAGTGTGTCAATGTTATAGTTTCCTGAACTGATAATAATTTTGTTAGTAATATTGTTGTTAGTTTATTTTTATTTAATATCCTATTTTTTTTAATCTGCGTATATTTTTTTAATCACCATTTTCTCATATTCTAAATTTAAATAAAGATTTTACTTTGCAGAAAATGCTGTAAGTGGTGAAGGAGCATCTAAATGCAATTTTAGAATAAAAGTTGTTCATAATTGGAGTAATGTTTAAAAAAAAAAAATCTCATTCATGGTAACCAATAAGAACCTGGACTATAGAACTTATGTCAGATTCATCACCCCACTTCATTCTTAGATCCCCATTACAGTCAACCCACTGTATCATCAATATGATGCACAACTTTGCACACCCTTGCATATTTTTTGCTTAGAATTTAGACAAGAGGCCCATATTTTTTCCAGTTTTCATATTTTCGTAGTTATATTATCAGATGTTCCTGTTACTTTCTAATCATTGTGTAATTGTTTATTCATCTCTCTTCAGTTCAATGTAAAAATTACACTAGAAATAGAATCAATTTTGATAATTAGTAGTTAATTTTCATTTTTCATTATAGATTTGAGTGTTGTTTTCTGACACTCCTAGCACTCGCTTATTTGATATCACTGTCAACATTCATAGTTGATGCACTTTAGATTACTTCCATTCTCAAAGCTACTTTCAGCACTTAGTCTTCCTAAATTGTCATCGTCGAATAAATAGCAATGATAAGCTCCTCCCACTCCCAACCCCTATTGTCATGGCCTCTTCTGCTTTGTCTCTCCTGCTCTAACAGCAATACAATTTCTTGAAGCTAATCCTTCTATTCTTTATTTTAACAATTTTAAATTTTTAAATATTACATCGAATTGAGCGTTTTACTTGTTCATTAATTATCTCCTGTCCTTTTAATTTTATTTTTAATATTTCCATGTTTTCTAGAATATTTAAACGTTTTCCTTTTTCTGCATAATGTAATATTTATGGATTTTATCAATTCAGTGGGAATGTCCTTTTTCTAACAAATGTGTTGCATAATTTTAATCCTTTTTTTTCATACTTATATGTTCATTAAACCTTGTTTAAAGTTTCACATTTTATTTGGTATACTACAGTTTTTGTTGTAATTGTTTGTTTCTTCTGTATTACTTTTAAATTTAAAATTATAAAAGAAAAAGACATTTGATAGAAAAAGGGCATACTGAAAATATTCAAGCTAAAATTAAAAGGACAGGAGATAATTAATGAACAAATAAACAATCTGATATAATAATTAAAAATTTTAAATTGTTAAAATTAAGAATCATAAGGATTAGTTTCAAGAAATTGTACTGCCGTTAAAAGTAGGAGGAACAAACCAGAAGAGGTCACAACAGTAAGGATGAGAAGTGGAAGAAGCCTAACATTACTATTTACTTGATGATTCCAACTTAGATAGACTCTGTGTTAAAAGTACTGTTGAGAATGGAGATACTCCAAAACACGTCAACTACAAATGTTAAGAGTGACAATGCTAGGAACAGCAGAAAATAACACTCAAATCAAATGAAAATCCTAGTGAAAATATAAAATATTATGATGAAAATATCATTTTTCATTTACTATGTTTTGTTTAGTACCTTTTTTCCTGTTTAGTCTCCAGGAATCATCGTCAGGTACGACTTCAGAGGATGAATGAGGATGATATGTATGAAAGTATAGTCTTGCACAGACTCAGGTCAACCATTTCTGAAATGTGTAGTTAATTGAAATCCAACCACCAAAGAGCACTGGTATCCACGATCTAGTATTCAAATCCGTATAAAAGTAAATGCCATTACTAAGATTTGCAAAAATGCATTCCACACTAGACCAACCCGGTGGGTCTTGTTTAGTACCTAATTCTCCTAAGGCTTATAATTTTTTTTTTTAATTTGAAATTATCTTTTTAAGGTTTTTCACATATATTTACATAAGGATTTGTTTGGTAAAGATAAAAGTGGTCAATTATGTGGTAGCATTGTATAATAAATGATTTGCATAATACTGTAAGCACGTTTATCATCCTTTTCTAATTATCCTATTAATGATCAGAGAGAAATCAAATTTAAAACTGAGGATGCTATAAGTACAAACCATGCCTGAAACTGCAGTGCCAAGGCTAACAGAAATCATGTAAAAATCTACATTATTAACATCAACAATAAATGCAGATACATTAAAGAAGGTGTTGAGGAAGGATCAGAAGTGAAATTGTATCATAAACTAAAACTGGAGCTTTTAACTCTTTAAGAGACAATGTGATGATAACACTCTTCATGTGACAATATGATAACACAATTTGCTTAGTAATGGGAAATCAAAGCAATGTTGAATTCAAAAGCTTATCTTAATACCAGTATCTTTTAAGGAATACTTGTCAAGCAAAAGTAATTTGTGGATTAATATAATAATGACCACCCGCATTCTTGCACAGATTCACTTGTATCATCAATTGTAAATACATCACGTTTTTGGTGAACATAATGTGCCTTTAAACAAACAAATGCAGCAGAAATTGAAAATCTTGAGGAGTACTATATATTACAAGATTTGCTGAAGCCTGGTACAGCTAGGACAACTCATAACTAAGAAAACATTTATGCTGTATGGCTAAAAATCCAAGGAACTCAGTAAGAATTGTGACCAAAAAATTGGTGCTTCTGCAACTTATGCATTGATTATTTTTTTTTGTTATTCTGGCCAAAAAATTCTTTTACATTATCATCGCCCAGACATGATATATTTGTTGTAATAAAAAAATATATATCACATTAAATATCTCAATTAAAATAATAAAATTACCATCTGTTTTAGAGCAAACAGCATGAATAGCTGAAACGCACTACAGTAATTCCAATAGTTGAATGTAAACAGACAGACCTAAGAAATCATAAAAACGCACTGAAAATTTTATAGAAAGATTTGCATGTATTTATGTACCCACAATTAACTCACACAGCAACTTCAAGAAAATTACCGTACACATCATCACGAATTGAAGACTAAAGTGCTACAGTTTCACAAATTAAAAAAAGAATGTAATTATGAATGATGATGCTCACTTCCCAATGCATGAATAAGTAAACAAATACAATAATAATTTTTAAGGATCAGAGAAGCTAAGATTAATCCATGAACAATCTTTACACCCTCACAGAATGACTGTGTGCACTCAATTTGGGTTGATGACATCATTGTAACAATTTTTCACAAATGTCTTGATTTTTACTGAGTAATATCATACTACACTGCAAGAACTTTTTTTGACATAAATTGAATAACAAGGACTATACCACATGTAGTTTCAACACAATAGAGCCCAATGCCATAGAGCTTGTAAACAACCAAACAGCTGTTTGACTGTTCCAAACAGTCAAATTCTGAATACAAATTACCTAGCTGAATAATGTCCAAACCAGGCGATATTAAATGACCACTTCATTTATTTGATTTGAGCATGTTACTTTTTTTCAGAGGGCTGTCTTCACACCCCCCTCTCAAACCCGCCACCAACGAAAACAGTAACCAACTTTCAATACTCTAATATAATGAAAAATGTTATGAAAAAACACGAATTTGTTCCACTACCAGAGACAATCATTTGATCAATTAAATTTTACATACATAATTTTCAATCCTTGAAAAAACAATTCATTTAAAAAATATTACTTCTGCTTGATTAAATCAAATGTTATTCAAAACAGGATAGTACACTTAACATAAACAACAGTTTAACATAGAATATTTTATTCATATTGAATATATAAGAGTACAAATAATGTTCATAATCTAATTTTTGTGTAAACCAAAAATTAAACTACTTTTTTATGTAAAAGTATTGTATCATACTCAGTAGTCCTGTATGTATGTAATCACTCAAAGCATGCAGATCTAAATTAGTAAAGGGTTTAATACAAACTGACTATTTATTATAGCATTTTTTCTTGGATCTTGGCCTAGGTACAAGCCTACTATGCTGCACAACGCTACAACAGCAGTGCAATGACTGCATTATACACAAAAGCAGTTTGGTTGTTGAAATAAAACTGCAATAAAAAAAACTGAGTTTTCTAAATTCATGAAAGCTAAAAAAGATTATTCTAATTATATTTGTGCTATTTGTGTTCACATACTAAAATGGGCAAAGGATAATCCTAAATACACTAAAATTACAAGCCATTAATGAACATTGTTTTACAGTTGGAAATATTACTAATAAAAATTACATGAAAATAAATTACTAAATATTGGTTTCTCTCTTTCTTTAAAAAGAAAAAACATTATTACTAGAGAGCAATCAAGACTTTAGGATTAATTAGGAAGCTCATAAACCCACGGGGTTGGTCTAATGGTGGGTGAATGCACCCACAAATCAGCTGATTTCGAAGTAGAGTTCAACATTCAAATCCTAGTAAAGGCAGTTACTTTAATACAGATTTGAATACTACATCGTGGATACCGGTGTTCTTTGATGATTGGGTTTCAATTAACCACACATTTCAGAAATTTTCACTTTACAAGACTACACTTTTCTGCAACCTGAGACTTTACAAGACTACACTTTTCCGGAGGTTAAACAGGAAAAAAAAGAAGCTCATAAGACACATAAAATAAAGTTGACAGGGTCATGAGTAAGAAATTTAACTAAATTTGCTTTAAAATTTTAAACCATTCTGAATTAAAAATAATGAAAAATATTAATTTGAAGTGAATAATTTAATTATTTTAATTTATAATATATGTGAAACATGTTAATATAATTGATTATTTTAGTCAGATGAGAAAACAGAATATTTTCAGTTTATTACCTCAAGAAAAAAATAAGGAAAATATTAATTTTAGAAACAGATGAGGAAAAAATCATCTTACAGAAGTAAAAGAATTGAATAAATACAACACTAAATATCACCACATGAAGAGAAATCTTAACATAAATACCGACATAAAATTCTAAAGAAAAATGTTACTTTACAAACAGAACAATAGAAGCTAACTTACCATCAGAAGTAACAATGTTAGCTTGTATACAAGTGCTTCCAGAATGAACCTGAGAATTAGTATTATTTGTATTATCGATACTTGTTGCACTGTGATGACTTTGTCTTCGTCTACTAACTGCATTTACACCACTAATATCTACTTTATTTGAGAGAGAAGGATTTTTTAAGTAGCTAGGTACTATCGGTAAATTAGATTCAGCTGTATTAATTGTAACTCCAGGTTCACCTCCTAGTAACTGTCTGACTTCTGCACGCGTTGCCAACGACAATGGTGTTTCACCTTTTTCAGTAGTAATCGTCTTGTCTGCACCATTATCCAGTAATAAAGCTACAATCTCTTTATGTCCTCTTTTGGCAGCCCAATGCAATGCAGTCCTGTTTACATATTAAATAAATGGTATACAGTACAGTCCAAAAATCTTTACAAGATATTAAAAGACTAATTTACTTAGTTTTAGATTTAATGAATAAAGTATTATTCAATGACAATGTAATGTTATATTTATTATATTATACCAGATGAACAACTTAAAAGCAAATAACTATAGATTGAACACAATTATGATTTTCAACATTTTATAAATAAAATGAAAAAAATTAAATTAAATTCTGTATTTGCATTAACAAGCATTTAAATCTTTACCATATCTTTACAAAAGATGGTCAAAGTGATCTATGCACACTGATGCACTTTTGTACTCAAGTGGATCATATTGAGTCACCTGTTGCAAAACGTTGTTGATAATGCTTGTTGAATGTTTGCCTTCCATTCATCCATAGTGTGGACATTTTATTCATAAACTCTATCCTTCAAATAGCCACAAACAAAAACAAATACAATTACACAAATCTCGAGAACATGGAGGACACTGCCCTGCTGACAGTTTGTTGTTCTGTAAAAGCTACATAAACGTAAGCTTGTAAATCGTTTGACATGTGACATGTTACTATGCCTTGTTGGAAGAAGCTGTATTCTTTTTCACTTTCTGTAAACTGAGCGTAGAATTCTTTGAAAATTGTACAGCACACTTCTGTAATAACAGTCCAATTAACA
Source organism: Lycorma delicatula (assembly GCF_047948215.1). Taxonomy (NCBI): domain Eukaryota; kingdom Metazoa; phylum Arthropoda; class Insecta; order Hemiptera; family Fulgoridae; genus Lycorma; species Lycorma delicatula. Next base: position 89,413,801 of record NC_134463.1, on the reverse strand, counting down.
AGAATACTAGATACTGGTGTTGTTTAGTGGTTGGCTTTCAATTAACCACACTGTACAAGACTACACTTCAAACATATCCTCATTCATCCTCTGAAGTAATATCTTAGTGGTAATATCTCAGAGGCTAAACAGAAAAATAAAAAAGTTCAGTTAATAAAATATTGGCCCAGCTGTATGATTGATCAGAAACAGCTCATCATACACTGATTATCCAACGCTGTTGTATGCAACATTTTAAATGAATCGAATGTGCAACTCTTTGCTAGGATACTGCCACTCATTTTTTCACAAATATTTCATATGTTTCTTGAAAATATCCATAAGTTGCTAGCCATTGTAGCAACCCTTTCTTCAATTAAATACAGCATTTTAGAAAAGCACAACTGGAAAGAACAAAATTATGCTGCACTGAAGCATTAGCAGTTTACAACTATCAATAAAAGACAAAGAATAATAACATACAAAATCAATATTATTTCTACCAATAGTGACAATAACTTAATACGCAAGATAACACTCAAATAACTTAAGTATGAGCCAGCTCATTCCAGTTTTAAGTTGCTCATCCGATATTATTGTTACTATGTTGCAGATATTTTATAAGCCTACATAATTTTTATAAATACTCTTCTATTACACAAAATTATTTAAAAAATAAGCCTTACATCACAAAAACATGTCATCTATGATTAAAACATCTTCCAACAACCAATAAACACAGAAATAATCTGTTAGCCAAATTCAATTCAAACTTGTAACATATTACAACAATTTCCCTAATAAATTAAATTATTTTCAAAATACTCTAAGGAAAATGTAGAATGTCTGAAACAAGATAAGTTGGTAAACTAATCAATACCATCCACTTAAAAGAATTTAGGATAAGTCTTGTCAGTTGACTGAAGTCAGGAGAGTATACCCATTCTGTAATGTCCCGATAGAAAACACTGCATTATAATTTACTTTCTCCGAGCTTGCAGATAGAAGACACATTTTTGTAATGTTCGTTTCCAAGTCTGTGCAAGTGTGCATTAACTGTCCTGAGCTACTTGAGTTTAGAATTATTTCAACCTCCCAAGCCAAACAAGATTAAGGAGCCTATGTTTACAACCCATTATCACTCCACTAATTACAGTTACTTTATCCTATGGCTACACTGCATCCAAATGGAAACTAATTGTCTTTTCAACAGTTGACTTCTTTGATAATAGCCTCACTGAATTTGTCTTAAATGTTTGCTTATATATGTGTTGATTTGAATTAATTTATTATTTTTTTTTTGTACTTTTGTTATTGGCAAATCTATTAATAGTGTATATCAATTATTTGTTATTACGGTGAAATTTTTTATAATGATTTCATTTATCACTTTATTAGAGGTTACCAATAATATTTATTTCATATATATTTTTTTTTATTCTAACAGAGGATAATGCTTACTGTGTTGCTTTTTCTTTTAAATTATATTATTGATGATCATTATGTACATTTATAACAAAAATAAGTTATAAGTCTGTGCATAAAATGTGTTGTTTCATAACAAAGAGGATTATATTAATTTGTTGCTTTGCTCTATTTGTCCTGTCTCATGGCTGCAACATATAAAAAACCTAAGAATAAAGACATGAGGCACTAGTCAGAATTGCTTTTTCTCAAAGTAATGATGTTCACTATAAAGTAAGTCTCAGTAGTGAAGAGGTGTCACCTTACATTGCAACTGTGGATGCTGTATTATCACTGCCAGCCAATTACAAACTGATGGCCAAGTTGTGTGCTAATGGGTCATTCCACATCAGATCAATGAAAATAAATGCACTTCTCAGATTCATGTTCAGTAATACAAATAAAATTTACAGATTTGGCTCTACCCATGAAGTGATGCAATTTTTTATTTATCACTCAGTTTTTGTGTAGGATCCCATAAACAAATTACAGAAAACAAGGTTCAGGTAATTACAAAAAAATAAATTTCTCAACTCCTACAAGAGCTAGACAGCTCAGTTTCGTGTCATTTTAAAGCTCTTGAAATGTGCTTTTATATGATATGTCACTTGGCAAGGTTTTGTGATAATCATAGTCAATGTCACTAAAAACATTATTTGACCTTGAATATACCCAAAAGTATTTTTTTTTAATTTTAAAATAATGTATTTTTTGCTTCCTAATGTGCTGTACATATGGTAAACATTTCATAATGGGATTGCAATGGGATCATGATAAAAAATGATTTTGTAATAATTAGGTACAGCAGAATATTCCAATTGTTCCCAGTGGCAACTGCTAATTGAAATTCAATCAATGAAAACACTCTGCTTCCAGTCTTTCAGACTGGGTCACTTGATAAGAGAGAAGAATAGCATGCCATGACATACACTCCTAGTGCCAGCAAGTTTTATCCTGTTGAGATAAGGATAGCAATATTCAGTCTGGATCATCTCTTGGAACAGAAGGTTCAGTGGTGTACTCCCCACATGGGGTGATCATATCTATAAAATAATGCAAAAAAATTATTTTTTTTTATTTTTTAGCCACTCTTTGTTAACTGAGCTTGCCTTTCTCTACAGTGGTGTTTTATGACTAATTCATCACAGCCTTGGGCCAGAAAACAGTGACCAGCGTGGAACTTCTACAGCTTAAATGAATCACCTATTTAGAAAAATCGACTACATGAGAGAAGATACCCTCAAGAAAAGCTTAAAAAATCAGCAGTAGGATTCAGATTCTGAATAAGATGCTACTCCTCTTTCCTCTGACCATAAAACTATCAACCAATTGAAGGAAATATTTAGTACTACAGATGATAAGAGCATCAGCATGCAAATATTGACAATGCTCCCTAAAAACTGGACTTTGATACATTTAAGATGAATTTGAGTTTCAGACTACACTGTAAGGAAAGCTAAAAGCCTGGTTAAAGAAAAAGGTGTCATGTCATGTTCTGATTTTAAAACTGATAGAACTTTAGATTTTGAAACAGCAGAAAAAGTAACTGATCTGTTTGAGAGTGAGGAAATAAGTCAAATGACACCCGGAAAAAAGATTTTATTTCTCGTAAGATAAATGGAAGACAAACGCATGTTCAGAGAAAATTAATTCTGGTACTCTCCGTGAAGCTTTTGCATTGTTTAAACAGAAGTATCCATTGCTGGAAACAGGATTTTCAAAGTTCTGTGAACTCAGGCCTAAGCACTGTGTTCTTACAGGTGCCAGTGGAACTCACAGTGTTTGTATACGTACAACGCACCAAAACTTATGGTTATGCATTGTACATGAAAGAATTGATAGAAGGTGATAGAACAATTAATTCTTACAAAGTTATTATGACGTATGTAGTGTGTACTAATCCAGCTGAAGCTTGCTACAAGGGTTGTTCAATAACTCCTAAGAAAAAGACAGAAAAACAAATTATTCTGTGTTCTTACAGGTGCCAGTGGAACCCACAGTGTTTGTATACGTACAACGCACCAAAACTTATGGTTATGCATTGTACATGAAAGAATTGATAGAAGGTGATAGAACAATTAATTCTTACAAAGTTATTATGACGTATGTAGTGTGTACTAATCCAGCTGAAGCTTGCTACAAGGGTTGTTCAATAACTCCTAAGAAAAAGACAGAAAAACAAATTATTCTGTGTAATTTTTTATTGCTTTTAAGCTGTCCAAAAAGTAGGATTTTGGAAGATCCTTGAAATAAACATCTGTTTGGGCAATAAAGTTCTCATTCAATGTAAACTTTTGCCTGCCAAGCCATTTTTATCAAGTTTGGAAATTAAAAAAAAATCGCTGGAGGCCAAATCCAGTGAATAAGGTCGATGTTGTAATAATTCTAACTTTAATTCCATAATTTTGGCCATTGAAACTGTGCAGGTGTGCACCTGTGCATAGTCTTAATGGAAGACGATCTTTTTCTTTTTCAAATGAAGATTTTTTTTTTTTATTTCTTCACTCAAACTAGCCCAAAAAACAGTGGCCATCACCTTGCCAGCTGTTTTTACCGTCCTCGCCTTCAAAACCCAGTTTTGACTGTTCCTTTGTCCCTGGCATGTAGTAGTGTACCCATGTTTCAACCACAGTTATGTATTGATGCAGAAACTTGTCACAGGACTGTTACAGAAAAGCACCAAAACAGCCTCAGAGTCAAACACAAGACTGCATTTATTCTCCACTGAGCAAACGCGGTACCCATCTTGCCAAAATTTTTTTCACACACAATTTTGCATGCAAAATTGAAAACACTGTACCTTGTGATATGTCTGTGGCCTCAACTACTTCTGCACTTTGATTCGTCGATCATTCAAAACCATATCATGAATTTTGCAGACATTTCAGGAGTGGCCACTTCCACTGGACATCCCAAATGATGTTCATCTTTTGTGGATGTGCGGTAACGTTTAAACTCATTTATCCAATTATAAACAGTTCCAAACACAGGAGCAGATGTGCCATGAACTTCATCCAACTCAGCTTTGATCTCTTTTGGTGTTTAATCATCACTAGAAACTCACTTTGGTACTTACATATTAACACCACCGCAACTACAGCTTTATTTAAAAACAAAGTAGTCAATTGGATTTCGGTGGGAAATGGGCCAATATAGAGTTTAACATAGATTCAAAACAGTCTCTTTATTAATTTTAATAAATGATTGTTTATATTTATTTATTTTATAAATATAATTTAACCAAACTTAACCTCTCTCTTTTTCCTGTTTAGCCTCCGGTAACTACCGTTTAGATAATTCTTCATAGGATGAATGAGGATGATCTGTATGAGTGTAAATGAAGTGTAGTCTTGTACATTCTCAGTTCGACCGTTCCTGAGATGTGTGGTTAATTGAAACCCAACCACCAAAGAACACCGGTATCCACGATCTAGTATTCAAATCAATGTAAAAATATCTGGCTTTACTAGGACTTGAACGCTATAACTCTCGACTTCCAAATCAGCTGATTTGGGAAGACGCGTTAACCACTAGACCAACCCGGTGGGTTAACCAAACTTAACCTACGCTCGCTAAGCTTGACTAATTAACAGGAGTGTTTGATTATTTAAATAATAAATAATTGCAATAATTACTGAATTTATTAAATAAATACTCAAAAAATGACGGTGTTAATTAGTCAAGGTTAGCAAGCGAAGCGAGCGTAGGTTAAGTTTGGTTAAATTATATTTATAAAATAAATAAATATAAATAACCATTTATCAAAATTAATAAAGAGACTGTTCATTTTCCACTGAAATCCGATTGACTACTTTGTTTTTAAATAAAGCTGTAGCTGCGGTGGCGTTAATACGTAAGTACCCTCACTTTTTCCCATTTTTTCTAAATAAACAATAGCTTGTTGCTTCAATCAACTGTGACAATAAAACTACACGATAGATACAGTTGAAACTTTAACTGCGCTCTAGCAACAAATGACACTTAAAAGCAAACCATTTTCAATACTACGAGCGCAATCTCTTGGATTTGCTAAGGACTTATTGAACACACCTTGCTCGTACTTTGGAAACTGTAAAAATTGTTCTGGGTTTTAAGAAGTAAAGGGAAGGATTGAGGAAGCTTTTGAGCTCAACTGCATTAACAACAACAGTTGTCAAGTGCATACAAGTTGAAAAAATTTACATCTCTTGAGACATTAGTCAAACCTATGAATTCATCAGTTTTCCTTTTTGAAAAACTTCCAAAACTTCTTCAACACTCATTTCTTGCTAGTGAAGTCCAGTTATCTCACCCATGTGATGCAATCTCTGAAAGAAGGTCAATCAATATCTTGTAACATGCGACTTCACTGAGAACTATTCATTCACTCTCCAGGATGCAGTCCAAGATTTCCACTGGAACAATGTACAAGCAACAGTTCACCCCTTCACAATCTACTTCCAAGATCTAACAACAAAAACATTGATGCATACATCTCTTGACATAATTTCTGACTATCGCACACATGACAGAATAGCAGTGCACCTTTGTCAGAAATATTTAATTGGTTTCATGCAGTCCCATTATACTACAAAACCAAGCCTGATCTATTACTACAGTGATGGTGCTGCCTCTCGGTACAAAAACAGACTTAATTTTCAGATAAATCAAATTTTGGGATCAGAGCAGAGTGGAATTTTTTTGCCACATCTCATGGCAAAAGTGCATGTGATGGTGTGGGAGGAACTGTTAAAAGACTTGCAGCTAGAGCAAGTCTTCAAATTACCTACAATGATCAGATCATGACTCCATGACAGTTGTAGGACTGGGCAAATGGACACATTGAGTCAATACATTTCCATTACAGAACAATTGAACAGAATAAAGGGGAAGAAGACGCTTTGAAGAGTAAGATAATGACAGCAAGAACTATACCAAGTAAACCCACTCTTATTCCACTGAACAAGAATCAGGTGCAAGTGAGGATGTTTTAATTTTCAAACAACTCAACAGTAGCAAGCACAACAAATATTGAGGATGATCTTGAATTCACAGGAATGTTTAAATTCTTGATCTGCAGATATGATGGGACACTGCTGGTTGGGGTGTGTTGTAGATTCAAATAAGGAAAATCAAACAATGAAGATGAAGTTCTTACACACACAAGACAAATAATAACTTTTGGTAAACAAGCTACAACCCATAAATATAGTAATGATTAACTTACTAATGTATTTAAATGAAAAAATAATTTTTAATTTTTTTAAGTTTATGAAAATTTGAAATGTCAACTTGTACCAATGAACTAGTGAATGCTTACTTAATTATATTATATGCATATGACACATTTTTCAAAAACAATGATTAAAAGAATATAAAATGTTACTCTACTGCTGCTAGAAATCAAACCCAGCAGTGACGCTGACCACTAAAACTACTAACCCCAATAAAATAAAATTTAAATAACAATAAATAAAACTATATAGAAACAGTACCTAAAGAAAATTTCTTTTTACTTTCCTCAAAATGTAACCTACGCGTTTTTTAAATTGTCACAGACAAAATCTAAAGCATAACTGTGTTATTTTAATAGTTTAAGAGATTAATGATATTTGCATTTCAAAGGCTGAAACTTAAAATACATCTCAAACTTAATGACAACACAACACTTTAACATCAAAATAGCTTAACAATGAAAACTGAATACAAGGCCGATAATATTTTTACAAGTTAAAAGAGCAAAATACATTTTCCGTTTTTGTTAACATTTACTTAGTTTTCTGAACAAAATTCTGTAGGTTATGAAGCAACTGTTGTGCGGTTTTACCTTAAACAACTGTTACGAACCCAGTCACTGCGGTCGGTTACGTATCGCAACAAAATCAATTTCAAACAAAACTGAGTTTACCTACCACCCATTTATGTCATGTTTTGCGTTAGGATCTACTCCTTTTAATAATAATTCTTTTACTGCATCAATATCTCCAATACAAGCCGCTTCTCTTAGACTTTCTTCTAACAATTTCATACGATCCATCACTCAAAAAGTAAGGCTAAAATGAGGAACACAGACCCATAAACAAACTGCTGTACTGGTTACATTAATTTCATCGACATAGCTTAGCAATACCTACGTGATATAACAGTGTATTTTTTTTTTTTTTTAATAAATGCAAACATGAAAATTACGTCAAATTGTATTTGAAAATAAATATTTTTTTTTATATTTCAAAGTTAATATATTTAACCAGCCTAGTAAATACTTAACAATTATTTAATTTGTTTTCAATAATTAAATATATATTGTTTAATTATATATTGCAGTTCACCGGGCTGGTCAGTGTTAACGCGTAGCAAAGCAGTTGTTTAACAGCTGACTTTCGAAGTTGAAAGTTCTGAGGTTCAAATGTTAGTATCTTTTATACGAATTTGAGCACTGTACGTGTATCGGTGTACTTTGATAGCTAAGGTTACAAGTCTACCATTTACATATCTTCTCATTGGGTCGTGGGAGAGATGGTTTGCTTAATGTTCACTAGTGATATAGATTGAATCCACTGGGTTGGTCTAGTGGTGAACGCGTCTTCGCAAATCGGCTGATTTCGAACTTACAGCGTTCAATTCCAAGTAGATAGTTACATTTAAACGGATTTGAATATTAGATCGTAGACACCGGTGTTCTTTGGTGGTTGGATTTCAATTACGCATATATTTCAGAAATGGTTTACCTGAGACTCCAAAATATTACACTCATACAAATTATCCTCTTAAGTAATCCTGACGGTGGTTGCCTAGGCTAAACAGAAAAAAAGAAGTGGAACAGATTGCAGCGTACAAATTAGGAAAATAAAAATAACAATTATATATTGCGTGGGGGCACAGAAGGGCAGCCATGTCTTCTTTTTTCTTTTTCTTGTTTAGCCTCCGGTAACACCGTTTAGATAATACTTCAGAGGATGATATGTACGAGTGTGAATGAAGTGTATAAGTCTTGTACATTCTCAGTTCGACCATACCTGAGATGTGTGGTTAATTGAAACCCAACCACCAAAGAACACCGGTATCCACGATCTAGTATTCAAGTCCGTGTAAAAATAGTTGGCTTTACTAGGACTTGAACGCTGGAACTCTCGACTTCCAAATCAGCTGATTTGGGAAGACGCGTACACCACTAGACCAACCAGGTGGGTTAAGGCAGCCATTTCTAGAGCTACTTATTCGAAAGCTACCTGTAGATTAACTAATTACCTGAACATTTTACTTAACGGTGCGCCATGTGAAATCTCATCTTATCAACAGAAAGATGTACATTAAACTGTTCAATCTCAAAGTTACTTTTATAATAAAATTGAATATAATAATATTACCATTAATACCCGATAAATGGTGTAGCTTTGACTTACAAAAAACTACTTTCCAAAATTTTTTTAATTTTTTACTGTTATTTTGATTCAAAAAATATTAAATTTTGGAATACCAAGCTCAAAGCAAAAAGATCGTTCATAAAACAACCTTAAATTTAGTAAATTAACAACTAAATTTAAGGAATGGGAGTTTTGTTCATTGTGACATCACACAATGCAGCTTCTTATAATAATTATACTTATACCTTCTAAAAATACTGTTGAATTTCCTTATTACAATTTTCAAACGCACCAGAAATTCAAATTGGCTCTGTAAAGTTTAGAATTAGGTGCAGGGTTCGTGCTTCCATGAACTCGGTTAGCTAGTTCAGAGATACGATGTAGGACATTCAAGATGTCCAGAGGCCTGCAGCGAAGGCAAAAGCTAAGTTATAAATCACTGTTGTAATGCCACATCAGTGGCATTCCAACGAGGCCTGGCATATTACTATGAAATAGTAATGGGAAGAATCGTGAACGAGTCGTTAGTTTCGATTCTTTATACTGAACGAAAGAATCGAGAATCGGTTTGCAGGAGAAACCGATTCTTAACAATGAAATGGATAGGCGACGGGAAACCAAATCTTTTTCAATTACGATTCGATTCGATTCATAGCAATCTTTCTTATGCATAGCTTGTAGTGGGGGATCCTCCTACCACACCAAATTCTAGCCTGCGTTTATTTTATTTATTGTTTGACACACGTGACGCATAACTTATTACATCACAATCACTAATATTTATTGACATTCGGCAAATTTATTACTTCTGATTATAAAATATTTTCCGTAACTGTGCTATTTAACTGAGTTAATCTTAAACAATCAAATTTTATCTTAAGCCCCATAAAACAATTTTTGTTTATCATCAGCTACAGCGAATGAGAGCCAAATATTTTTTTTTCAACTCATTAAAAGTATTTATATATTTTTTTTTCTTGTTAACCGTCAGGAATTAATTCAGAAGGTGAATAAGGGTGACATGTATGAGTGTAAATGAAGTTTAGTCATGTAGTCTCAGGTCGACTAGTTCTGAAATGTGTGGTTAATTGAAACCCAACCCAACCACCAAAGATCACCGGTATCCACGATCTAGTATTCAAATCAACATAAAAGTATCTGCCTTTACTAGGACTTGAACCTTAGAATTCTCGACTTCGAAATCAGCTGATTTGCGTAATCGCGTTCACTACTAGACCAAGTATTTATAACTAAAAAAAAATTATCTTTAACTAATTTCTCTAAAGCTATAAATGACAAAATGAATAATTTAAAATAATATATCTTGTACCATACCTTATTTTTGAGCGATCCATTGATTCCGTCTTTGTTTTTTTTTTTTTATCACATCGATGTTATTTTATATTTTTACTAATACGCGCACAGTTCCTTACATACACACACAAAAATTTTGTTTTTAAAAAATGTTGGTTCTATTATCACAAAAAAATTATGAAAAAAAAATTAAGCAAAATAAATAATTAGTTAATACCTTTCAAATAAACTTTATAGTATTTTACATATTTACATGTAGAAATATATATTTTTTCGAAATTCTTTGATGCAAGTCTATTTCACCTTTCTGTTATTAACTATCCCGCTTTTGAAAAAATTCGTTCGTAGGTAACAGAGGTTGCAGGAATGCAAAGTCTAGTTTGCATTATTTTAAATAATCTTGGGTAAATTAACCGCCTTTCTTTCCACCAAGAGAGAGGATTTTGTGTTCTTGAGATGAGCGGTTCATTTACACATTTATCTAGCTCCTACACAAAATTCCTCCTACTGTTGGGTTTGAATTAGTTAAAATTGGTGTTACTTTTTTATCAAAATCTTCCCATGCAGTTGAAATGGAAGGTTTAATAATTTCTTTTTCGGTTTCAAACCTATCGCCTTGTTCGATCTGTATACTTCGAACTTTAGGTGAAGTTTTGTGTAAGCATTTTGGTAAGATGCTTCATCTTTAAAGCCTTGTTTTTTAAAGCGAGTATCTAGTAGCATGCTTTCAAGCAAAATATTATTTTCAACATCCTTAAATCTATGTTGCAGTTGGTCTAACATCTTGTTACATACTTTAACGATTTCAGAATTCTGAGTAGAAGATTTAATGTTAAGTACATGTCTTGTCATCGCTCGCGCCAATAAACAGATTTTTGAAATAGTGACAGTTTTTTGAGAACTTATTTCAATAGTTATCTCTTCATTTTCAACATGAAATGTGCAAAATCTCAAGATTTTCAATAATTTGCACATTTCAGCTATAACTGTCCACTCATCAAATGAAATATTATTTAGAATAGGATTCACCAAAGCGATAGTCAAAATTAGTGGTTCTTTTGTTTCTAATAATCTATTAAACATGTGCAGGAGTGAGTTCCATCGGGTAAGCACTTCCTGTTTTAATTTTAATTCTTTAAAATTCATTGTCGCTCCATTTTTCCAGTTTGGAGTCGGCATGTTTAAAAAATTCGACAATTACCTTCGATTTTACCACAATTGTTTTTACTTCAGACAATGCTGCTTGGACAATTAAATTAATTGTATGCGCTAAGCAAGGAATATGGTGTAGCTGACAATTGCGAATAGCAGCTTTTAAATTTGCTGCATTGTCACTAACAACCGCTCCTATTTTGTCAGTAATAGCCCATTCATTGAATTTACCTTGTAATTCAATGGCAATGTTTTCAGCCGTATGTTGACTGCAGATTTCCATACAAGTAATTGAGTTTTTAAATTGCAATCATGGTCAATCAAATGGATAGTTATAGCCATATAATTATTATTTGAAACTGATGTCATATAATTGTGGAATTAAACTAGTTGTAATTGTTTTCAGACAAGGAAGCGAATACCCAGGGTTTAACATATGAATAAATATCTTGAATTCTTCATCCTCAACGAGTGAAATAGGTTGATATTCTTTAGTTATTAACCTAATTAATTGAATATCTAACGCTCGGCTTTTACTTTGAGGGACAGGTTTTGTAACAAAGGAAATAAGGGACAACTGTTGTTTTTTTTAGGACAAAGATGTTACTGGAAGCACAGAAGAAGGATTAGGCCAATCAACAAGGTTTGTTAATTTAAGGGCTTATTGCTGCGATTCATTGGTTCAGTCGCAGTAGACTTGGTAGGATTTAAGTTATAATGCATTTCTGAAACATAAGCAGAACAAGAATTTTTTTGTCTTGAAATATCAATGGGTGTTTAATTTTAATATGACGAGATAAATTACTCTTGAAAGTTAATCCACCGGCATAGGATACTGAACTACGGCAAAAATTACACAAAGCTTTTCCAGGGCTTGCTTCGTAAAAGCAAGTCTTTATCTGCAGCTCATGTTTATAAATTTAAAAACAAAATATTCTTTTTTAAAAGTGCTTATATACCGATCCTCTTCTGATTATGTAACGTAAAAAAATCGTACGAAATTGAGTAGACCCAAATAAAAAAAATATAAACAAACTAAAAATAGAACATTCAAAGATTATTCACCATGAAAACAGAATCGACTGTCGTCTTTTATCCGTCTACTAAGAATAATTGTAAAATATATCTTCAGCATGAAAGTATGCGCAAAAGAAGGACAGTAATTAATATCGTGCAACATAGCTTCCCGCTCGAATGAAATTAAAAGAAAAAAGAATAATGATGTCATATAGAATGTGTGCGTAAGTTTAAATTTTCCCTTCTCTATTTAGCGATGAGGTTTGTTGATACAAGCTTGTTTTCGTAAAGGAATCGAATAAGAGATGAAATAAGGAGAATCGTTGGGTAGATGGAAGGGAATAGAGCATGCGTATTAGAAGTGATAGGCTACAAAAAATCATATTCAACCGAAAAAAAATCAGATGTTTGTTTACTTAAGAGTCGAATATAGATGAAAATAGAAGAATCGAAGAGTAGGTATACATCAATCGAACAGGAGTATGAAGAGAGATGAACCGCTAAACGTGGATGGAGAGAGAGAGAGAGAGAGAGAGCATGCGCATTACAAGTGATAGGCTTCTATGTTTATATTACTAAACACCATATTGAACTGAAAAAGAATCAGATGTTTACTAGGAGTCGAATAAGAGAAGAATCGAAGACATTTAGTAGGTATGCATCAGTTGAATCGAACAGCAGTACCAAGAGATGAATTGCTAAACTTGGCTGAAGAAGAGAAAGAGAGCATGCGCATTAAGAGTTTACAGCTCTGGTAGTAGTGGGAAGGAAAAGATCATTGAATAAGACGAACAATTTTTTTTACGAATCCTTTCTGAGAATCGATTCCTGAAAAAGAATAGTTTATCCCACCACTACTATGAAATGTAAAAAGTTAAGAGGGTAATAATGCCCACCAGGGCTAGGAACAGGAGGGGGGAGTGACGACCAGAAGTATCACAAGGTGTATGTCTTCCCCTACGGGGTTGGGATGTTTCAAGTACTGAAATATTTAATAAAAAAAACCATTACTTTATTATCACTAATCAGTACCCTGATTATTTCATTTACTACTAATATAAATTTTAAATATTTCACAGCTGGAATATATCTATAAATTTTTTGATCAAATAATTTACTTTTTAACTTTTATTGGCAGTTTGGATAACCATAAAAAAAAACAGCTCAATTTACAAGGAAGGGATCTTTTCTGTATTAGTGTCTTCTGTTAAGACGCAAAAAAGTGTAAATTTTACTTAATTTAACAAAAGATAAAAGAAACCTAAAAATGTGACATGGGCAATCCTATCTACTGACAACATTTTAGGAAGTAACAGTACTGTTTATATACCATATCAAGGCAAAATCTGCACAAGCACAAACTGTTTATTCATGATTCCCAGTATCCACTTTCTTGAATGAATCTTGCAACAAACTTATCTGAAACATTCTGAACAAAATTTAGATACAGAACTTAGGTCTTTCCAGATTTAGAGGCCCAGTTCTGAAATCATACTCATTCAAGATTCCAGGCAGCCACAGTTCAGTAGTAGCACATGCACTAAATGTTTAGTAACGTACACATCTCTACTAGTGTTAAAATATTTTAATAACTATGTTGACTAACATATTCTCAACACTTCAAATATAATCAATTCATTTCACACTACCAAAAAAATTATTCATGCCTGTATCAACCCAACTTAGAATTCATACTGGTCAGAAATAATTCAATGTCCACCATACAAATAATATTAATGTTAAAAAATAAAAAACGGAAATTATTTTATTATGAAAAAATTTTCATAAGAATTTTTCCTGAGTTACTTTACTTTCTCCTGAGTAATCAAAAAGTTGATTAGTTTTATTAAATTGCAAATAAAAAAGGTAATCTAGAGAACGTTCAGTTGCACCCACATGAATGTTTGTTGGTATGTTTATTACTTGTTCAACCAATCACTGGGCGAGTTTTCTTCACTTTTCCAGATGACTAAATAACACACTCATTCAGAGATTATCCCTATCAGTTTTTTAAATCTATTTTTTAACCCTTTAGCTGTCAGCCATTTTGGAATGGGTTGTGTAAAACTGTCAAGCAGGGATGTTATTGAAACCACTGAACATCATGCTGTTTTCAATTTATAGATTATAAACGAATACCATTTACCCAGAAAACTATGTAGAATATAATATCGATAATTTAAGTCATCTAAACTCGAATACTATCAAAATGAACATACAGAACCAAACATAACACTCCAATTTAGCCAAGATTTTAATAAACGAGTACAGACACATCAGTACCCTGACAGTTCTAGCACAAAGTATGAGTAAAGAAAGATTATCCTGGCTTTCAAATGGTTAGAAAAATATTCTAGCCTTTTCATAAATCCTGAGGTGTACTATCTACTGAATCAGTTGTATGATCACAATGTATAAATTTTTAGAATAAAGCTTAACACTCTTAGCACCATGTGTATCAATCTGATACATTTTTAGAAATGTCAAAACAGCCACATGTATAATTTTGATGCACACAATGATCTTGTTTGATAAATAAAAAATCTCTGGCCTGGGGTGAAGTTTTACTGATTTAGGCGTAGCGCTAAGTGTTAAAATATTTATTTGTACAATATAAATTCTATTCTAACCTGTAAAAACATTGGATTACGATTTTATAATAAATATATATATATATTTATTATAAATACACATTCGTTTTACTGCAAAACACATCACAAGTAATGTTTAATTAGTATACTATAATGTATAAGCTCTTCAGTTGGATTTTAATGGACAGCTAATATATCAGTTATTATGGCCTAAAAACAACAAACAATAAAATGATGTACTGTAATTGAAACAAGATAAAATTTTTTAATTATTAAAAACTAGCAGAATGAAAACAATTTTTAACATTTTTGGGAAAGGTTTCCTCAACTTCAGCCATTCATTTACCTGTTGCACTTCTTTCAACTATTTCACAAAACCCAATGAATAATTTGTTCAGTTAACTAATACAACCACGGGGTTCAATACTTCACTATTTGAAGAACATATGCTTTATAGTCCACATCCTTTTCAGTCAAAATAACTTTTTCTTCAACTATCATATGAAGGATAGCTAGGGTACACTTCTCCTAAGAAAAAATGTTGTACAAGTTAATCTTAACTTAAGTCTCTTGCCATTTATAGATATTTCTTGCATTATGTACTCAAAACATAAAAGCCTTTCTTAATTTTTTCTGGTACAATGTTTAAAAAAGTTATGCAAGTTTTTACTTGCAACTTCATGTTAAACTTAAGTTCTCATACTTGGAATCAATCACCTTTATTTTCATGTCCCACCATACCTCTACTGGTATTGATAGTACCTTTACAAACTGCAACACACTGAATTAACCAGCATAATCTCTTTACTGAATGTCAAATTCTACAGTATTCACAGTTTGAGGACATCAAGATATAGGATAATTTCCATGACAAGAACTGGTGAAATAGAAGACCACAATTACATCATGACAAAGTAATTTTTTTTATCACTATTGCTTCTTTATCTACAAATAAGACTAAGAAAAAGGTTTACAACCAAAAATATAAAATCAAGGGCCTTAAAAAACCACTGCATGTTTACAGTTCATAACTAAATTTAATCATGATAAAATTGTAATTCTCTTAATTACTCTGCGATTTAAACTAGTTCAATTTATACTTATTTCTTTCAGATACAACTGAACCTTATAAGTTTTTTAAATATCAATATGTATTTACATACTGTTAACACAACCACTGTATTACTCTTTGCACCTAATAAAATTCAAGTTAAAAAGTAAACAAAAGATCTTATTATAGGATGTAGCTCAAGCCGTATTCTAGTCTTAATGAATATCATGGAGAAACTGTTTTTTGCAGTATGTGCAAGTTAATGTTGTGTAAAAATGTATTGCACACCACATTTTTTTTTTTGTTAAAACCACAAAGTTAAAAGTAACTGAAAAAAAAAATTACAACTAAACCATATATATTTTTCTGGACACTTTACAAACATAAACTTACATTTGCAAAAAGGATATCTACAGTTAACTTAATCCCCCAAAGTACCTTGGTATAAATCTTAATTTTTTCTTCAATTTTATTATGAATGGATTTTTTGAGTAGTATGTGCTAATAAAACAATTTTTTACAGGACCTCCTTAATACAAAAAATATTTTTTGAATCGAGGGTCTATTGTTAAATGAAAAATTCTCATTAGAGAACATTAAAAAAAATTCTGTTTTTATTTTCAATTTAGGTTATAGTTTTTTAACAGTTATAGCCCCTTAAACCACGATTAAACATTTTAAGTAACTACAGACATATGCTTCTAGTTTATTACAAGACTTTTTTTGGGAAATGAATTACAAGACAGAATTAGGATAAAAAAAAAAATAACTACTATTGTTACTAAAAAGAAACTATAATTAAGGTTCATGAGAGGGAGGCAAATACGCTCCTTCTTTAATCAATATTAGCAGATTTAAGTTCAAATGGAGATTTTAATATCTGGTGTTTTATATATAAAATTCATCAATAATACCATACGACACAACACAGATGATACAAACATGCGATATCTGTTACAGTACACAAAGTACTATATTCACATTCAGAAGCAAACTTCAGAAATCTTAAATTCTGATAATTTCTAACATATATCCATCTATTCCAGATGTACAGAATTATAGAAAATTTAGAAGGGGGAAAACCCTTCATTGTTCTTTTTCTAGTTTTTTTAATAACTTACGGACCTACAAATCAAATTACTTATAAAAATAAATTCTCACTTATTGCTTACTGTCGTCCACTTTATCTACGCAAAGTGCTTTTACACATTTCAGCTTTGTCATTGTACATCTTTTAAGCTTTTAAGATTGTACATCTGACAGATGTACAATCTTAAAATCTTTAATTCAAAATTTATATATTTATAATTAATAAAAGAAAAAAACTAGCAGTTAAATAAATGAAGTGGAAAACTTAGTTCCTAACAAACTGTGATAAAATTAGCATAACTTTAAGAATACTGTTCTATAAAAATTACACATAATATATTTATCAAATCACACACTAATGACTGATGGAGCAGCTGAATCAGATTTGCTAATTTATAATTATTATATTTACTTCAGTGAATGTAGGTTCAGGATGACGAAAAATTCGAAATAAACACAAATATATAAATGACATAAAACAAATTCTTTATTGACATTAATAAAATCAACATTGTTTAATCTTCATCCTCATCTTGAGCAGCACCTCCAGCTCCCTTTCTGGAGTTCTTCCTCTTCACACGACCAGGACGGCCACCACCGAATGGAGATTTGATTGAGAAATCAATGTGCTTTTGTGAATCCAAGCGAACAATGAAACTTGGAATATTCACCACTTGTTTACGTACCCTGTAACACCATAGTAACACAAGACACTTCAATACTTAATTTTTTTAAACACAATATTAAAAACATTAAAGTGCAGTATTTTTTAAAAATGAATCAAGTTTGAGTAATATCAAATAAAACTCACCAATGGAAGGTACATTAAGACCATGATATAAACATATATATCTAAAAACTTTATCTTAGTTACGTTGATATTATTCTATCTAACTGATATAAAATAACCAGTACAGTTAGACACTAATCAATATTATCGAATTATTTCAGTTTTAACAACCGATTGAACTTGTAAAAAAATGTGTAAAGACAGCATATCATGCTGAACCATCTGATTTTTTTCACACAGCTGATTTCAATACTATCTATTTTCTGTCAGGCAACTGGATCTGGAACTACATATTTCAGCAGCAAATAAATTTTAAGTTTCCTTTTTTTCAAAAACCATTAATAATGTGCAATAACCGTGATATCCTGTCACTTTCCAGCCATTACTAAACAAATTTTATGTTTTTACTGAATTTTTCATATAGAGCGAGACCTTTTCATATAGACTTTTGAGACCTTTTATTCAAGCAAATAGAAGGAAAAACATTTTCATAAAAATAGATATTCCTTAAAATTTTAGAATGGTTTCCACACCATGCTTTGGAAGTGGTTTTTTTTCAATTTCTGAAGCAATAAATTAATTTTAACACTGACAAAAATTGATAATGAACTAAAGAATGCTAAACAAATTTTTTTTTACACAGGAACTTTTTAGTCCTGTTACCCAATTGTTAATGTCTGGTAATTTTTTCTACGAAAGGGAAATTTTGTTTTGTGACGAAGTTGGTAGCGCTACTCAACCGGTATAGATACGGCAGTGTGAGTTGATTCTCCTTGAGCTGTGTAAACTTTTGTGCCGTTTCCGGTTGTGTTACGAACAGAATGTCTTTTACCATAGAACAACGAGCTTTCCTTCTTGAACAATATTTTGCCATCGTACGCGAGTGTAAAAGAATCATTTCACGTTAAATTTGTTGGTGTTCCTCCGCCAGAAAAAATGTCAGTTTCTAGGCTAGCAAACCGATTTCGAGGGACAGGTAGTGTTTGCAACAGAAAACATAGTGGTCGACCGACTCGCTTGACAGATGATGTTTTAGAGAATGTGAAAACAGATTGCTCAATTTTCCATGGAAAGGTTTACGAAAACTTTCCACACAAATTGGTTTGTCATCTTCAAGTGTTCAGAAAGCCGCTAAAAAATTGAAATTGTATCTGTATCGCGTACAATTAGTCCAAGAGCTTCAGCCTCCAGATTTAAACAAGCGATTGCAATATTGCCGTTGGTTTAGGTCTCTCGTAAATGATAACGGAATCAAATTTTTAAACACAGTGTTCTTTAGTGATGAAGCTTGGATCCATATGTGAACAGTCAAAACTGTCGAATTTGGGCGGTTGAAAATTCTAATGTTTTACAAGACAAATCTTTGCATCCTGAAAAAAATGGTTGGTGTGCGATATCTCGTCATCTTATAGTCAGACCCATATTCTTCGAACAGACAGTAAATGGTACAGGAATATTATGCACCAATTGTGTCCCTCCTGGAACCTCAAGAACAGTATTGCTGGTTTCAGCAAGATGGCGCTACATGTCACACGTCTCTAGAAACCATGGATTTTCTGCAAGATCTTTATGATCGAATAATAAGCAAGGGCTTATGGCCTCCAAGGTCCCCAGACCTCGCATTCCTGACTTCTTTTTGTGGAGCTATATTAAGTCCGAGGCCTTCAAAAACAATCCTCACGCTATTGAACTTTTCCAATGCAACTCTTAAAAAGGTTTCTGCTAATATGCTGAAGAGTCCGTGCGTGTATAACCACAAGGAGTGGGCATTTTGAGCATATTCTTTAACAATTATGTAAGTAATAGCTTTTTATTTAATCTCATTTGTAAGTAACAATACATTTTTTATTCCACCTAAATTTCCCTTTCTTAATTACATTGGGTAACATGACTAAAAAAATCACTCTGTATAATATATAAAACAATCCATGAACTCAATATTTAAGGCTTCAGACAGTGGAAACTTGTCCAATTTCAATCTACACATTACAGTCCATTTTTATTTTACCACTTCTCAGTTATTAAAAACTTATTTTGATCGTAACAAACAGAAAATAGATAATTCCTATCAGCTATGAGTGGAAATTGAATTGGAAAGCATTCAGCAGGCAGATTTATAATGCTACCAAAAAAAATCCAGTATTAAAATATGTCTGAAAAGACAGTCTGTCTTAATATCTTTTCAATTTATAAAAAGTATAGCTTTCTCTTAAAGCCTTACTGTTACCTGTACAAAAAAAATTAAGCACAGTTAACACAACATTATAAAATTGATATTTATGTAAATTAATGAATTCTCAGATTCATTAACTAGAAACAATATGTTCAATAATTATCTGTTAACCCAGAACAGACAGTTATATAGAAGGCAAGCAAAAGAAATGCTGATAGATGTTTCTTACTGTCCAGAATGAAAATGTATCTCTTCCGTATAACAAACATCTATGATATTAAATGCCTGCAAAATAAAGAGAATTGTCATTTTTGCCTCTTGAGATTAGAGATTACTGCCAGACAATGCAATATCTCTAGCAAGTGAGGCTGTAACTTAATTCAGCTGATAATTCTTTTTAATAAATAATATTTTTGAATTAACATGAAAAATTATACTAATAAAAATTTTTACAACACAGCAACAAAAGAATCATATACAAATAAAACGAATACCTGTTATAGGTAAGCAGGATAAATTTTCCATCATTTCTTAGATTTACCCATGACATCACTCCATGACTTAGGATACTGATCAGGATTACAAGTGCGACAAGACATTAAAAGCAGTCCAATTAATAACTAACTGAACATAATCTTTTCAGTGGCCTGTCTGAGTAACTTCTGGGGCAACTTCAGACATTAAGAGCAGTTCCTTCATCAAAAACTTACTCTTAAGTGGCCTGAATGAAAACGCACAAGAAAATCTAAAAATGAAGAGCAAAGTATGAAAATCCAGTGCATCCTTTAAGTTCCTGGACGAAAGCATAAATTACAAATAATAAAAATTCACAGTTTAAAATCTTTACATAACATTTATTACTTTAACCAAAAACTACTAAAATATTAGGGGAGCAGCCAAAAATGTTTAAGAAAAAGAAACCCGAATGGGCCAATTATAGCAATCTAATGTTATACTACAATTTTTTTGAGTGTATATTTCAGAATACGGGTAAGCTCTTCTGGTTACTCCCCTGATAGATAATTGACATTAAAATGAAAACCAGTTAAATGCAGCAGTATTATAACAAAATTTCCTTATATAAAAAAAAATATTAAAATGTAACAAAATTTTACCTAATGTGTCTTTGCCTAATAAGAACTCTTGCATGATGGATAGACTTAGCCAGACCCAACTTGAATACCTACATAAAAAAGAAAAAATTAACATAAATAATCACTAACAGTAAAGTTTTGTCAAATATACTGTTCCAAATTATCATAGCGTTTTCTTGCAGAGATAAGAATGATTTTAACCATTTACTTCATAACTGGATTTTTTTTTTTTACAAAATTATAGATCATTAGCTGAAACCTAACCTAAGTTATTCAAACAACTTCAAACACAAAAATAAAAATTTACGAACACAGAGATGGGAAACTGAGGGGTTAGGTATCTATCTGTTGGGAAACCTATTACAGATTAGAGAAATTTAGTAAAAATATAAAAATTTCACAATTACCAGTTCATTTTTACTAATCCATTTTATAAAAAAAAAAAGCTTGTTAAAAATATTAACATAATACATATGAGGCTCGGCTGATAAATTTTGTACACTAGTGTGCTACATGGAAACAAAAGGTACAATATCAAGTTAGGTGTGGCAGCACATGATAGCTAAAATCCCCCTTTACAAACGTGCAATAATGCATTGAAATCAGTTCACCAGTTTGTTTTCAGTAGTAATTAAAATCAAGGCGAGTAGTGTCAACACAGTTAAAACAGTGATCCAATTTTTATCAGCAGAAAATTTTCATCATTAAAAGCGGTTTACGGTAGTGAAACTGTTGACAACAGTACTGCGAATAGATGGGCACTGAAATTTTGGAAATGTGAAGCTGGTAAAGCAACAATTGAGGACGCATCTCGCAGCAGATGACCAGTTTCCGTGAGACAAGAAACATCGAAAGAAGGTGGAAGATTTGCTTCAAAGTGACAGTCATGTAAAATGTTGCAAAGAACTTTGTGCTGAGGGAAACTACTTCCTTTTCAATATTGTGACGGAGGATGAGAGTTTGGAACATCATTATGACCCGGAAGAAAATAGGCAAAGCATGGAATAGACATTATGAATTGCCAAAACCCAAAAAATTAATAACTCAAGCACTGGTGAAGAAACTCCTTTTGATGGTGTTTTGGGATTACCATGAATTCCAAGAATGGTAAATCGAGACATTTCAGACAACAAATATGTCACATTAGAAAGACCACCATGCCCATAATCTAGCAACATGACAATGTGTGGCCTCACACAATGCACCCTGCCACTGCAGAGGCTTTCCGCAAGCTGAAGTTGAGCTTATTCCAGATCTGCCATACTCACTGCATTTGTCTCCATGCAATTTCCACTTCTTTTATCTAAGAAGGGATCTCAAAGGTAATCCTTACTTATATACAAGACGACTGATGAGGTGAAGAAAGCTATGGCCACTTTGATCTGAGAAAGACGGCCAGAATTTTTAAGCGACAATGCAAAAACCTGTCACACATTGGAAAAGTGTATCCATGTAAACTGGTATTATATTGAAAAATAAATACTGCATTTTTCAGCTAAGGTGTTGTACTTTTATTCATTTTTTATTTCATTCCACAATCTCTTTTCATTCCCACGCTACACATACGTGTGCAAAATTTATCTGCCAAGACTATAAATAATATTCATTTACTCAGAAAAAAACTAAAATAAATAGTTTTATAAAATAAAATTCAATTACATTAAAAATAATAGTTAATATTAATAGACAAAAACGTAAAAATATAAATTTTCTAGATAGTAATTAATAAATAACTTATGATTTAACTGTGTAGCCTTGCCATGAATCAGATTAACTACATTTAAGTTATCTGGGATTAAACAAGGCAGTTATTATAGCCTTCACTGATTAGAGGTAAGTGCAAATATATACACTATCTCCTGCCCAATTTGTGAGGCAATTTTTTCATATTAATAAATGAAATTTGATAATATAATACAACTAAATTTACCTTTTATTTCTTACACAAAACTTATACGATACGTTTTCCAGAAAATAGGAAACTTATGGAATAACAAGTTTTTTAATTTCAAAGAATTTTTTAATTTTGACTAGATATTCTTTCACTAACCTCTATATTTTCACTATAAGTCACTATTAACAAAAGGATTAACCATATACTAAAAAATAAGACATGAAAAACTCGCTTTTATTAATTTTTATTTTTGTTTACTTCATAAAAGCCCACTGTTAAAATTTCATTTTTAATTGTAGCTTTTCACATAATTCAATTTCATCTCTTATAAAAGCTATTAATACACACATGCAATATTCCTCTACATAAACCCAGTTATAACAAATATCACCAACAATGCACAGTGCAAATACAAATATTTTAAGCATGTGTCATTTACAGCTAACAGTAACACACAAATTCAACAGGTACTTGATAGAAAAATATAAATAAGCTTGTTTAGCTATATTAAAAAAATTAGGGTAGTGCAATTGCATTAAGTATACTTAATAAAAATGTATATAGCATTGCTCAGTTTATTTTTACAATCATTGCCAAAATAGGCTAATTAGGTGTCCTAAGTAAACTCATCATTGCAACTGCCATATCTGAAAATTATGAAATCATTTTTTATTAAAGCCTAATTCACTATAAAGGTTACGTTATTTTTTTCATTAACACTTTCAGAAAAATTCTAATCTTTTAAAATAAATGACAACTGAATAAATAATAAATTGTGATATCAAATTAAAAATAATTTAATACTGCTCAGTTCACTAACACAATCATTGCCCATTGGCTAATTAGGTGTCCTAAGTGAAATCATCACTGCTACGAGATAAATTTACTTCCTTTCTGAAGATCAAACAGAATGCTCCATATCTGAAATACTTAACAATAAAACAATATTTCCATATTATGGATATAACATCAACGCTAAACAGTGTGACTGACTACATTACCAGAACAAATATAGTTGATTACTGTACCAAATAAACTACTCAGTTGTGTTTGTTAAGAGTCTGCCATATTGAACCCAACTTTATTCTTCTAAATGAAAACTTTTGTGAAAACTTGGCATCCATAGTTTCAACAATTTTAGATATTGATTATTTAGTATGTAGATCAAGTATTCCAAAACAAAAAAGATGGATTCAATATGGCAGATCCAAAATGTCCTACAACAAAAGTTCAATATGTGTGTTTTGTATTTATTTATACATATATATATATATATATATATACTCAAAAAACATCAACAAAACAAGTAACAGAATACCCTAAAAAAACCAACAACTTTCAAACAAACAAAAACTGTCAACCTTTGCGGGATCCAGCATCATGTTACATACACAATTCTGTAATACATATAACAAATAAAAACTTAAAAATTCAGAAAATACTGTATCAATTGATGCAGAATCTCGTGAGTCTACAATTTGTATTAGTTTTTTATTTTAGGTTTTCCTATCAGTGTGTTTTGGTGGTGGTTGTTTTTTAATTCAATTAGCACAATGGTCAATATGTTGACTTACTTGATTCTCAAAAAAAAATTACATATATGCTTAATAAGTTGAAAAATAAATTGGGTTATAAAAAAAAAGTAAGACTAAAAATAATTGTAGTACTAATGTAAATTTTGATGGATATCTGCAACATATGCATATCTGAAACGGGCTGCAAAAGATTTGAATCTTTTGGAGCCCGTTTCAGATCATATTAATAAATTTTTCACATAAACTTCTACTAAATTTACTTCATTTACTAAAATTTTCACACGTTACTAGTTACATTAAGTTAGCTATCATTAAATATGCTACAGCAAAATACTATTTAATAATTGTAATCATAAAATTAAATAAAGAAAATAAAATAGTCTATAGTAGCAATCTATTAATGAGATATAAATCATGTTTATATTCTGAAAGTAACATAATCAATTTGTAAACCTACTAAATGATAATCAGGTTAGTTAATAATAGTGTCATTCTTTATCAGCATTTTAGTTCCTATTTGTAAACCAAAACAAAAGTTTCCCTGTACCTACATTTCAACAATCATGATATACTCTATCAATAATCAAACTGCTAACACTAAACTTATAATATGAATGTATCAGAGCTAACCACCAAGTGTTTATAACTTCCACCTGAAACTCATCTCTGAATATTAATTTTGCCTTTCTTAGTTTATAACAAAAATATCATTATGATTTTTTTTGCTTAACACAAGGCCAAACAAAATTACTACTTTGAAAATTAACAGAATAAATGTTTGAAATCTAGTTTAAGTAATTGAAACTTCAGCTCTTCCTAGGTACCTGTTTATAGAAAATACATAAAACATGACTATAGAATGTAGACCATTACATTGCCTGGTGCATTTTCCGGTGTCAAGTATTAGGACAACTATTTTGTTACTTATAGTCATGCAAGAAAATTCACAACTAAAAATAAGATTTATTAATAGGAGCTGAAATAGATTAAAATAAATACTCCCATAAAAATTTCTGAAAATTGACAAAAACTAACAAATCAAATTTATAGTTAATAAACTTAAATCCTCAATTTAGATTTAAACAAAACCTAATAATTTTTTAAAATGAAAATTTTATTCTGAATATAGAATTATTTTTAATCAATCCCTGACAAAAAAAGTTATACCTGAAACCTGGTGTGCAGTCAAATGGTTAAACATAAACATATTTGGTTGTAATTGAATTCTTATCGAATTTCATTAAATCAATAACTAAAATCAACCACCAGCTCTGACACCTTACAGAAGCACTCGCATCCCAATTTCAAAACTGGTAAAGTACAAAAAAAATCCAATTAAACAGCACCTGGCATTAATATTTAAAAAAAAAAAAACATGAAAAGCAAAACTAAGTTTAATTGTAGTTCAACTTTAATCACCACAAAGGTTTAATTACTTAAAACAAAATTCACAAGTTTTTAGATGAAAAATTTTCAATAGCAAACAAAAAAATAATTTCTGGAAAATAAACATACATACAATGAAAAACAACACTAACCTGAGTTTGTAGACGTCTTTCAAGGAAATCCTCAATTTTCAACCCAAGTACATAATCAAGCTTCATTCTACTTTCATCAAGTACACCAATACGTACAAGACGACGTAACAAAGCATTACCTGTAAGAAAAAAAAAGTTAAATGTGCTTTGATATAGAGCGTTATGTAAATATTACAAAAACTCTAACTCTCCACACATCAGAAAATCTATCAACATCAAATATTTGAGTCAGATAAGAGGTGTCAATATATTTTTATTCATCATATAATATTAGAGAGAAAAATTGATAAAAAAATAATACCATAACGTTATATTATTATTCATAAAATAAATAATATTCTGAATAAAAATTCCATTTTGCTATAACAAGACTACAGCAGTAAAGAAATAATAAACAGTCAACGCACATATTCAAATTCATTAAAAAAATCACATTAAGCTACTTCAATTTGAAACTATGCATTAAAAACTAAATGCTAACCAGTCAGAAGAGAATAAAGTGAGCATCATGCTTACCTTCAAAAAGTCTCTTTTGATCTTTTTCTTCTAAAGTTAAAAGTTCTCGAGCAGCCTTTCGAATTTTTGCTAAAGTATACTTGACACGCCATACTTCTCGTTTATTACGAAGACCATACTCTCCAATGATTCTTAATTCCTGTTCTAAACGTGCCTTTTCATATGGACGTCTGGGTGTCACATATGTTTTACTATGTACCGTAGGAATTCGTCCGTTTACCATTTTGAATAAATAAGCGTTTTAATAACTACCTACAAACAAACAAAAATATTATATACAGAAGTACACTATTACTGCATTACAATAACAGCAATAAGATCTTCCATATAATCAGTTTATACGAGTATCTATAAAAACAACACAATATTTTCAGAAATCATAATGGTAATCATCATTGATAATGGAAGAACATACTGATGAACATTATACTGTACTTGAAGAAGTCCGCCTGATATTTACAGTTCAATTGAGTATTATCACGTAACTGTACCACCTGTTTTTCAGGTGGGTCTTTAAAATCTCAAGAAAAAGTATAAAGTTTAGAAAGCTCAGTTAATAAGGATGGTGAAAAATTTGAACTGGCTTCTTGCTACTTATGATTGATGTCCTGTACATTATTCCTTCCACGGCATTATTAGTGAACAAACATTACCAAATAGAACTACTGTATAACTGTTCTAAATTTTGATTTTTTTTATGCACAAATTCAAGTTTTCAGGAAACTAATAATAGGCAACACTTGTAAAACTAGAATAAGATGGCCACAAGCAATTACAGGAGAATTTTTTTTTTTTACTCTTTGTCAATCCCTCAATAGACAATTTCAGGGAAATGAGTGTATGAGTGACAATTTAATGTATGAGTGTAAATGAAGTGTAAGTCTTGTACATTCTCAGTTCGACCAATCCTGAGATGTGTGGTTAATTGAAACCCAACCACCAAAGAACACCGGTATCCACGATCTAGTATTCAAATCCATGTAAAAATAACTGGCTTTACTAGGACTTGAACGCTGGAACTCTCGGCTTCCAAATCAGCTGATTTGGGAAGACGCATTCACCACTAGACCAACCCGGTGGGTGATGAAATCTCAACTAAGAAAATCTAATCTAAAACTAAATTTAACTCAAATAAAATTAATCTGCAAAAAATTATATTATACATGTACAGTGCAAAATGATAACATTTTTGGTGCGGGTACTTTGTAACCCTTACGAGGGACACAACTTGCTTTTCAGTAGAGTTGTCCGTAAGTTAAGTTACAAAGCACCCACACCAAAAATTTTGTTAATCTGAATTATACATGTATAATATAATTATTTGCTGACTGAATAATTTTATTTCAGTTAAATTTTGTTAATAAGGTTAGATTTGTTTGTTATATAGAAGTCTCTTTGCAACTTTGTCAGATGACAGGAACATGTTTGCTGCGGCAATAAGAGATGGGCAGCCTTTTAGAGAGTACGTTAGTTCATAGTTCCTATAATTATATTTCGCTTCTTGCATTACAGGATATATTATCCATATATAGCAATCAATGGTCTGGTGCGTAGCTTGCTTCATGTCAACACTTTCTGTGCCGCAGTGTTTGTTCTCGAAATTATCTAGAGTCCACATAGCCCCAAAATACACATAAATTCTGCAAATGTATAAGTTTGACAATAAACAAATTAATGAGTACATGATTATTAATAATATTATTTAGTGAGCACAAATCATGAACATAATAGTGTTTCAAGTCACATAGTATGCACTAAACATGAGAATTTAATAATGAAGTCTGTTTCGGTTTCATTTGTAACATAAATAATCTTTAAATTTATTCTTGATATTGAAAGATATCATATATTACAGTAAGAGTTTTTAATGATTAACTGTAATTTTTATGAGGCAATCAGATGTGTCGTGGTCAATATTTGTATGCTGATGACATTATTACTACTTAACTCAGAAACATGATAAATTGTATAAAATACGCCCTCTCCAAAAACATATCATTCCAGGAGAAAACTGTAACTGAGTCTATGGTACCATGGCAGGATTGACTGCAATATATAAAAAAAATAAGTGACCAGTACGGTGTGAAAATATACAAACTTTTCGTTACAAACGGTTTTGTGTGTAATTTTAAAAATTATGAGTGAAAAGTCACACGTTTTCAAGAAACAAAAATTTACAGAACTTAAGAAAAGATTGGAAATATCTTCTGAAGAATACTGCTTACTAAAGAATTAAGAAAGGAGAAACAATTTTGGCATTGAAGGATGACAAAAATAATTGTGGGAAGACAGGCAACAAGTACTTGTGCTAACTACAAAAGAGGAACATGACTTAACGTCAAAAGATGTTGACTACAATGATCGAATGAGTAGCTACTACACAGTTTTAAGAAAAGGTGTAACATTTTTGGTAAGGGTATTGAACTTAAAAATTTCACCACAGAACTTAGGTCCTACACTCCATAATTAATAAAAAACAGAGGCAAGTCCATTACTATATATAATTACCGGATATTTTGTAGACTTTTAAGAATACAAACTAACTCGATTACTCAAACGAGAATAAAGTAACAGCATACTTGTTATTCATGTGATTTGACATGAATTTCCTGTTGGCTATACTATGTCCTTTGTGTCCAATCCAGTGCAGGTGCCTACACTGTAATGTTGAACCATCTTAACACAAATCTGCATAAATAATAAATTACCCTAATTACAACTAACGCAATTAAACTTGTTTTCAGGAAGTTATAAGGCAAATTTGTGTTCATGAAATTATGTAACTATTCACATTCTTAAAATGAGGCAAACAACGCATCAAAATTCTTGGTAGATAACATTTTTAACGTTTGAAGGCAAAACCCCATTGGAAAAACTATATATAAACTAGTTTCCTCAGAAAAGTTCGTGCAACACATTTTTTATAAATTTGTAAAATTATAACTATTTCAAACTACACTATAGATAAATTTCAGTGATATTTAAGTGATTTGAATACCAGAATACTTGTAGCTTTCAAATAACTAAATCTGGCAACGATTTGTACCAACCGTGCACGTGGTTCAAAATTATATTTTTCCGTAATTTCGGTCTTACACCATTATTCTTAATTAATTTGATGATTATAACAAAAACCCTCATTAAAACATTGGCCACAAAGAAATATGTGCAAAATTTGTGAAAAATAATAATTAACTTACCTACAAGAAACCCAAAACGGGCACAAGACCGCCCAGCAACCAACGAATGGCAAAATGAGCGACTCCCTATGATGGACTGTTGGTAGACGGAAACGGAAATCGGAAACGAGGAAAACATTTTTTATAATTTTTCTAAACGTAAACTATTTTTATAAAATTAAAGTAACTTAAAATAAATAATTAAAGTACTAAAAAATAAAAATAAAATAAAAATATGTAAACAAAAATATGAACTAGATTTTTTGTTATAAATTAAAGTTTGAATAAATGAATAGATGATGATTATTCGTTATGGTTGAACTATGTATTTACACAGAAATTAGAAATTGTTCTATTTTGATAGACTGTTTTGTTCTTAATAACATTTTCTTTATGTTTTAATTAATTACATAGGTTGAAAACGTGCAGAATGTATTTTTCAAAAAGCTTCAGAACCTAAAGCCAACACTTCGTTAGTTTACAGATTACCGCGAATTGTATTGATTTAATATAGTTACTACCATGATGAAAGTAAGAAAGTGTCGCACACCCAGCGTTGCGCAGTGGCTCGTCCCAAAATCCTTTTCCCGCCATGATGTTTAAATTCGTTTATGCGGTTGGCGCACAAACAGAAGCAGACATCATTGTCATTAAAGGCAGAATTATCAAAAATAAACAAACTTTTGAAACATAAAAGAATAAAATTTATTGACGTATATGAAAATTGGCGTCGAAATGTGGATTTTTACTCTAATATTTATAAATAATTGAAGATGAAGTCAATAAGTTCAGAGAAAATTTCATTCCATTGATCGATTAGCCAGTAATATATTCTTTTCATTTTTCCCATACAGGCATTTTAATTCGAAATTTAATCATATTTATTTCATCAAAATTTAAATTCAGATAAAAAACACACTTTTGAACTTACCATATTCAATTTTTATATTATCGCGTGATTTTCCACATTTTTATAGCCACACACTTTGCAATGCTTCATTCTCCAGGAACGGAAAATCTTTCATGTTCTTTTTCGCTGGCGAATCAGTTCTGCTCAAACAATTAAGGAAATAACACGACGGCATATTTACATTTGTATCAGAATAAATTTTTATAAAAAAAAAAACACTTTTTAAAAGCGAGTAGTTATAAAATCGAGAAAATTCAGAGACAAACTATCCATGTAAAAGCTAAAACTGTCTTCAGAGAGAAAATTAATTCTTTTCTGCTTTGTCCAGGTAAAAAAATGAGTCAGAGTTGTAAAATAAAACGGATTAAGATATCAAACCTGAATGCAGAACAATTGTTCTCTTTATTGCACGCGGTTTAAAATGGTTTACCTAGAAAATCCCTTGCATTTCATTTGACTCATTAGAAAAATATGTTTATTGAATATAAAATTATTTTTCACTAAACAACAACTTTTTATTTTATTTTTATTTCAGTATTATAAAGTAATATTCATTTTGGTATCCGTAAAAATATAAGTAATATCTCATTTTCCCGTGTAAATTAGATTATTAAAAACAATTTCTTTCAAAAATTGTTTTGTGATAATATTTTTAATTAAACTAAAAAATCATCAATTCCCGAAGATTGACCAAAATAAATAATATCAGATCTTTAGTTATAAAATTTTGAAATAAGTTACTCCCATTTAGTTGATTTTCCATTTTAACAGCATTAAATAGTTTTACATAACAAATGGAAAATAATATTAGTAAAAAAAATATTTTATGAGCATAAAAAAAAAAATTATCGGTGATTCGATACCGAACCCCACGGATAGCAAAAGGAGTCGTTACCATAGAGCCACACACACTACACGAAGACTTTGTGTGTCAGTTGCACTTCATAAGATGTGTCCCCTGTTTGTTTAGGTTTTCATTCATTATTTTGAATTTTATCTTAATTAACAATCAATTTCAATACTCTTAAGAATCAATAAAATACTTAAAATAGAATCAATACTCTTAAGACTTGTATAAAATATTTATTTTTATTAAGGATTATTAAAAAAAATTGTTTATTATTTTTAATAAATATTACAACTTTATCAGTACCAAATAATACTAATTCATATTGAAAGTGAATAATCATTCATAAATATTCGATTGTTAGCTCGTTTAATCATTATCATGTATTAAAATTTTGTAAAGTTTTTGTACAACTAAAAACTTTTGTCCCAAAATCCCTTACTTATATGTTCAAATAACCCGGTAGAAAATGAGATTTTGGGACGAGTGTATACGCACATTTAAAAATGTAAAACAAAATTTCAGGAATTAGGGATTTAAATATTCATCGTATCATGCGAAATAAAGACTTCATTGAATGAAAGGGCAAAATGAGCTTCTCATGAACTCATTTGTACAAGTCGAAAAATAAGAATAAAATTCCGCCTCATAGACCATTTTTCTTTTTGGAGTAAACATCCGCAGTTTGGAAGAAACTGTTACTACTCAAAATTAACAGATTTTCTGGGGAAGCATTTAATAATTTTATTTGATAAAAGATACTCGGATCTTGGTCTCATGAAATAAATAGAAACCATAATGATTACAGGTGGCTTGCAGACAATTTAAGCTGCATTGCAAACCTATAGTTTTTTACTTAGTACAAATTCAACCCCTATTTTCAAAGATGTCACTGTCTTATTCAAAATATTTTTTATAGAATTTAGGGTTATTTTTTAGTTGCTTCTGAAATAAATTTTAATATACAAAATAAAAACTTTATGAGAACAACTATAAGTTAAAAATTTTTATGAAAATCAATAATATCGAGGATTAACTTTTTTATCTACCAAGGAGAATAGTGCATTTTTTTTTTAGCTTCTGCAATAGGTCATTTCTTTTTATAATCTCTATTTAGTCAAGTAAATTAAAATCTGTTTTCTGGCTCCTTGAGTACAGAATCCCTCTTGCTGGTAAGAATTTTTTATGAAAGATTTTTCCAACCTGATCCTTCTTTACCATGATCATTTTCATGTCATATTAATTACTTCACCTTCACAGTTTTTGAATATATTACTGATGCCAATCTCTGCAACAAGTTTTTTGAAAAAATCTTCAATTAAAAGTTGAAAAAATCTTCATAATACATTTCATCTACTGAATATGGCTTGTCATTTTTCTTTGCTTGCCTGATGAGTGTCATATACTGTTGAGGGACATGGATCAGAGTAGATTTTTTAATATGTCATTCAGTTACCACTGAATTGTCACTATCACCTTCATTCTGGGTATGACTATTGATGGATCACTGATTGTATGTTTTCTAATTTTAAAATGGCAAAAATGCATTTGTTTTTATTTTGCTTCATACACTGTCGCTGTAGAGTATTACATCTATTAATTTTTTCTCAGCGTAAGCCTTAGTGTTTATACAATTAAGATAGTATCACACACAGTTACCAATTTCATTAGTCCCCCCCTTTGCCCTATCCATCATGCCAAATATAACAGCTAAATTTGTTATTTGCCAATTGGTGTACGGTTAAATGTATAACATTCAATTTTGATGTATTATAATATGTGGATGGATTTCCCATGGGAAAAGTGCTTAGAGGTCATATACGGCAAGTACCCTCTCTGAAGTTTTATCCTTTTCTTTTTCCATGTGGGAAAGCTCTTTTTCTTTGAGGCAGGTATCATACTTTTCCTGAAATTGAGTTTTTTCGTTTGTACTAGCATTTAGAAAAGCAAGGCAAAATTCACACTGGTCTTTTTTTGGATTAAAGAAAGCGTTGTTATATTCTGTATTAAATATTGTATAGTATTTATACAAAAATAAATGTGATGTATTGTGATGTATTGTACATCACATAACTTGATATAAAATGCAATGGATGGCCAAAGCACATCATAAATAGATCCTAAATATCCTGATTTCACTGTAACTACTATTTTATTTATTCAATCAAAAAAATGTTATGACATGTCATTAAAAAATATCTTCAGATTAGCTTAATATTTTCTGGACAAAACAGTCACATCTCGAAATAAAACTGGATAATGGTTGCCATTAAAATTATTTCTTTCAAGAATACTGTATCACCTCAGTTTAATATATTAAAACGATAAAATAATTTATCCTTACCTTTTGAAAAAACTGTTCTAACCCAAAATATGACTGTATTCGCCAAAGTAAATGAACTCACACTAAGGCACTTATTAAAATGTGACACTATTCCACAAAAAGACTGATGCTTAATGACAACAATAGAAACAACTGACATGTGACTCTATTGGTCAGTATAAACGTGTTGACATGTCAGAAACACATACTGTCACTGTTGTCATCTAGTGGCCGCTGTATAAGTTACAACTTGTGACTCCATTCCAAATAAAAATATAGACAAATTACAGTTGTTTCATTGTGAACTAAAAATGAATGTTTTTAAGTTTTCAGTCTTCTTCCAACTGACGACTTGTTAAACAAAAAAGTAGTTTTATTTGAACATTTGAAAATGCTAAAAGTAATTAGTTGCAATGCTATTCGAAACTATCTAAATCTTATTTCAGCACTGGCTAAATCTTGACAAAATTTCTTTTTCAAATTTATTTTTAGTTTCCATAACCCTCTTTTTATGCACACTCATCATACAAAGACCGACAAGCTGATGTTCTGTCATTGTTAACCTAACCAAGTTTTTATCGTATGTAAGGTGCTGAAGGATCTTTTGATAGTGCACATTGTGCAGACTATGCAAGTGAGATAAGTAGTGCTTGTTTATGGATGATGTGTAGAACAATTGGGTTTCTTTAACAAGTGCAGCTAGTTCTCTCTCCTTCAGTTCGATATTTAGCACTTTTTTTCCTTTCCATTGGTTGTACCAAAGTTCAGCTTTACCGAGGAAATCATTCAAATTGTAGTAACTACAGAAACTTGTAGTTTTTTAAAAAAATCCTCATACATCATATCAAACATTATGTGAGGGTGCAACATAAGCAATGAGAATGCAGGCAAGTTCTTCTCAGAAAAATGCTGTTCTAGAGACATTATTAATGAATCTATGCACAGAATAATTAGTAATCTACAAAACTTGCTAGAGGTCTGTGCTGGTGGATTCACATGATATTTCTGTTGACTTGCGGCATATTGAAATCTGTTCCAAGATGATTGGTGATTTTTTTCAGCCTCTGCTATAACACTTTCACTTTTAACAACTGTATTTCCATGGCGTTTTGTTATGATGCCTGTGAATTGCTCATTGAAGTAAGTCCACACTTGTTGACTGAAGGAATGCTAAACATTTTGCTATGAGACAAGCATTAACAATGACTTCTGATTTTGTAGCATTGCAATAAATTTGAAAAGTAGCTTTTCCTGTTGCAGTGTTACAGTCTGATCATAGTTTTTCAAGCACCATAACAAATTGCACATAATGTTTCTTGAATGTGATGATACTTCTATATTTTTGAGACCAACAGGTTTCACAGAGCACTGGTGTATTCGGTAAGCATTTTTGACGAAGGACCTTATTAATCTTACTATTTCTTTTACTGTGCAAATTGTATTTTGTATCACTGCTATTTTGTTCAAGTTGTTTACAACTAGGTTCAGTTTGTGACTAGCACACTGAAAGTATAACACTCTCATATATTTTCTCAAATAATTTTCTGGACACCACCATCCTTTCCTGCCATACTGAAACACTCATTGTATCCTTTTCTGACACATTTTTCTGAATCAAGGCCTACCTTTTCTACAAAGTTGTTAATTGCTACAGATTGTGCATCCATGTCAGTCAACTCTATAAAACCTAGATTCCTCACAAACCATCATCTTTTCTTCGTCAAAAAATCTTACCCCATTGGAAAGTTGCTCTTTCCCTGATATTTCACTGCTCTCGTCCGACAGGATACTGTAAGCACATGCTTTCTTTATGTCAGTAGTGATATTGTCTCTAAATGATTTTACCACATAGGCTAATAATTTCATTTTGAATTCGTGGTGACAATTAAGTGGCATTTTTTGCACCCTTTTTTATGTGCTCTTTTAAAATGTGGTCACTAGTGTCAATTTTGAGTTTGATCAAGTCTTCAAAAACACCTTCATGATTTTCTTTGCCCCTCAAAGGTAGATCATGTGTGCCACAAAACATTACACTTGAAATTATTGATGCAAGAATTTTCTTGTTGGCTTCCATTTCTTGGTGGATAGAAATCAGCTGTACATATATCAACTGATATATTTTCAAGAAAAACGTTTGCTGCTGTAGCTGCAGATTTGTACCACTGAGGTGTGAGATTTCGCGAATTTGTGCATGTCTTTATAGCGAGTAAAAGACCTCACTAAAAAAGAACCCAAAACACCATGCACATTAGTTGGTGGAAACAATACACAGTAAATGCACAATGCACCCTTTAATTTATTGGAATATGCTAGCCAGGGAGCATAAAATATAACACCCAAAATCTCAGTCGAGTTCGTTAATGGGCAAAATCGAACCATGAAAGTGGCAACGGGGGAGCTTTTCAAAAAACAAAATATTGCTATAACTTTCCTATTAAGTAAAATACCGAATTGGTTTAAAGTTCCTACTATTCTCTGGATAAGGGACTAAAACTTATCTAAGTATAGTTTTTTGATATCACCAACCATTGGCCCAGGCAATGGAAAAAATGACATTTCGAAGACAAAAAATCATACCTTCCTTAATAGGCACACTATTGAATCGGTTTAAAGTGGTCGTCAGTCCTCTAAACATTACCTAAAACTTTTGTCTGAAACAATTTTTGATATGACCAACTCTTATGGCAAGGGATGACCAAAATGTTGCTGCAATTGTAAGATGGAACTTGTTGTATGCTATACATTTGAACATTTTTTTACATACAACCATTGGCGTATTGAGTAAATTTGAAGTTTTTCTTAACTTAAGGTGGAAATCTTTTTTATCCCCTACTTAGCACTAGTGAAATCTACCTCCGCCTTTTAGTGTGCCGAAAGGGATTTTTTATTGTTGAATGATTATTATTTTTAATAAATCTTTAATATTTTGTAAAATTTGTTTTATTATTTGCAACTAGCACAAGTAGTTAGTTGCAAAATCAACAATTTCAAAATTCAAATCCATCTAATTAAGCAAAAGTAGCTAATCAAAATTTTTAATTGTTATATTTATAATTATTGGAGTGTGGTATACTTGTTATTACTAAATTGTTTAGTATTATTATGATTTTTCTGAAAATTTCTATAATAAAAACATCAAAATTACTATTATTACAAGCAAAAAACAGCTTTCACATTTCCTGAACATTTTAGATTGCTTTGCAACTCATTGAAAATAATATATTTTTAGCACGAAATAAAAATGTTTCTAATATTAATTTTACATTACTATTATGAGATTGCGGTCTAAACTAGCTTAAATGCGTCTACTCACTCACACTGACTGCAGCGCTTAAATAGGGTACATGAGTTACTAGAACATTCCCAATCTTCCGAGTTTTACCGCAGACCATCCAGAACCGCCAGTTACCCACTTGTTTATCAGAGAGCCCACCCGCCAGGATTCAAACATGCTTTCTAGCTGCACGTACTATTATCAATGGTTCCCAAACTTTTCTGAGTAGCAGCGCCCTTTTTCAATTAAAATTTTTCCATGGCACCCTACCCTATGTAAAACTATGACTAATCATAAGTAAGAGATAAAAATAAATAAAACTCAAGTATCTTCAATATTTTTTTTACTTTATTAACATTAAATTAATAATTATTAATGTCTTGGTTCAATTAATTATAAAGCTTTTAGAATATTTCATGGCACCACTGTGAATAGGCTGCGGCTCCCTGGGGCGCCACAGCGCACAGTTTGGGAATCGCTGCTATTATAACTTATTGATATTGACCTATAATTTTTTGTTTGACTAAATGAACCAGGGGGGCAAGTGGCCACCGTGATTACACCTATGCCAAACAGTTACCATTTTTATGTTTAAAAGAAGTTTTTTTTTTAAAAAAATCAAGTAATTAATTGTTTTTTATTATATACACAAATTTAAAATAATTTTTAGAAACTTATTTAATATACAATGTGTCCTATAAGTTTCCATACACAGGAAAAATAATTTTTTTTATAAAAGCATTTTTATTTATTTTTACGTATTTATTATTATAACTTATTTATTTTTACATATTCTATGTTTATTTATGAGTCACCATGTAAAATGCATATATATTTTGTATTTTTTTTTAAGTAAATTGCATTTAAGATTTAAGACTTTGGAAATCTAAAGTTATTTTGAGTTAATTATTTTTATATTTCATTACCCGAATTGTTATACAAAAGATTTTTTTCAACTAATGTACTCTCTATACTGGTGATTAGAATACTTTTAAAACTTGATAATTATGATGTTTTGAAATTAATTTTTGTGTAATTTCATTACATTACTTGTATATTAAAATAATTACTTTATTAAGTTCGTTTTTATTATACTTTTCAACTTTTGTAATGATTTTTCATTAATAAGATTTATTAAAAAAAATTATACTATTTTTTATTAATTCTAGGCAACATTATAAAATATTGTAGAGAATACTACACCACTGTTTTTAAATATTTAAACAGCATAATGAACATCTGTAATTCATTGTTCAATTATTGTTATAAAATACTCTTTATGCAACAAAATATGCTGATATCCATTTACAAAACTAAGTAATTATAACAATTTATAATTCACTGTTTCTCAACAGAAGGTGTAGATAAATTTGTTGCTGTACACTATCTAATTCTTGCAGCTGTGACATGTAAAACAAAAAGCATTAGTCAATAGTAGTTTTCTTTGAAAGTATTGATGTGCATTAGGGAGATGGTCCTCGTAATGAAAACATCCTAGCAGAGCAGAGCTGAATTTCTGAATTTGCATGACTTGGTATGCTGAACTGTTTCCTTGGTTAAAGAAAACATGAAACGACTTCATTCCTCATATCCCTTAGTAAATCTGCCACAATTCTTATAATACTGAGAATAGCTATATTAGTTTTGGGAATGATACTTACATATTATGTCAGGTTAACCAAAATGGCTATTTTGATGATACCCAACTGTATCAGTAAAAAAGCAAATTATCGCTACTCTTTAACTGTCATTGTTCTTGCTTCATTAAAAGGACATTTCAATTCATAAAAGCAACACAAAGACTTCCTCACATATCTTCTGAGATACACGAGTTTTTCCTCTAAAGCAACATACACATTTGAAATATCAAACATTTAATTTTACATTCCTAATTTGTATGTTGAAATCAATGAACAATAAGCAACTCCAACATGTAAATGGGGTATGTAGTCTTATATAACTCAGGGCCAGCCATTCCTGAAATGTATGGTTAATGAATCCCAACCACCCAAGTTATTAAACTTTATTATTATCCACCATCTAGTATTAAATCCATATAAAAAATAATTTACGTTGACTACATTTAAACCTCAGAATCTTTGCTCTTATCAATGGATTTGTGATGATTATTTAACCACTATACTAATGTAGTGGAAATTGGGTACATCTATTCAAATTAAAATAAACCATCAGCCACATTCCCAATGAAAGAAATACAGGTGATCCATATTATTTATCGTTATTAAACAAGTACATTACAGATCCAATTGCAGAACAGAAAGATTTTTTTTTTATTTAAGGCTTTTCAAATTTTAAATTGGTTTAGATTAAATTCATCTAAGGAAGGTAATAATGAATCGACTTATTTTTCAATGATTAAAATGTAAATTTAAAAAAAAAAATGTTTATTAATCTGATGAGTTCAATTAACATTTCCTGACCTAGTGACTGAGAGATGTATTAAATATGCTTCCTTTGGCCACACAAGCTTTAAATATATTTCTACTTCAAAACATTTAAAACCCTGGAAATTTATTTATTTTTATTATTTCCATTTGTAATTAGTATTACAATCTGTTCTGTTCAACTAGTAAATAATAAGCAACTCCATGGCTCAATAAGATGATAATGATATGTAAATGAGGTGTAGTCTTACAGACTTAGACCGACCATTTCAGAGATGTGTGGTTGGTTAATTGATCTTCAATCACCTAAGTACAACTACTGTATAGTATTCAAATCCATATAAAAGTAACTTATCTTTACTATAATTTAATTCTTAGAACCTTCAAATTTGAAAATTAACTGTTAAATACCTAATTTCAACAATAATTTTACCACTACCAGAAACAATTTACCACAATTTTATGAAAACCCAGTGGTGGATTCCCTGAAAATTAAAATTAATTATTTTGATTTGATAGTAGAGAGAGGCTTTGACAAAAATCCTTCAGTCTTATTTTAACATTAATACTAATGCTTTTTAAAAATGTCAGTAAATTTTATAACAACCAGTCATTTTTAAAAACTTTTACTAGAATGCACCTATTTTGAGATAATAGTCTTTGGTATTAAATAGGCCCACTATCCTAGTCTGATTTTCATAAAAACTTTATAGTACCAATATGTCATATAAATGGCAAGTGTTTCAATCAAATTAATTTCAATCGTAATTATTCCAAACCAGTAAACTGTTCTACTTAACTCTTCAGTATGTAATTATGCAGGTAGGCTTTGATCTTTCCTGTATAATCTTTTTCAAATTACTCAAACATTCAAATATTGAAAATCATTTCCAATCATATTAAAAACAGATTTTCAAGACAATGATATTGATTTGTGTAATCAATGGAAATGAGATTCGGATAATAAATGACAAAACAAACAAGCTACTTTCACTAGAGGTGGGTTTTTGGAGATGAAGCTACACTCTAACACTTAGAGACAGGATAGGAAATAGGAGATGAGAAAAAGAATGAAGGTAGTATAGTTCGACATATTAGACCAGCATCAAGAAGAAAGAGCTATTACGATAAGGTGATTTAAGGAGCCCCAGCTGGTTACCTTGTGTATGAGAATGCCAGTGGAAAGGTGAAGGAGAAGAAGTCCCAGAACTTCTTAGAAGTAATGTGTGTAGGCCAAATTAGAGAGAAGACAGATAGAAGAAGAAGCATATAGA
Organism: Lycorma delicatula; assembly: GCF_047948215.1. NCBI lineage: Eukaryota > Metazoa > Arthropoda > Insecta > Hemiptera > Fulgoridae > Lycorma > Lycorma delicatula. The sequence goes on along the minus strand of NC_134463.1, from coordinate 89,373,049 downwards.
GCCCATCATCAGTGGATTGCAGAGTCCAGAAGACAGTCATGTTGCTGTAATTTCTGCTTATAAGGAAGGTATAAGGTACAGTAGTTATAATTTAGTAATCACTACATTAATGCATTCTTATTTCAGTTTCTAATCTACTTCAGCATTATTTTTCTTCTTAATTTAAACATTATCTGCTTTTTTTACAACTTTTTCTCTATTACAATACAATATTATAACACCACAGCAATCTAATTTCATTACTGTACATAGGAATCATGAAAAATTGTTTTTTCAAATAATCATTTACATAACATTTACTGCATCCTGACCTTTCTGGTGGAGTGTTAGCATTTGTCTTTCATTTGGAAGGCTCTGAATTAGAATCACAGTCAGGCAAGGACTTCTCACATGCAATATAAAATTATTTCTTATAAACATATACATCATATATTTTAAATGGCATCAGCCTATATTTACTAAAATAAAATAAATAAATCCTAAATTAGATTTTTATTCTAATGACTTATTAAAAACTATATAAATATAGCAGTGTGAAATAAACTGTAGATAATACATATTAAAAAAAATGTCTGTAACATGTTATCTAGAATCTTCAATATAAACTATGACTGTTTTTAAAATTGAAGACCTTAGAAATAAAACATAAAACTAATCAAAATATTCTGTACTTTACTCGTTATACTGCTGTATAAAGAACATTTAATGAAAAAGTTCCAAAAATCATTAGATGAGATGATCTGCTGTGGTGTTGTAGTTTGTAAGACATATGTTTTAACACTGCAGTAAAAGATTTCTATCTCTCACATGTATGGATTAATAAACAGGTTAATTCCATTTCTATGCAACAACAGAATAAAGATTTTTCACATGGTGTTTATAAAAATCCAATAAAAAGATTAAAAATAAAATTTAGATATTAAAATAAAAAAAAGAAAACTACATAATTATAATAATCAGTTTATTAAATTTTTTACTGGAATAGAACACTAGCTAACATATTGTAAGGTTTATCATGACTAATCATATTTAAATTTTATATCAATACTTTATTTACTTATTTAAACTTTACAAGGAGAAAAATTAAATTAATAATAATTTACAAAAAAATTATATGTGAACAAATATTAAAAAAAATTAACAAACCCAAATTTTTAAGGTTAACTGTAATAACATCATAATGTCAAAACAAATACAATCATAAGCTCAAATTAAACCAGGTTTTTTTTATTTAAAAACAAAAAATCATTGATTTTGAAAATTTTTAAGGGAAAATATTTTAATCACTTAATATAATTATTTACAATTAATAAAATGTATTTTTATTAAATTTTATTTTAGACATAAGTTTATTGTTTTAATTTTAATAAGATAACCTAATTATTTTTATAATTTAAATTTTTACAATTTTATTATTATTTTCCAAAGAAAAAAAATTATTTTCACAAAAAGAAAAATAAATTAATATACATAACAGTAATAATAATAATAAAGATGAACCTAAGAACCTAATCTAATAATAATAATAATAATAGAAATAACAATAGTTTAATAACTAAATTTACAATCAATTAATAATTAAGTAATAATAAAATAAAGTAAAAATAATTACACAATAATAATAATAATAATAATAATAATAATAATAATAATAGCTAAAGCTAGAGTGACAATAAAAATAAGAATTAAATTAACAATAAAATTATTTTAATTCGCAGTAATTATATTTTACTTCTACATGAGGTAACAATTGTAATTTTCTTGTACTTGACAAATTTACATATTATTTTTAATATTAGTTTATTAATTTTTTTTTTGTTTATTATTATTTTTATTGTATTCATGTTCATGTAATATACAAATACTTAATAAAATACATATAACTTAATAGAAATTGAAATTTTTATATAAATGTAATAGATTATTATTTATTATTATATGATTGTATAAATCTATGCATGTATGTACATAAATGCATCATGCTGCATGAATATCTTATAGTTATATATTTTAACATAATTATGTTATACATATAAATATATGTATGTATAAGTGTGCGTGCATACAGCTGTATTATATAATATTATTTTTGAGAAATAAATACTTATATTTAACACAATATGCATAATTTTCTTATTTTTTTCATTTGAAAAGAATTAACAATTTATTAATTTATCTTGAAATAAATTAACAAACAAAACATTTAGCTTATCTATAATACATATTTTATTACTACATATCGTTTATTAAGATATACATGGTATGAACACATTATATTATCATAATATTATTTTTAACTAGATACACACGCACACTAATATATATACATATATAAATTATTTGGTTTTTACATTTACATTAAATATTTTTCTCAATTAAATTTTTATTTTTTAGGAAATAAATTTAAAAGTTTATGCTACATAAAGTGATACAATACAATCACAAGGGCCACAATATTACTGATTTTTAAAATTAAAATATTTATTTTTTTATTTTTACAATTTTCATATTTCCTGTTTAGCAGCATTTAATGTAACAACACTATAAACTCATTTACTCAAGCTTTTCCCTTATTTAATACATATAAAGAACATGTAATTACAAAATCAATGTAATTACTGAAACGCACTAATGAGATTAACAAAAAATGGCTGTAACGTGACATCTGAAGTTTCATGCCTGTTTCATCAAGATTAAATTAAATTACTGTAAGGTGGTAAGCCTGATCAACATTATTACATATTTATAATTATTATTATATTTTTAATTTACTGTAACTTGTATTATAATAATCATTACAATGCGTAAATTTAATAGTAATACAGTAAACAAATTAATCCAAACGCAGAGGATTTTTTGTTTATTTCTACACTATGGCTTTACCAATTCTTAAGTTTTCTGTGTAATGTGAGGTTATTGTTCTTTGGTTATTTAGCAATTTTCATGTTATAAAAGTGTTTTGTAAAAGTTTATTTCATTTTTTATTATAAAATCATATTTTGGTATTTTTTGTTGCACATGTATTGAATATATAATGAAAATAACTCCAAGAAAGTTGTTCTTCAAAAATTGTTTCTCTTTGTGAACACGTGTAGTATTGGACTAGACAGTGAATGCTATTTTAAAACAATCTAAAGCAACTGGTTCTTTTTCACCTTAAAGGAAAGGTAAATGCAGTCGTAAAGAAAAATTACTCCAACAAAGGCTCAGTTATTAGCGTGAAAAAGTAAACTTGATCCAAAATTATCTGTTATGCACTTAAAACTGAATTAGCAGCCAGAAGTATCAGATGAAAATACAGCATTGGTTCTACCAAACAATATGTCCCCAGAAAAAAATGTTTTTGGGTTGTTCACATATGAAAGCCCTTGTTCGTTACTTGCAGTATTCGCATATGAAAGCACTTGTTCGTTACTTCCAATATATAGTATGTTGAAAAATTATGTATATATCAAGATCCTGAAGGAAAGAGTTGAGTCAAAACTTCAAAACAGATTCCCACAAGGCAAAAGCGTGTTCCAACAAGATTTGGCACCAAGCTATCATACTGGCAAAAATGTAGAAAAACTTTTCAAAGAATTAAACATAAAGTGCTCTTGTGACCAAACAACTCTCAGACTTAAATCCAATTTAAGATCTTTGGGCAAGTCTAAAAACAACTCAAAAATGAATTGTACCACAAAAATTGACCTCATTAAAAAGTAATAGTATGGTTTGACGATGAAGAAATCAAAAAAAATATTAGTACACTTGTTGAATCGATGCCAAATTGTGAGTGTTAAGTGATTAATAATAAAGGAGAGCATATTAATTATTAAATATTCACAAATTGAACAGGTATGATTTCTTTTCTATCTAAAGTTAGTTTTTATTAAATAAAATTTGTGTTCAGATTAATTTTCATGCTACTGTAAATGCCTAATTATACAAAGAAATAAATATACATGGTTAAATCACAGCCTCTAGTTCCCTGATAATTATTATTTAATTATAGTGCCTACACTTGGCCGATTTTTCTTACTTATTTTTATTTTATTCACGCTAGCTATTGCCATTAAATCACAATAAATAAAGACAAATATAAACAATTCTGAATGAGTTTATAGTGTATTTTATTTTAAATAATAATATATTAGATTACTAATTAATGTATTATTTATAAAAATATACAAAAAATTAATAAATAAATGTGATTCAGAGAAATATCAGGAGTTAATGAAATTTATATATATATATATATATATATATATATATATATATATATATATATAAAATTCATACCAAAAGCAAAAAAAAAAAAACTATAATAATAAACACAGGAAGAAAACAAAAAATACTAATTATCACAGTATACTTATGGCATGTAAAGGAAATGGAAAAAAAATTATACACCAGGTAATTTTTTTCAATGTAATACATTTGAGAACTTGTAATAACCAATGTTTATTCACTTTTTATTTACCCATTTTACTGAAGGGCATGTTTAACACAATTAATGAAATATACAATATTATTTTATTCTGGTACAAAAATTTTGATTTTATAAAATGCAGTAACCCTTTATTAATATGAAAGGTCTAACCAAGCAATAATTCAAAATTTTAAATTCCTCTAGAAAATGATTTAAGAGAATATTTGGTGGTGATGGAAAGAAGTTTTTTTATCATTAATACTCTTCTTGAGTCTTGACTTTTCTTTTCCGCTTTTAACCTAATGTTCTTGATTGAAATAGTGGTCATGTTATTTTTTAGTATAAAAAATTTATTTACTCTCATAAAAAAAAATTACAACAGTTGTATCTGGAATTAATTATTTCATACGAAAACAAATTATTAACCAGATTGATATGCTGATATGCATGAGAATATAATTACTCAAAAATAACAGCTAGCTAATGAAAGGAAAATTAATGAGCTTCTGATTACTCAGAGTTAAATATATTTTCTATACTTTTAGCATAAAATAAAAATTTCATCCTAGCCATTTCAAGTGATAAACATGTTCCAACAGTAAATATCTAAATAAATATAATGCTAATTATATTTTTGTTTTATTTTAATAAAATGAAATACAGTAATAATGCCATCAAGTATTGATGTTTGATATATATACATATTCACACATACACACACATACCCACACACACACACACACACACACACACACACACACACACACACACACACACACACACACACATGGATAAATATTATTAAATATTATAAACTAACGATGCCAGCACAAGAGATCTTTTTTTATAAATAGTAATAGTAATAATAATAATAAAAGTCACACAAATTAGAAAGTTCTGGTACACTATTATGAAATATATATATAAATCTTATAACATGAACACATCCAAGCCTTTACAACAACAGTTTAATGATTTTTTTAAATTCATTTTTAGATTAATAGTAATATAACCTAAATAATGATTATAATTATAATGAAATGCATTTCTATTGATTACATTAAACTAATCTGATTACATCATAATTAACATGAAGAAAGAGAAAAATATGAAAAGTTACTGAAGAAATAAAAAGGCAACATTTAAAAAAAAGTATTTTCTATTTTATTATTTTTCTAAAAATTAAAGACATGTTAAAATGCCACATTTCAGGAACTACTTACAATTACTCAACAGCAGCATTTAGTTTAATATTATTTCCCTCCCATTTAATGTAAATATGTTTATAGAGTCCCCAATTTAAAAAAAAAAAAATTATAAATATGATACAAATATGTAAATCTGAAATTAGAACTAATTTTATGAAAATGAATTAGAGTTTTAATGCAATTTTATTACATATTTTTTTGGATTTAATGTTGTTTTTAAATGTTTAAAAAAAATAAATTGTGGTTATTCATAAAACGCTAACCTGCCTAAGTAAATGTAGTCTTCTTATAAAAATGTTAATGTAATAAACTTGGCTAACAATAAAAAAAAAAAATAAAAATAAAAATAATTTTAATGTGCAGCACCCTAACACATATTATAAATAAGAATGTCCTCCAAGTTATTAAGACATTTTCTACACTGGAGAAAGTTCATTAATAAGTCAGCGACTTTTGTGGTAAGTTAATAAACTTTAATTTTACTATATGATAACAATACAAATCTTTTAATGGAATTATTGTATACAAGGAATTCATTAGCTAGTAAATATACTACACAACTGAATTGATAATACATTCATATCTTTTATCGGTTTTATATTATTACTATTATTATTAATAATTAATAATATATAATTACAATAATTTATACAATTTACATAGTTATTATAAAAAATAAAAACTAACAATTGTTATAAAATTATAATATATCATTCATATTGTTCAACAGTTTTATTTTTTTAAATCAAGAAAATAAAAAAGGGGGCAAATAAATATAATATTCATATTTAACTGTTACTATAAAAGATGTTAGAAGATCTATATCAGAATTAGTTACACATTTTTTCTTTAATTTTCATGATGCACTAAAACCAGCAGTACATCACATATTAGAAACATTAAAACAAAATTGATGATAATAAACTAACTATCTACGAAACTGATGCCAGCATCAGAAAAACTATTTATAATATATACTAAGTATAAATACATGTATTTTATAAGCCTGATATTAATTTTCATTCACACATTTATATTATTATAAAAGATGAATGCAATGCCCTAATATTTACATATTTTTTATCATGATGAATTTAATTTTCTAAACGACATAATATTAAAAAGTTATTAAATTTTTAATGATTTTAATGAAAATAACAAATTTTCATTGACAGCTTAATATATAAATGAATCTTTAAAGATACTTACTTTATTTACTACATATTAAAACGTAAATGTTCCTTTAAATTCCCAGATTTTTTTTGTTTTTAGTTATAATTATATATTACGTTACCACATCTTTTAGATACTACATTATAATGAAATACAAGTTCTTTTTTAAATTTTTGAATTATTAAAAGATTATTACACAACAGTCAACTTATTAAAAATTAACCATATACGTGCAAGGTTTATAATATACTTACTACACACACTATTATAGTCTATACAGATTTTCTCTTTTATATGTCCATATAGAGAGACTATATTAATCCATAATAATAATAATGTTTTTTATAAAATTTCATAATAAATAATTAACACCTCTTTAAACTTAAATAGGTATACAATGACTATATCCCCGACAATGGTAAAAAATTATACAGAATGCAATAGTACAGTATATACTGTGCTCTAATCATGAGATAACCACTGCACAACTACACACACATGAAAACAATTTCTTTACTAAAATCATATTTTTTAATAACAAGATGAGTGGACTGTGATATCTCACATGTCCAATCATGCAATTCTTTTTATGGAAGAAACATAGGGCAGTTAGTTATAAAAACTAAATGGAAAGAGTAATTTTAAAATTAGAAAGAATTTAGCATCTTAAATATTTATCTTGAGCAGAATGTAAATATTTATATTAACAAAGAAGTTGGTTGGACATAACAGTAATGATAAAATAATATTTGGTAATCATAAAAAAATATGTTCCAGAAAATTAATAAACTTAAAATGAGTTTAAAAAAAATTGTATTATATATAAATTTGAAATTTTATCAATCTATACTGTGGTACGTATAAAAAAATAACTTTTGCACTTTCAGTGTTGTCCCATATCAAGAGAGACATAACTGCTACTGTTTTTTTTAGTAATTAAACGTTTAATCTCAGTAATGATTGTGTAATTTTGAAAGTAATTTAAAGTTTACTTTTATATGAGGCTGATGTAAGATGTTTTATTTAAATTTTATTGATATACCACTTTCATTAAGGCAATGTTTCATTAAACAGTTGATAAATGTTAGAAACCGAATAAAACAACAAAATTGATCTGGAAAAGTATCATTTAAAACAGCCCTTCCTCTTTTAGTTATGCAAGTTTAATATTTAATAAAAAATTTTAATTTTTTAATTTATAAAATATACTTAAATTAAATATATTTAAAAAATGTATTGGCCAACGGCATACTAATTACCAATTTTTTTTTAGCAACATGATAGAATTTTTTAACAATACAAATCCTATTATCATGAAAAATGTAAATAATCAACAACAAATAAACAATAATTTTACTTTATTTCAAATGAATTACAGCAGTACATCACAACTATACAAAATAACTAAATACTTTGGAATATTCCAGTGATATATAAATATTACATTAATACTAATTTGCAAAACATTATTTTTATTTCTATTATCTCTATTCTTACAACATGATAAAAATGTATGTAAGGATTTGAACACAAAGGTATGTATTAAAAAAAAGCAATCCGGTATTAGAATGAATATCTAAACCCAAAATGTAAATATAGTTATTTCTGAGAGAGGAAATGTACATCAATGTAAAATTTGTTTTCTTTGTAAACAGATTCATGAAGCAATTGAGAAAAATAAAGATTCCATTGTATACATTTTTTACATAAAAACATAAATCCAACAACTCATGTTGAAGGCTTAAACGGTGAAAAATTGCATTGTTTTAAATATATCAACCTGTTTTAAGAAAATAAACATAAAAATGTTAAATCAAATATGATTATTTAATTTGCTATATTTCCAGTTGTAGAAAGAATAATTATTACTTAAATGGTAATTATAAGAAAGAAAAAGAAAGTAGTAAGCTAATTTTACAAATTTAATTACATTCCAACAAAATAAATAACTTCCGGGTTAAGACAGTTAACCACATTTCTTTACGACTTTATGGTTAAAATACACTTACAACCTGGAGTGTAAAAAGGATGTTAAATAAGAATGGTCAATAACCAAAATCAAGTCTATTAAATTTATAACTGGCCACATACATTGATCGCTAATTATTAATTTGAATAAATTTTTTAAACACTAATAAAAAATAACTGCTGAACAATATCATGAAAATATAAAGGTTTTTTCTTTATTTCATTTTAAATAATTTTTATCACCACTTAATTCATATACTATTATATTTTCTGTAACTGTTAATACCAACTGTATTGATCATTCATTCAAAAAAATTAAGTTTCTTAATATTCACTGTAAAAATACAAGCAAATCCAAAATTATTCAGGTTTAATGATTCATAAAAAAATAATTTTTTTAAAATTACGTTATTTTTTTCAAATAAAATGTTGGAAATATGTAAGATTATGTAAGAAAACTTTTTCCCAGTATTCGTAATTATGAAAAGTTTTTGGTATAAGAGCTTACACACTTCTGCAAACCAAATATGAGAACCACAAATAAATGATAAACTATTAAATAAAATAGCAAAATAGTTAATCACATTTTTTTTATTACACAATAAATAATATATATTTTTTTAAATTTATTTTATAAAAAATATAATAATCAGAAAAATGTTATTTACTTATCTGGTCTATATTGGATATGAGTTATTTAGTAACTATTATCCCAACCCTTTAAAATGGTACATTTTAACACAAACAAAAATTCTCTCTTTTGTTGGTTTGTTTTTTCAGTTCCACTTCTGTATGAGCTTTTTCTTCTCAAACCTTTACACAATATGTGAATGATTTAGCTTATGTGTAAAGTTGGGATTAGAAATATGTCTACTTAATTAAAAAACTTTGATATAGACATTCTGTTCTGAATTTGTATGAATTGTTACACAAACATTCAATCCAACGAATAAAATTTGTGAATCAGTCGAATCACCATTTATTTTTGTGAAAAAATAAAATAAAACCTGATCACATTAGTGAAATAAACAATAAACAAGTTTGTATTGAATACTAAAAAGTCCTAACAATAAATACAGCACTGCTAGTCAGACTTGAACAAACAAGACAAAGTTTGTTTGCTTTAAAAACTCTGCTCTATGAAGGCACAAGGTAAAATGATTTCTTTTTTAAATTATAACTAGAAATTTGGTGTAAAGGATCAATGGCAAACATTTAATAACAACTAGATAATTTATTACCTTTTTATGATTTAACTGATGAAGATAAGAGAAAAAAAGCCAAACCTTTGCCAGGAACAAATCAGTCAACAGGAAGTATGTATGCTGACTACGATACCATCTGGCCAAAGAGTCAGTATGCAGAATAAAATAAATTAATTATGTGAATTGAAACTGTATTGTCCATAAAAGATATCTGAATAAGAAAAAATAATTTTTCCAATTTTCCTGGATAGCATTTTGAACTCTGATGGTCAGAGATGCTTATTAATCTAAGAATCCTTGATTATATTCCCACCTTTATCCAGTATGTTTTATTTGTTCCCATTTAATCATCAAATTATTTAATTGTTGATATTTGTAACAATTAACAAAATATTGTAAGAAATGATCTTTCTAAAGCCTATCTTTTATGTAATTTATCAAGGATTCAGATACATTTTTTCAACCTATTCACAGTTTCTAATAAGATATATGATGAAATAAATACCACTTTACACTGCTTCACGGCAGGCAATACAGAATACAATTTTAATTGGAAATGCTTGTAAAATAATAACAATAAATACAAAAGAAAGTACTATATATTATTTCCAAAATAAAGTGCATATTTAAGTAAAAAAAATTAACACAGTCCAATTCTTTACTAATAATTATTTTATTAATTTGTACAATCTATGTAGTATTTATTACATTTAATATTAAATATGAATTACAACATTAAACTAAATATAATGTAACAACATTACTCCAACAAATAAATGAATGAGCAAATAAATTAATAAAAAAAAGAAAAAGAACTATGAAACAAATGGAACGTACATTATTATCATTATCAATAAAAATCTATATAAACTAATATGTTACGATTATTTTTTTCTGAAACCAGTCTTAATGAAATATATTCTTTAATTGAATATTCTTTTCCTTGAAGTAAAAACCAAAAACAGTTTATTATATATACTTTCAACAATTCTTTTTTTTTATATCTTTTTTAATATATCTTCTTACAACACATTGTTCCCCAAATTTAATGAAATACCTTTTTCAAATTTACATTTATTTAATCAATGCAATAAAAAAAAATCACTCATGTCTTTATTATTATAAATTAATATATTACTACTAAACATACACATTCACACCTATAATTTATTATTTTTTCTGTTTTTTTTCTCCATTTTTAAATTTCAGGCTCATATTTATACATAATACTATTTTAACTTTATCTTCTTTGCAATTTTTAATTTAATTTTTATATTATTCAATTCATTATAAAAAATAATAATATACATTATGTACAAAACTGATATTAAAAAAAAAGTTAAGAAATTTCGTTATCTATTACCTGAGTTAGCTTTGTGATCACTGTTAACAATTTAAGAGCAACAGTACAAGGTAAAAGTCACTTCTTCAAGTAAACAAATTTACTAATATAATTATAGCTGAAAGTGTGATAAAGGATAGAAGAATAATACTGTTTTTTTTTTCAAATAACTTTCATACACTAGTTTTTAATTCATTAAAAAAAAAATGGAAAAATTTTGAAGATATATTTTTAAAAAATCAATTATATTTATGTCATTAATGCTCAAAAAAGGTTTACCAGTTTAATCATTAAAAATGTGGCAGAATAAAAAGGGTAAAAGTGATAAATTTACTCAAAATTACAATGAATTTTTAAACAACTTAAATATCCTAATTAAGACCAAATTTCAATGTACAAGGAGAAAATGTATGATTCAACAGCAGTTATGAATATCAATCTATTTATTTATAAGAAATTCAAAATAAAAAAATAAATCTGTTCTTTTTTTAATTAAGCTCTCTGTTATCAAACTACTTTCATAACAGTAATAGATAACCAACCAATCCTTAATGGATAATCAAATTTTTACATTTATATGAATGAAATGAAACATTTAAAATACAATAATCATAATACTTTATTTAAAAATTTTTATTTAATGTATAAAATGGTCCGTTTTCTTATTACTCAATTACTTTATAGTATAACAATTACTTAATATTATTTTTATAGTACATCATTTACTTTTATATAAAACAATATGATATCAACATTTATAATAATAAAAATACTATTGATATTTTTTTGCATGTTATAAATAGTCTAACATAACAAATTGCAACGAAGATAAAGCATAAAAATAATATTTTCACAACTCTATAGTCAGCTGAATATTTTATGACATTTTTCTAGTTTTATTATAATAAAAATCACAATATGTTCATAACACATGTACTATTATTGTATAGGTGGTACATAATTAACACTGCAGTATTTAATACAGATTGGTACATTGTAGGTACTTATTTAGAATATATTAGGTGTCAAAAATAGCAGAAATAGTAGAAGTAGTAGTAGTAATAACATTAGTTGTGGTAGAAATAGTGACAACAGTAGTAGTATTTACGATTGGTGGTTCCAAACAACACAGGAGGTCGCCTCAATGGCTAATGTTGTGGTTGCTGCTGCTGTTGTAATTGTTGTTGCTGTTGCTGCTGCTGTTGCGGCTGCTGGTGTTGCTTTCAGCTCTGCTTGACTCGCTTGCGAGGTGGCCCGATAGGAGGAATCTGTTGTGTTGCGAGGGCACGAAATGCCTCTGCAATGAGGTGGGGATGTGAAATTATCATAGACTTCCAACCTTGTGTATCCATAACATCAGTTGCATGGCTGTTTAAACAAAAAATAATAAATAAACAGTTTTTCTATGGTCTCAATATTTTATAATTTATAGCATAATTTCTTTATTTATCCTACAACATGACTATTCAATCCTCTTTAAATCATATTTTTTAAAGAAAACCTTTGGTATCATTTACTTTAACTATTAACAAATTTATACATACCATCAACTACAACTTAAGGTTAAACTTCTTAGACATGCCAGGATAACACAAAAAAAAAATTGACTTTATGACATTTTCTTAGGCCTGATTAAAAACTGCTTCCTTTAGCTGACCAAAGCTGATAAGCTGTTTTACAAGCTAATTTCAATTCTCATTTTATATATTTCAAGACTTAGAATATCATTGCCATATAATTATCAATTATTTATATTATATAATTATCAATTAATTTGTTAAAAGAAATCTTATTTAAAGAATTTTTTATTCACATTTGTCTCAAAGAATGCAACAAGTATAATCAATTATTTCAATTCATGCTCAACATTACGTTTTAACAATTACACTATTAACTATTTCATACATCTCACTAAATAAAGTAGTTTTTTGTTAATTTTTTTTTATGAAGCCTACATTTTAAAGAAAGACAATTAATGGTCAAAATATATATTTATATTCAGAAGCACAGAAAATAAGGTAAAATGAAATAATCATACAATATTTCTTAAATTGCAGTTTTTCTTGGTGCAGTTTTCTTAACTTTTTGTTTCCTATACTCTTTGTCTATAAATACAAATAAGTGAGTTTACATGTAAAGCACAGGTATTTTATTATTTACTGCACTAATGTAAAATTTATTATAACAGTTAAAATTTTAGATGAAGCCCTTTTAGAAAATTCTAATTAACTTTTTTAAACTTTAACAAACACAAATTATTCATTACATACGTTTACATTTACGACTAATAGAAAACCCCACAACATGATATGAGAAACAGAGTTTCAGTTATTGATTAGTTTATTTACAAATTGCTTACACGCTGACAAACAAAACTGATAAATGAAAATCATCATTCCAATGTCCATTTCTAGATAATAAATGCACCATAAATTTAGTTTTTGTTTCCCTATCATGACAAATAAGAAAGTTTGAAGTTCACAGAACAGAATAGTTTGAGCATAAATTGTATTTATTTCTAAATTTCACGCAGAACCATTTTTATATTAGAACTCAAAGTAGCATGAAAATTTTTCTGAAATGTTTGTAATTATTTTTAATTGGAAATTTTTTAACCAATATAATTCCTTTTCTGCCTTATTAATAGGTAGTTGTATAATTTAAGAGTTTTAAATAACTTCTAACTTGATATATACTCAAGTCACTAACAAATGGTAATAAAAAACTCACATGATTTTAGTTATTTTTTCAATGGAAACTTAACTTTGACATTTGACTTTAAGACTGTTTTCAATTTAAAAGAAATTAGATGTTCTTTTACATAAATATCTAACAGTAATAAGACTATTTTCAAATTTTGTTAATAAGATCATTATTAATAAACAATATTATAAAATCAAACATACGTGTTGATGAAGTCTATCGCTTGTGCCTTTAATTGATCGGCACTGTGCAAATCAGCTAATATTAATATATCAGCTGCATTGTCTACCGAGAGATTTGTACATAACGCCTCTTCACACATTACTTTCAACCTTTCTAATGCATACTGTAACAAAGAAAAAAAAAATTTTGTAATTAATCTACATAAGAATAAACAATTAAGAAAATTGTTATCTAAAAAATACAAGAACAAAATATACAAGTGTTGTGCTGCTGGTGAAATTATTATTTTGACAGTTTAAAAAAACATTGTAAAACAAGGACTAAGGAATTAAAGGTAAATAAATAGAACAGAAATAATTTTATGATGGATTAAAAAATAAGACAAAATATTTATAACTAAGCTTAAAAAATGCGGTGGCAAAATTATAGAATATGGATAACAAAAAAACTAGAAATAAATATATTAAAAGCAATGACATGAATGAAGATATGATGAGTACTACTGAAATCAACCAGATATAACAGAAAATCTAAAAGAAAGTTTTTGCATTATTTGGCTAAAAATTCTGTATTAAAATGATTATTAATAAGTAGATACGGTAAAAAAAAAAAAAAAACAAAATGAAGAGGTTCTAAGGATTGAAAATTATATCAGGATGTTATATTGGCAAGCCAAAATTATATTAGGCATTGAAAGTTAGTTAATTTTATTAACATAATAAACAGCATAGATGAAAGACTGCATGATGTATAACAAATGCTGAGGCAAAAATATAGAATTGATGAAAGTATTCAACCTGTCAAATTAGCAACAATATAATTAACTAATGTTTATTTAAATCCCAATTGCGTTACATATTAAAACAGTTTAGTAAAATGCAGCTAGCATTAGCTACCTCTATAAATTTAATTTTTTATATTCACTATTGTTTTTTTTTCCTTAAAATTTAGAACTTCTGTTGAGATTGTTACTTCCTCAAAACGAGATTGAGTAAGATTCATTACCTACTTAAGTTTATTTTACATCAATAATTTGGGATTGTGGATATAATTAAACTTCATTTTAAAAAAAACACATATTCTTTCTAATAAAGCAATATTCTAAACATAAAGAAATAAATTAAAATAGTTAACGTAAAAAATTATTTTTATAAATCATTTTTTGTCTCTGTATGCAGCTACACTTTCAAAAGTTGTAAACTATCTGACAAGACACAAGCTTCACTGAATAAAATTGCGTAGCCACATCAAGCATCCCCCTAACAGACATACTGCAAAAAGTAAAAAATGAAATGGATTGGCCACAGAAAATTGTGGCCAGCAGATAATGGAACTGCCAGGGCTTTTGTACATAAGGATATAGAAACTCTATGTATAAACCCACCCTTACACACCCACTAGTCTATCAATCTATCTTTGCTCCAGCCTGTGACCTTTGTTTTTCTGATGCTTTACTACTTAGGAGAGATAATTTTCTTTCATTGTGCTAGGTTCCAGCACTGTTCTGGAATAACAACATAGCAAATGAATAAAATATAAAATTTGAAAGTCATTTTTACAAACAAGCTTTTGTACTGTTTTCTGCCATTATAAAAATATATATATAAAACTAGCAAATATAGTGCAAAAATATGCATTGATCGATTCATGATCTAAAAATACTTTTAGATATACCTTATCTGCTGCTGCTAGGAGATCATCGGCCATTTTTTCCAGGTTAGCAGCCTTTCCTGTATAAATGAAACGTAACATTTCACGTAATACCTCATGGTCTACATCTGTAATCGCTACTCTATTATGTTTCCTTTCCTCCATTTCATGTTCGAACATCGCTGCGAACACAGGACTACGAGCTGAAATTTAAAAAATATATATTATAATTAATAATATAAGTTTTACAAGTTCAATGATTAAAAAATGGTTCTCCCAATATCTGTGAAAGTAATGACATGTATAAGAATAAATAGATGTAAAAAGATATGTAACTGATGACAATTTTCACTTCCTCATGAACAATTCTGTAAGAGCAATCTCTTTATTTTTTCTATAATATTTAATTAATGAAAGAAATCTAATGGGTCAAAGTTATTAATTTTGTAAAAAAAACAATGTGTAGTTTTTCAAGAGTAGAAGAGCAAAGTGTTTGCTTGTGTGAGTGTATGTAAAACTACAATCATAAGCAACTGATGTGGCAAGCACAAGCCATTTCCATCAAATCGAATGTATAAGAATTATGTTATATAAGCACTAAACAAACTATCAAACACACAGTAATTTCTTGTTTATATACAACCAATCATGTTGTAAAATGAAAAGTATATATTTTGCATGCAAAATAAATGACTGATATGTATGACAATAAATTATTCAAATGTCCTGAATTAAAAATAGTTTCTGTTTACATGCTTTCAAACCTTTGAATATTTGCAATTCATGTAATAACCTGACTTTTAAACTAATTTTTGGAATAGCATATTTGAATTGACATCAATTCACAGATGCAAATTATAAATCAGACATTTTCTTTAAATTTCAAAAAACTAAAACAAAAAAATAAAAAAACTTATTTCAAACATTATGTGACTATTATATATATATCTTCTATTTTAGTTAAAAATAAGGGTAAAGAACTTTGCAGAAGAGTCTACTCATAAAAAAAAAAAGATAGGTTTAAAAGTTTCCAGAATATGTTATTTATTCTACTAAAGCTATATAATTGTAGCTTTATAATTGTAAGCAATAAATAATACCGGTTATGTCTATTGAGACAAAAATGTTGTTCAATGATTGACCAAAAAGTTGTATTTTGTATTATCTAAATATAAGTTTTTTAAATATCAATTTTGTTAATGTATTTTTAATTAAACGTTCAAAGATATTAAGATAAGATATTTTACAAGTATTAAGTTAAAAAAAAATTTTTTTTAATTGGCTATTGGATTCTGAAATTTTTCTGAAACTTCTAATGAAATTTTCATGAATTCCTTCATCATACATTCAAAATCATCATTTATCATAGCAAATAGGCACCCATTACAAGCATTAACACCAACATTAATGTACATTATCATCAACTATATTTGTATCGCTCAAATATACAGTTATTACTACTGGGTTGAAAAAGAAAAATGAACTTGATCAAACAAAAGGCAGCTGTTCCAAAACCTTTTGAAACTAACTCTTACACTTTTTATTAAGTTATTAAAAAAATACTTTTTTAATTTATAGCTATTTCAATATTTTTGAAATAAATTTAATTAACATACCAGCTAATATGGCTTTATGTGCCTGGAATTCACGACCACCAACAGACAATGTGACATCGCTGAATTTCTGTACTTCAAACAACTGTCCGAGATCATCAGGTAAGCGGCATTCTGGAACTTTAAATTGTACTGCATTTGACTGACCTGATATATTGACACTGTCTGCTACTACGCTAACCTGTAACAATTCATAAGAAAATAAGTTAATATAAATTTTTCAAAGAAGTTAATTTTTTTCAACATACAAAATTTTTATTCTTTCATTATTTAAATTAACATGTACAAAAATGAAATTATATTAACATCTGCTTTTCTGCAATATGAATTAACTATTACAGCAATATGAACTAATTTTTACAATCTGTTAATAACTTTATAAAAAAGAACTAAATGAACCAAAGAAAATCATTTAAAAATTTAATTTAAGTACAAAAAGGAATATAAATCAAAGTGAATCTGATTTATAGATTTTTATTCTTCATTTCTCATTTTTCATTATTAAATCGTTAGCCAAATAATTGTTTGGATTAATAAATAATAAATTTACTGAAAACTATTTTTAATATGAGTTAATCATGTTTAGTGTTCTTTAATTAATTAAAAACAGAAAGGAATTGTAAAACAAAACAACTGACCAGCAAAATATATGCCCTTGACTTACACAATTGTAATTTTTTACAGGTAATTAAAGCAAAGCAAATGCAGTTCAATATTCATTATCTAGTCACAATATTTTATGACTGAATAACAACCATACACTTATAGGTTACAAATATATTTTCTTCAAATCAGAGGAGAAAAATATGCCATATTATTTCAATAATTTTTATTAAATTAATAAAATCTTTAGTAAAACTAAATACTGTATAAAAATACAATACTTTGCTGATTACGTGGGTTTAATACAGAATTATAGAATCTGCAATCAACCAAATACAGGAAAAAGATTAGAATAAATGGAAGGAATTGGCTGTATGATGTCAAATACATATTGAAATTTGAGTATATACAAGAACTGCATAATATATAAATTTATCAATGCTTGTTCATTCAGATTCATTTTAAATTTTAAAAGATATACTTAAAAACAGAGCGTTTTTGGTTTCCATTTAAATCTTCAAGAGAGGTTTATAACAAAGTATACAAATAATTGTCATTATAAATTAGGGATCAATTATAATTTCTGATATAATCAAAACTCATTCAATAACAAAAAGTGATTTACTTCTTCATACGTACATGGTAGTGGTAAGCTATTATTATTACTACTGCCTTACCACAATTGTTATATACTTGATACAATCTATACAATCAATTATATTTATACAATCTATAATAAATAGATGGCATGGGGGACCCTCGAGGTGTGCATGGGGGGACACATAACTGTGAAGGGCAAACGAAATGTGTGTCTTGATCAGGTACAATAGGGGCTGGAAGGGTGCTCTCCTGCGGAGAAATATTCTGATCACCGGAAGAGGTGATTAGTATGTTTTCGAGGAGGTATGAGAACCCCCGATGGGATGTCCGAGTTCGGACGAGCTAGGGAGGGCAGACTGCGCTGCCAAGAAACCCTGAGGCGACTGTGTTAAGCTTTTTAGCGTGGGCTGGTTGTCTTGGGGGAGTTTAAAAAAAAAATCTATAATACTTGTATAATAATTTAATCCAAGTATGACAGAAGATATACAATAATTGAAATTGCAGGTTTGCTAACTACATTAAAAAAAACAACATCAACCAAAAAATGATTGTGATATAATACTGCATCATTAGGTTAATGTTTACTGTTTTATTTTACAAGACTATCAGAATTCCAAAGGAATTTTTAGAAAATATATGTAATTGTTTATAACTGACAGTATTTTACATGTTATATTTAATGTTTTAATTTAAATTGTGTCCTCTCACAATTCACATTACTGCTACAAATCACACAAAATGTATCAATTTTTATAAAAACCATACCTCACAGAATATTGTTAATTTATCATCTGGAAGTAACCCGTTTGCTTCATCAAGTAGGAAATCTCTTCTAATAAATTTTTTAAAACCCCAATCTTTGCCCTGAACAAATCTATATGCTCTCTGACTCTCTGGAAAATAAATAAAAAGAAAGAGAACAATTAAAATTAGATTTACTTATCAGCTTAATTAAATACATTTAAAATTACACTTAATAATTAATAAAGCATGGGTAATTAAATATAGAATACTTACTATAATTACAAAAATTACTACCTATATAAAAAAGAAGTTAAAGAAAATCATGCTTTGAAATAAATTATTCAAATGTATGATAATGAAAATATCTATTTCCTTTTTAAAGGAGTGGCTGTCCTCGGTCACAGACCTCTTAACATATAATTAACAGCTATCTTTATGGACATCTTTGTGGACAAATTTGTCAATTTCTTTTATGCAATTAGTAAATCAAAACCAAACAACTTTCGTTTATTTCTTTTTATTTTATTAAATTATTATAGATCCCTTTTTCTTCATTAAAATAAAATATTCTGTACAAAAAATGTAAAAATAATAAAAACAAAATTATTCTATTTTACAATATAAAGAACAAAAAATCATTTTGAAAGTATTTTAATTATTTGATTAATGAACATGAAAAATGTAAGAAAACTTTCTAAATAATATAATGCTGCAAACTAAGGAAAAAAATTAGTTTTCATCATACGTAACAAAGATTTGTAATCTTGGTAAGATATAACATTTACTGTTTGTAGTGTGTGTGTGTGTGTGTGTGTATATACACATTTATTTATTACACATTATTACACGATATGAATATTTAACAACTTGCAAACTTCTTATCATTTAATTAGATAAATTCCAAGATTAAAGAAGTTCTTTTAGTGCTAATTTTATGAAAGAAATCAATCAGTTAGTACCAACCAATCCCAATGTATTATGTTCTTGAGTTTTGACCAGTTTTATTAATTTTGATCAAAATGTTATGATGGGCTTTACATATTTAGTTCCTTTGCTAGTTTCTATTTGTTCAAAGGCAACATACTGATTTGAGTACTGATAGGGCCAAATGACTACATAAATTTGATATCATTGTTTTACATATATTATTGCTTTGTGTTGAAAGCTTATATAAATTCATACAGCTCTTATTATTACAAGAAAATAAGCGAGCTACTGCCTGCCACAAAAATATTACATTGTTTCTGTTTCATTACACATGATTTTGTTAAATGGTTTTGCCATTTGTAACTAAATAACATTCAAGGATTTAGCGTACTAACAAAAGCTTAGTCTAACAAACGCGTTCTAACGAAAGGTTCAAGATCCTGAATATTTTAACTGTTTCTCGAGTTGTGATTTTTTTAACAAGCTCTAACCTCAATTTTTCCTTTTTCATCCTCAAAACACAAATATAATTTTAGATAATCATTCATATCAATATAAATAGTTCAAACAAATGAATCTTTCGAGAAGTATAAATTGTTAGAACGAATGAATCATTTGTGTGCTGCATGCAGCTGCCCGGCACTGCATGCAGCTGCCCGGCACATCACCATTAGTCCAATCTGTACCAACAGCAGCTAAAATAAAAATGTGAGCACACACAACAAACAAACACACACACCATCCTTTTTTTATGGAGAGTGATTTATGAAGTTTTAAACTGTGTTTTTTCGTAATTTCTTTGGCATTTTTTAAATTTAATTTCTCAATATTTTTTTATATAATACAATTCTTATAGGCTAATTTTGTGGGGGAAAAATTGTCTTGTACCCCTTCCAAAGACAAAAGTTACAAGACGATTTTTATGATCTTATAATAGAAAAGAAAAGATTATAATCATAATTAATCGGCCAAGAAATTAAATTTTGAGTTACCTTACTAACTATCAAGCACCGTATAATTAACTGTACAAAAAATTACATTTAAGCAATAAAAATTGAATATTTAACATAAATCTACTTTTATAATTAAAAAATTTTAAAAACAGTTAAAGAATGGATTTTTGTCAGGCACATACATCAATGTCGGTTATAAAACAAAAACAAAAACCAAGAGTGACATATATAAAGAATTTTTAAACTATATTTTGAAAATGTTTTAATTATAACAATTTTAAAAACAACTGAGATTCTGCTATAGACATCACATAAAATAAAAATTTTAGTCAAAAAAAATAAAGTTTTTGTAATTTTATTAGATACTAACAACTACAGTAATAATTACAACAGTAAATGTAACATCAATATCACAGAACAAAATTGCATGCACTTTAATTTTAATGCTCCTATGAGAAAATAATTTATTAAATATGGCTGTTTGCATTTTGTCATTTTTTTATATACTTTGAGATTTTCAGGCAGCACTCCCTGTAAGTTACTTTGATAGAACTATCAATGCAAGCAAGCTATACAATCTAACCTAAAACTTTTTATTTAAATAAAGACAAAAGGCTTGTGTTGCAAGAAAATTAAGTTTTTATATTGTTTCCTCATAACTTCATAAATATTTCATTAATATACTACATAAAAATTTCTGAGTCCAAATTTGTAAAAAGTAAATTTACTTATGTGGAAATTGAACTACTCTTATAAATGCCTCTTTGAAAATAACATTTAATTTATAATTTAATTTGCAACATTTCTTGGCAAGCTGTTAAAAATTGTTCCAAATTAAGAATAATTTAAATTTTATTGAATATTTTTTATCAGGTGTACCAAGTATACCATTCATATTTATTTATTTTACAGATGTTACAAGAGTGAGTTACAAGAATGAGAATAAGAATAAGAAATTAACATAAATAATAAAGACAAAGAAGGATAAATAAATCAAAGACAAAAAAAGAAGAGTATAGAATGTGAAACCAACTACCATCCACAACAACCTGTTTTTTAAAGGTTCAATGAATTTAAAAAAAAAATTTTTTTGTGGAAATTTTATTTTATATTTTTCTTAAGTATATTGATTTTCTCTTCTTTTTACATCATTTTAGTTTTGTTAGGTTAGATAAAATGAAATACAAATTAAATAATATTACTATAAAAAAAACAAACATGATTGATGATTTACAGGACAAAAAGACAGGTAAAAAGAATTCTGTAGCCACCAAGGTCCTTTGTAAAAAGTATAACACTGATTATCATGAGTCATAATAATCTTCTTTATTAATAATTTCTTTAAATTTATGTCCTTCAGTAGTTCTACAATTTTTCCCTCGACAATTTAGCATGTGCAGACGAGGAACCACCACCACGGCATGCTGGCCACCCATCCCAAAGCAGTAGGTAGAGGGATGACTTATTGTTGCTCCAGGGCAATGGATGTTGGATCCAGTCCCCACACTTCCTCATCATTGCCCACCCATGCAAGCATAGACGAACGACAGCTCCTTGCAAGGCTGTCCTTCACTCCCTTGTCACCTGCTCCTTTTGCTGTAATATCTTTGATATGTATGTTGATACTAAATTGAATTCTCATTCTCCTGCAAGCATCTTGTGAATAACATTTTAGGAGTTAAATCGGTCCCGTACACTTCTCACAGCCAAATCTTTCTTGATTCCACCTTCGGCAGGTGAAGACCACGTGTTCAGGTGTACCATGTTCACCAAAGTAAGGACATTCAGCATCATCCGCTCTCCTTCTGCCATAAAGGTATGACTTGAAACAGCTGTTCCCGGTCAGGAACTGTGTAAACCAAAAGTTTAACCCACCAAATCCCTACTCGATTCACTGCTTAATGTCACAGATTAAACGATGTGTCCAGCGTCTTTTATCCGACACAACCCAATGTGCCTGCCATTCTATCAACATCTTGTCATACACTGTATTCCTGACTCCTCCTTCATACATTTTAATATGCAGTCTGGCGAGCTGTTGAATAGGTAGAACTCCTGCAATTACCAGTATTGCCTCAGTTGATACAGAGTTATATGAATATGTCACTCATAGCAATTCTTCTCTTCATTCCCTCCAACAAGCATCTATTGCACTCTGACTCAAGTGCACAATACCACACTGGGACACCATACAGTCTTCACTTAAAAGTGTGCGGTCCCATCATGTTACCAAGAAGTCTGCTAAGATTTCCTATTGTGAGTTCGGCCTTCTTGCACATTTCTCTTACATGAACAGTGAAAGAATGCCTATGGTCAATCCATATACAGTGGTAATTGACTGCATTCAGTGAATGAACAGGGCAATCTTCCCCATGGAGCTGAATTGGATCAATTCCAGCCATAACCACCATCTTTGTTTTCTGACGAGACAAATGAAGGCACTTCCCCAATATCCAGTGCCTCACCATTTCGATTGCAGCATTGGCAACAACAGCTATCCCCTCTTCATACCTCGCTGTCACAAAGAGAGCAAGGTTGTCAGTAAACTACCACCCCTTTGGGGTAACGGTGCAAATTTTTTTCTGGTCAGAACAACACATTTTTGGTTAAAAAACCAAAAATGTTAACTAACTTAACCCATTAACTAACTTATAATTTTAACATTTTATATCTTATTGATTTAAATCATATACATTTACATTAAATCTTCCTTTCCTTTGTATGAAAATTGTTGACTAGCATGAAGAACTTTTTAAATTACAGAAAAAACGGAATAATTATTATTATACAGGCAAATCAAACGCACTGTAAAATTCAGTGATAAAACTATATCCCATTATATCTTGAAAATTACATCCTGATGATGATCATCTCTCTAGTGTGTGTGTACTCTTGGAACCTTTACTGAAATTTTTCAAAGCTTCTAGCAAAATTTTGATTGAAATTGTAATTAAAATAGTTTGTAATTTTAACATTTCTTTTAATACATATTTGTTCTAATTTCATCCTATTTGAAAGTTTAATACGGTACACACTTTTCTGTTTGCATTTTCTTCTACTACAAATAAATTTCACCAAGAAAAGCAAATATCTAAATTTGTGAGTTACAGAGGGTTCTTGATTCACAAACAGCAGCTATGTTATGAGTATAGAGATCTTGCTCCACAATACATAAAACGATGCAATCGTCATCAATAAAAACTCTTTTATAAAAGTTTACGTTGTTCATAAAGTCTGGAGATTTCAATGTACATCTTGTATTATTCATTCACAAGAAATTAACAGGTCTAATTTAAACAGCTAGTTCAGATTTGTGCCGAACAAGTTTCTTCAAAGCTGCAAACCCAGCTTTAATAATAATAAAGCTGAACTCCAGAGTTCTACAAGCAGCCTGATCAGTCATCATTTGCAAATAAGGTTTTCATAGTAAATGCACATTATTTACCACTTGTTTTTTACTGGGATTAGTGATGCTAATCAATGGTGTCAGCCCATTGATGTTTCTTTGATTCATCCTATAACACAAAATGTTTAAAGCAAATTTTAACAAACAGATAATAAACTGACCCATTGCTTTGGTTTCTTCACGTTTGGCATTTAATATTGAGAACTTGAATTTTGCTCTAACTTCTGATTTGTTACAAGATACAAGAAGTAAATATAGAGATAGGTAGTCTTTACTCTCTTCATCCAAACCTTTAGGATTAACCCGTAAACACCTGAAATCAAGGAAAAAAATAATTAAGCTATATATAAACAAAACAAAATTACATATACAAATATTTATTTGGTTTTTTGTATATATTGTCTTGCCAGAGGCTGTAAGCCCAAATATTGTTCACAGTTGATCTTTCCCAGTCTTAAACTGACCGTTTCAAAGTAATGTTGTTAAGTGAATTCTACTAGTCCAAGTTCACAAGTAATTGGGATTTTACACCCAATTAAAAGTAACTATAAAATTTTATTAAAAACCTTCTTTAATTTTGATTTCATGTGCCAGAAAATCTGATTGAAAACCTTTTTCTATCCATTATGGATTTGTAGTTTAAATTTGACATACAAGTATAATTTATATTCCATGTGATTTTTTAATACTTAATAATGGAATATCAGTGTTAGTAAGACAATTTTATATAAAAAATCAGATTAAGTTTGTTAATGTGGTAAATTTATTGTTAAAGGTATTGATGGGCACAGCGTTCCAGGAACAAGCAGTCTGAAATAATCTACAGTCATAAATCAGCTGAAGAAGGTTATGATGATAGATTTTGTAAGACCTAACACACCAATCAAGAAAAAAGTTGACAAAATTAACAAATATGATCACTGAATCACCACTAGGTAGGTTACTTCAAGTTTCATCAAATTTGAATTTCTTGCTGCTTTCTGTGATTATTTTAGAATTGCATTCTATGAATTTTTTCATGAGGTGAAAAGATGTTACTTTTCTTGACCTACTAAAGAAAAAAATGACAGGAAAAGATGTTCTCCAAATTTTTCAGAAACATTAAACAAAAATTACTGAATGAAATGAAGGCTGTATCCAAAAATGATTCTAAAAATGTATTTAAGATTAAAAACATTACCAAATGTATATTTTATTTGGTTGAGGATTACTTTCAAAGGTTCAATGTAAAGAAACATGAATACACTTTTAAAACAAAAATGTTACAAATTTTCTGATACCTCACTTTCTTCAATTTTAAACTTGCCATAACAATCCAAAAGAGAAAAAAAATACATATTAGTAACTAATATAAAAAGCCTCTTATTGTAAACTAATCTTAGTTCACAAATACAAATTTCCCTCTTACTCAATGTAAATCTTCTAAAAATACTCCAGCTCCATCTACTTCCACTAATCCTAAGTAAATACCTGGATACTGTATAAGAGCAATAATTTTTACATAGCTATTCTAGGATGTTGGAGATTTCTGCCTATGTACTAATTTATTAGACTATAGCGAAATGCTTTAATAATGAGACAACATTACAATTGATACATCATGCCTGCTTTTTATCAATTTTTCATATTTTTTTTTAAACATGAAACCAGACTAAATTATGAAATAGAATTAATAAGCAACTATTCCAGATAAAATTATTTAATTACTCAAAAGTACTCCATAAGTAGAAATGTAGAACTAACACAGTTAATTCCATAACCTTTTTTTTTATAACAGATTAAGTATTACACTTCATACATGAAATTTCTTAAATGGATTGCAAAAAAAAGTTCACAGAAATGATGAAGTGACTAATAATAAAACCCATATATATCTGACCTAATCCAATATGAAAACTTGTAATTTACACAAAAAAATTAAATATTATGACAAAACAACACAAATACAATGGATGTCTTACAAATAATTTCACTATAAAATAATAACAACTAATTAAAAAAGTTTAAAAACTAATTCAATATTCAAATCAGATGGGTGGTACAAATTGTTAGGGATGTAGGATTTAGGATGTATACCAAAATGAAAAGACAGCATTAGATAGGGAATCTTGGAGAGCTGCATCAAACCAGTCAAATGACTGAAAACAAAAAAAATTCAATATTATGAAATTTATTCAAATAAAGTAAATATTATTAATTAAAATCTAAAACAGAATTGCAGTCACGAGTGTCAAAGAGTCGAGAGCATTAAAATTTGACTGGTCTAGCCTGTGTTAAACTATCAACTTTTTGTACAGTATGGTCATACTCATACACTAACCCTCTGCACCAGCTTGATGCCCAACTAAAAATTATTTTTAAAAAATGGGTACAATAAAACCATGGTATTTACTTTGAATTTAATTCCTTTTCTACAATCAGAAGATAAGGTCACTTAACATTTTTTAGCATAATTAAAAATTCTAGTATATAGAATTAATCACTGCTTATTCCTAAATAAAACAAACCTAACTGTTATGACAATACTTGGCACCAAGACATCAAAAATACACACTTTGTAAAACATATTCATAATGTTAATTCATGAATTATTTTATTAAATATCATTTAAGGTTAATTCATTTAAGTAACAAAGTGGTTAAAGTAGGTAATCTACCTACTTTTTAGCAGCAATAAAAATATTATATCAATAAAAGAATTACCATTTCAATTTATCATTGGCACCAGCTGAGAATGTCGATGATTTTAATACTTCACCCATTTCTTCACGACAAAAACTAAAATTATTGATTGTCCACATGTAGCTGAACTTTACAACTTTAACCTGTAACAGAATAATAAAAAATATTTTTAAAAATAAAGTTCGGTTCAAAATATACATGTGACAATTTTTAAAATTTAACAAGAAAATTAAGTATAAAATAAGCAGATTTATACTACCTAGATTATAAATAATGATATAACTAAAAAAAATTTTTAAGATTGATTCAGATGATATTCAGCAAATCTCTATGCTTAGTACAGATTTCTTCATTTGGCATCCGAAGACATTTGCAATTCTTGTTAGTGTAACCAGAGATTACTCCATTTTAGGATCACCAAGCTAATGAATGTGTAATTAATTAGAACGCAATAAAAATAGCCCTGAATAGTGGAAATGGATGGTATAAAATAGCCGTAAATTATAAAATATAACTGGTACAGTTAATATTGATGCATATAGATTCTAGCATAACAGATATTCATTTTGTTACTATCCTTAATATTTCCATTTATCAACCAAATATTTGTATTTTCTTTACGACAAAGTAATTAGAAGATCTTTTCACACGTTTAGCTATATCTCACCCATTTAAGAATGTGTAGGAACAAAAAAATATGTACATTTAGAAGGTAACAATAACAAGCATTTTTGAACGATTAGGAATCCAACTTTACCCGGTAATCACTTCAGGCACTACCTTTGACTTTTTGTTCAATCTCCAATTAAAACACATAGCCGTTGAATAATTCCACTGGTACACAGTTCTCCAAACTCACTCTACTGTTTACCAGAAGTGTCAGAATAGCGATTAATATTGAATCACAGCAGATGACCCGACTCCCATGACCTTATTCAAGGAAGAAAGAATAAAAGATATGGAAACAGGTAGAAATACTTATGTAAGAATACTTATTTTCAGTTATTTTTTTTTAGTTTCACATATATGAAATTCACTGTTATTTCTAAAAAATGAGACTAAAGTGCAAATAGAATTGCATGAGACTGCAGTGCAAATGGGACCGCATGAGCCCTCCTTCCTAGCAGTGTACAAATCTGGTTATTAATAAATGATATCCAAATACGTACATGAAAAGAAAAAAGTATTAAAGCTCATCAAAGAAGATAATGATGACACAAACTCATGAATATATTTAACAAGAACTATTTTATTATTGGATTATTCTATTACTGTACTACTGAATTATGTAATAATAAAATAAATCGCTTATTAAACAAATAATTACTCTTTTACAATAATCGTTTTTTAATATAATTACTAAATAAAAGAAAAAGCTCTCACTATAATTCCATTGTTAAGTAACATAATGGTTGAAATATTTATTCAAAATTTGGAGGATTTAATAACAAAATTATACATACACATAAAATAAACTACGGTTACAATACGTGGATTATGTTTTGGTAATCTACAGCAAATACATCAATTATAAATATGATGAATTTAGTTTAATTCTGAAAAAATTATATAAATGGGTTCCCTAGAAACATTACATGTACACTAGAATTATAAAACAACACTAATTTTCTAAACATAAGTATATAAAAAAAAAAATTACAGTTCGAATCTCAAGAAAACCCATACTACCCGTAACAATTATAAATAATAAATCCTTACTTCCATATTACCAAACAATTTCAACTTATACAGGGTTATGATTCACTAAACATTAAAATACTTTAAAACATTTAAATACTAAGACAAATAAAGATGAACTTAACACTAAGCTTTAAAATATTTAAACAATAAAGATGAATTTAATTTAATAAATATATCGCTATTAATAATTGCTATAATAAAAAAAAGATCAACAATTTTATTAAAATCTTATACAAATGAAAAATCAGTAAATTAAAAAATTACCCACACACTACATACCCATAACATGTAATAAAAGTACATACAATATAATTAAAAAAACAACTTTTATCCTATAAAATAGTATAACAAGAACAAATAAAAAATTAAATGCAACAATTATTTTTATTTTCCTAGTGTGTATACTGCAATCTGTTCAACTAATGAGCAATAATCAACCCCAATCCATGACCAAATGAAATGAGGATGATCTGTTATGACTGAGTCTGTATCTTGTGCAGACTCAGGCCGGCTATAACCCCAACCAATAGAAATAAACCAATAAACCAGTAAACCAATGTCTAGTATTCAAATCCAAAAGTTAGTTTGCTTATAAAAGCAACTAACTTTTGCTAGTATTTGAATCTCAGAACTTTTTGATGAGGTAACCACTAGACCAGCCTGGTGGGCAAATACAATTTTTAACAATAATAAATTTGCACAAATAACATTTAAAACAAAGCAGGTACATATAAAATAATATGTAATTCTGATAACTGTGATAAATTTTATACAGTTATAGCTAACAGGACAATTTAAAAAGCAATTTCAAAAACATGTACAAGGATATAAATTTGGAAAACAAAAATCTAATTATGCAAATAGAAAAAAAAACAAACTCTTTAATAAAAAATAATACAGATAATCATAGTATTATAAATGAAGAGGTAACATTTGATAATGATGAATAGATTCAGGAAATAATAAAATTTAGTTAAATTAATAACAATCAATGGCAATAGCAGTGGTCATAAACTTTTAATTGCTCACCGACTGAGTATCTGTATATGAATCAGTGGAAATTTTTTTTTTTTTTTTTTTTTTTTTTGACAAATTTTATAACACTATTCAACTTACGAAGAGTGGATTTAAAAAAGTTATTTTTCTTTAGTTAATATCCTCAAGTTTATTTATTTAACAAGACATAAACTGGGAATTATTCCTATAAATTATTCCATAACTAAACACCAATGCTTCAAGCCGATTAGCAATTTTTTGAGTACATAAGTAGTTTATAAAGGTTTTAAACCTTCATATTAATGTATTAATGCATTTTTTAAATTATTGATTGATTAAATTAACACTCGCTTGAAGTTTCCAAATAGTGGAACAGTGGTAGTTTCCAAATATGAAAACTACCACTTGAAATCCATACGCTAAAATTAATTAAGCAAATTAATCTCATCTATTAGTATATAACTAATTTAAAATAATGATTTTCAAACACAAAAAAATTGATTGCACTACACCAGTAATTATATAGTTATAAAATTATACAGTTGGTAATACATGGAAGGAGCTGAGAAGAGAAAACATGAAACAGAGACAAAGACAGAGAGCGAGATTAAATAATGTAAAGAGCACAGGTGTGCTGGGTTGGTCAAGGTCTAAAACCGATAGATGCGAGACAAGGACAGGGTATATCACTGATAACACAAATCATTAAGTGCATATCACACGATATATTGTTATTGTACATCAGTATTATTAATTAATAGGCATAATAAACAATTTTGATTTAACGTCCTTCAAGTATTTTCATTTTATGTAGGAAAGGCCAAAAAACAAATTTGCTAATTCACCAGATAATCAACCAGTCAATAATTTAAAATTGATATAAAAAATTATAAACACATTTATGTAATGAACCGAGTAAACAAAATGAAAGCTGGCAATAATAAGGATAACTTTTATATGGCCTCAAATTTATCATGTTTCATTGTAATAACAAGATAACAAAATATAATTAAAAAAAAGAGACTGCAATTTACCTCTTTACCGTAATAAACAAAAATATCATATACATAAGATAACCAAAATTATATAAAAATTGCCGATCCTTAACTGCATCACTTACAACCACTAAGTGTACAATCTAGAAAGCGTTAGGAAATATCATTCTGGAAAAAAAGGTGTGTTACGTAATGATAAAATTCCAATAGGCTAATGTTTAATTATTTCTTGTAAATTAAGTTAAACAATGTTAGATGTAGTTCCTCCATTCTATTGTTATTAATACATTAAAAAAAAAACCAGTCGACTTTCAGATACCAGCATTTTTTAATAACTACAATTCAATATCATACATAAGAATGACCAACTTAACTCAGCAACAGTAAGTTTTTTATACTTGAAAAAATCAAATAAATGAAATATGCAGTACTATTTTTATTTAAAACCGTGAAGGAAAAATGGAGATTAAAAAAGTAATTATGTTTCACATAATTTGATTAAAGGAAAAGAAAATTTAAAATAGATTACAAATTACACTTTCTGTTAAATTTTAATTTAACACAAATCAGTTAAAATGATAATGAATACAAATATAGTTAACATAAACAATGTAATGATGTTGTTGAGTTACCAACTTTTCAGTAAATCATCTATATTCACAATCTATTTTGGAAAATCTTCATAAAACAATGACCGACAACAGTTAAATGTATAATTTTAATATTTAGAAAATAAAGAAAAGGCAATAAAAAAAATTAAATTAATAATAAAAAGTCACACTGAATTTTTATTATTAAAGTTGACAGCTTATTTCAGCCGGGTAGAGTTAAATCATGAAAAATTATTTTAATGTATCATAGCTGATGATGGCAAAATTCCATTTTTATGTTACTTTTAGATAATTTGTGTTCAAGTACAGTTAAGTTGAATCGAGGATAATAAAAGGAGTGAAACGCCAAAAAAATGTTAATTTTTTTAATATATAATAAATACTAATAAAATTATATACGCTTCAATATATAAGTAATCTGTTTAGAAGTTAATATGAAATTCGCATCTTTCTCGCTTACTCACTTCCACCTTCGCCTACTTGTATGTACATAAATGGGCACGCATCGAAGCAAAACTTAAAGATCTTGAATAAGAGGTGATAAAACGGTGAGACAGTGCATTCAGTCTTTAAGGGTTGTGGTGTATTGTAAATTTATCGACCGCGTTACTTTCCACAGTTATAAGCACACAAGCCATGAGGGAGAGTAACGCCGGAAAGGGGCGGGGGTACAGTTTTGCCGCGGCGTAGAGGCACCGACTGGTGAACTGAGGTCATTCACCCCAGGGCTATCGACTCGCCGCAGCCGCAACGGGCAAAGCCGCTCCTCAAATTCCCCCCTCAAAAACCCATCCCTAAGCCCGTAAGCCTATGCGATCCGACCTCCAAAACACATCCGAACCTCCCCCCCACCCCAAATAGACCTATTCCGTACAAACCCATCCCGAGATCAGCGGGCTCTCTCATTTCCTCTCGATCTATCTCTCTCTGCGGTACAAGGTATACGATTCGTAAAACCCGGCCCACCCACTAGGCCTTGAACCCTTTGAGCCGAGTTGAAATGGCTTCACACCACCGACCGCTTCACATCAATAACACAACACGCATCATTACGATTCCAGGTTTCGCAGTTAAAAAATTGACAACTACAAAAGTTAATAATTCTAAGCGGGAACTACAGTACCGCTAAAACCGATTCAAAACTAAAAAAATTCTATAACCAAACAAAAACCATACGATTAAAAAAGATTTTAGAACCTAATCGTAAAAACAATCAAAATATCTTAAGATCAAATAAAGAAATTTATCAGAAATTTGAAAAAGTAAGGGACTGCATAAGAAAAGCAAGATATGCTTTTTAAAAGAACAGAGGACAGCCACATTAATAAAAAGGATCTTTACCTTTCTAAATTAAAACTAAAAATAATTGATTTTGAAAGACAAAGGAATTAAATATAAAGAAGAGAAAACATTTCGACCGAAATACTTTCATAAATAAAAAAAATCAATAAATTCAATAAATCAAGGGAGAAAATTTTTCCCAAAAAGAGAGAAATGAAATTAAATGGAAGCGTACTAACAAAAGTAAATAAAATGGAGTTTTTTTACTTTTTTATCTTTTTATTTATTTTTTTTATAATTCGATCCATAGATGGTCCAAACGGGAAAAAAAAAATTTTAAATCGAAATTATGTTCAAGTCCCGGTTTCAGCATCCACATTTTTCTTTCATTACATTTTAAAGCTATATTCTTTTACAATTTCTTCGTAATTTCAGAAATTACAGAAAAAAAAGAAAAATTCAAAAAACAGTTCTGTTTTCTTTGCATTTCCTTTTCTACTACTGCTATCGGCAGCAGAGGATAACAATAGGATTTTTATTTTATATTTTTAATGTACACATATATAAATAAAATTTAAAGGACTCACGTATTAAAATCATCCGTTAGCCTGAAAATACTTAAAACTTTTTTCAAAAAAAAAAATAAAACAAATTGTAATATTTTGTCTTCATTTGAGCGAAACAACCACCTTACGTTGAATTAAATATCAAGCACAGCGAATTTAAAATTTTTATCAGAAAGAGTGAGGAACATCCATATTACCGACTGAACTTTTCAAAAGATATACCCGGGTGGAAGGGGGTTGTAAATCAAATTTATACGTGTAACTTACACACACTTAACACAATTCTCCAACCAACTTTTGGAATGTCGCTTGAAAAGCATTAATTTTAACAAAAACAATTTTCAGAAATAAACGTTAAAATACATACCGAAACAGGAATTTCGAATAAGTCGCAGGTATTCAAACGTAACCGTACACGAAGTATTCAACCGTAATACGAATGTAAATAATAAGGCTTATTTTAAGATATAATTTAATGAATGTTAAGATATTTTTTTTAAATTCCTAATAGCATTATATTTAAAGGAAATAATTTTAACCCGGTCTCTTTCAATTTTTAAAAGATAATCTTCATTTTAAATGTGTACTAAGTGGTTTATAACAAAACAAAACAAAAGAATCAATAAAAATTAAATTATCCGATGAGCTAAAAGGATTATTAAAAAGAATCAAGCTAGTCTCAACCCTACATGTTAACGAACACCGGAAAAAATCTCATTAAAATAATTTGTTATTAAAAAAAGAAGAGGTATGTATGACATAAATATTTTAAAAAAACAATTATAATGTTATTATTAGGTAAAAGTATTAAAAATAAAGCTGCTTAATTTTTTTTTTACGTTTAATTTTATTTATTCAATTCCACTTTTTTAAGCTTCAATGAAATATATATACTTGCACAGGCTGTTAATTTTATTAAAATAATTGAGTTTAACCTTCTTTCGTCAGTGCTACAAATATCTGCTCGTAATGATAATTACTGGTAATAAAATTGTATAAATCAATTATCAATTCAAATTATAATTTTTAATTAATTCTGTTACTTATTAATAAATCATATTACCAAATATTAAACGGTGGAATTTTTAAAATCTAATTTTTATAGTTACAATAAATTATTTTAAAAGGGAAGACAGATTAAATGAAAGGTAAAAAAAAACCCAAACCCCGCTAAGAAATGAACCAGGTCAATTGGAACAGGAAGGGGAACAAAAGAGAATAAAAGATGAAATTTAAAAACAAAAATTAACATTTTCTAAGTGATGCGAGTTGAAAAAATAAGCAAAACGAAAGAACTTTGTTTAAAGCACTTAAAAAAAAATCTGATGTGGACACCACATGACTTTCTCGTACTTCTATTAAAATTTCATATACACCAATAAAAGACAGTGTACGAGTGTGAATTTTCAATTCATCGTCGACCACCACCTGGAGAAGACCGAGAAGAAAATGGAAGAAGACAGAAGTTCCCTGCCCGCCCCAAAGTAGGACCTCCCAGTGGATGCCAACACCCCCGCCAAAAATAAATCCGTATTCTATGTAAACTAATTTCGGAGATTAATTTACCATTTTACGAACAATCTGTAAATTCAAAAATGAATATACATCAAACAAAATAAAATAATTAATACTTAAATTTAATTAAAACAATGGTCTATTAATAAAACTAATACAGCATAAATTAAATTTCAGTAAGTAATATACTTAATATTGACAAAAAATAAACAACAAAAAACCAGGCATTTTTAAGCACGTTTTATGCATAAATACATTATCGGGCAAGATAAGATTTAAAATAATGCTTGGCAACAACGAAACCCTATTAGTAGAAATTTTATTTCAAATTTGAATAAAAAATCAAAATCAAATCAACCATATTCTGACTGAAATATGTTAACGTAAAAAAAAAATAACTCTCGTACACAACGGTAACTTAAACACACCTCTCAATTGTATAATATCGGTGAATTAAGGTATAGTAATAACGTATGCAGCACGATTTCGAAATAGAAAATAGTTTAATCGAAATAAATACTAAAGTTAATTATTTTAAATAATTGGGTAGGATGTGTAATCTGAGGACGGTAGCACATGGAATACTCCTCTCGCTCAAAACCAGCAATCTTTTTTTACACCCGTTTTCATCTTTTGATTTTTTGTGTAGCTCGTTTAAAGGTTTAATCTCTTTAAATAATTTTTCGACTGATGCAATTGTTGAATCCACTTTAGTTTTGTAATTTCATAGGCCCTCTACAACCGCGTTTATCGCTTCACTTTGTATAATTATACAGAAATGCGTTATATTTGTTTAACAAGTTTCAGCGGATTGGGTTATTTATTTTCAATAAACACGATTCCATCTTTGTTTATGATTTTCAAACAAAAACGTTTCTTAAATGTTAATTGGTTGACGATTCAACTAATAAATAACAGTGAATGGATTAAGGTGTCATTTATTAAATTTTAATCTATTCAGGTTGGTATCCTCAAATACGACCTATAGAGTAGTGATATCAATACGCAGCTATTTAGACCGCCTCTTTAAAAAAATAAAATAAAAAACAATGTTTAAACCACTCTTGTTAGATTTATCGGATTTAAAGACAATGAAATACATACACAAAAAAAAAGAAAAAAATATTTTAAGTTTGTCAGACTACAAAGGAACCGACTTTTTTAACATCAGGAGGAATAACGAACATAATATTAAACTCGTTAATTACTTTGCTTTATACTCCTTAATTCAATAACAGTGTTCTGTTTTAATAAGTAATAAAACGTATTTTCGCAAAAAAAAAGTTCAAGGTTATATCATCAACCACCATATTTAAACTCAGCATGGTGCATTACGGTTTTTTAAAATTTAATTTTAAAACTGCAACAGTTACATTTTTCTTTGTTAACAAAAATAACACACTAATTCCAAGATACAAGTTCTTAGACCTCTCAAAGTCCATGTCCTGGGTTTCTTGGGGTCGAGGGCCTAGCTAAGATACATATATATATATATATATATATATATATATATATGTGTGTGTGTGTGTGTATGGGGGGGAGCTTCGACTCCTCTGCAGTTGGACCGGAACCGCCGACCTCCCAGTCATACTTCTCCAGCGGCTCCTGTTACCTCAACTCAACTAACAGCTGACCTTGAGGGGTCACTGACCTACGAGATCAACGAACCTGCTCTCCTCTCATCATCGATGCTGCTTGTCACCTTTGCGAATTGGAAGATGGTATTAATTCATTCTAATTAAAAGCGAGATATAACGGTATGAACAAATGGGGTGGAATCGAGAGAAAAAAATTGAGAAATCAATAAAATTGAGGGGGAAATAGCATTTTTGACACGAAATCGTGTCAAAAACCCTCCATTTAAAAAAATCTACCGATTAAACCTAATTTATAAATGTATACACTTCACCGTTAGTATCCTTATTAGAACATCAAAAAAATTGATAGTTGAGGTATTCAAATGCTTACCGATTGTCGACTACTAATACTAGGACAAACCAATCTTTAAATCTGCTTAAGCAGATTATCTCGAAAAATTAATATATTTAAACTTACATTTTAAAATTAGTTTTTAAAATATTTCTTGTTTAAATAGGGTCAAATTTTCGATTTTATATAATTTTGGTTCAATATTATTAGTGGAAATAATTTGCAGATCGTGCAAAAAAGCTTTAACTTTTTAAAAAAAAATCATTTTTAGAACTAAATAACAGGATAAAATCAAATCTGGCAGAACTACTGAATTCGATATAAAAATTGTATACAAGTGTATTTGTTATTTGTAATTTTCGAGGAAACTTCCGTATTTATTAACTTTTTTTTTTAAAGGAAATCCATAAAATATTTCAACTTACTGTTGGATACAAACACACACCGACACGAAATGTGTTGAATGCACGAATCTCAAATAGGTCTATTAAGCACAAAATTATTATCAATTATAGACTACAAAATACATTTAATGAGTGAAAAAAGTGCTCCTGATATGAATAAATTGATGTTTCCCAAACGTGACAAACGACAATATGAAACATATATCATATTTAAAATTTAATTTTTTATTTCGCTAAAAGTATAGGCGTAACCTTGAAAACTTTAAAAATCTTTTCAAGTAAATCAACATTACTCGCTGTTCTAAATATAACACAGATTAACATCTCCTTGCTCTATCGATTTTTTAACTAAAGATAATAAAATCATCCGGGATGAACTTGAAAAATATATTGCGCAAAACTAAATCGTGTTAAAGGCAGCGGGGTTTACGTATAATTACGTTGTGGCTTGTGGCGAATCTCAGCTGCAATTAGATGAAAGCTAGCGGCCACAATCCTTTATGAGGTAGTATTATTTTGGGGCAT